>NC_044032.1:452191720-452830471 GCF_901765095.1 Microcaecilia unicolor | reverse complement strand
AGGACCAAAGTCCACCACCCTAACCACTAGGCCACTCCTCCACTGCTCAACATAGCCAGTTTGGCGTTGAATTTCTGTGCCTAACCAGCTATGTCATGCAATATAGCTGGCTAGCAGCTAGCTGCTAACCAGGATATTCAGTGAGAGATAACCAGTTATCACCCACTGAATATCCGCGGTTAGGCGCTTAAAACGCTATTTAACCATCCAGGAGCCATTCTTGGCCGGTTAAATAGTTTTGAATATCGGGAGGGGGGGGGGGGTGAGAGTCTATAACTTGGCAATTCCAGACAGGTGTGCCGATGCCGCACACTGAGCACCAATTCTGTGTGCCAAGATGCCATTACGGAATAGTAGCGTAAACCCAAATTGGTGCACCTATGTTTAGGCACAACCATTTATGCCAGGTCAATGGAAAATGTAAATGGACATGCCTAAGTTGCTAAGCAATGACCATAACTGATATGCATGTAAGTTGGAGACAGGCCCATGCCCCTCCCATGCTCCTTCCTAATGCACCTACATGCTACCTTATAGAATAGCGCATAGCACGCTTCCGTGTGTCAGGCACCCAGTTATAGAACTGCCCTTTAAGAAGTCTCTCACGTAGCCAGAAAGACCTGGCTATATGAAAGACATCTAGTTAATCTGGCTATAAAAGTACATGATCATTTGTGAACTCACTCACACAAATACACATATCACAGTCAGTCACAGACATGCAAGCACACTCACCCCTCTGTTGTGCACACTTAAAGATCACTCATAAGCTTCTGCATGCACTCCAGCAGCCACTTGTACAAGGACTCACTGTTGTTTCTTGGTTAACTCCTGCTCCTTCTGCAGCAGGTCCTGCTTTAGGGAAGCTAGCATTTCCACACTGACGTCCACCTGACGAATAAGCTCAGAAGCTCGGTCCTCCAAATCTTGCTTCTCCTGGCTCAACCTCACGCTCTCCTGCTTTGCTTTCTCCAGTTCTGAACTCTTCCTGTCCAGTTCCACCTGCAAGCGACCCACCTGGGATGCAATCTTCTGCTCCACCTCTTCTGTCAGCTTCTCCAGCCGCTTGTCCACTTCCAGCTTCTCGAATGCCCTGACCTTTAATCTTGCCAAGCCTTCCTCATAGGCAGCATCTACTGCAGCTGAGGCAACAGCTGCTGCCGCCACAGCACTGGAAGGTGTTGATGTCGCCATCCCCTTTTTGGTAAATATCTCACTCAGGGGGATTTCTATTTCATGCATGTAACGAGATGATGCAGAATCTAGATCTTCTCCCTGGACAAGATCACAGGTGAATCTCTGCTCCTTCCCCTGGAAGGAAGTACTTTCAAAGATGTCCCTGCGGGTGGCTGGAGTCAGCAGGGTCGTTTCAGGGGACAAAGGGAATATGGTGGCATCACAAATGCTATTGGTCTTGGAAAGGACATAAAGAGTCTCATAGGTGTGGTTATACTCCAGGTGTGCCCGCAAGGATGAGAGGCTCCGGAAACGCTTGTGTTCCCCGCACCGCGGACAGCGATAGGGCAGGTCCAGAGAGGCCATTCCTCAGCTACAACCAAAATGTCTACTGTGTACCCGACCTCGGAGCAAGCACCAGTGACCTGTCATGGTGTGTGGGCTTGGCATTAACATCAGAAACAGCTGTGGGTACAACGTGCCAAAACAAGGTACAGCCTTGAGTCCACAAAGTCATGTCTGGGACAAACAGAGAAACAAGTCCACCTACGTTTCAGTCCTTCTTGTTCCATTCAGCCAGATTTCAAAGAGATGCCATCAAGTGCATTAGTTTTGAAATGAATTTCCTGAAATGGAAAGGAAATCAGGATCAACATACAGTAGTATTTGAGCTGATTCCTATCCTTCCTAATTTGCTCATACCAACTACTAGACAAATGCATACAGTTATTTGTTCCTCATTCAGGAAATGTCTTTCTTCTACCCACAAGCCATGCCCCAGCCAACTTAGAAAAGGGAGCCTGAGAACAGAAGCTAGCTCTAGTTTTGTAGTTGGCAGTGCTAAGCAGAGATCACTGAACCAGTGAACTGATTACAATATAGTGTGAAGCTCTATTTTCTAAGGATTTATTCACAGTGGCAAAGAGAGTAATTTTATAACATGCCACCTAGGCAGCAGTGGCATAGCCAAATGGACAATTCTGGGTGGGCCTTAGCCCCCTCCCCCAGTCTCCGCCCTTGGCTGCTCAAAACGGGGCCGTAGCCAGACCTCGGCGGGAGGGAGGGGTCTAGAGCCTGAGGTGGGGGGCACAGTTTAGGCCGCCTCCCCCAGCCGCCGACCCCCCCGCCACTGCCGCCGACCCTCCAGGTACCTTTGCTGGCGGGGGTCCCCAACCCCCGTCAGCTGAAGTCTTCTTCAGTGTCGGTCGACTCCGGCACCTTCGCTGTTTATCTGTTTCTGACTCCTGACGTCCTCCGTGCACGTCCTGTATGTAGCCCCATGCAGGACGTGCACGCGGGACGTCAGGAGTCCGAAACAGATCATCAGCGAAGGTGCTGAAGAAGACTTCGGCTGGCGGGGGTTGGGGAACCCTGCCAGCAAAGGTACCTGACAGCGGTAGGGGAGGGTCGGTGGCAGTGCGCGGGGGGGGGGGGGGGGGGTCAGCGGCAGGAGGGGGGTCCGAAGTAGAGGGGGCCAGGGCTTAATCTGTGGGGGCCCATGCCCCCGTGGCCCCACCTAGCTACACCCCTGGCTCAAAATATAAATACATGAACTGGCAGGGATGTCAAGCCCTGTCAGACAAAGACCTCTCCTGCCTAAGTCATGTCTGCAGCAGCACTTATTCATCAGGCGTGCTTTGCTGCTAATGTCGGCTCTCCTGCGCATGCTCACTTAGACTTGAACTGAGCATGTGCAAGAGAGTTGGCATTAGCAGCAAACTACATCTGCTGAATAAGTGCTGCTGCAAGTGTGACTCAGGCAGGAGAGGTCTTCAGCTGATGGAGCTTGGCATCCCCGCCAGCCAGGAAAGCAGAGGGGTCCCGAGCCAAAAGTGAGGGGGCCCAGGCCTCCCCTGTGGCTATGCCACTGCTAGGCAGAGATGGCACATAGACACATATGTTATGCCTGTTTAATAACAGTCCACAGGGAACAGTAGTCAATATCAAAAAAGTGAATAAGAAAAACACCTCAAAACCTACAAACAATATCCTCACAGAGAGTATTCTTTTAAAAAAAGTTTTATTAATAAGAAAAAGAATAGCTATTCCATTTCACTCTTGTATACGAAGTCTTGAACACATAAACAGCAGCATAATTAAAACAAACTATGAGACATATGTGCCAAATGTTCTACAGCTGGAATAACATTCCATTATTATCCTCTTCCCCTCTCTTTCCTTCCCCCCATTCCTTCCTCCTCTCCCCCCCCCCCCCCCCGACATACACACACAGCTAAGCATCTCCATGATCATAAGAACATAAGCATTGCCATACTGGGACAGACCAAAGGTCCATCAAGCCCAGTATCCTGTTTCCAACAGTGACCAATCCAGGTCACAAGTACCTGGCAAGATCCCCAAACAGTACAATACATTTTATGCTGCTTAAGCCTAGAAATAAGCAGTGTGTTTGCCTGTTGGTGTACTCTCCATCTGCTCATACAATATCCTGATTATCTCTCTTCAAGAAGTGCTCTTTTTTAAAAGGTAAGGGCATAGTTAATTCCTTATATAAATGGTTTTGTGAAATACAAATGGAAAAAAAATGAATTGATGATGATTACTGGTATTGGTGTCTCTAATGATATGGTAGACCCAAACCTACTGATGGTGCGCCTACTTTAAACAGTGACTGTGCTATGGGGATATTGTTTGTAGCTTTTAAAAAAGTATATATGTATAAAGGTAAGATATGCACCTATGTGTCTTTATAAAATAATCCACTGAAAAACTTCTTTACAAAGTTACACCTGCTTTGTGTGTATGTGCCAGGAAAAAATAGTGCTTATGTGTGTATTTTATAAGATATGTACATAAGTGCCTATCCAGCTCCAGCTCCCCAGGAATGCATACACATATACCCCTTGATTCCATAAACAGCATGCAAATTTGCATGTGATCCTGACATCACCTTGTATTTGTTCCTCTACCGGACTTGGTGAACGCCTTTACGGTACTATGTAAGCCACATTGAGCCTGCAAATAGGTGGGAAAATGTGGGGTACAAATGTAACAAATAAATAAATTATTTAACTAGCTGTTAATCAAAAATTGGATGTTAACATGCAATTATTGACGTTCACTGGCACTAATTTGGATTTGAGTGCGGATCTGACCATGTGCAATTCTATAAAGAGCTTTGCCCAAATCTTCTAGCAAAGTAGGTCTGTAAATCTCTCGCACCTGAACATACAGCTGGACATAGGCATTTTGAGAAACTTTGATAAGACATAATTGGGCAAAGATAAGGCCAGGTGCAGAAAAGTTGAATTTAGAGGGGGGT
This sequence comes from Microcaecilia unicolor, assembly GCF_901765095.1. Taxonomy (NCBI): domain Eukaryota; kingdom Metazoa; phylum Chordata; class Amphibia; order Gymnophiona; family Siphonopidae; genus Microcaecilia; species Microcaecilia unicolor. The sequence continues at coordinate 452,826,012 of NC_044032.1, read as the reverse complement.
TGAGCGAAGCTTGGAGATAAGCAAACTCACTAAGGTTGAAACTTGGTCACAATTGGATGTATGTGTCAATTATGATCTAATTGCAGGTGGCCAAATGTATGGGCTATTAGAAAATAATGGTAGAAGGAAAGTATAAATACTAGCAACTTGTTAAGTCAGTCGGAGAATACAGTAGACTGTGACGGCACCTGTTGTGTGTCACAGAGTGCTGCTCTCCCAATATGAGAAATGAAATGACTGATATATGCACTTTGATGATCTTGTGTTAATCCTGCTTTGGTGAGTAATTAATAAACTTTGAGAGCTAAATTTCTCATATTCACCTAATCCCAGTGTCCTTCTGATTATTGGCGAGGTCTCTTAATTATTATATTCACAGCCCATTCAGTTTGAATGGGCAGTGTCAGCATTGATGAGCGGCTTAGTAAACAGGTGGGTTAGATTGTGAGCTCACGAGGGACAGAGAAAGTATCTACATATAATAACTGTAAACTGCTTTGGTTGTAACACAGAAAAGCAGTGTATCAAATCCATGACCCTTTACACTTTGACCCTTTGATTCCATCCAGCATCCCACTTCTCCAGTGCCTACACACAGGCTCCATAATGATAAGAATAACATTGAGTCTCCTAGGTCCCCTGTGTAGCCAGCCAGAAAGACCCAACTATATGAGTAATTTCTAGTTAACTACATAACTGACAACCTGCCACGCAGACCTAGCTGCTAGTTTGATTTTAACATTTATCCAAAACAACCCTGTTTTAACACTTAAAAACTCATGCAAACCCAGATAAGTAAACAAAATTGGAATCCTCCACTTTCTCTTCCCTGTACTTATCCAAAGCATGAAGTGGTGATACCAGTAGCAGCAGCAAGCACAGGGTCTTATGTGCCAGCATGTGCTCACAGATTACTGTACTCTGCAAGAGTTTCCACGCCACACTGGAGAAGGCCAGTGTATGTCACTCAGAGGGCCCATGCTGACTGCTTCTACTGGACACAGTAGAGGTCCAGAAGGAGGGGAAACAATCATCTTTCTGTGATCCCATCCACTGATGATAGTAGTCCATTTGACCTATAGTTTGGGAGCCACTGTTCTAATGTCCCTATGATCTAAACTGTCAAACACAGGCAAAATACTTGCAGTGGCCTCAGTATTCACCCCAACTGCCAACCTAACCAAACCCAGCCCAGGTACTCAAACTTTCCAGTCCTCCTCCCCCCTCCCTCGGCACTCTTTCCTCCTGCCCTCCCCCAAAGCACTCTCTTCTCCCTAGGGCATTCTTTCTTTCTCCCTCTCTGCAAAGTTCCCCTTTCTTTCTCTCTCTCCCTTCCCCCCCACCCCCCGCCTCTCTCTCTTTCCCCACAAGGCACTTTCTCTGTCTCCTCGCCGGAAGTAGTTAATTTGTGGCTCTGAGGAGTACGCATTGTCGGTGCACCAGACCCACTTGACTAGAGGTAGAGCTGGAGGTGCGAGCTGATCCAGAGGATTGGTGAGAGAATGGAGCTGGGGCTGAAAAAGGGGGCGTGTGGGGAGGGAGAAGAGAGAAAGGAGATGCTGGGCTGGGCCAGGGGTGACTGACAGTTTGCAGGGGGCACCGCTGATAGTTTACAGGGGGGCACCAGAGACCCTAGCACCGGCCCTGTGAGGCCATATGCATAGGCACATACCACCTAGCAGCAACAAGCAACCCTTAGATCCACTGTTCCATATGAGCTGAGTGGGAGTCCTCCACCTACAGTCCTGCCACTGGGGGGTGCTGTTTCAGTATCACATTTTCATTAGTGACAGACAGGCATACTCTGCAATACTCTGGGGAACCTGCTTGTCCCTAGTGATAGAAAACACATTATTGAAGCACTACCCTCCACTGGCAGCAATTTAGTTGGAGGACTGCCTCCTCATCTTAGAGGAAAAAGTGCTCAGATCCATCCACTATTTTATATATATAGAGAGAGAGATAACTAACACTATTATACAGCCATACAGGTCTGTTGGGCTTCCTGCCAGACCCAATCAGCTATGCAAATGCCTGCAATTCTGCTAATACTTCTAGTTAATTACAGAATGTGCAGTCTACGACTCATACCCAGCTGTCAGTCAGTTCTCTCATGAGAATAAAAAGAGCAGTGTGGAAGCTCAGAAAGGCTCAAATAAAATTTTATTGAGAGTCGATAAAAAGGTGGTTCTAAGTATATCTATATCTAGACTTCAAAACCAGTTGTAAAAACAGCCTAACATGTTTCAGTGTCCACAGTGCCTGCATCAGGGGCAAATATTACATTAATAGTGAGTCAGATAATAATCTATCCACCTTTTGGAATATACTCGTGGACATAGAAAAATATCCCTTAATGATAGTACTATAAAACTGCAAAGTAGCTTTCCCAGATTGTAGCAATGTGCCCAGCAAATTCTGGAATACAGCAGTAAAAGACATTATACACCAAGTGCGGGAAGTATAAACATCTATTTAAAAAAAAAAGTCAGAAATTTCTACGGGTTGAAAACCAGCACACAAACGTGTTTGTCCTGGCACATACATGTATATGTTGTAGAACAGCAACATAAATGTGTATGTGCAAGTATATACACATTTATCTTTGCCATTTTAGAAAAGCAAACGTGTATTCTCCCAGGGCTGTCACAGAGACCAGTATCCGTTAGCAGTTTGGCTTTTGAGAGAGACCAAAACCACCGGGTGATTAAGGAGGCAACTTCCCCTAATGCTTCCAGTGGAGTGATGCTCAATTGAAGCAGTTTGCCAAAATCTGGGCGTCTTAATATCATCTGGCTTTCCTTTGTGTACATGTTTATTCATGCCATCAAACAATGTAGCAGATTGGTGAGGCATGACTTCCCTTGGCTAAATTCAGTTTGTTTCTGTCCCATTAAACCATGTATATTTATGTGTGCAGTACTTTTGCTCTTTATAATAGCTTCTACTATTTTGCCTGGCACTGATATCAGGATTAGTTGGTCTGTATTTTCTCTATCACCTCTAAAGCTCTCTTTAAAATTGGCGTTACATTGGTCACTCTCCGACCTTTGGGTACCATGGACATTATTAATAATAATAGTAAACCTTTAGTTTCATTTTTTAAATTTCTTTCAGTACTCTGATGTCCATACCATCCAGTCCAAGTGATATGCTATTCATTAATTTGTCAGTTTGGCCTACTACATCTTCTAGGTTCACAGAGATTTGTTTCAGTTCCTCTGAACTGTTAAATACCATTTCAGGCATGGGTAGCAAAAGTGGCATTGTGAGACTGAAAGGTGAAGGAGAGGAATATGTAGAAGCCCATAAGGATAAGGCGGAATTGCTAAACAAATATTTCTGTTCTGTGTTCACAGGTGAAGGGCCAGGAATTGGACTGCAGAACATAAGAACAAAAGCATAGTCATACTGGGTCAGACCAATGGTCCATAGCCCAGTATCCTGCTTCCAGAAGTGGCCAATCCAGGTTACAAGTACCTGGCAGAAACCCAATTTGTAGCAACATTCCATGCTAATAACAGGGCTGCCGAGAGACATGGCTGGGCACGGGGCAGAACTGGACTGCTACCCCCCCCGCTTGCACCGCCCCCTCACACTGCCATCCCCCCATTTGCACTGCCACCCCCCCCCCCCCCATTTACTGCTGCTCCCTACTCGCACCACTGCTCCTGTACCTTTTTGTCCTTACCTCCAAGGGGGAGCCCGCGCTGGCAAGCCAATTCTTGCGTGCCTGCTCCCACAGCCTGTCCTCTCCTGCTCATGTCCGTGCTGGGAGTCAGGACCTGGATGATTGCATTAATGCGATATTATGCTAATACAATCATCTGGGTCCCAGGTGGCACACAGGAGCAGGGGAGGACAGACCCAGAAGCAGGCAGCAAGAAGTTTGCTGGGCCTGGGCCTCCCCTTGGAGGCCAGGCCTGGGGAGTTTTGCCCCCTGCCCCCTCTCTCAACGACCCTGGCTACTAATTCCAGGGCAAGCAGTAACTTCTCCCATGTCCATCTCAAATAACAGACTATGGACTTTTCCTCCAGGAACTTGTCCAAACCTTTTTTGAAATCCAGATACCCGAACTGCCATTACTACATTCTCACAAACACAGATAGGAATGGAAGTGTGGTACATCGTGAACAATTTTCAGAGGACTGTGTTTGTGAGGTGCTAACTAAACTAAAGATGGACAAAGTGATGGGGGTGGATGCACATCTGAGTGTACTGAAGGAACTTAGAGAAGTACTGGCAGCTCCATTGTCCAATATTTTCAAAATTTCGTCAAAGTCAGGCATGGTTCTGGAAGACTAGGGAAAGGCGGATGCGGTCTCTCTACACAAAAGAAGAAGTAAGGAGGAGGTCAAGAACTACAGGCCAGTAATTCTGACCTCTGTGATAAGTAAATTAATAGAAATACTTTGAAAACAGAAAATTGGGATGATCTCTGGAATCCAATGGATTGCAGGACCCAAGACAGCATGGTTTCACTAGAATCAGGTCATGTCAGACAAATCTAATTAATTTCTTTGACTGGGTGCGTGGGAGAAGGGGGGAGGGAGATGCTGGGCTGGACCGGGACAGGGCAGGGGTGACTGATAGTTTACAGGGGGGGCTCCAGAGACCCTAGCACCGGCCCTGTGAGGTCATATGCATAGGCACACACCACCTAGCAGCAACAAGCAATCCTTAGAGCCACTGTTCCATATGAGCGGAGTGGGAGTCCTCCACCTACAGTCCTGCCACTGGGGGCTGCTGTTTCACTATCACATTTTCAATAGTGACAGACAGGCATACTCTGCAATACTCTGGGGAACCTGCTTGTCCCTAGTGATAGAAAACACATTATTAAGAATTACCCTCCACTGGCAGCAATGTAGTTGAAGGACTGCCCCCTCATCTTAGAGGCAACAGTGTTCAGATCCATCCACTATATCACTATATATATATATATATATATATAGGTAACTAACATTATTATACAGCCTTACAGGACTGGGTTGGTTTGAGGAGAGAGCTAAATGTGGTGGACTTAGATTTTTAGCAAAGCCTTTGACATGGTTCCACATAGTTGACACATGCTCCTTCCACTTTCAACACTGTTTAAAGCAGACGGGTCTTTGTTTGTGTGGTGATTACAGGATATGGAGACCAGTCTTGAGCATTTTTATTTTGGGTGCCAAGGGTCTGCTTTCAAATAAGTCAGTCCAGACACTTTGCAAAATAACCCAAAACCCTGCAAAATACACTCAAAATCAATACAATGACAGACCTAACCCACCCATGAAAAGAGAGATATAAATATTACACTGGGTCCTAGTGCTCCAATATATCTACCATTGGGAACCTAGAACAAGTTGGATGGTTACACTTTCCTACACAGACGCTACATGCTAGCAGAATCCTTCACCTCAGTCATGTGCAATGCATGGAGAAACCCTTATCTGATACAAGATAGGGAACCAGAAAATGCATGCAGACAAAAATTGACCTCCACCCCCCCCCCCCCTACACACACACACCAAGATATAGGATTGCTACAGATCTCTATACAGAAATTACATGCTAACAGAATACCACACCTTGATCACACACGCAAAACACACAGACCCCCTCAACAAATATAAAACAAGGGACCACAGATCAGTAATGGAGATATGAAGGCAAAAAAAAATATGAACTGGAAACCTCAAGGCCAGACTCTGCATACAGCATACCGAAGGATGCTAAAAAAAGCATAATGGACCTGACCAACTATCGACCAGTAGCATCTATTCCACTCATGACCAAACTCATGGAAGGCATAGTGACGAAACAACTCACTGAATATCTAAATAAACACTCAATCCTACATGAGTCCCAATCAGGATTTTGGACGAATCATAGCACCAAAACTGTACTAGTGTCCGCAATGAACTCATTCAAACAAGCAATTGCGACTGGCACAACATCCTCCTCCTGCAATTTGACATGTCCAGTGCCTTTGACATGGTTAACCATGACATACTAATACATATACTAGAATACTTCGGAGTAGGAGGCACTGTTCTCAAATGGTTCAAAGGATTCCTGACCACAAGATCATACCAAGTAACAACGATTGCGGACAGATCGCCACCATGGATACCTTGAGTGCAGAGTCCCCCAAGGATCCCCTCTCTCACCAACATTATTCAACCTAATGATGATACCTCTAGCCAAGCTACTAGCCAATCAAAACCTCAACCCCTACATCTATGCAGATAACGTCACAATTTACATCCCATTCAAACAGGATCTAAAGGAAATCACCAACGAGATCAACCAAAGCCTCCAAATAATGCACACCTGGGCAGATGCATTCCAACTAAAACTTAACGCAGAAAAAACACAATGAGGCATATTTTCAAAGCACTTTGGGAGTCTAAGTTCCATAGGTTTCTATGGAACTTTGAGAGGCTAAGTGCTTTGAAAATGAGCCTCAATGTCTCGTACTCACCTCCCAACATAACACAAAAAACTACAACACCATAATCACACCATACTGCTCCCTTCCAGTCTCACAAAACCTGAAAATTCTGGGAGTCACCATTGATCGAAACCTCACTCTTGACACCCACGTGAAAAACACAACGAAAAAGATGTTCTACACCATGTGGAAACTTAAAAGAGTAAAACCTTTCTTCCCAAGATACATCATCCGCACCCTGGTACAGTCAATGGTAATAAGTCATCTGGACTACTGCAATGCACTATACGCTGGACGCAAAGAACAGATAATCAAAAAACTCCAAACTGCCCAGAATACAGCCGCCAGACTCATATTTGGCAAAACTAAATATGAAAGTGCAAAACCACTAAGAAAGAAGCTTCACTGGCTCCCACTTAAGGAACGTATTGCGTTCAAGATCTCCACAATTGTACACAAAATCATTCATGCAGATGCCCCAATCTACATGCTAAACCTCGTGGACCTACCTCCCACAAACGCCACAAGATCATCCCGCAAATTTCTCAACCTACACTACCCCAGCTGCAAAGGTCTCAAGTACAAGCAGATGCACGCCACTACCTTCTTTTACATGAGCACGCAGATATGGAATGCACTGCCCACAGACCTGAAAGCAATCAACGAAATAACCATCTTTCGAAAGTCTCTAAAAACATTCTTCTTCAACAAGGCCTACAATGAGAACATATAACCTCACCAAGTCACCTCACCAGTCCAATCAATTATGAAAACCCACCTCTATAACTAACCTAATCACTCTCTTCCTTCTTCCCCCTTCCCTTCCGGTACACAGTCCCAACTATATCTGTTTCCCTGATATGATAACGTTAACAAATCTATGTAAGCCACATTGAGCCTGCAAATAGGTGGGGGAATGTGGGAACAAATGCAATAAATAAATAAAATAAATAAATACTAGAGAAAGAGAAACTTAAATGCGAATGATCAGAGATGCAAATTTCCCAAAGCTAACATTCCAATTAGTAAATCCAAAATAAAATACTTTTTCTACTTATTTTGTCTGAGCATTTTATTTTTCTATTCACTTTGATCCCAGCGTCTCTTGTCTGATTTTCTCTTTTTTCCTTTCTTTGCAGGGACTCCTGTCCATTTGACATTTCCTCTTTGTCCATGTCCATCATCCATCTTTCCATTGCATCCCTATCTATTTTGACTAGCATCTTCCGTGTCCTTGTCCCTATCCCTTTCTTCACATTCAGCATCTGCCTTCTCAGTGTCCTTATCCCCCTCTATTCAGCATCTCCCCTCTGTGTTCCTACCTTGACCTGTCCTGCATTTCCCACGTGTCCCTATCTTTCCCCCTATAATCAGCATTAACCCTGTATCCCTAACCCCTCTTCATGTCTAGCATTGTCCCTCTGTGTCCCTGTCCAACATGTCTTCTCTGTCTCTTTGACCCTCACTTTTGTTTTCCCTTCCTCCTGTACACCCTACTCTGGGGTCAGTATCTTTCCCTCTAAATTCCCACCAGAGCTCCATGGTCCAGTTTTTCTCCCTCTTGGGTTCCAATGGCTCTTCCCCTCCCCCAAGTCATCTCTCTCTATCTCCTTCCCTTCTCTCAGCTGGTCCACATGTATAACTCACCTCCCCTCCCCCTCCTGGGTCCGGCACCTCTTCTTGTCTGTCCCCCATCCCATCCCTTCCCCCTCCCCCAGTCTAGCAGAGCACCTCTCTCTCTGGACCCATGCCGCAAGTCCAGCATCTCTCCTCTCCCCTCCTTTCCAATCCAGTGCAATTTCAGCAATTCTCCCTTTCCCTCCCTCCCTCCCCGCAATCATACAATCCCTTTCACTTGCCTTGAATGCTGTCAGTAGCAGTAGTGACACTGCAGTGATTACAGCAAGCTGCCTTGGAGTCTCAACCTTCTCTGCAATGCTGTGATGTGTTCCATCTCTTCTGATGCAACTTCCTGTTCCACAGGGGTGGGGACGCATCACAGCATTGCAGAGAAGGCTGAAGCTCCGAGGCAACCTGCTGTAATCACTGCAGTGTCACTATCACTACTAACAGCAATCAAGAGAGGAAAAGATATCAGAAGTCCAAAACCATCTGTCTGCTGAGGTGAAAGTTGAGGAGGAGAGAACTGCTGCAGAGAGAGAGAGAAACCTCTCAGATTCCCTAATTTGATGATTGGTGGGCTGCCATCAGATTTTAACTTGTAGAAGCTGGGTGCACTTGCGGCTTGGGAGGCGTGGAGGGGCATTTTTGAACGGGGACGACCATCTCTAAGGGCGCCCATCTCTAAGGATGAAGGGGCGGGGAAACTCGTATTATCGAAACAAGATGGGCGTCCATCTTTCATTTCGATAATACGGTCGGGGACGCCCAAATCTCAACATTTAGGTCCACCTTAGAGATGGTCATCCTTAGGTCATCCTTAGAGATGGTCGTCCCCAGTTTTCGGCCATAATGGAAACTGAGGACGCCCATCTCAAAAACGACCAAATCCAAGGCATTTGGTCATGGGAGGAGCCAACATCGTAGTGCACTAGTCCCCCTCACATGCCAGGACACCAACCAGGCACCCTAGAGGCCACTGCAGTGGACTTCACAAATTGCTCCCAGGTGCATAGCTCCCTTACCTTGGGTGCTGAGCCCCCCAACCCCCCCCCCAAATAACCCACTACCCACAACTGTACACCACTACCATAGCCCTAAGGGGTGAAGGGGGCACCTACATGTGGGTACAGTGGGTTTTGGGTGGGTTTTGAAGGGCTCACATTTACCATCACAAGTGTAACAGGTGGGGGGGGGGGGTGGGCCTGGGTCTGCCTGCCTGACGTGCACTGCACCCACTAAAACTGCACCAGGGACCTGCATACTGCTGTCAGGGAGCTGGGTATGACATTAGAGGCTGTCAAAAACATTTTTTAAGTTTTTTTTTTGGGTGGGAGGGGGTTAGTGACCACTGGGGGAGTAAGGGGAGGTCATTCCCCATTCCCTCCGGTGGTCATCTGGTCAGTTCGGGCACCTATTTGAAGCTTGGTTGTGAAAAAAATGGACCAAGTAGTGTCGGGCAAATGCTCGTCAGGGACACCCTTCTTTTTTCCAGTATCGGCCGAGGATGCCCGTCTTTTAATCACGCCCCAGTCTTGCCTTCAGTACAGTGCCGACACGTCCCAGAGAACTTTGGTTGTCCCCACGACGGAAAGCAGTTGAGGGCGCCCAAAATCGGCTTTCGATTATGCCGATTTGGGCGACCCTGAGAGAAGGACGCCCATCTCCTGATTTGTGTCGGAAGATGGGCACCCTTCTCTTTCAAAAATTCCCCTGTTAGCATCCCTAAGTCTCTTATACTAGGCACTTATGGAACTGGGGAGGGCCCCTGCCCATCCACGGCTACACTAGCTGACAGAGAGGGAGCAACCATACTGCCCAGCCCCTCATCTGCTGGAGATATTTAAAGCTCAGTTCTTTAAGCCCTTCAGCACCTGCACTCCAACATCCCCCCTCTCCTCTGCATGCTCCTTCTCCCTGTCCCTCACCGCTGCAGTGAAAAGAGTGCTGCTTCTCACCCAGCCTGAAGCCTCTTTCTCTGTAACAAGAAGTTCCACCTCAGAACTTCCTGTTACAAAGAGACGTTTCGGGCGGGGTGAGAAGCAGCACTCTTTTCACTGCAGCGGTGAGGGACAGGGAGGAGGAGCGTGCAGTAGAGAGGTGGGCTGCTGGAGTGCCGGGTTTGGTAACCGCCATAAAACAGGGCATCAGTTTCTGCCAAACCGTAGAAAATCGAGACAGCTGTTTTCGATGGACCAAAACGAAAACAAATTTCGGTCGAACTCTAATACAAACCAAGGAATACTAACCTCTACAGAAAAGTCACAATGTTCAAAACAGGACATAAGGAAATATTTAAAGAATATTTATATGTACTACTACTATAGCGCTACTAGATGTATGCAGTACTGTACACCGGACATGAAGAGACAGTTCTTGCTCGACAGGGCTTACATTCTAATTGTATTTACAGTCTATATGTATTCCACTATGCTAGTTCACAAAAAGGAGGATTCATCCAAAGAGGAGACTAATAAAGGAAAAAAAGAAAATAACCGAAAGAAAATAAGGCCAGAATGCAAAGCTATGAAGAAAACTTCTATAACAATTTACCCCCATATACCCTATCCACGAGTTGCCAATACAGAAACTCATTTGGCTGCTAAAAAGGAGATTATGGGGCTCATTTTCAAAAGAGAAAGTCATTTAAAAAGTGGCATAATCAGCATTTGGACATTTTGCTTGCCAAAACATTCAAATTGCTATTTTTGAAACCCATTTTTAAACGTTTTGGTATGCAGTTCGTTGGCAGTGTATTCAAATTATAAGGGAGCATGTTAGGGGCAGGATCTGGGCGTTCCTAAGATTCGGACATTTTTCTGAGATAATGGAACAGAACAGAAACATCCTGGGCTACAATTTACCATATTTTTGAGTATATAACCCACATACAGGTATAACCCGCACCCATGTATATTCCACAGAAAAGGAACCAAGTAAAAAAGGTTTTGTATATAGCCCGTACCCCTCCCCGCACACGCTCAGTTGTTTGAGCCGACATGAGCATGCACAGGAGTGTGGGCATGGGTGAACGAGGTATACCAACAATGCTGGGCTGGAGGAAAAGCAAGGCCAGCTGAAATGAAAAAAAGGTTTACCATAAATTTATCAGTTGTCTATTTACAGTGCCAAAAAGAAGGTTGTATACAGCTGATTTCAAATTATCGGCAGTCGATTACGCGAAAAACATGGAAAGCATGAATCTGGGCATATGTTTTCTGTTGATAAGAAGTCTATCGGTGAGTTGCACAATGCTGAGGAAAAACTTAAAGAAATCCACCCTAGAAAGCATGCACGGCGTGGAAAATCTGCCAAATGGCCCAATTTGGAGGCAAATCTGAAAAAGTGGGTACTTATGCAACGAGATTGCTGCAAGGTTGTTTCCAACATCAACACAAAACAGAAGGCTACAGCATTAGCCATTGACATGAAGATCCCTGATTTTTATGGAGGCATGAACTGGGGGTATAAGTTTAAGCATCAGAATGACTTATGTATTTGAACTAGAACAACAGTGGGTCAAAAGCTACCAGATGACTGGGAAGAAAAAAATGGGTAAATTTGTTAATTTTGTGCAAGAAGGACGCAAGAAAAATAACCTGCAACTGGGAGACATGATCAACATGGACAAGGTACCGATGAGTTTTGATATTCCCAGTACAAGAACAGTTTCTGAGCATGACACAAAGTCGGTAGCTATAACAACTATTGGTCATGAAAAGACAAGCTTTACTGTTGTGCTATCATATAACCAACGTTGATTCCTTTAATCTGGTTACTTTAATTACACTGACATTATTGAACGTTTTACCTTGTCCTTGCTCTTATATACCTGTTATGAATTATTTATTTACTTCTAATTCACTTGATATTTTATCTTTAACATCTAATTTGCTTGATATTCTTATATACCTTAATTGTAACTCTTCTCTGTATTTATCATTCCGTTAACGGTTATTGCCATTGCGGCATAATGTAAGCCACATTGAGCCTGCAAATGTGTGGGAAAATGTGGGATACAAATGCAGCAAATAAATAAACATACTGCAGATGGAAAGAAGTTGAAAACACTTGTTACCCAGTTCCCAAAGTCCATTATTGTTAAGTGCAACAAAAGGGGATGGATGAATGAATGAGGAAATTATGAAGGACTGGATAAATGCATGTTTTCATGTTCGCTCGGGTGGGTTTTTCAACAAGAAATTGCCGTTAATATTCGACTCCATGACAACCCACAAGTTGGACTCAGTTAAGAAAATGTTGAATGCTGCTGAAGCCCATATAGCAGTAATCCCTGGTGGACTAAAGTGCAAGCTACAGCCTCTTGACATAGCTGTTAACCATGCATTTAAATGTTTCATAAGAAAGCAATGGGATAAATGGATGCATGAGGACACACACTCATTTACTCCTTCGGGAAAACAGAAACATGCTGCCTATGCAGAGGTCTGCTGCTGCATTGACACCGCAGAGTAGGCAGTGAAACCACATTCAATTATCAATGATTTTAAAAAGCAGGTTTACTTGGAGAACAGACTTTGTATGATTCTACTGATGAGGAGGAATATGAATTCAGTGGCAACAAAGTCAGGCATTCGCTGCAGAACTTTGAAGGTTTTCCTTTTAGTGATGAACAAGATAATGTTTGGGACACTATGAAGTATTGATGCCATAAAGTTCTATGTTTTATTAAGAACTGTTTTTATGCTGACCATTTGGAAGGTTTTGGTTTTTTTTGCTACAGATCTGTTCAATGCCTCCTTATAAGGTATATTACCAAAACTACCTGTAGGGACTTTACTAAATGCTTCTTGTAATAAAAAGTTTTTTTGTAATCATTTTGGGAGTTGTGGGGGTTTTTTCTAAATAAAAGAATGCCTCCTCCACAGCGACCTTTCAATGTAATGACTTGTGTAGCCCGAACCCTTGTTTAACCTGCAGTAGGTAGTCACGGAAGTAAAAACATGTATAACCTGTGGGTTATATTCACAAAAATATAGTAAATGTTGTGGTCTAGACCTGTTTTTATTATGACTGAGGCCCAGATGCATCAACCAAAAGTTAAAAAATCAAAAACGTAAAAGTCCTTAACGAATTTAAAAAAACAAACAATGAACCAAAAAAACAAGTCGCACATGTTCGGTGCGGTATTTGAAAGTACAATGCATCAAACTGGTGAAATCCCCATTGGTAATCGGCCCCTAAAGCATGCGCAGAGCAGACAAGCCTCATGCTGGCTGCTCTGCATATGCCACAAACATCAACCCCCCCCCCCCAAAAAACCCCCCAAAACACAAACACGTGGATTGGGAGGGGGCAAAGGCGCTCGTCAGGCGCGTCCTGTATGTATGGCCTTGCCCCCCCGCCCGTGTTCGCCACTGCTCCCCGCTTCCTCCCCCAGCATTAAATTAAAAAACAAAACAAAAATCAAAGCTTTAGGAGCCCCAGCCCCCCTCCCTTCATGTCTCTCAACTCTTTCTCCACACAGCCTCGCCTCCCGCCATCCTCCGCCCCCGTGCCCCGCCCCCACCGCCCTCCCCTGAGGTCGTCGCCGCCGATCCCCCCTCCACAGGCCCCCCCTCCGCATTACCGGGCCCGTGCAACACCTCTCACCTCTGTATGAAGGCGCTGCATGGGCAAGAAGACCATCAGATCGCTGTAGTCTTCAGGACGTCTCTCTCCTTCATCTTCCCTGACCTGGGCCCACGTCTGATGTAGGATTCTTACGTCAGACGGGGGGGGGGGGGGGGGCTGGGTCAGGGAAGGGGACTCAGGCCCATAATCCACTCTAACTGTTACACTTATGGTGGAAAGTGTGAGCACCCCAAAACCCACCAAAAACCTGCTGTACCCACATATAGGTGACACTTGCAGCCATAAGGGCTATTGTAGTGGTGTACTGTAGTGGGTACAGTAGGTTTTTGGTGGGTTTGGGGAGCCTCTCCTTTTAAAATAAGGGAGCAAGGATGAGATGTGTACCTGGGACCTTTTATGTGAAGTCCACTGCAGTGCCCCACCGCTCTGCTGGAATGTCTGTGTGGCCAGTCTACTAAGAATGCTGGCTCCTCCTACATCCCAATGGCTTGATTTTGTACGTTTTTCATTTGGACATTTGTTTTTTTCTAAAATGGCTCAAAAAGATAAATGCACTGAGTACAGCAATGTCTAGGAAAAAAACATTTTCAAAACAAAAAAAGGTTTTTCGTTTTCAAAAATTGTTATATTCACCACTTGAATTTTAGATGTTTTGAGCAAAACGTCCGCAGTTAGATCTAAATGTCATATCAAAAATGCCCCTCCACATGAGAAAGATCCTAAAAAATATATATTTAATAGACTGGTAATAAATTATACATTTGCAGGGGAATTAAAAAAAAAAAGTTGCTCTAAGCTGAAGAGCATCAGGGCGGAGCAATAGAAATTGCTTCTGCTTCTTTTGTGTCTCAACGACATACATTAGGAAACAAAGAAAAAACACACTGTCTCATCCTCTCAGCCCTACACAGCGCGGATAACCCCACAATTATCAACACCCCAGATTACACCCTCCCTATCTAAGACAGCCTGAAAATCCTCGGCATTACAATGGACCGCAACTTAACACTAGAGAGTCAAGTGACATCCACAACAAAGAAAATGTTCCACTCAATGTGGAAACTCAAATGCGTGAAACAATTCTTCCCAAGGGGAACATTTTGCAACCTGATACAATCAATGGTACTAAGCCATGTAGACTACTGCAATAGAATTTATGCGGGATGCAAAGAACAAGCCTTAAAGAAACTTTAGACCGCTCAAAACACGGCAGCTAGGCTTATCTTCGGAAAAACGCGATTTGAAAGTGCAAAACCCCTTAGCGAAAAACTACACTGTCTCCCAATCAAAGAATGCATTGTTTTCAAAATCTGCACTCTGGTTCACAAAATTATCTACGGTGAAGCTCCGGGATACATGACAGACTTGATCGACCTATCAACTAGAAACACATCCGAATCAGCACGAATGTACCTAAATCTGCACTACCCAAGCTGCAAAAGACTCAAATACAAATCAACTTAAGAGTCCAGTTTTTCCTACATAAGCACACAACTGTGGAATGCATTACCAAAAGCCTTGAAAACTACGAACAACCACCTAAACTTCCGGAAAACACTAAAAACTAACCTGTTTAAAAAGGCATACCCTACCGATCCAACAAATGCCTGATCTCTGCAACACAACAAAACTAAAGAACGTAATGGACATAACACAACTCTTCCGTTGTACGATTTCCTAGTGTGGCTGTGGCACATGAACTTTATCTTACCACAACATCACTTTGTATTTGTTTACACCGGAGTCTGTAATGCCTCTCCGGTACTATGTAAGCCACATTGAGCCTACAAATAGGTGGGAAAATGTGGGATATAAATGTAACAAATAAATAAAATAAATAAATCATCAATTTACATTACAAAAAGGTTTTCCTCTTATTGTTGAAATATAGCTTCAACCTCCAGTCCCTATCATAAATAGTTACAAATGATAATCGGAGTCACAAGAGCAGTGGCATAGTCACGGGGGGACCTTGGAGGTCTGGCTCCCCCATTTTGGGCTAGGCCCCCTCCAGAACTACAGCACCTCTTTACCTTTGCTTGTGGGGATGCTGAAGCCCCGTCAGCCAAATAAATACAGTGCTACAACTCCCTTCCTCCTCGTGCTGCTTCCTTAAGGCAGAAATAAGTTTGCCCACCACAGCACCTGACACAGGTGTAAGGTCTAAGGAAGCTGCTACCTAGTTCCCCGAGTGGGAGGGGGGAGAGGGAAGACTGCAGTCTCCTTTTTCACTCCCTTCTCCAAGGTCATGGCTGTAGGACATCTGGGAGTGAGAGTGGGGCCATTCCCAGATATTGCCCTGCTAGGTCCTGGGGCCAGGACGGCCGCTCAGTTGGTGAGGAGATGGCCAAGACAAGTGTCTGAGAGACATATGCAGGGAATATGGCCATTGCATGCATGTGTCTCTCTAACAGATTCCTGGGCCAGCAATTCACCAACTGAGGGCCAGCCTGCCCCCAGGAGCTGGCAGGGCAATATGTGGCCTCGACTCAGCTCGAGAAGGGCCCCAGTTCCAGATGCTCTACAGCCATTAGCTCAGCCAGTGCCCCTCTGGGGATTAGGGGGAAGGTTTTGAATGTGAAATTAACATAAGAGATTATCTCCTAATGTAGCTACAACTACCAAGACATAAGAATGCAAAGCAGGTCACAGAAAGAGCATTGTGGGTCACAGTATGGGCCAGACTGCCCACCTGCATCACCATTGCACTCTGTAGCCATCTGTCCCCTGGGGGTTCACAATCTGCCCATTATCCTATACCAATGTTGCCAACAGATATCTTGTCTAAGGGAAAGCTGGGGTTGATGGGGCTGCATGGTCCGTGACACAAACATTGGTGCAAACCTGGCATGCTGGTCTCCCAGTCCAGTTCCATGCTGGAGGTTGGATCCAAGTTCCCATCACAAGTGTCCTTACCACAAGTGGAGGAGTGGCCTAGTGGTTAGGGTGGTGGACTTTGGTCCTGAGGAACTGAGTTCGATTCCTGGCACAGGCAGCTCCTTGTGACTCTGGGCAAGTCACTTAACCCTCCATTGCCTGCCTCATTGAGCCTGCCATGAGTGGGAAAAAGTGTGGGTTACAAATGTAACAAAAACAAATAAATCCTAGGTAGATATTTGCACTACTGGCCCCAGGTAGGGGGCCACATATACTGATGTCAGCCACAATTCCCCTATTCTAAGCATTTTCCTGTCTGTTCCTGACAGCTTGCAGCAGGAGACCAGCCCCATAACCCTCATTCACCCTGCATCCCCACACCCATTTGTCAGTTTGCATAGAGCTCCTCAAAGTAAAGGTGTGCTGTCTTGCACTAGTCACCCATCTGGTACCAACCAGCAGGTCTGCATAGGCAGTGGCTAGAATATTCTTTACTCTCTGTTCTGTATGCTTCCTTGCCCACAACCAACATGGCTGAGGGCTTTGGAAGATGTGCAAGCAGCTGCTTCATATTTACAGCAATGGTGGGTATTGGAGGGGAGGGAAGGGAAGGGAAACAACCTAGATACAACTATGGGGGATATATACATGAGGAGAGAAAGGAAATGTTACAAACATGTCTGTTCTCTCACAATAGCAACCAGTCAGATAGTAAGCAGCAGATGTCCCTGGCCATAGCAGAGAGTACTCTGTGTTCAGCAAGCCAGAGGGCAGGGGAATAATGTAGGCACCAGCCAGGAGATGTCTACAGGGGAGGAAGAGCAGAAACAGTTACTGGAGGAACCCTCTCCCCCACCTGTGGATTTTGCAGATGGCTCTGTAGAAGGTGAAGGGCCTCACCTCAGAGCCTACTGAACATGAGGGGCAGGACAGGGATAATCTTAAAATAAGCTGGAATTCTGATGTTTGTGGGGCAGTGGCATAGCCAGACAGCCAGTTTTGGGAAGGCCTGAAACCCAAACTAGCAAGAAACATTTTCTCTGCCCCTGCCATACCCCCACTCTTCACCCCTCTCCTGGCATCTCACAACTCAAAGAACATAAGAATAGTCATACTGGGTCAGACCAATGGTCCATCTAGCCCAGTATCCTGTTTCCAACAATGGCCAATCCAGGTCACAAGTACCTGGTAGAAACCCAAATAGTAGCAACATTCAATGCTACCAACCCCAGGGCAAGCAGTGGCTTCCCCATGTTTGTTCCAATAGCAGACTATGGGCTTTTCCTCCAGGAATTTGACCAAACGCTTTTCAAACTCAGATACGCTAACTGCTGTTATTATATCTTCCAGCAAACAGTTCCAGAGCTCAACTATTCATTGAGTGAAAAAATATTTCCTATTTGCCTTTAAAAGTATTTCCATGGGTTTTATTTTTTTGAAAGGGGGGGGGGGGGGGGAGAGATAGCTGTGTTTCTTGATAGTTTGTGAAGTGGCCTTGCTGTATGTTTGAACAGGAATATGGTTGGGGTTAAGGATTGTATGTTTAAATTCTGAATAAACAGATTTTGAGAAAAAAAAAAGTATTCATTGAGTGTCCCCTAGTCTTCGTACTTTGTGAAAGAGTAAAAAAATTGCTTGACTTCTACTGAGGATTTTGTAGGCCTCAATCATATCATCACAGCTCCTGCCGTTACTCGCACCTCGACTCACTTCCCGTCATCTTGGGGGCATCGGAGGTCAGTCTTGCACTGATTCTCTGGCAGTGTTCCTCTGGGTGAAGCCTGCTCCTGGTTGTTGGCATCCTATGGTTGTCAGGACGTTTCCAGGTTCAGGCCTCCTAGGGCTCACGCGTACCGAAGTACCACTATTTATCCTTTGTGGCAGCTTCACTGGGAGAACCTGCGGGGGGGGGGGGGGGGTGACTTCATGCCCTGTGGTATTTAGGGAAGCCTTCAGTTCTCCTTGGATGCCTTTGCAACCAGGTCCCCTTGTGTCTCCAGGTTCTGCCTTGATCCAGTCGCTGCCTCATTTGAGTTCCTGCTGTGTCTCCCAGATCCTGTCTTGCTTTTATGTTCTAGCCGAGCTTTGCCTTGACTCTGAGTTCCTGCCTTGTCTCCAAACCTTGGCTTGGACCTAGCCTTGTCTTGTTTCCAAGTCCTGTCTTGTCTAGCCTAGCCTTGCTTTGCCTTGCCCAGTCTTGTCTAGTTCTAGTCTTGTCTAGTTCTGCCTTGCCCAGCCTAGCCTCGTCTTGTCTTCCTGTACCTTGCCCAGTCCTGCCTTGGTTCTTGCCTGGGATCACCTAGCCTTGTGCCAGCCCAGGGGACTCGTCAACTGCAGTCAGGGTCTGGTTGTAGCCCAAAGGCTCACCGTCCTGTGTTTATGACACATATCTCTCCTCAGCCATCTCTTTTCCATGCTGAACAGCCCTAACCTTTTTAGCCTTTACTCATACAAGAGGAGTTCCATCCTCTTTATCATTTTGGTTGCTCTTTCTTCGAACCTTCTCTAATTCCATTATATCATTTTTAAATACAGCAACCAAAACTGAATGCAACACTCTAGGTGAGGTCGCACCATAGAGCAATACAGATATGGTCTTATTTACTATCCCTTTCCTAATAAATTCCTAAAATCCTGCTTGCTTTTTTGGCAGCTGCTACACACTAGGCAGAAAATTTCAGCATATTATCTACAATGACTCCTAGAACTTTTTCTTGGGTGCTGACCCCCAAGGTGGATCCTAGTATCAGGTAACTATGATTTAGATTGTTCATCACGTTGCATTTGTCTGCATTAAATTTCATCTGCCATTTGGATGCCAGATTTCCAGTTTCCTAAGGTCTTCCTGTAATTTTTCACAATCCACATGGGTTTTAACAACCTTCAATAATTTTGTGTCATCTGCAAATCTAATCACCTTTATAAATATGTTAAAACAGCACCAGTCCCACTACACATCCCTTTGGCACTATTCACCCTTCTCCATTGAGAGAAATGGCCATTTAACCCTACCCTCCATTTTTTGTACAATATCCAATGCCTAATCCACATTGCCTCCTATGTCATGGCTTTTTAATTTTCTCAGGAGTCTCTCATGAGGAACTTTGTCAAAAGCTTTCTGAAAATCTAGATACATTACATCAACCGGCTCACTTTCATCAACATATTTATTCATGCCTTCAAAGAAATGAAGCACACTGATGAGGCAAGACTTTCCTTGGCTGAACCCCTGCTGACTCTGTCCCATTAAACCATGTTTATCTATGTGTTCCATAATTTTATTCTTTATAATAGTTTCCACTATTCTATAAGCACTTTAGGTAATGAAGATCCCCAAGCTCTGTCAGCTGAAAACTTTCTCTGAAGGTATCCGGAACTCCTTTTTACCAAGTTTGGCCAGCAGCAACAATGTCCCTGAGCCACCGATGTTGGCATGTCAAGCATCTGTGGGTGTCGATGACTCAAGGATGGTGATGCACAGTGCTGAACTTGGCAAAAGGGAATTCTGGCCGCCTTTGGAGGAGATCCTCAGCTGGCGATGTTTGGAGATCCTCACCAGCTACAGCAAGGGTCAGGGCTGGTGTTCAACATGTTGGGGCCTAGATCACAAAAAAAAGAGGTGGCCCTCCTGATCCCACCTCTTCCCTGTCTCCCCTCCAATCTCCCTGCTGCCATTACTATCATACTGACAGACCTTCATCAAATACAGAACAAGGGATCACAAAAATTGAACTGGGAACATCAAAAAGTTAAATTTGGCATGTACTACAACACTAGAGAAATAAAAACAGAAATGCATTTCCTTTACTACTGAACACAGTACGAAGACATTTGCTATGCACATTTCCCAAAGCTAACATATTCCATTTAATACATTCAAAATAAAATGTTTTTTTCTACCTTTGTTGTCTGGACATTTTATTTTTCCATCACATTGGTTCCAGTTTCTCTTTTCTGCTTTTCTCTCTTCTGCTTCTTCTGCTAATTCTCCTTCAAGCACCTGCTGCCCATTTGTCTTTTCTCCTCTCTCCTGTCTTGTTCTGTTCCCTCACTACACTTATCTTTGACATATTGATCATTCCTTTTTAGCTCTTTCCTCTCTTTTTTTTCTTTACTGCCTCTCTGTTCACTCAAATGTCACCCTCTCTCATCCTTCTTACTTTTCAGTTATCAAATTCCATCTCCTCTTTTTCCCACTCTCTCATTCCCCATCTCAGTCCTTCCTCCAGCTTTCCATTCCCTTTCACCTTTAATCAACTCTCCATTACCATATTTCTACCCCTGTAATCACTATCCTCCTCTCACTCATTTCATTGCCACCCCCCCCCCCCCATTTGGCCTCTCCCACATATTTCCACTATTTCCACTGTCTTCCTCCCTCTGCCCTTCTAGCCCAGCTCCTACTCCCTCTTTCCCCTACCCACCCTTGCAGCATGACATCTCCCTGTCCCTTCCACTAACCACAGCATCTTCCTGTCCTTTCTCTCTTCTCTCCTGTCTCATTGTCCCATGATCCAGCATTTCCCCCTCTCTTTTTTCTCCCTCCAATTGTCCAGCATCTCTCCCTCACTCCTTTCTGTCCCTGGATCCAACATCTCCCTCTTTCTCACTCCTCCCTCCTGTGCATCTCTCTCCCTCCCTCTGCTCCACCCACATGTCCCTCTCTTTCTTCCTCCTTCTTTCCCCACTGTCCTCTTTCTCTCTCTCTCTTCCTTGTGCTCCTGGTCCAACATCTCTTTCTTCCTCTCCCTCCCTATGCAGCATCTCTCCCTCCCTCCCACCTCCATGTCCAACACTTCTCCCTATCTCTCCCTGTGCATCTCTCCTTCCCCTCCACCTCATGTCCAACATTTGTCCCTCTCTCATCTCTCTCTCCTATGCAGCATCTCTCCCTCCCACCCCACCCCGTCCAACAGCTCTCCCTCTCCCCCAACCTATGCTGCATCTCTCCCTCCCACCCACCTCTAATAATCCTCCCTCTCCCCCATGCAGCATCTCTCTCTCCCACCCCATGTCCAGCAATTCTCCCTCTCTCTTCCCCCACACCCCATGCAACATCTCTCCCTCCCTCCATATTAATCCTCTCTCTTCCCCCCATGTACAACATCTCTTTCCTTCACCTCCCTCCAACCTCATGCATTTCTCTGCAGCACCTCTTTCCTTCCCTCTCCTCCACCCCCATGCATTTCTATGACAGTGTGAATCTCGCCCCCACCCCTTCTGCCTTCACAAATGTTTGTGTCAAAGGGTTACCAGCAGCAGCAATTCTCACAGGCTGTTCAGGGCTAACCCTGAAGCCTTCCTTCTGCTATTTTCTGCCCAGGCAAAAAAAGCAAAACAAAACCAGGAAGTTGTGTCAAGTAGGGGCAGCAGATGAGGAGTGTGTGGTCTGATGTGCAGCTTTTCTCCTTTCTTCCGCTTGTGATCAGTGCTGAGCCAGGGCTAGAGCTGTGGGGGCTGGAGTAAGGAGGATGTGCATGCATGGAGCAGCCAACACTTTTCTCCCTTCCCTTCCTTCTTGCCACGGGTGTCACTCACATTTTCCTGCAGTGATTCACAGTCACAGGCCTACTCTACTACTACTACTTATCATTTCTATAGCGCTACTAGACATACGCAGCACTGTACACTTGAACATGAAGAGACAATCCCTGCTCGACAGAGCATACAATCTAATTAGGACAGACAAATAGGACAAATAAGAGATAAGGGAATTATTAAGGTGGGGATGATAAAATAAGGGTACTGAACAAGTGAGTAAGGGTTAGGAGTTAAAAGCAGCATCAAAAAGGTGGAATTTTACCTAGATTTGAAGATGGCCAGAGATGGAGCTTGATGTACCGTACTCTTTGGTCTTCCTTCTGCCACATCCTGTTCTCTCTACTGCATGAAGTTACAGTAGAGAGGGTGGGATGCAGCAGGAGGAAGGCCATGGAGTAGGCCTGTGACTGTGAATCGCTTAAGGAAAATGTAAGTGACATGCATCGTAAGGAGGAAAGGAAGGGAGAAAAGTGTTGGCCTGCTCCATGCACGCATATTTGCCAGAGGACACAACAGGAGATATATGAAGCTAAAGCAGAGTACATGCCTCAAAGGAGACTAAAGACTGTAAATACTTGGAACATTGGATACTTTTTGCAAATTTCTTATTTTGCTTTTATGTACTGCCTGCCTCATTATTTTTAGAGCGCTCATAAATTTGTGCACTTGGGAAACTTGAATAAATGTGAGGGTTTCTTTTTTTAATTGTAATATATATCAGCGTCCCTCATTCATTTCCTCAGAGTGACTGTGTTATGCATGCCAGAGACATTATTCACATTTTAAAGCCAGTCATCAGGGGATCCTTATATTGGTCTGTGTGCTTAGGGGAAGGTTTTGAGGAGTGCATATTTCACCCCACTGCATCTGGAGACCAACTACCATTAAAATAAGAACAATCCCATTAATGTGATGTGCATATAGAGGGTAATTTTCAAAGTTTTATTTGTGGCACCCAGCCCTTTACCTATGGAAAATTTGTCACCCCTCCCTGAATGCTGGTAAAAGTACCTATGTGGGTCACTGCACCGTTACTTTGCCTTAAGCTGAAAAGGAATGATATTTAGATTTATGTATGTATGTATTTCATTTAATTTATAAATTGCCTATAATTCTCAAAAGCTGTAGGTGATGTAAAAATCCTAAAATATCATAAGCAGACATTAAAACTAGGGCTATACCGAATAGCGAATGTTACTATTCGGCCAAATATGAATAATGAAAAATATTATTTGGCCAAATATGAATAATGGGCATTGAGCGTTAACATAAATAATAAAAGAAGCAACATCAAATCAGAGATCAAGTGTTTAGCACAGAAGAGCCCCAGATTATTCGTATTTGAATTTAAATCAGTATTTGGCCAAATACGAATAATGTATTTGGGGCATTATTTAGGGCCAAATTGAATCAAATACAAATATAGCAGTAAAAAAATAAAAAAACACCAGCAGACGAGAAACAAACTTACAAAACAACTACTCGCAACCATGCTTTCTTACCCCCCCCCCCCCCCCCTTTAATAAGCCATGCTAGTGGCTGCCATGCGCTAATGCCAACACAGCCCATTCACTCTGAACGGCCTTTGTTGGCATTGCCACACGGCAGCTGCTAATGCGGCTTAGTTAACAGGGGGGTTAGTATTGATCAAATAACCGTCTTCAGACATTTCTAAACCTGAGAGGTTCTTGGATAAATCTCTGCCCCTTAAGAAGTTCTCAGTGACTCAGGTCCTTTTTAAAGTCTCTACTTAGCTAGCTATCAGGACCCCTTCATTCTCCATCCCTTTTTGGATAATCCCTAACATTCTATTTAACTTTTTTTTAGCTGAAGCACACTGGGCTGAATATTTCAGTGTATTATTCAGAATGACTCCAAGACCTTTTTCTTGAGTGAGGACTCCTGACACTCCGCTTGGGACTTTTTTTCCATGTGGACAATGGACCTGTCAGTCCTAATCTCTGTTTCTTGTCTTTTAGTCAATCTGAAATCCACAAGAGGGCCTTGCATCCTATTCCATGGGCCATGACTAATTTCCTAAGAAGCCTCACATGCCTTCTAAAAATCCAAATACACTACATATCAATCAGCTTGTGGCGGCCTCCATTAGCTGTTTGTGGCTTGGTGCATGTCCACAGGGGACAGAGAGAGAGAGAGAGAGAGAAAGAAAGAAAGAATCGGCTCACCATTACCCACTTGTTTATTAATTTCTTCAAAAACTTCTAATACATTGGTAAAGCAAGACTTGAGAATGAGTTAGCATGGGTTCAGCAAATTCATGAACTGTGCCTACCTATATGGTTAGTATAGCTTCAACCATTCTTCCTGGCACTAACATCAAGCTCATAGGTCTATGGTTTCCTGGATCACCCTGGGGGCCCTTTTTAAAAACTAGTGTTACATTGGCCACCCTCCAATCCTCTGTATCATGACTTTTTGAATGATAAATCACAGATTACTAGTAACAGCTTAGTAACATTATGGTTGAGCTCTTTCAAGATGCTATCTGGTTCTGGTGATGATGTGTTGCTCTTGAATTTGTTAGTTTGTCTTATGACGTCTTCTAGACTTACAGTGATGTGCTTTAGTTGCTCCAAATCATCACCATTAAAGAAAATTTCTGGTATCGGTACGAACCTAAAATCCTCCTCAGTGAGGACCATGGCAAAGAAATAATTTTTCTGCTATTACCTTATCTTTTGAGCACTTCTTTTTTTATCCCTTGGTAATACAGTGGTCTCTCTCCTGCAAGGTTCTTCTCATATTCTCTAGGCCTACCTTATTATATTTTTTACCAATAACTTGCCAGTGTTTTTGCTTATCTCTGTTTTCTACATTAGGGTCTGTTTTTCATTTTTTGAAAGATGCTCTTTGGCTTTCACCATTACCTCACCATTAAACCATGCTGGCTGCTGTCTGGCCTTCTTCTGATCTTTTTTGATGCATAGAATATATTTTACCTGGGCTTCCAAAATAGCCTTTTTAAATAATCCCCATGCTTCATGCAGATTTCTGACCATGGCAGAAATTAGTCCTTTTACTTTTTTCTAATAATTTTTTTTATTTTTATTTTATCATAGTATTTCCTTTTTTAAATTAAGTGCCACGGGAGTAGCTTTTTTTTTTTTTTACCATCTATGTTCCAATGATGTCAAATTTGATTGCATTGTGATCACTATTGCCTAGTGGTCCCACCACCATTACTCATTGCAGCAGGTCCTGCATACCGGCAAGGACTAGATTTAAAGTGCTTCCCCCTTTGCTTGGAGCCTGGGTGAAAATGAACCATGAAGCAGTTATTTTTTTTATTTTATTTATTTATCATTTTACTTAATTACATTCACATTTATCACATAAATGTAAAGAAATACAGAAATTAATATAAAAAGGAAAACATTTTCTATCAACAATATATATTTACCAGTTACTTATGTGTAGCACAGTCCTGTTCAGGTGGTTGCCTAGTCTATCTTAAGCATGAGCACAGACTGGTACACAATAAAGATTTGTTTGGGGGCAAGAGGCAGACTATAGATATCTCCAGGAGGCCGGAAGGGCACTGTCCACTCATACACTGCATGCTCCACTTTTTCAAAAATGCAGGTCACATTATAGAATGCTCTCTGAACCATTACATCTTTACTGAAACTTAATAAGTCACTTCAAATTCCGTGGGGCAAACAGTAGAGGCAATAATAAGGCAGAGGCTTAGAAAATATATACAACAGCTTTATGGCACTTTGCTTTCTACCATTTGCATATGTAAGGATCTGTGAAGAGTCCTCCCTCTCTATTTCTCTCTCATTCATTTACTCCTTCTTTACACAAATACAATCAGCAGCACTTTACTTCAAATAGAACACAGCCAAAAGGGGTAGGCGGCCGCCTGGTCCCGGCTGGAGATGTAGGATATGGGAGGTCTTTCTTTTGCCCAAGCAGGTGGCTGTTCTACTAAAGCTGCAACTTTTGGATGGTGCTGGAGAATTCCCAGTGATGAAGAAGAATTCTTAGAGTGCCCAAGGTGGTAGAAGTTCATCAAGGGGATCCTTAAGCTTAGCTTGAGTTATCTGCAGCAGGGCCCACAAGAATAAAATGGGCCCTGCTGGAGATAACTCAAGCTAAGCTTTAGTAAAAGACCCCCTAAGAGACGCAGCTTTCTGCTTCTCCTTCTCTTTGGAAGCAAGGGTATAGAAGCCCCCCCAATTCCCAATACACAATATACAGGGCAGAGGTCTGGGTGACACTTCTTCTTACTGTACAGCTCTCTTTAGGGCGTAGAGCTGGAGTGCTCTCCCTTAGGCTATGGTCAGGGCCGGGAGAGATGAACTAACAGACAAATTTTAAAACTAGACTCTCTGATTTATATTTTCTGAATCTTCCCTACAGATTCAATTCTCTTCATATTTTAGAGTTTCCTCCAATCAAACACTGTGACATTCCTATTTCTTCTTGTTACGGGCAGGCTCTCTTGAGATCAGCAGAACATGCCTTCTCTTAGTTGCCAGTGTTGTCAACACACTTCAGTAAGCATAATACCATTGGAGGAGCCTGAGAGATTTTTTATGCACATTGCCTGTGCAGAATCCTATAGGCTCCTACATATGACATTTAAAAACTCTACTTCCCTTCCATATCCTGATGAGACATTAACCAAATCAATATTGTGATAACTTAAATCTTCCATTATTATTTTGTTGCCAAATTTGTTAGCCTACCTAATTTATGATGGCATTTTACTGTCTTGTCTGTTCATCTTGTCCAAGTGGATGGTAGTGTAATTCCACCAGTATCCTTTCCTTCATACATGGACTTTCTAGCCATAAAGATTCTACACTGCATTGTGTTCCGTGCAGAACATTCTTAACATACATTTCAATATATTTGTGCCCCAGCTTCAGAGCGCTTACTGGTGTGAAGGAGTAGCCCTAATGGTTAGAGCAGCAGGCTGTGAACTAGGGGAAAAGGGTTCAAATCCTACTGCTGCTCCTTGTGATCTTGGGCAAGTCACTTAACTCTTCTTTCCCTCAGATACAAGCTTAGACTGTGAGCCCAGAGCCCTCCAGGGACAAAAAATTACCTACAGTACCTGAATGTACATTGCTTCAATAGTTTGAAGGCAGCATATAACATGGAATACCCTCTGGTAAAAGTTTCTTTCTTGCCACGTCGGGCAATTGATTTAATAAAGAGTGTATTTCTACTTTCACTCTGGTCTGCATTGTTCTCCTATGGATTATCTCCACAGCCTCTATTGTTCTGTATTGTTATCTGCGATGCAAAATGTCTCTCGCCATGGAGGAATGTTTTGAGGTTTCCAGAAACACAGCTGCAAAAGTTACTTCCAAAGGAATCCCTTTTTAGGCATAATAATGACATGAACAATCATTTAGAATATTTGGAGGAAATAATTAAGCTTAGTAAACATTTAGTACGTACTGAATCATATTCCTCTATTTTCCTTGATTACTGACGTCATAAAATGATACAGAGGGGGTTGTGAATTAGTAAGGCACCCCGTATGTTTAATGAGGATGCTGATTTTATGATGAAGTGGGAGGCAATATTGAACAAATGTTCCTTGGATCTTATGATCTTGATAGTTCAGACAGCAAGTAAAAAAGCAGAGAAAGAGAAGAACCAGATGCACAATTATGTTATCTGAAGGAACATGATACATGTTTTAATAGATTGCATGAGGATTATAATAATCACATGAGTTATTTCAAGAAGGAAGTAAAAAATATTAAATATGAAAAATGTATGAGGGATGAAATAAATTATAAATATAGCTCTCTGTACCCATGGCATAAGAAAGATAACAGAGCGAGGGAAAGGAATAAGATATTAGGTAGGACTATATCTGAGGCAGAAAAGTGCCTAAAAAACCCACTGTAGAGAGAAAGAATAAGTGGATAAGGAGTGATTCAGAAGAGGTGTTCGACCCTTCAGCCTCATTATGGGGTCCTTTTACTAAGCTGCGGTAAAAAGTGGCCTGCGGTAGTGTGGGCACGTGCTTTGGGTACGCACTGGGCCACTTTTTTACCGCAGCTGGGAAAAAGGGCCTTTTTTAATGGGCCGGGAAATGGGCATGCACTGAAATTAAAACTAGTGTCCGTCTATTTATGGCCTGAGCCTCTACTGTCACCCATCGACCTAGCGCTAAGGGCTCACGTGCTACCCGTTTGGTAGCCACGCAGCGCGTACCAACTGCTGATTACTGCTGAGAATGCCCCTGCGGTAGAAAATTCTTTTCTACCATGGGATTTGGCATACGCCAAACTCAGAATTATCGCCAGATGCATGTGCTAGCCTGGCAGTAGTGCTGATTTGGCACACGCTACCTGCGCGTTAGCCCACCTGTGCCTTAATAAAAGGGTCCCTATATGTTACACCACCTAAGCACAATTTAGCATCTCAGGTTTTTTATTTAAGAAAGATATGGAAGAGAGGGTCCAATTCAGAGACCCCCCCCTGCAAAAGCCAAAAGGGAGATTGTCTTATATTATACAGGCAGAGGGAGAGCTCGAGGAGTCAGGAAATGGGGATCTCAAAACAATCAGGACTGAAATACAGAGCGATGGGGCCCTCATTATAATCAGGACAGAAATATGGAAAGGTAACGAAGAATACATCATAGAAGACCAACAATCAAGAGGAAAAATCAGTTAGAATTTTCAATTTATCAATTAGAGTTTTGAATACACATGAAATCTCAGTATTGCAAAAGGTATGTTGTTTGTACCAATGCCAAATTACAGAGCTTTTAATACAAGGGTGGATCTTTTTAAACTAAGTAGAAAGTTGAAAATAATGTACTTTTTTTCAAAAAATTCAACATGAAAAAGACGTGTCAATAATTAAAAGAAATAGTACTTGGAACCCTCCTGGGTCAACAAACCCAATAATACAGACTTTTGAAATTTTTGTACTTGTCTGAGTTAGAATGCCTGCTAATCCAGCTGGGAGACAAGGAACCAATGTGGCTGCTTGTGGTCTACAGAGCACCTCGTAACACCACATCATGATCATAGGAGACTTTAACCTACACATCAAAACTCTAGACACCACTATTACTGCTTTCCTTGATCCGATGGCGGCTCTAGGATTCACTCAGGTGATCAAATCTCTAAGGGAAATATGCTAGACTGTGTTCTACAAAGGGGTCGACATCTTGGAACACAAAGCTGGTGGCATATGGATAACACCCCTATCATGGACTGATCATTTCCTAATCAAATTTTCTATTAAGGACTACATAAAACAGATGGACCCAATCAAAGTTTGGAAAGAAATCCAAGACATGACTGCAGAAAACTTCCAAAAGGCATTGTCCTACCCCCATATGGATCAAAAGATGATGACAGTGTCAGAACAGGTTGATACCTGGAATACATGCTTAGCAATGGCATTAGAAAAAATGGCCCCTTTAAAGAAGGTCCTATACTCCACAAACAAACGTTCCCCATGGTACTCCCCAGAACTACAGATCCTTAAGCGTCAAAGACATCAACTTTAATGAAAATGGAAAAAATCTCACCTAGATGAAGACAGGCTCAACTGTAAGAAACACACGGCAATGTACCACCAGCCAAAAAACAATATTTTTCTCAACACATAGAACAAGCTGCAAATTCAACCAAGCAGCTATTTAAAATAATAAACAGCCTATTGCAAACCCCACAACAGAACCAGCCTTCTCAGTCACAATTAACGAGCAATAATTTTGCCACTTACTTTGCCAACAAAATTAAAGGTCTCCATCAGGACCTACAGACAGTCCCATCAAAACTCCTACCAGCTAATGAAGAGAACACTTCCTCTTCCCCACCATGCACAGCCATCTGGGACTCATTCAACCAGGTCACAGAGGAAGCTCTTGAAAACATCCTGAAAGGTCTATGGCCAACAACCTGCCCTCTTGATCCCTGTTCCGCAAAGGGGCCACTAAAATTGTTAACTCCTCTTATGGAAGGTCAGCTGCCAACAACATTAAAAAGAGCTGTGGTGTGCCCCCTACTGAAAAAGAGCTCACTAGATCAGGACAAGCTTGAAAACTACTGACCAGTCTCTAACATTCCTTTCCTGACAAAACTTATAGAAAGGACAAGTCTGCACTCAACTCAACGACTGGCTAATTGAAAGTAATTGGTTAGACCCATATCAATCTGGCTTCTGACCTGGGTATGGAACACAGACAGTTCTTGTGTCCCTTCTTGAAGATCTGCACAGAAACTGTGACAGGGGATCTGGTTCGATACTAGTGTTGGTCGATTTCTCAGCAGCCTTCGACACTGTAGATCATAATATCATGCTTACAAGACTAGCAGAAACAGGTATCAGTGGCACAGTATTTACTTGGCTCAAATCCTATTTGTCAGATAGACAACAATCAGTTCTGTTCAGCAACAGCACATCATTACCTTGAGCACTAAACTGTGGGGTACCACAGGGATCCATACTGTCTCCCATTTTATTTAATATCTATCTCAAGCCTCTGGCTGAGCTGCTTCGGTCAATGGACACAAAATTCTATATCTATGCTGATGATGAGCAACTACTCATACCCACTGAACCAGATCTATCCATAGCTCTGAGTAAACTGACTGACTGCCTAACCGCAACTCAGAAATGGGCAAAGAACAACAAACTTTACCTGAATCCAAATAAAACACAGATTCTTTGGATAACAAACACAAGTAGACAAATACCCGACTTCAAAATACCTTTTGGGAAGTATGAACTCCCCCCTAAAATCAGAGGTCAGAAATCTTGGGATACTGCTAGACTTGTCACTCACTCTGATCCCACAAATTCAAACAACCTTCAAAAATTGTCCCTATCATGTACAGCAGCTATGAAATCTCTCTCCATATATTAAAAAGACAAGTCTGACCACAGTGGTCCATGCCATAATAACATCACAACTAGACTACTGTAATGCCATGTACACTGGCCAAACCAAAAAGAGTTTGTACCAGCTCCAACTAATTCAGAATGCTACAGCATAATTGATAGAAGGCAAAAGCTACCCTGGCTACCAGTACCTTACAGGGTAAAATTTAAAACTTTGTTTGATTTTCAAGGTCCTCAGACAAAATAGGCAGAGTACTTAAAGAATAAGTTAGTCCTTTACATACCTTTAAGGTCCTCTGAAGGATCATCACTATCTGTACCCTCATCAAATGAAACTGTATGATGTGATACCTGTCAGCAAGTCTCCTCAGGGGTAGACCCCATGCTCTGGAATTTACTCCCAGAGGGGCTACATGTAACTCGAGACTACCTCTACTTCAGAAAGCAGGTGAAAGCCTGGCTTTTCTCCCAAGCCTTTAATACAATGGGTGACTGACTATACCAGTGATTTTCAACCTTTTTTCATCTCATGGCACACATTGTCAAGGAACACCATGGTAATCTAATCTCATGCCCCTGCTAAGATCCATTTCATCCCCATCCATACCTGTAACCTTCAGAAGTAGTTAGTTCATTTAAATATGCTACTGAAATACATTGCAGCATCAATATAACTGTTACTGGGAAACTGAAACAAGATGGACTGTTACAGATTCCTACACAGGCACCACATGCCAGCAGAATAATTTACCTAAGCTGCAAGTACACAACATGACTCTTACTTGATACAAAATACAGAACGCACTCTCATGGTTCGTCCTCCTCCTCCTCTATCCCGCTCTCTGTTGGAGTTCCTCAGGGATCTGTCCTTGGGCCCCTCCTTTTTTCAATCTACACCTCTTCCTTAGGCTCCCTGATTTCATCTCATGGTTTCCACTATCATCTTTATGCTGAAGACACCCAGCTGTATCTCTCCACACCAGACATCACTGCGGAAACCCAGGCCAAAGTATCGGCCTGCTTATCCGACATTGCTGCCTGGATGTCCAACCGCCACCTGAAACTGAACATGGCCAAGACTGAACTTATTGTTTTCCCACCCAAACCCACTTCTCCTCTCCCTTCACTCTCTATCTCAGTTGATAACACCCTCATCATCCCCGTCTCATCTGCCCGCAACCTCGGAGTCATCTTCGACTCCTCCCTCTCCTTCTCTGCGCATATCCAGCAGATAGCCAAGACCTGTCGCTTCTTCCTCTACAACATTAGCAAAATTCGCCCCTTCCTCTCTGAGCACACCACCCGAACTCTCATCCACTCTCTCATTACCTCTCGCCTTGACTACTGCAACCTACTCCTCACCGGCCTCCCACTTAGCCACCTATCCCCCCCTTCAGTCCATCCAGAACTCTGCCGCACGTCTTATCTTCCGCCTTGACCGATATACTCATATCACCCCTCTCCTCAAGTCACTTCACTGGCTTCCGATCAGATACCGCATACAGTTCAAGCTTCTCCTACTAACCTACAAATGCACTCGATCTGCAGCCCCTCCTTACCTCTCTACCCTCATCTCCCCTTACGTCCCTACCCGTAACCTCTGCTCTCAAGACAAATCCCTCTTTTCAGCACCCTTCTCCACCACCGCCAACTCTAGGCTCCGCCCTTTCTGCCTCGCCTCACCCCATGCTTGGAACAAACTCCCTGAGCCCATACGCCAGGCCCCCTCCCTACCCATCTTCAAATCATTGCTCAAAGCCCACCTCTTCAATGTCGCTTTTGGCACCTAATCACAACACCTCTACTCAGGAAATCTAGACTACCCCAACTTGACATTTCGTCCTTTAGATTGTAAGCTCTTCTGAGCAGGGACCGTCCTTAGTTATTAATTTGTACAGCGCTGCGTAACCCTAGTAGCGCTCTAGAAATGTTAAGTAGTAGTAGTAGTAACGCAAAAAAACATGCAGACACAAACTGAAAGCAGAGATACAGGTCTCTGCATGTTGTGCAACAGCAGAGAAAGGAGTGAGTGGAGGAGTAGCCTAGTGGTTAGTGAAGCAGACTTTGATTCTGGGGAACTGGGTTCAATTCCCACTTGTGACTCTGGGCAAGTCATGTAACCCTCCATTGACCCAGGTACAAAAACATAGATTGTGAGCCCTCTAGGGACAGAAGAAGTACCTTCATATAAAGAGTGTACAGCAGTGTGTTCATCTAGTACCACTATAGAAATGATTATTAGTAGTAGTAAACAAAGAAATGCCTGTTCTCCTGTACAGTACAAAATAAAACCAACACAAGTAAGTTCTCAACACTGGCATAATTCAATCACTAAACTGAAAATAAGGTCATTTTTCCTACCTTTGTAGTCTGGTAATTTTATTATTCCAACCATCTTGTTCCCAGTTTTTGGCTCTGCTTTCCTCCATCTGTGCTCTTAACTCTGTTTCCAGGGCCTCCTTTCCATTTTCAATTTTTTTTCTCACCTCCTGCCCTATGTCTGTTTGGCACCAATCTTTCACATTCAACTTTCTTCAATTTCTCTGCCTCCTTCTCAAATTTATCTTGTCTCCTTTTCTCTTCCCTTCATGTGCAGCCTGTTTCCCCTTTTTTCTTCCCTTCCCTATCTGTGCAGCCTTGCTCCTCTCTTCCATTTATGTGCAGCCTGTTTCCTCTCTTTTCTTCCATATCCATTATCCATCTTTCCTCTGTGTCCCTGTCCCTATCCTGCCCCTACATTCAGCATTTCCCCTGCCCAACACCTCCATTCTGTATCCCTACCATCCTTTTTCAGCATCACTCCTCTGTATCCATATCCCCCCGTCTAAAAATCACCCTTTCCCTGACCATAGGCTGTCTTCTGTGTTCCTAACCACCCCTCCCCCCAAGTTCAGCATTGGTTCTCTGTGTTCCACCATCTCGCTATCCAGCATTGACCCTCTCTGTCCCTATACCTATGCTCCTCCATGCTCACTATCTCTCAGTGGCTAGGGTAGTTGACACCCGGGGCCGGTCATTTTTTAACACCCCCCCCCCCCCCCCCCCCCCCGAAATCCAGTACTAGGCATACCGAGAATACAAAACACTCAGGACCTGTAGAGCAATTCTACCATACCATAAGCAGTAATTTGTACGAGTCACAAAATGAAAAGGAAAGCATCTTAAACACTACAGTGAACACTAGAACATCAATTCACCTATTGTAAAACGAAAACAGACAGATTAGTACAGATCGTCGATCCTGCACAGTCAATGCCAACCGAAAGCCATGTCTTTTTCACAAATACAGATATGCCCTAATCCACTATAGAATAAGTAATCATAAACTTTCTATTTAGACAAAAATTAAACTGAACCCCCGATGCCAGACTCTGCATACAATGCAACACCACAGAAACAGAAAATGTCCTCTAGTACTGTGCAAAATATAAAGACAGCAGATGTAAATTTGAAAAAACTAACAAATACCAATCACCACTTTACAAATTAACAAATAGAAATAAAACAAATAATATCATTTTATTGGACTAATACATTTAGCTTTCAGAGGCCAAAACCTCCTTCCTCAGGTCAATTCAGTATAGTACTGTTACAGTGTCCTATCCTGACCTGAGGATAGGACACTGTAACAGTGTCCTATTAGTCCAGTATTAAAATTAGTCCAATAAAAAGATTACCTTATTTACATGTTCTATTATAAACATTTATTAACACAGCTACAATACTACTGTATCCTAAAGCAAAAAAATAAAAATATATATTTACAGTTCGTTGTCTCTGGTTTCTGCTTTCCTCGTCTTTTCACTGTCTTCCTTCTATCCAGCATCTGTCTTCGCGCTCTCTCTGCCATCCAGTGTCTGCCCTCTCTCTCTCTGCCCCTTCCATCCACTGTCTGCCCCCTCTCTCTGCCCCTTCCATCCACTGTCTGCCCTCTCTCCCTTCCATCCACTTCTGCCCCTTCCATGCACCATCTGCCCCAGTCTGCCATCTTTCTCCCCCTTCCATCAACATCTGCTCTCTATCTCTGCCCCTTCCATCCACCATTTGCCCCAGTCTGCCCTCTTTCTCTCTCTCCTTCCACCCACCATCTGCCCTTTCTCTCTGCCCCTTCAATCCGTCTGCCCTCCCTCTACCATCCATCCAGGGTCTGCCCTCCCTCACACTCCCCCTTCTATCCCCTCTCTCTCTGCCCCCTCTTTTCAGCCCCCAGTTCCAGCCACCTTATTCCACCTGCCCCTAGTTCCAGCCCCAGCCCACATCTCCCACCTGCCCCCCTTTTCAGCCCCACTATCCCACCAGTCCCCAGCCCTTTTTTCCCATCAGTCCCGAGCTTCATCCCCCAGCCACTTCTCCCTGTCCTCTTTTCAGCCCCTAGTTTCAACCCCAGCCCTTTTCTCTCACCAGTCCCGAGCTTCAGCCCCAGCCAGTTCTCCCTGTCCCCTTTAAAGCCCCTAGTCCCCACAGTTTCAGACCCCTTCATCCACCACATGCCTTGCATCCCCCCTTTTCAGCCCCAGACCCATTCTCCCACCTGCCCCAGGCATGGACCCATTTTCCCTCCTGCCCCCTTGTCAGACCCCAGTTCCAGCTTCAGACCCCTTCTCCCATCTGAGCACTCCCCTCCCCAATCCCCTTCTCCCCTCTCTGAGTACCCATCTGAGCTCCCCCACCCTCCCTAATCCCCTTTAAGCACCCCTCTGAGCTCCCCCACCCTTCCCCAATCCCCTTCTCCCCTCTCTGAGCTCCCCCCACCCTTCCCCAATCCCCTTCTCCCCTCTCTGAGCTCCCCCACCCTCCCTAATCCCCCTTAAGCACCCCTCTGAGCTCCCCACCCTTCCCCAATCCCCTTCTCCCCTCTCTGAGCTCCCCCACCCTCCCTAATCCCCTTTAAGCACCCCTCTGAGCTCCCCCACCCCTCCCCAATCCCCTTCTCCCCTCTGAGTCCCCCCCTGACCCGACAGCTGAGATCCGTTCTCCTGCTGCTCCTGTCCTGCCTTAAAAAATTTTTTTTTCGAAGCGCCGGAGAGTGGCAGGCAGCGTGCCTCGCGTCTGCCCTGCTAGTAAAGAAAATCTTGCTGACGTTGTCGCCCTTCCCACACTGAGTCCCGCCCGCCCTCGCAGTAATAGGAAGTTGCCTCAGAGGGGGGGGGCGGGACTCAATGTGGGAAGGGCGAGAACGTCAGCGAGATCTTCTTTACTAGCAGGGCAGACGCGAGGCGTGCTGCCTGCCACTCTCCGGCGCTTCGAAAAATTTTTTTTAAAGGCGGAGCAGCGGGAGCGGAGCACCCCCCCCACCTGATGACATCCGGGGCGGACCGCCCCCACCGCCCTGCCCTTGCTACGCCACTGCTATCTCTGTGTCCCTAGCCCTCCCCATGTCCAGTTCCTTCTTTCTCTCTACCCTCCATGCCCAACATCTTTCTTATTCTTCCCACATGGTCCACTACCTCTCTGTTTCTTCTCTGCATCCTGCACCCTGTGTCCAGCATCTCTCCATTATCTTCCCTCCATCCCACCACAGGACAGTATGTCTCACTCCCATTCCCTCTTTCCCTTCCCAATACCCAGTACTGCATGTGTCCCTACCACTGTAAGTCCAGCATGCTCCCCTTCCCTCTATCACCCACAGACCACAGTCCCGCATCTCTCCCCACTATGACATCTCATCTCCCCTTCTCTCTCTCTCTGGGTTCCCCTGGGTAGTTTTGCATCTCCCCCTCTCTGCCCAGTTGCCCCTTGGTAGTTAATTACAACCCCTCTGGGTAGCTTGGCATCTTCCCTCCCCAGGCCCCCCATAGTTCATCATCTCTCCCTCTCCTGCAGGTCCAGATTTTCTTTTGCCCCCTTCCCCTGCCAGTCTAGCAGCTCTCTTGCCCTCCCCTGTGAATCCAGCAGCTCTCCCTCTCCTGCCTAGTCCCGCAGCATTTCTAACCTGTCTCCTTGCTCCCTAGCAGCTCTCCTGATGCACCCTGCAGGTCCAAACACCTCTCCCGCTTCTTCCCATGTCTGTGGTGCTTCAAACATTTCTCTTTGCTGCAGCACTGGAACTTTTCCTTTGCATGTCCCAGTCCCTGCATAAAAACAGCACCTCGTGCCTTTAAAAATGGAACACAGTTCTTTAATGAATAAGCCTTGACAAAAAGACCCGACACGGGCCATGTTTCGGTGACTAGCACCTGCGTCAGGGGTCACAGTGATGACGTGGAAAACTCAGGGAATAACTCGAAAATATTCCTCTACAATATATTATTCCTTACCCCACGTCTCATATAGTAAAGGCTACAAAGCAACCAGGCACTTTCACTTTCTGAATCCAAATGGACGAAAAATATTTTCGAGTTATTCCCCGAGTTTTCCACGTCATCACTGTGACCCCTGACGCAGGTGCTAGTCACCAAAACACGGCCCGTGTCGGGTCTTTTTGTCAAGGCTCATTCATTAAAGAACTGTGTTCCATTTTTAAAGGCCCGTGGTGCTGTTTTTTTGTTTGGGCTTTAGTTTGTACTTCGTTCCCTCTCTTTTGCTATATCCCAGTCCCTGCATAAACAGAAAATTGCATCAGTAGGGGGTGGGATATGCAGAGGAAAGGTTCCAGTACCAGCTGCAGACAACATGTGCTGACTTCTGCTGAAGAAAAGTTTGAAGCGCCGCAGGCATCAGAAGATGAGGGAGAGGTGTTCAGACCCGGGAGAGGAGGGGGAGTGTCAAGAGAGCTGCTGACTCGCGCTCGGGGAGGAGGGAGGGAGAAATAAGTACATAAGTAATGCCACACAGGGAAAAGACCAAGGGTCCATCGAGCCCAGCATCCTGTCCACAACAGCGGCCAACCCAGGCCAAGGGCACCTGGTGAGCTTCCCAAATGTACAAACATTCTATACATGTTATTCCCGGAATTGTGGATTTTTCCCAAGTCCATTTAGTAGTGGTTTATGGACTTGTTCTTTAGGAAACCGTCTAACCCCTTTTAAAACTCTGCTAAGCTAACCGCCTTCACCACGTTCTCCGGCAACGAATTCCAGAGTTTAATTATGCGTTGGGTGAAGAAACATTTTCTCCGATTTGTTTTAAATTTACTACACTGTAGTTTCATCGCATGCCCCCTAGTCCTAGTATTTTTGGAAAGCGTGAACAGACGCTTCACATCCACCTGTTCCACTCCACTCATTATTTTATATAACTCTATCATGTTTCCCCTCAGCCGTCTCTTCTCCAAGCTGAAAAGCCCTAGCCTCCTTAGTCTTTCTTCATAGGGATGTCATCCCATCCCCGCTATCATTTTAGTCGCCCTTCGCTGCACCTTTTCCAATTCTACTATATCTTTCTTGAGATGCGGCGACCAGAATTGAACACAGTACTCAAGGTGCGATCGCACCATGGAGCGATACAACGGCATTATAACATCCTCACACCTGTTTTCCATACCTTTCCTATTAATACCCAACATTCTATTCGCTTTCCTAGCTGCAGCAGCACACTGAGCAGAAGGTTTCAGTTTATTATCGACGACGACACCCAGATCCCTTTCTTGGTCCGTAACTCCTAATGTGGAACGTTGCATGACGTAGCTATAATTCGGGTTCTTTTTCCCCACATGCATCACCTTGCACTTGCTCACATTAAACGTCATCTGCCATTTAGCCGCCCAGTCTCCCAGTCTCGTAAGGTCCTTCTGTAATTTTTCACAGTCCTGCAGCATGAGGGAAAAAAGATGCGACTGCAAAAAAAAAATAAAAATCAGGCAGTGTCACATGGATTCCCAAACTCCCACAGCACACCTGGGGAGCAACCACGTCACACCAGTGTGCCATAGCACACTGGTTGAAAAACACTGAACTATACACTCATTCTGCACCTGGACTAGCTTGCTTCACACACTGTAACTTAGATCAGTTCCTTATCTCTTGCTTAACTATACAAAAAACTTGCCTTGAGTTTAGCTAACCATCAAATTATCCCAACTGACTCTGTACCAGGCATCATGTCCCCATCATATATCTGCTCTTAGTCCCTCAGCTATATGGTAAGCTGTATTGTAGAAACTCTTTAGCATCATATCTATGTTAATTGAATGCTCTAATGCATGCTTATTAGGTGTATCATTAGTATTATGCTAACATTGTAATATACCTCTGTATTTGAATTCCAGTGATGTTAAATGTGTATGTTTTTGTATATATTGTTTCACGGTAATTCTATTATTAGGTTTCAACGTACTGTTTTCAAGTTTACCTCATTTATTGTTTATTCTTGGTTATTTTACTATTTTTATGCTAACACAATTCTGTTTTATGTTAAACTGTACCTGCTGTACACTGCATTGGGTGAATCTCTTCATAAAGGCGTTTAATAAATCCCAATAAATAAATATTACATTGTTAGAGGACAAAACCCCCCCACCATTTTTCAATATGTCAAAAGATGAAAAGAATGCTACAGAATCCTTAAAGGATGATCCTAGAATAGTTATTAAGCAGGCGGATAAAGGTGGGAGGATGGTTGTGCTAAATAAAGTAGATTACATAAGTGAAATTCAAAGACAGATTAGTGACACTAATTTTTATGAGAAATTATCAGGTGATCCTACAAAAGTATTGCAGAAAAGAATAGAGGTCCTGCTGACTATTGGGAGAGGCAGGATATCTTATAAATCGAGGGGTATTTTTAACAAGCTGCGGGAAAAAGGGCCCTGCGCTAACGGCCAGGGCCATTTTTCCCACGTGCCAGGGCCCTTTTGACTGCAGTGGGTAAAAAAGCCCCCAACATACATGGCCATGCAGTGAGAGAACTCTTACTGTGCTGGAACCATTGCTTTTTAACATATTTATAAATGACCTAGAGATGGGAGTAACTAGTGAGGTAATTAAATTTGCTGACGACACAAAGTTATTCAAAGTAGTTAAATCGCGGGAGGATTGTGAAAAGTTACAAGAGGACCTTATGAGTCTGGGAGAATGGGCATCTAAATGGCAGATGACGTTTAATGTGAGAAAGTGCAAAGTGATGCATGTGGGAAAGAGGAACCCGAATTATAGCTACGTCATGCAAGGTTTCACATTAGGAGTCACCAACCAAGAAAGGAATCTAGGTGTCTTCATTAATGATACGTTGAAAACTTCTGCTCAGTGTGCTGCGGCAGCTAAGAAAGCAAATAGAATGTTAGGTATTATTAGGAAAGGAATGGAAAACAAAAATGAGGACATTATGATACCTTTGTATCGCTCCATGGTGCGACCGCACCTCGAATATTACGTTCAATTCTGGTCGCCGCATCTCAAAAAAGATATAGTGGAATTAGAAATGGTGCAGAGAAGGGCGACGAAAATGATAAAAGGGATGGGACGACTTCCCTATGAGGAAAGGCTAAAGCGGCTGGGGCTCCTCAGCTTGGAAAAAAGATGGCTGAGGGGAGATATAATAGAGGTCCCTGGAAAGTACTTCATCCGTAGTACTTTATCCTAATCTAGAAGCCACAATTCAAAATATAAACAGAGTAGATGCAATTCAGAGAGGGGCTGGCAACATAGTGCAGAATCTACTACAAAGGCCATACATATGACCAAGGAGAGAGGTGAGAATGAGAGAGAACATCATAATGTAGAAGAAGCAAACATTTTTCACTGGAAATGAAGTTCCAGAGCAAGACATCATAATATGAAATTTCAAGCACATGCTGACAAGAATAACAATGGTAAATATTTCATCCCTGAAAGCGTGGTGCAGGCAATGAAGGCAAAAATACTCACAGAGTTCCTGAAAGCATAGGATGAGCACAGAGGATCCTTAGTGACAGAAGAGTTAACAGAAAGTCAGGAATAAGCTGGAGTCTGTCTTAATTACAACAGGAAATAATTTGGGCAGATGAGATGGGTTGAATTGTCCACAGAGTTGGACTACATACAGGTGGACTTCCCTTTTGTTGCTCCCTGTTAGGAAAGAGTTTAAAATAATCCCATTTCTCTCTCTTGTTATTCCTCATGAGTGGAAATGCGCATTTTCTTTCTTTTTTATGCCATGAAAAGCCTTGAGAGTCAACCTGTGTGCTGTTTTTTTCATTTTACTCTAACTAATCTCATTGGAATGGAATCTTTAAAAAGCTGTAATTAAAGAGTTGTTTAAAAAAGTATCATTTCAAACCAGTTTGACACCAAGTACTCTATTCATATTTACGGAATTTATTAGGATTTATTTACCGCCCTTTTGAAGGAATTTACTCAAGGCGGTATACAGCAAGAACAACTCAAACATGAGCTATAGACAATTTACAGCAGTAAAAATATTCAACCAACAATACAAAGTATTTGTTTGTGACATTTATATCCCACATTATCCCAAACAAGTTTGAGTTCAATGTGGCTTACAATAAACAGTATAGGATACATAACAAAGAATAATGCAAAAGAAAGTAATTTGTTGTAAGAATCCAATTTTACAATACAATATCATAAACATACTGGGATAGCTATGGATGCTTTAACATTTAGAAAATCTATTATGAATGAGAAATTGTACATGAAGCAAAGAGAAAGTTAATGGTAAATAAATAGAGTAATAACCAATTCAGGTAATAATTAATTTTGAGATACGGTCGCTCTTTGTGAGGGTTTGTTTGAATAGGAACAATTTGAGGATTTTGCAGAATCTAGTATATTCCTGTATATTTCTTATTTTGGATGGTAAGGAGTTCCACCATTTGGTTCCTTGGTAAGTGAAGTCTGCAGAGTGGACAGTTTTGTAGATCACCTTTTTACAATTTGGGAGGTGTAGTCCGAGATAGTTTCTTTCCTCATATTTAGTGGTTCTTTGAGGTAAGTTTATTAATGGTACCATATAGTCTGGAGCTGTGCCATTTACGATTTGAAAGATAAAGGTAC
Source organism: Microcaecilia unicolor (assembly GCF_901765095.1). Taxonomy (NCBI): domain Eukaryota; kingdom Metazoa; phylum Chordata; class Amphibia; order Gymnophiona; family Siphonopidae; genus Microcaecilia; species Microcaecilia unicolor. Next base: position 452,784,215 of record NC_044032.1, on the reverse strand, counting down.
ATAATTTGAAGGTAGCAGCGATTAATTCTGAAGTTAAGATGTAGACTATATACTGCATCATGGTATATTCCATTAAACAGGAACTGTCTTTTGTGTATGTCAGCACAGCACTGCATAGACATATGTAGTATTTCATTCATATGCTGTGCACATCTTTCCTCTCCATAAAACATTTTAACTATGTCTATGATGCAGTATATAGTCTACATCAGATGGATACCAACAAGGAGGAAACACAGCTCCTGAAGTGTAGTCAGGATGTTAGGTGGAAGAGAAAGAAGAGAGAATGTTGGCCTATTAGTAGGTAGTATCTACTGTAGGATCTTTTAATGAAAGGGAACTGCAGATGTTTCACTCTGTGCCACAGTATGCTACATTACAATGACAACACAATACACAATAAAACATTTTAATAGACAGCATAGAGTGTAAGCAAAGATGGAATGTATAGATAGATAAGACAGAGTAACAGGAGTAAGAAAATAAGGGACTAATTTAAAGAAAGTTGCAAATGAGGTCAGAAAGGTGCTTGAACATTATCTTAGCTAGGGTAGGAGTGGGTAAACATGTCTTGCTATAGTATGTGCAGCTGGTGTCCGCGTGTGTGTGTCACTAGCAAGTTAGTTACTACTTCTGTTAAAGGCCTGGATGACGAGCCAAGATTTCACCTGCTTCCTGAATTACAGATAGTCATGTGTTAAGCGAAGTCTTTTAGGGAGTGCATTCCACAGTGTGGTATCAGATTGTGTGATGCCCTTTGGAGAGGGATGGTTAGAGATACTCCTTAGGAGGACCTTAGTGACCTTGGAGGTATGTAGAGGGAGATCCTATTCTTCAAGAACTCTGGACCATTGCCTTTAAGGGCCTTGAAGGTTAAACATAGACTTTAAAATTTGGCCCTATTCTGTACTGGTAGCCAGTGAAGTTTTTGGAAAAATAGTGTAACACGGTCACACCGCTTATCTTCTATTAGTCTTGCTGCAGCATTCTGAATCAATTGGAGCTACTGCAGACTCTTTGTAGTCAGACCAATGTAGAGTGCATTATAGTAATCCAGTCTTGATGTTATCATGGCATACACAACTAAGACAAGGCTTGCCTTCTCAATGTAAGGAGATAGGCAGTGTAGTTGTCGCAAGTGATCGAAGATGCTCTAGAAGGTTGCTTGGATTTAGGGGATCAGAGTAAGTGTTGAAGGTTCCTGACTTGTGATTTGAGGGAGACTTTGTATTTCCTCAAAGAGATTCTGATGTCAGGTATGTGCCCACTTGGGTTAGGGACCCATAGAATCTTAGTTTTACCTGGGTTCCGGCAAAGTTTGCTGTTTTTAGCCCATTCTTGAATTGATGTTAAACAGGTAGTCAGCTTATTCAGGGCTGTGGGTAAGTCAGGTTCAGTGGGTATGAGTAACTGCACATCATCTGCACAAATGTAGAACCAAGTGTCCATTGACCAAATCAGCTTGGCTAGTGGCTTGAGCTAGATATTGACGGTATCGATCCTTGCCCATGGTGGCAATGAGATGCTGCCGAACACTATGGACTGTTGCCTCTCAGACAGGATCTGAACCAGGCAAGTACTGTTCCACTGATTCCTGTTTCTGCCAGTCGTGCTAGCATAATATCATGGTCCAAAGTGTCAAAACCTGCTGAGAAATCTAGCAGTACTAACACTGAGGCAAATCGGTTTCTGTGATCATCTAGTAAGAATACAAGGACTGTTTCTGGTTTTTTTTTTTTTGTTACATTTGTACCCCGCGCTTTCCCACTCATGGCAGGCTCAATGCGGCTTACATGGGGCAATGGAGGGTTAAGTGACTTGCCCAGAGTCACAAGGAGCTGCCTGTGCCCAGTGGCGTACCAAGGGGGGGGGGGCAGTGGGGGCGGTCCGCCCCCGGTGCATGCCACTGGGGGGGGGTGCCGCGCGGCTGTCGGCTCTTCGTTTTCATGCTCCCTTTGCCCCGGAACAGGTTACTTCCTGTTCCGGGGCAGAGGGAGCATGAAAACGAAGAGTCGGCAGGCGCGCGGCACCCCCCCCCAGCGGCGTGCACCTGGGGGGGTTCTTTCTCCAGGGGATCGGGGGTTCTTTCGCCGGGGGGGCATCGTGCTGTTCCGGGGGGGGCGCTGCACCCGGGGGGGGGGGCGCATCAGCGATCCGCCCTGGGTGTCAGCCCGCCTAAGAACGCCACTGCCTGTGCCTGAAGTGGGAATTGAACTCAGTTCCTCAGTTCCCCAGGACCAAAGTCCACCACCCTAACCACTAGGCCACTCCTCCATAACCGGGTCTGAATCCAGATTGACATGGATCTAGCCAGTTTCTCTCTTCTAGCCAATCACTGAGTTGATCACAGACTGTTTGTTCTATAAGTTTTCCTAAAAATGGGATGTTGGATACTGGCTGGTAACTTTCAAGTCTGTCCTGTTCAAAGTTCTTCTTCTTTAGCAAAGGACGCACCACTGCCCTTTATGCCCATTAGAAAGAGAGAAATTTGTGATTTTTCTGGTGCTTTCTATGAGACTGCTGCTCTATCTTTGATAGGCAGGGTTCAAGAGAACTGGTAGTTGGTCAAAGGTCTCTTAGGATTTTGTCAAGGCCCTTTTCTGTTATTAGGTTAAAAGAGTCCCATATATCTGTGTCAGGAGGGGGGGGGGGGGGTGAGATTGTGCACTCCTAGTTAGCTGACAGGAGACTGGGTGGGAGTGCCTGTAGATCGTGGCGGAGACTTTTAATTTTGTTGGCAAAGTATGCAGCAAAATTAGTTCAGTTGTGACTGGGCAGGCTGGTTCTGTTGTGGGGGTTGCAGTAGGCTGTTTAACATGCTGAACAGGTGCTTGGTTGAACTGGCAGCCTGTTCAATTGCATTGAGAGAAATATTGATTTTTGGCTGCTGTTAAGGCTTGGTGGTGCTTATATTTATATATATTATACATATATACAATCTTTAGCCCACCTTTGTAATAAAAAATGATCGTAAAGTTTTGGTGCAGATTTTCCCCAGGAGAACAGTAATAGTGGTCCATAGTTAGGGCTTCTGGCTTTCAGAAATGTTTAATTTTGGCAAACTTCTGAATGGAAGGAGAGCTCTGAGCGGTAGGCAATGCCGACTTACAGCAGCAAAAGTGATGTTCATGGTTGAAGCTACAAATGTCATGCTTTATTACTGTCACTATTGGATTACTGCAATATTGTACACTTAGGATGTTCTGAATTGTTAACAAAACTACAGACAATACAGAATACAGCAGTTCGTTTGATTTATTCAGTGCATAAATATGATACAGTTACTCCATTTTTTGTCAAACTTCACTGGTTGCCGATTGCAGCCAGGATTCTGTTTAAGCTATATATGATGATTTTTAAGGTTTTTCAGTTGATATGTGTTCCATTTTTTTTGTGAGAAAGGTTCCCTTTATAATTAGTTATCTCTACATTTCCATATTCCAAAGGGGGATCAGGTTTAAACAGTTGTGTACTTCCTCCTTTCCTTACCAGGGAGCCAGGTTTTAGAATGTTACCATCTGAAATAAGACAGCTGACTACTTATTTTTTAGGAAAACTGTGAAGACTTTTTTTTAATTTCAAGGCTAGGTACTATGTAATTGTTAACCAAAATGTTTGTGCTTCCTAGGACTTGCCTACTTCTCTTGTGATCCATTCAGAACTGTGATAAGTAGTTGTGTAATATAAGAATTGAGATATAATACAACACAGTGCTACCTCCAATTCCTCTTGGGCTCTGTAGATTTGCCAAATGAAAATAAATGAATTTTAGAAGTCCTAGCTGTAAGATGCTAGATCACTTTCCTCACACACACACACACACACACACACACACACACACACACAATGATCCCTGAGGTCACCCCCTTCTACATACTGTCTCTTCCCCCCCCCCCCCCCCCCCCAAGGCTCTCTATTTCTTCTCTTTCAACATTTTCTCTGTCTATCTTTCCCTCTCCCCACCCGACCCCTCTTCATTCCCCAATTCTTCTTCACTCTACAGCACACGGCCCCTTACCCAGTCTGTTTCAGGTCATCTCACTCTCCCCCCCCCCTACTCATCCTCTTAGTCCATCTCACCTAGCTCATATCCCTTACCACACATGTTCCCTTATCCTCTGTTGCCCCCATCTCTTCCTCCCCTGCCCACTCTCTCTTCTAGCTCATCTCCCCTTCCATACATCTCCTTATCTTCTGTTTTCCAAAGCTCTCCCCCCCCACACTCATCCCCTATCCACTGTCTCTAGCTTATCTCCCCTTCCACCCATGTCTACTTACTCTCTGTTGTCGCAAACTCTTCCCCCTCACATATTCCCTACCTGCATCTATCCTAATTCACCTCCCTTCCATACACCTCCCCTTAGGCTCTGTTGTTCCTAGCTCCCCCCCCCCCCCCCAGCAATAGTACATTTATCCCCTACCCCCATTTTCTTCAGCTTAAATCCCCTTTCACACATCCTATTATGACTGCTTCCTCCCAGGGCCGCCGAGAGACTGGACCGTGCGCAGGGCCCCGCTGCCCCCCGAGGTCGCCGCCGCTGCCACTCCTGCCCCGAGGCCACTGTCCCCCTCCACCCACCTCCTGGCCCCCTGCATTGAAATCACAGTGCCTCTCACCTCCGTGTGAAAGAGCTGCAGGCAGCAGCAGATCGCCTCTCTTTGGGCCTCCTTCCCTTCCTGTGTCCCGCCATCGCGGAAGTTACATCAGACGAGGGCGGGACACAGGGAGGGAAGGAGGCCCGAAGGGAGGCGATCTGCTGCTTCCTGCAGTGCTTTCACACGGAGGTGAGAGGCGCTGTGATTTCAATGCAGGGGGCCCGGCCCGGTGGCAGACGGTCGGCAATGGAGCTGAGGTCGGGCAGGTGGGACTGTGACGCTGGGCCCCCCTTGGAGGCCCGGGGAATTTTGTCCCCCCTGCCCCCCCTCTCAGCGGCCCTGCTTCCTCCCCTCATGTTCTCTTAGCCTCTTGCTCCATATATAAGTCCCTTCTCCTACTTCTCTCCCCAAATTTTGTCTCTTCCAGCACTATTATTGTATGACACAGCTGTCCATGGTGCTAGCTTAGCTGGTGCTGCAGCATTCCTGCACAGAGTGTCTCTCACAGAGTGTGATCAGTGTTGCTCCTGAAATACTTAACCATCTCTCTCCTCTTCAATCTGTTCAAAATTCGGCTGCATGCCTAATATTCCGCCAATGTCGTTATGCTCATATTACCCTTCTCCTCAAGTCACTTCATTGGCTCCCTATCCGTTTCCGCCTACAGGTCAAACTCCTCTTACTGACTTATACATGCATTCACTCTGCAGCTCCTCAATACCTCTCCACGCTCATCTCTCCCTACACCCCTCCCCGAGAACTCCGCTCGCGGGTAAATCTCTCTTATCTGCATCCTTCTCCTCCACCGCTAACTCCAGACTCCGTTCCTTTTATCTTGCAGCACCATATGCCTGGAATAGACTTCCTGAGCCGGTATGTTAAGCCTCATCTCTGGCCATCTTCAAATCTAAGCTAAAAATCCACCTTTTTGATGCTGCTTTTAACTCCTAACCCCAACTCGCCTGTTCAGAACCCTCACCTTATCCTCACTTCAACTGTCTCTTATCCCTTATATGTCCTATCTGTCCTAACCCTTATCCCTTACCTGTCCTGTCTGTCTGTCCTAATTAGATTGTAAGATCTGTCGAGCAGGGACTGTATCTCCATGTTCAAGTGTAAAGCGCTGCGTACATCCAGTAGCGCTATAGAAATGATAAGTAGTAGTAGTAAATCCCACACCATTCTAAAAGTCCTGTGAGAACAACATAGGACTTCGGCACCATGCTGACAGCACTACAGATGAGCCACACAGCACAAGAAAACTATGACAGCAGCTGGAACTGAACCACAGCTCCACCTTCCACCAGCTCAAGGTACATTTTGTGAAGCAACTTTTAAAAGCTACTCCAGGGGAATTATGCTCAAACTCTACAACGCATAATTGCACATGTAAATCTTTCTTGCCCAGTGAGCATTAGGGCATGTTACTATAAGTAAGAATTTGCAAGTGGCAGTCAGCATATTTTAAAGCACTGGACATCGGTGGCTAAATTAGAACTGGATATTCAATGCTGGGTTATGTCTGGGCACCAGCATAAATATCAGGGTCTTACTGGACATGTGCTGACCACCAGGACTTAAACGGACTATATTCTTCCAGGACCCACATAAGACATTTATGTGCATTTGGCCTGAATACCACCTGGGAACTGCATAAAGGGATCTCCAATTTCCTCTTTCCATTTCTGCTCCCCCACCTCCTAACAGTGCTCCCTCCGAAAGCACCCTCTACCCCCACCCTCTATAGATCCATTTGAGTCTACCATCATATTCCCTGGTGGGCTAGTGGGTCTTCAGGGCAGCAGTGATTCCCAGTTGCTCTTGTCTGTGCTGGCTCTGGCCTCAAAATGGCTGCTGCAACCTCTAATGGAAGTCTTGTAGTATTAACAGACACCCTCACCAGAGGCCCCAATATGTGGGGAAAAGCTTGAAATTTGAAGCCTCCCCAATACTTCCTCCCCATAGGGCACAAAGCCCACCAACACTGGCCAGGGGCCACAAGTCCCACTACTCCACACACCCACTCCTTGATGCAGGCCCTGGGTTTTATGGGAATCCCTGGTGTCTAGTGGGGAAGCAGGAATGCCTATTTACTCCCACCTTGTGGCTGCCAAAATATAAAAAATGGCTACCAAGATCTCTAGTGGTAAAACTGTGATATTATAGCTAGAGGACAGGCATTTTGAGCATTTTTCACAGACTTTTATCCCTGGACAATTTTAAATGAAGCCATTTCTGCATATAAACCTCTGTTTTATGTGACCAAAAGATTTTTTAAATTGAAAATTCTTCATATGCATCAACCATCTCCATATCCTGAGGCAAGGGCCTGCAATACAGAATAACAAACGTAATCTAAAACATTACACCTTATTCACATACACTTTGCACCAAACTTGCTATAGTAACTACTGGAACTAAATTTGCTCCGATGAGGGTAGAGTTTTACTAGTGGAGGAGCGGCCTAGCAGGCTATGACCAGAGAGACCAGGGTTCAAATTTCACTGACACTCCTTGTAGCTTTGGGCAAGCCACTTAACTCTCTTTTGCTTCAGGGGCCCTTTTATTAAACTGCGTTAAGTGCCAGTGTGAGCTTAACATGGGAAAAAAGGCCTACTGCAATACATGGTAAAGCATCTTGCAGTAGTTTTCCTGTCTGAGCACACTAATTGTGTTCTATTTATTTTTTGACATATTTTTTGGTAGAGGGTGTGAATGGGAGTGGAAGCGCTAACCAGCTAGCGTGTTCATATTACAGCGTGCTGATTAATGTAGGGTTAATGCAGGAGCACTTAGCACCTCCTAATAGATAAGTTCTTCCTGCGTTAATATTTTTGTGAGTCCCCCGTTCTAATGGAAAAATTAGTGCGGGCCCTGCAAAAGAAAAAAATAGCCCCTTTTTAGGGACCTGGTAAAAATGAGCTTAGCACAGCTAAGCTTATATTTTTCCACAGCTTAGTAAAAGGGTCCCTTGGATTGTAAGCCCTCTAGGGACAGGGAAATAAATACCTATTGTACCTGAATGTAACTTATCTTGCACCACTACTGGCAAGGCAGGAGCTAAATGAAAAAAAAAACTATATACACAGACTTGAAAATGCAGCCTATGTGTGTACTCCCCCTCCATGAACTATCCATATGCTGGAGCCCTTCCTCTCCCTGAGGCTAAGTACACCTGCTGTGGTATAATGCACAAACTTTACACTACACTGTTGGAGAGCAGTTTTCAGACAGCCAATTATCATGGGTGAAATGCTTTTTACCTTCACAAACTGCTTTGAAAATCAACCTCTTCACATTTAAGAGCTTTTTTTTTGGGGGGGGGGGAGGGGGAAAAAGGGAGCGATGTCAAGAAGTCTTAGTTGCAGTTCTTCCAGGTCATATACAGTCAGAAAATTTGTCCTTATTTCATTTGTAAACTAGAAATTTCTCATTCAATTGAATTGGAAACAGTTTTGCTGCTTGGAAACAGTTTTGCTGCTTTCCTCTGCTGATGGAGTGTCCTGGTATGAATGGATCACACTGTTTGCTTTACCTTGCCCTCAACACTCTCTCTCTCTCTGTCTGCCTCCCCTCTATACTTATCTACATGCCTGCTCTCCTGAGCTCTGTTCCTCCTGACCACCCCTACTTCCTCCGACCCCACTCTCCCTGTGCCATCTCTATGAATAAGGTGACACCCCAAATACAGGCCAAATAAGAAAGACTTCTGCTACACCACCACACAGACCGACTTGAAATCTCCCCCCCCCCCCGAAAAAAAATTTCAAACACAGCTACTGACTATGTATCAGAACAAAAAATGTAATAGAAAGGCAGATAAACCACTCAGAAAACTCAAAAACTCACTATACAACTACCTCCTGTTACTCAGTTCCAGAAGGGTGATTGTAGGCTAGTCCTGGATTTCTGACAATCCCATCATGATGACTTCAGTAGCGTAGCCAGGTTGAGGGCACGGGGGGGGGGGGGGGGGGGGAGAGCGGAGAGTGGACTGCCGATGTCGCCAGCACATGTTTTAAACGCGACAGATCATGTGAAAAACAGGCGTCGATGCTGTTGGAAGTCTGTTTGGGGGAGGGGCTGCTCCCCTGGCAACCCACCTAGCTAAGTGTCTGGATGACTTATGGGACCAGAAGCATAGATGTCAATAGTAGAATCAGGGAACTTTCAGTACCACACTACTTTCGGAAGTAAATTAAAAACTGGGAATTGCCAAAGTCTACCTCCTGGAACTGAACAACCTGGCAGTTTCCACAATCTATCTTTAAATGACTAAGAGGCCAATGCACAAAGCTTACCATGCTAGGAACGTCCGGATTTGACTGGTTCTATCCAGTTTAGCATGCATGTTATTTAGCGAGTAATGCACAAAGGGGTTCTGCGTCCATTTTACCGATCACAGTAGCAGGCAACAATAATCCTATGCAAATGTATTACAAGCTGATTAGTATTAAAATGAGCATGCCGAGCGATGCACAGCCCCTATGATGTTATCTGGGGGGGGGGGGGGTGAACCAAGAAACAAGCAGACAGAAAAATCAGCTGGGGGAAAGCCCCTAAGATATCAGCTGTGGGGGGGGGGGGGCTTTCAGCAAAGAAGAGATTTCCAAGCGAAAATCATCGGGGGGGGGGGGGGCAGCCTGAGAGAAGGCAAGTAAGCTGCAGGAGGATGGTGGGGCCACAATCAGAGCAATGCAGGGGAAAGGAGACAGGGGGACAGTGGAGCCAGCAAGTATTGCAGGGTAAACGAAAGAGCACAGCAGCGGATTTCTGGGCAAGTACAGAATGTGAACACTTACAGGGAGACTATTCTGCGCATGTGCTAGGCGCTTTCCCTACCGAGCTGCTTGCTAAATTTACGTGAAACTTATTTGCATGCGATTTCCTTTGAGCATTGCTCGCTATTAGAAAATCAGAAACTTCTACCGTGGATCTAAATGGATATGGATTTTAACAGGGACTTTTGAGCATCAGCCCCTTAGCCCAGTGTGTTTCCCTCCTTGCACGGCAGTGCTAGGATCTCTTAGTTGAATAGCTTGTTTCGTAATGGTCCTAGCATGTGTTTTCCTGCACTATATGCAGAGCCAGCTTTAAGCAGGAGCAACAGAGGCAGCCACACAAGGCCTCACGCTCCTAGAAAACCCTTACTTAACTGAGTCAGCACCTCTGTTTTCTTCCCCTCTGTCCCAGTCTGACAGCTCACCCACCAAACTTGTCCACACAGGGCCCCACAATTGCTAAGACTGTCCCCAAATATATGTAATTTCCACGACAAACTACTGCATGACAAATATCGTATAGTATCTCTTTGTTTCATAAAGTATGTGTGACCCAGATTACTAAAACACCCTGTGCATTAGTATTCACTATTGCTGATGACATGGTGCGTTATGTTGCAGGAATACCACCTGCCCAAGTAGCTGTATACAGCATAATATTGGAGTGAGCAAGCAATGGTTTCCCCATCTGGAAGACCACAGGTGGAGATTAGATGGTGTTAGGTAAACGCATATAAGCCCAATTTTTAGGAGGGAAATTTGTCTTTTGCAGCACCCCGTTCTATGGCCCTCCCATGCCTTGCTCCAAGCCCCTCACCACACAAACTGTTTCACCCTTCCCCTGCCCCACCCCCTTTATAACCAACTCTCTGCACTAGGGTTGCCATCTCAAAAGGAAAAAAAAACTGCCACATGTACGTACATACACTGTATGTTCTATTATTATTTCACAAACTTTACATAACTGAAACAGACCTCCAGTCACCAAACCCTGCAAAAAATAACACTTTCCAGACCTATATAGAAAACATTTCATAAAGCAGCACTAGTATCCAGGACTCAAATAGCAACAATCCTACCTAGAAAAAGGCAGCATGTTAGAATACCAATATTTTTTCTGCTGAAAATACAGAATAAGTTAGACTGCTACCAGGGGCGTAGACAGCCCTCGCCGGGAGGGAGGGCCAGAGCCCGAGGTGGGGGGCACTGTTTAGCCACCCCCCCGAGCCGCCGCCACATTGGACCCCCCTGCGGCTTGCCGACGACCCCCTTGAACCCCCCTCCCGCCACCAACTCTCCCCTGCCGTCCGCCCCGCTGCTGCATCAGATACCTTGTTTGCTGGCAGGGGTCCCCGAACCCCGCCAGCCGAAGAGAGTCTTCTTCAGCACCGGAGTAGCGCCTTCGTTCAACGAAGTTCCTGGTGCGATCAGCTGTTTCGATGCCTTATGTCCTGCATGAGGCTAGATGCACGGTGCAGGACGTAAGGCGTCAGAAACAGCTGATCACACCAGGAACTTCATTGAACGAAGGCGCTACTCTGGCGCTGAAGAAGACTCTCTTCGGCTGGCGGGGTTCGGGGACCCCCGTCAGCAAACAAGGTATCTGATGTGGTGGCGGGGCGGGCGGCAATGGCGGGGGAGGGTTGGTGGTGGGAGGGGGGTTCAAGGGGATTGTCGGCAGGGGGCCCGGGCCAAATCTATGGGGGCCAGGCCCCCTCAGGCCCCACATAGCTACGCCACTGACTGCTACAGATCACCACACAGAAACTAAACACTAGGGGGACAATAATCAGACTTGCAGGAGGCAGCCAGCTAATTCCTGTGGTCAGCGGTGAGGCTGGATATTCAATGCCAGGCCGTTTCCAGTGACTGGCCATGAATACCCAGTTTATTTTTGTCTGCTTTAAACTTAAAAAGTCAAGCCAATATTCAGCACTGGTCAGTTAAGTTTGTAATGGCCAAAGATAGGTCTGCTATTTGGGAGGCCCGATTTGGCTCCCTTATATCATGCAATATAACCAGTTTGCTGCTAAGCGCTGACCGAGAATATTCAGAAGTTAACCAACTATGTCCTGCTGAATATTTGCGAATAGCCAGTTAACTGCTGGAGCCGTTTCTGGCCAGCAGTGCTGAATATTGGGGGGTAGCGGAATACTACATAGAAACTACATGCTAGCAGAATACCATACCTTGCTCACACATGCAAAACCCTGACAGACCCTCAACAAATTTGAAACAAATGACCACACATTTGTAATCAAGATATGAAGACAAAAAAAAACTGAACTAGAAACCTCAAGAAGTCAGATTCTGCATATACAACAATAACTAGAGAAACAGAAACTGAAATTCAGGATATCAGAGATGACAACTAATAAATTCAGAATAAAATATTTTTTCTACCTTTGTTGACTGAGCATTGTATTTTTCCATTTGCTATGATTTCATTCTCTTTTCTGGTTTTCTCTGGGGTTTTTCTCCCTAATTCTCTTGCCAGGGTTTCCTGCCTATTTGACATCTTCTCTCTCCTTGTCCATCATCCATCTTCCCTGTGTCCCTTAGCTGTCTCATCCAGCATCTCCCCTCTATGTCCCTGTCCCTATTCTCCCTTCATGTTCAGCATCTGCCCTCTCATGTCCCTATCCCTCCTCCTATGTCTAGCATCACCCCTTTGTGTCCCTATTCTTATGCTCCCTGTATATCTGATCTATCCTTGTCCAGCTTATCCCCTCTCTCTTTTATTTATTTATTTATTCACATTTGTATCCCACATTTTCCCACCTATTTGCCCCCACCCCAGAGCCAGCAATCCACAATTCCAGGAATAACATGTATAGAATGTTTGTACATTTGGGAAGCTTGCCAGATTCCCTTGGCCTGGATTGGCCGCTGTCATGGCCAGGATGCTGGGCTCGATGGACCCTTGGTCTTTTCCCAGTGTGGCATTACTTATGTACTTATATCCTCTTTCTTCCTCCCCCACCTTCCGGTCTGGCTTCTCTCTTTTGTTTGTAGTGGTGCTATTTCGTCTAATATGCTTCTGCATCTTTTGTCCAAATCTAGGAGATAATATATTGAGTCCGTTTGTGGTGTCCATTTGTTATTGTAGATCAGTTGCCAAAATGTTTCCGGGTCTATTTGGCCTCTTGTGGTGTAGGTTGAGTGTTCTTGTATTTGGTTTGAGCCCTTTTTTTGCCATTGTAGGGATAAGTTTAGTTTGTAATGGTCTGCCCATGGTGTGCCTTTCCATTTAGTGTTTATTTATTGTTAGGTTCTGGTCTGAGGACAGGTTGTGTGTGATAAGGTCAAGTGTGTGTCCTTTGACATGGGTTGCTTGTATGTGTGGCCATTTGAGGTCCCATAGTTGGAGGAATTCCTTGCATTCTCGTGCATTAGCTGAGTTTGGGTCTTCTAGGTGAAGGTTGATGTCGCCTAGTATTAGTATGCTGGGGTTAGCTACACAGGTGTTTGATATGAAATCCATGAAGTGTTGTTGCGATTCGTGCCAGTTACTTGGTGGTCTATAATCCGCAAACGAACCTGTTCCGGAGATGGGAAGGTGGTAGAACTAGAAGACATGAAATGAGGTTGAAAGGGGGCAGACTCAAGAAAAATGTCAGGAAATATTTTTTCACGGAGAGAGTGGTAGATACTTGGAATGCCCTCCAACGGGAGGTGGTGGAGATGAAAAAGGTAACAGAATTCAAAAATGCATGGGATAAACATAAAGGAATCCTGTTCAGAAGGAATGGATCTTCAGAAGCTTAGCGGAGATTGGGTGGCAACACCGGTGGTTGGAAGGCGGGGCTAGTACTGGGCAGACTTCTACGGTCTGTGCCCTGAAAATGGTAGATACAAATCAAGGTCAGGTATAAATATAAAGTAGTGCATATGAATTTATCTTGTTGGGCAGACTGGATGGACCGTACAGGTCTTTTTCTGCCGTCACCTACTATGTTACTATGTAAGAGGGACTTTGAAAAAAAGTTGGCGATGGAGGCAAAAACACATAGAAAACATTTTTTTAGGTATATTAAAAGCAGGAAGCCGGTAAATTAATTGGTTGGACCGCTAGATAACCGAGGGATAAAAAGGGCAATTGGGAAGGACAAAGCCATTGCGGAGAGATTAAATGAGTTTTCACCGATGAAGATTTGGGACAGATACCGGTGCCAGAAATGGTTTTCAAAATTGACGAGTCAGAGGAACTGAATGAAATCTCTATAAACCTGGAGGAGGTAATGGGGCAATTTGACAAACTGAAAAGTAGCAAATCTCCTGGACGGAATGGTATTCATCCCAGAGTACTGATAGTATTGAAAAATGAACATGCGGAACTATTGTTAGTAATATGTAATTTTTCTTTAAAATCGAGCATGGCAGTGGAAGATTGGAGGATGGCCAATGTAACGCTGATTTTTTAAAAAGTTCCAGAGGAGGTCCAGGAAATTATAGACCGGTGAGCCTGACGTTGGTGCTAGGCAAAATGGTAGAGACAATTATAAAGAACAATATTACAGAGCAAATTCAAAAGCATGGATTAATGAAACAAAGCCAACATGGATTTAGTGAAGGGAAATCTTGCCTCACCAATCAATTACATTTCTTTGAAGGGATGAACAAACGTGGATAAAGGTGAGCCAATTGATATTGTGTATCTGGATTTTCAAAAGGAGTTTGACAAAGTACCTCATGAAAGACTACAGTGGAAATTGGAGAGTCAGAGGATAGGAGGTAGTGTTCTATTGTGGATTAAAAACTGGTTAAAAGATAGGAAACAGAGAGTAGGGTTAAATGGTCAGTATTCTCAATGGAGAAGGGTAGTTAGTGGGGTTCCCCAGGGGTCTGTGCTGGGACTGCTGCTTTTTAACATATTTATAAATGATCTACAGATGGGAGTAACTAGTGAGGTAATTAAATTTTCTGACAACACAAAGTTATTCAATGTTGTTAACCGCAAGAGGATTGTGAAAAATTACAAGAGGACCTTATGAGACTGTGCGTCTAAATGGCAGATGACATTTAATGTGAGCAAGTGCAAAGTGATGATGTGGGAAAGAGGAACTCGAATTATAGTTACATAATGCAAGGTTCCACGTTAGGAGTCATGGACCAAGAAAGGGATCTAGGTATCGTCGTTGATGATACGTTGAAACCTTCTGCTCAGTATGCTGCAGCGGCTAAGGAAGTAAATAGAATATTAGGTATTATTAGGAAAGGAATGGAAAACAAAAATGAGGTAGTTATAATGCCTTTGTATTGATCCATGGTGCGACTGCACCTAGAATATTGTGTTCAATTCTGGTCACTGTATCTCAAAAAAGATATAGTGGAATTAGAAAAGGTGCAGAGAAGGGCGATGAAAATGATAAAGGGGATGGGATGATTTCCCTATGAGGAAAGGCTAAAGTGGCTATGGCTCTTCAGCTTGGAGAAAAGGCGGCTGAGGGGAGAGATATGATAGAGGTCTATAAAATAATGAGTGGAGTGGAACGCGTAGATGTGAAGCGTCTGTTTACTCTTTCTAAAAATACTAGGTCTAGGGGGGCATGCAATGAAGCTACAAAGTAGTAAATTTAAAACGAATCATAGAAAATGTTTCTTCACTCAACGTGTAATAAAACTCTGGAATTTAGAATTTGTTGCCACAGAATGTGGTAAAGGTGATTAGCTTAATGGGGTTTAAAAAATGTTTGGACAGCTTCCTAAAGGAAAAATCCATAGACCATTATTAAAATGGACTTGGGGAAAATCCACTGCTTAGTTCTGGGAAAAGCAACATAAAATGTTTTGTACTTTTTTGGGGATCTTGCCAGGTATTTGTGACCTGGATTGGCCTCAAAGGGGTTGAAATCCTAGAATACCAGGATAACAGTATTGAAATAACACCCCTATCATGGACAGACCATTTTTCTAATTAAGTCTTCCCTAAGTGGCTATCTGAAACAAATGGCACCCCTCAGACTCTGGAAGGAGAACAGAGACAAGAAAAAGCTGACTGCTCAGAATTTCCTAGAGGCCTTGGACTATTCACATGTCGATGAAAACATAACTACAGTGTCAGAACAGGTTGATATTTGGAATACACACTTAGCTAAGACCTTAGAGCAGTGATTCTCAATCTTTCTTCTGTTGTGACACACCTGACAGACAATATTCACGTGTGACATACTAAACACTACAATTTTCAGCTGAACAAGGGGGGAAAAAAACTCCCTATATATCATTGAACTGTTGCAAACAATTATGTAAGGGAAATACAGACGCAATGGGGGTGACTGCCAGGGTAGAAGAGAGGGGTGAACTGCAACATTTTCATTTGAGGCTAATGGCAGAAGTAGGGGCCAGTTATGGAGATTTCAAGTACCTGACTTCCTGGTTCTCAACTCTCCCCAACCTGCAGTACATATAGTTGTTAATAAAAGCATAAGCATGTTGTCTGTCAAATTTTCAGTGACACACCTCCCAGCTGTTGGTGACACACTGCCTTAGAGAAAATGGCACCACCAAAAAAGGGCTTATGCCCCACTCACAAATGCTCACCTTGGTTTTCTCCAGAACTTCGGACGCTTAAGCGTGAAGGACATGGTGTAAATCTCGCCTGGACGAGGACTGGCTAAACTGTAGGAATTATATGAAAAAGTACCACCAAGCCTTAACAGCAGCCAAAAAACGGTATTTCTCTCAATGCATTGAACAGGCTGGCAATTCAACCAAGCACCTGTTCAGCATAGTAAACAGCTTACTGCAACATCCACAACAGAACCAGCTTGCACAGTCAAAACTGAACTGAGTGATTCTGCTGCATACTTTGCTAACAAAATTAAAAGGCTCCGCCAGGATATCCAGGCAGTCTTACCTGGTCTCCAATCAGCTAACCAGGAACACACTTCTCCCCCTCCTGACACAGACATATGGGACTCTTAACCCAATAACAGAGGAGGGCCTTCACAAAATACTAAGAGACCTTTGACCAACTACCTGTTCCCTCAACCCCTGGCCATCAAAGATAATGCAGCAGGCAAGCAAGGGCCTCATAGAAGGTGCCACAAAATTGTGAACAACTCTCTTTCTAATGAGCAACTATCTACAGCATTAAAAAAGACAGTGGTGCATCCTTTGCTAAAGAAGAACAAACTTGACCAGGACAAACTTGAAAGATAGCGGCCAGTATCTAACATCCCATTTCTAGGAATACTTATATGACAAACAGTCTGTGGTCAACTCATTGATTGGCTAGATGAGAGAAACTGGCTAGACCCATGTCAATCTGGATTCAGACATGGTTATGGAACAGTAACAGTCCTTGTATCCCTACTAGATGATCTTCACAGAAACCAAGACAGCGGATTTGCCTCGGTGTTAGTACTGCTAGATTTCTCAGCATCTTTTGATACTGTGGATCATGATATCATTCTGGCACAGCTGGCAGAGATGGGAATAAGTGGAACAGTACTTGCTTGGTTCAGATCCTGTCCATCAGACACATAACAGTCCGTACTGTTCAGCAGCATCTCATTGCCATCATGGGAGCTGATCTGTGGGGTACCACAAGGATCAATACTGTAATCTATTCTGTTCAATATATACCTCAAGCCACTATCTAAGTTGATTCGGTTGATGGATACTCAGTTCTACATCTATGTAGATGATGTTCAGCTACTCATACCCATTGAACCTGACTTACCCACAGCCCTGAATAAACTGATTACCTGTCTAACATGAATTCAAGAACAACAAACTTTGCCTGAACCCAAGTAAAACTGAGTTTCTATGGGTCTATAACACTAGTGGGCACATACCTGACATCAAAATCTCTTTTAGGAAATATGAACTCCCCCTCAAATCATAACTCAGAAATCTTGGAATACAGCTCAATTCAATACTTACTCTGATCCCCAAATCCAAGCAACCTTCAAGATCAGTTTCTATTATTTGTGACAACTACACTGCCTATCTCCTAACATTGAGAAGGCAAATCTTGTCTCAGTTGTGCATATTAAGACTGATTATTGTAATGCACTCTACAGTGGTCTGACTACAAAGGGTTTGCACTAATTCCAACTGATCCTGAATGCTGCAGCAAGACTCCTGGTACTCTGTCTTATCTATCAGTTCCACCTTCACTTATACCCTATGCCGTCTATTAAGATGTGTTATTGTATATTGTGAGGACACTGTAAGTATCATACGATGCCATAATATGTACTGTTAATTGACTATTTTTTCCATTGATATTGTGTTTTGCTTATGTCCAGATTAATCATGTTGTACACCGCCTTGGGTGAATTTCTTCAAAAAGGCAGTAAATAAATCCTAATAAATAAACAAACAAACTATGGTTCGCTCCTGAAATGGAGTGCAGGTATGTTGGGCCTGGCCACTAAGTATCACCACTATACAACAGCCAAGATTCCCTCCTCCTGATGGCTGTGAACACTGCCTTTTCAGCAGGCCCATGGATGAAAGGGTAGGTTTGGTTATCAAAACACACATCTTCTGTATGGTAACACACAATGCTACCACTCAGTCATAGATCCAAATGCAGGAAACACTTGCATAAAAGCATATGTACTATAAGTACAACCATTTGCTCCAAGTACTTAGGATGCCTGCTTTGTTACTGGAAATAAGTGCTAAAAGATACAAAACAGGTATTCAGAGCCATCCTTTCTCAAGTGCTGATAGGGTGGAGTGGCCAAGTAGATTTGCCAAGGTTGCTATGGCAGCTGCACTGTATCTCTACAGTCTGCAACAGAGATGATCAAAGGTTGCCATAGCAACCACAGCAAAGCTAGGGCACACTTCAGATTGTCGGCACTTCAGAATGGTTGGCGTTGCTATTAGTCTTCAACGTGTACTGCAAAACAACATATATAATGAAACACAAAGGTCATTCTAGCAGTTCAGGCCAAATCAGCAATAAAATGATTATACTGCACTTCCAACAAGAGGTGAAAGCATGCAGAGTATGACTCTTGGAATTCTTTCCAATACCTCTGCATGTGTGTGCATGCACATATATTCTTTTGTGTATTGAGGCCA
Source organism: Microcaecilia unicolor (assembly GCF_901765095.1). Lineage (NCBI taxonomy): Eukaryota > Metazoa > Chordata > Amphibia > Gymnophiona > Siphonopidae > Microcaecilia > Microcaecilia unicolor. Next base: position 452,765,793 of record NC_044032.1, on the reverse strand, counting down.
TTGCAGGGACAGTGTTGATAGGTGGGGGCAGTTTTTAGGGTGGTGGGGTAATTGATTGGGTACTTTTTTGCAATGGGGACAAACTGTGGGGTGGTGGGACAGTTGCAGAGAGCAGTTTTGGGGGTGGGGCAGTTTGTGGGGTGATGGGACGCTTGTGGGATGGGGTAGTTTATATGGATGAGGGCAATTTGCAGGAAGGTGAGTCAGTTGTGAATTTTGGGGATAGGAAGTTTATGAGATGTTGGGGAAGTTGTAGGGGGTAATTTTTGAGGCAGTGGCAGTTTGCAGAGTAGTGGGGCAGTTGTGAGGTAGTTTATGGCAGAAAGGGCAATTTGCAGAGTGGTGGATCAGTTGCAGGGCAGTGAGTCAGTTGTGGGGTATAGTTTTTGTGGGTGAAGAGCAGACTGCAGGGCAGTGGATCAGTTGTGAGGTGTAGCTTTTAGCGTCTGGGAAGCAGGTGGAGTGGTGGGGCACTTGTGGAGCATAGTTTTTGTGGATGGGGCGATTGCTGGGCATAGATTTTTTGAGTGGGTACTTTTGGGGATGAGGACAATAAGCTGGTTGATGGGGCAACTGCGGAGATAGTTTTTGGGACTGGGGCAGTTTGCAGGGTGGCAGGACAGTAATGGAGATAGCTTTCAGGGTGAACCAGTTTGTGTAGTGGTAGGGCAGTTGCAGGGTAATGTTTGGGGATACGTGTAGTTTGCAGAGTTGTGGGTTAATTGTGAGGCATAGCTTTTGTGGATGGAAGCAGTTTGTGGGATAATGGAGCATTTGGAAGGAGTAGTTTCCAGAGCAGTTGGGCAGTTACTGGAGCATAGTTTTAGGGCTGAGTGCAGCTGGCAGGGTGGTGGTGAAGTTGCAAGGGGTAGGTTTTGGGTGCAGAGGCAGCATGTAGCGTAGTTTTATGGGTGAGGGCAGAATACAGAATGGTTGGGTAGTTTTGAGGGATTGGAGCAGTTTGCAGGATAGTGGGGAGTTAGAACCCACAACAACTCAATGGGCAGTCTAGATCAGCCACTTTGTTCTTTATATGCCATAATTTACTGTTTTACAATGCCACCATGCTAAACAAGTGAAAACATAAGTTTAATCGTCAGTGTAGTTAGTCTACACAGCGCACAGACTGTAAAGTTTAGCTTTTGGCCACATGGAAAAAAATCATTCCATGCATGTAACGAAGGATGCTATATTGGAGAAACAGGCCAGATGCTTAAGACAAGATTCAATCTGCACAGACATCACATGAAAATAGCCGGTGTCAGTCAAGCCCCCACACCTGTGGGCCAACACTTTACAAGACCAGAACACTGCACCAGTGATTTCACAGTAAGGATACTGAAAGGTAATTTTAAAACAATACAGGAACGTAAGACCTTTGAAATAAGAATGATTGAATAATTTGACACCCAACAAACAGGACTTAATAAGGATCTGGGTTTTCTAACCCATTATAAACCATAAAGCTGTATTTCTCTGTTTTTTTCTCTGTTTATTACCCTCCTCTCACCTATCCACACCCATCCTGTTAGAATATCAATGAAATGCTTTGATGTCCCCATGCATACCCCCACCTTCCCACTCTGTCAGACTGTCAAAGTAATGCTTTGATGTTTCTCTTATATATACTATCTGCTAACACATTTGCTTATTTCCGATCTGACGAAGAAGGGCAACCTTCGAAAGCTAATCAAGAAATGTATTAAGTTATGTCCAGGTATCATCTTATTTTCTTTTCCATGTTTTATTTTGTTTGATTTCTATTGATAACCATGCAGGTTCTGAACCTCTTTCTTTCCTCTCTCCATCCTGGAAGCTCTTCCCCCCTGGCATCTCTTCCTCTCCCCCCTCTCCCCCCATCCATCTTGGCATCTTTCTGTCACCCACCACCATCCCAGCATCCTTTATTTTCTCCTCTCCTATGTGCAGCATTTGTCCCTCTTCCTTTTTTTACATCCATATGCAGCATTTCCCTCTCCCTTCTCTTCCATCCACATGCATTTTCCCCATATCCTTCCCCTTCTATCCATGCACAGCATGTCCCTCCTCTCCATTCCCTTCCATCTACATACAGCATTTCCTTCCCATTCATATGCAGCTTCTCCCCTCTCCCCCCTTCTCTCCTGTGGGTATGCAGCTCTTATCTCCCTCTATCCCCCCCTTCAGCTCTGGTATGCTTGAATTCCTACCTTCCTCTGTCCCCTTCCCCGGCCCTACAAACTACTACTATTACTTAACATTTCTAGAGCACTACTAGGGTTACGCAGCGCTATACAAATTGACAAAGAAGGACGGTCCCTGCTCAAAGGAGCTTACAATCTAAAGGACGAAATGTCAAGTTGGGGCAGTCTAGATTTCCTGAGTAGAGGTGTAGTGGTTAGGTGTCTAAGGCGACACTGAAGAAGTGGGCTTTAAGCAATGATTTGAAGATGGGCAGGGAGGGGGCCTGGCGTATGGGCTCAGGGAGTTTGTTCCACGCATGGGGTGAGGCGAGGCAGAAAGGGTAGAGCCTGGAGTTGGCGGTGGTGGAGAAGGGTACTGAAAGGAGGGATTTGTCTTGAGAGCGGAGGTTACGGGTAGGAGCGTAAGGGGAGATGAGGGTAGAGAGGTAAGGAGGGCTGCAGATCGAGTGCATTTGTAGGTTAGTAGGAGAACCTTGAACTGTATGCGGTACCTGATCGGAAGCCAGTGAAGTGACTTGAGGAGAGGGGTGATATGAGTATATCGGTCCAGGCGGAAGATAAGACGTTCAGCGGAGTTCTGAACGGACTGAAGGGGGGATAGATGGCAAAGTGGGAGACCAGTGAGGAGTAGGTTGCAGTAGTCAAGGCGAGAGGTAATGAGAGAGTGGATGAGAGTTCGGGTGGTGTGCTCAGAGAGGAAAGGGCGAATTTTGCTAATGGTATAGAGGAAGAAGCGACAGGTCTTGGCTATCTGCTGGATATGCGCAGAGAAGGAGAGAGAGGAGTCGAAGATGACACTGAGGTTGCGGGCAGATGAGACGGGGATGATGAGGGTGTTGTCAACTGAGATAGAGAGTGGAGGGAGAGGAGAGGTGGGTTTGGGTGGGAAGACAAGAAGTTCGGTCTTGGCCATGTTCAATTTCAGGTGGCGGCTGGACATCCAGGCAGCAATGTTGGACAAGCAGGCCGATACTTTGGCCTGGGTTTCCGCAGTGATGTCTGGTGTGGAGAGATAAAGCTGGGTGTCATCAGCATAAAGATGATAGTGGAAGCCATGAGATGAGATCAGGGAGCCCAGGGAAGAGGTGTAGATTGAAAAAAGAAGGGGTCCAAGGACAGATCCTTGAGGGATTCCAACAGAGAGCGGGATAGGGGTGGAGGACGAACCATGAGAGTGTACTCTGAAGGTACGATGGGAGAGATAAGAGGAGAACCAGGAGAGAACAGAGCCCTGGAACCCAAAAGAGGACAGTGTGTCAAGAAGTAAGTTGTGATTGACAGTGTCAAAAGTGGCGGATAGGTCGAGGAGGATGAGGATGGAGCAGTGACCTTTGGATTTGGTGAGGAACAGGTCATTGCAGACTTTAGATAGTGCCGTTTCTGTCGAGTGTAGGGGGCGAAAGCCGGATTGAAGCGGATCGAGGATGGCATGAGAGAAAATCAAGGCCGCGGCTGTGAACGGCACGTTCAAGTATGTTGGAGAGGAAGGGTAGGAGGGAAATGGGGTGGTAGTTGGAGGGACAGGTAGGGTCAAGAGATGGTTTTTTGAGGAGTGGTGTGAACACAGCATGCTTGAAGGTGTCCGGGACAGTTGCAGTGGAGAGAGAGAGGTTAAGGATATGACAGATGGGGGGGGGGTGATAGTAGGAGAGATGGTGTTGAGTAAGTTGGTGGGGATGGGGTCTGAGGAACAGGTGGTGCATTTCGAGGAGGAGAGAAGATGGGCGGTTTCCACTTCGGTGATATCAGGAAAAGAAGAGAAGGAGGCCTGGGTTGGTTGGTTGAGGGATAGAGTTATAGGATGAAGAGGAGGAGAAGGCCCTACAAACCTGCGGTGTTCACCAGCACTGCAGGCAGCAATTACAATAGGCTCCCTTTAGACACCCCGAGGCCTTCCCTCTGCCACGTTCTGCCCACGTGGCAACTGGAAGTTGCAACAGAGTGATGGACTCCGGGGCTAGTCAGAGAGAGCCTGTTGTAATCGTTGCCTGCAGCGTTGATGAACACCAAAGGTTTGTAGGGTTTGTGGGGGGGGGGAGGGGGGGGAAGAGGTTAGGTAGAAGGCAAATCTGGACCTGCAGGAGGGAACAGGGGATAGAGGGAGGGTATGAGGCAATGCCAAATTGGTACAGGAAGTGTGTGGTACAGAGCGCCATATTGCCAGAGAGCAGGAACAGTGTCAATGCGTAAGATCAGGCCCCTTAAGCATGTGAGCTGGAGAAGGGGCCCAAATGCATGTGACTTGGCATGTCTGCTGTCAGGAATCCGTTTCGTCTACGACTACAGGCTCACACTCATAAATTAGCTTTTCTGACCTGTGAGACACTTCATGTAACAATCTCACAGCATGTATTTCATGCACTGGCAATCAATCAGCTAAACCAACCTCAGCAGCCACAGTGGAGATTCACTTTCTGAAATTTCAACAGTTTATTGCAACAAGAAGAAAACCAGAAGAGAACTTATTGAAAGCATTTGGAAGCAATAGAAGGAAGATGGCGAGATAAGAATAGAATATCTTGGTCAGCCATCCGGGTTTGTTGCCAATGCTGGAGTTGTTGTAGGGCGTACAGATGAAATGAAAACTGCTGGGGACTGCAGGGGCTGTGAGGGCCAGTAAAAAGTGGGTACCTTCTCAGGTGAAGGAGAGGCACAGAGCTGGAGTTGCTTACAAATAGGCAAGAAGGAGCCTTCTTCTAGCGGGAGTGGGGGGTGGGAGGCAAGTAATAACCAAGGGGCTAGAGGGCCGAGGAACTAGCCAACAGGAATAAAGCATGTGACTAGGCCTGAAGCAAAACCCAGGAAGGTATCTATGTGAGTGAAACAAAGGAGCAACCTAAGAGACACAAGATGTACACCCTAATAGGAAGTGACTGGTACTACAAATATAAAGGCAATGTAAATACACACATACAATAGTGGGGGCAGAACACTTCAACAGCTCTGCTGTTTTCAAACAAAGGGTGATATTTTAAGCAAAATAAACCAAACCAACTTCTTTTTTTCTATCCTCTTACATCCAGGATCTCACCCATCTGGCCTGTAAGATGCCACAAAGCCTTTCCTTTCTCCAACTCTCTCACTGGGTTCAGTGAAACCAAGAAGACCTCTAAAAAGGAACTCTTTGCAACCAGGGGCATGGCCAAAAGTCCATTTGGGGGGGGGGGGGGTGGACCTCTCAGCTCTTTCCCCCAACCACATTTAAAATATACCCTAGATGGTGGGGATGCCCAAACCCTGCCAGCTGAAAAGGTCCCCTGCCCAAGCCCCCACCTGTGCTGTCTGAGCAGCACAGAAGTCAGTGGCATGCTTTAGCTGCCAATGCTGGCACTTTCACACATGCTCATTTCTGCTATGACCCTGTTTACAACATATTCTTTCTCTCTTTTATCTTGAATGCAGTGCCTTGAACCTTCAGAGATAATAGTTTTAACCCCTATGGATCTGGATCATCTGGATCATCTAGTTTTTTCAGTATCGGAGGACACAACTACCACGCACTCTGACCCTTGAATGCTGACTCCACTCAGGTAGGATTTCAGAACTAGGAACACTCGCTTCCCAAATCCTGGGACCTCTTCCCATTGGGTCTTACTGCCTCAAATGATGACATTCTCTCTCTTTCTTGACCCTTACTGGTTTGGTAATGCTACACTCAGTCCTTTGAGGCATGGAGTAAATGACTTGGGGACAAAGTTTTTTAATTTATTTAATGCATTTGTATCCCACATTTTCCCTCCTCTTTGCAGGCTCAATGTGTCCCTGTCCCCATGGGTTCTGTCTCCAACCCCACCCCATCCTCGCAGGATCTGTTTCCATTCCCATCCTGTCTCTGTCCCATCCCTGTGGGCTCTGTCCCCGTCCCCACCCCATCCTCGCAGGCTCTGTCCTCATCTGCAGAAGCCTCAAACACTTATGATTTTATATTTAAATCTTTTTAATAAAGAATAAAACGAAACAATATTCTGTGCAACTGTCGTTTATAAATCACAAATAGAAAATAATAACAATGAGAAACTATAATAACCCCTCCACCACCACCCTCTACCCTTCCAACCCCAACAATAGCTACTACCCCAAGGAATCCTAATTCACCCTATTAAAAAATCCAGGGCTATAAAATACAACCTGTTCTGCATGCCCTAGTGGGGGAGAAATATGCCCTATAAAGCACTGTTATGATTTTTTAATCTGTGGATGACTATTAGGCTCATTTTCGAAAGAGAAGGGCGTCCATCTTTCGATATAAATCGGAAGATGAACGTCCATCTCCCAGAGACGTCCAAATCGGTATAATTGAAACCCGATTTTGGACGTCTCCAACTGCAGTCCGTCGCAAGGAAGTCCAAATTTCAAGAGGGCATGTCGGAGGCGGGAATTGGGCATGCCTAACACTTGGACGTCTTTGACCCATAATCGAAAAAAGCAAGGACGTCCCTGACGAACACTTGGACGTTTTCACCCGGACTTGTTTTTTTATGAGTAAGGCACAAAAAGGTGCGCGAAATGACCAGATGACCCCCAGTGGTCACTAACTCCCTCCCACCCTCAAAAAACATCATTAAAATATTTTGTGCCAGCCTCAGATGTCATACTCAGGTCCATGACAGCGCATGCAGGTCCCAGGAGCAGTTTTAGTAGGTACTGTAGTGCACTTCAGACAGGCAGACCCAGGCCCATACCCCCCCTACCTGTTACATTTGTGGAGGAAACAGCGAGCCCTCCAAAACCCACCACAAACCCACTGTACCCATATCTAGGTGCCCCCTTCACCCGTAAGGTGGTTTACAGTTGTGGGTTTTGGGGGGGGGGGGGGTTGGGGGGCTCAGCACACAAGGTAAGGGAGCTATATTCCTGGAAGCATTTTATGAAGTTCACTGCAGTGCCCCCTAGGGTGCCCGGTTGGCGTCCTGGCATGTCAGGGGGACCAGTGCACTACAAATGCTGGCTCCTCCCATGTCCAAATGGCTTGCATTTGGACGTTTTTGACATGGACGTCCATGTCTAGGGACATCAAAATTTAAGGATGTCCTTGGCTTTGGACGTCTCTGATGGTATTTTCAAAACGAAAGATAAATGTCCATCTTGTTTCAAAAATATGGTTTTCCCCACCCCCGGATTTCACCATTTTGCAAAGACGTCCAAATCGCAACTTGGACGTTTCTTTCGAAAATGCCCCTCCACGACATCAACAATGTCAGGATTCAGTCTAGCTCTCCTGACTTCCACAATCCTTCCTGCAATAGAAGATGTCTTCTCAGAGGATGTGCTATTAGCAGGAATGTAGAGGATCCCCCATGCAAATTTTGCCAGTTGTGGCCAGCACGTTTGCTTGTTTTTCCAAAAAATCAAAATATATCGTCGTCTGCATCACTCAAACATAAATAACGGTCCAGTTCATTAACAGGCTTCAAAGTAAAAAATGACACAGGGACAAATTTGTCCCCATCCCTATGGTCTCTGTCCCCATCCCTGCCCCGTCCACATGGGATCTGTCCCCATCCCTGCCCCCTCAGGCTCTGTCCCCACCTCATCCCTGCGGGCTCTGTTCCCGTCCCTATCCCTGCAGTTACCACAGGTCTCTATCTCCGTATCATTCTCTAGCATGGAGCTCAGGGCTTTTCGAGCTCTCTACCTGTTTTAGGATGGAAGAAAAGCAGCAAAAAACAAATGAATCCTCTCTTTTTCCTTTACCCGAAAACTGAGCAGGTATATCAAGACATATGCCACAAGGCCAGAGACTCCAGACTACTGAGTTCTCAGCCTGTTCCTGGGTTCCAGAAAAGTGGCCTAGCTAAAAATAATAGAGTGTGCTACACCACGTGCCAAGATGTAGAGAATGCAGCCAATAAAGGCTTTTAAGGCATTAGATATGCTGTATCATCCATCAAGCAGCTCTTAGAGTGGTCATGGTTGTGGCACCTAAGATTTTTTTAAATTTGAATCTTTAATACTTACATAATTCAATGTAACATAGTAGATGATGGCAGATAAAGACCTATATGGTCCATCCAGTCTGCCCGACAAGATAAACTCATAGTATAAGGTATGAGACGTACACTTGATCTTGATTAAAAGCTTGACTAGTATCCACCTTCCATCTCCCTTCCTGTGGGAGTTTGTGCTTCTGGCCGGGGCCTTTGGAGGTACTGCAGCATTGCCCCTAGGCTACAGAGTACATGAAATAAACTGAAGTCCACATCAACAGGGAAAGCAAAATCAGGAGTGGAGGAATAGCCTAATGGTTAGTGCAGCAGGCTTTGATCCTGGTAACCTGGGTTTGATTCCCACTACAGCTCCTTGTGACCCTAGGCAAGTCCCTTAACCCTCCATTACCCCAGGTACAAAAAAACTTAGATTGTGAGCCACCAAGGGCCAGAGAAAGTACCTGTATATAATGTGTATAGCACTATAGAAATGATTAGTAGTAGCAGTAGTAAAATCTAAGGAATTCTTATATCAATGTACCTAATACCTAATTACCTCCAATAGATGAAAATATACTACTTAGCTTCTTTTTTTTTTTCAGTAGTAATTGTTCCAACTGGATTGGATCAAAGAAAATGTATTTTCTATCAGAAAAACAGACTAAACATTTTCAGGGAAACTTAAAAAAAAAGGGTTGCCCCTAAAGCCAAAACCTCTGGCTTCAACTGAAGAAAAGCTTAACGGTGCTGCTGAGTGGCACAAGCCACATCAGGAAAAATCTGCAATTTGTCATCACAAAAAAAGGAAATCTTTCTTCCTAAAATATGCTTTCAAAAGAGTAGCCTTATCCTTCTCAGACAAGAAGGTTTCCAGGAGGGTTGCCCTTTCAGAAATATTGTCCCTACCCAGTGTGTTTTTTCTAGCAAAAAAGGTGCCGGTACTCAAATGCCAGGCCACCCTTCAGGGGTGGGGTAATCACTGAGGGACCCACCCCACAATACCCAGGCCCCCTGCAACCAGTCACAGAATCTATAGCAAGGCAGAATTGGTGTATAGAGGCTGAGCTCTATCATTAAAACTTGAGGTCCATGGGTCAGTTTTACCAGACAGTAGAAAAGGTGCCGGTACTCAGTACCCCCAAGTACCCCCTCAAAAAAAGCCCTGTCCCTACCATATCTCAAGAAATTTAGGGCTCCTTTTACAGAGCTGTGCTGGCAATTGCAATGCGATAAAGCCCATTCAATTTCTATGGACTTTGTCGCATTTGCCGCACCGGAATCACTAGCACAGCTTTGTAAAAGGAGCCCTTAGTCAAATTAAAGGAAATATCCAATGACAACACATCTGAAATCCCCCCCCCCCCCCCCCGGGGCTACTTGTTTCATTTGTTTAGGAAAATAATAACAATGGGAAACACATAAGATTTAATGATGAAAAATGTAGTCAACTGCTGCAGTTGGGTTGCAGTGATTTGCATGACAGGAGTGGCCCACAAATGCATCAAACAGGAGAGAAATATCAGGGTCACCACAGTGGATAATATCGGGGTTCCAGTGTGGCAAGTGCCAAAGAAATGTCCGAGTACATAAGGAGAGGTATTACCAGTAGACAAAAAGGGGGGTAATATGAGAAATCACCAGAAAGACATCAGCTGGAATACTGCTGCTAATTCAGGAGACTCTTTCTAAACAGATATTCATCTATTAAGGCTAGGATGTACACAGCACTATAGAGTGAGACTTGAGAAGTTAAATATCTGTAGCAGACTTTTGGATTATTGGAACTGAGGGACATCCCTGAGGTGGGTACGTAATAAATTTGTAGTGTCTATGGCAAAAAAGTACTCTCCTTTCCTCTTATCTTTTAAACCAGGGCACATAGCCTGTAAAGGGTTCCCTGCTAAATTATGAGCTTACTGTGGTATCAATAAAGAGTTAAGTACAGGAAAAAATACCAAAACCCAAAAGACACTGGAGCCCTAAGTAACTTTAAGATAAAAAGTTCCTTTAATGGGTGCTGCAATATTTAAGTATGTACAGGGTAAGAGAAATAAGAAGCGAAAGGCATATTGTCAGTAGTATGAAATACATTTGCCATTGATTTATGTTAATAACACTTTATCAGAGAAACATTAGAAGATCTCCTTTGAGGTCCTTCACACACTGCCAACTCTACTATCTCTCATGCATAACTTTTGGGGTCAATATTCAAATTGATTTGATTAGGCAGGAGAGGTTTCTGTCTGGTCAAATAGCCTGTGTCCGGCTATTTGCTGATAATCAGTGGAACTTAACTGGGCAGTGCTGCCGAATATTGGTCCTAACCATCCATCTAAAGACCTAGCAGAAGAGGAGAATTACAGGGCAGAGTCAGAGAGGAGCTGCCTATTCCAGCCATTCCAACCCAGTCCTCGGGGCACACCTTCTTCCATTGGGTTTTCAGGATATCCGCAATGAATACACATGAGTTAGATTTGCATGCAACTGAGGCAGTCCATGCAAATCTAACTCATGAATATTTATTGTGGATAAACTGAAAATCTGTTGGGACTAAGGGGTCCTTTTACTAAGCTACAGTAAAAGAGGCCCTGAGTTAGCGGCGGTGGCTGGTTTTGCCATGCGCCAGGGCCCCTTATAGCGCAGCGGGTGAAAATAACCAAAAATGAAATGGCCACGTGGTATGTTTGCACTTGCTGCACGGCCATTTTAGGGGAAGCACTTACAGCCACCCACTGACGTGGCGGTAAGGTCTGCTGTGCTAACTGGTAACAGGGAAGCGTGCAACACTGCCTGATTATCACCATGTAACCCCCTGAAGAAATATTTTTTCAATATTTCCTCTAGCACCAGAAATGGCGCGTGATGGGGGGCAGAACTACTGCTGGCACCGCGTTGGGCCGGTAATAGTTCTGGGTTACCACACGGCAACCCTTTAGTAAAAGGGCTCCTAAGTGTGTCCTGAGGACTGGGTTGTGAATGGCTGGTCTATTCCCTATCTTTTAGGAAGTTTCCAGTCCACAGCATACTATCATCTCATCTCTGGTTCCATAATTTTAAAATTTCTTCAGAAGTCTCTCAAAAGGGATTTTGCCAAATGTCTTCTGAAAATCCAGATACATTGTTATCAACTGACTCACCCGTATCCATATATTTATTAACACAAAAAAATCTAACAGACTGGTAAGACAAGATTTCCTTCTGAGAATAGCTTCTACCATTTTGCCCAGCACTGATATCAGGCTCACCAGTTTGTTGTTTCCTGGATCAATCCTGGATTCCTTTTCAAAAATTAGCATTACATTGGCCACCCTCCATTTACTATTATTACTAATTATTACTAGTAACAGGTCTGCAACTTCATTTTTGTACTCTGGGGTTTATACCGTCTGTTCTTTTGTTACTTATTAGCTTACCTATTACCTTCATTAGATCAAGGTTCACCTTGATGTCCTTCAACTCCTCTGAGTCTTCACTAACAAAGAGTGCTTCCAGCATGGATACTTCCCGAGTATACATAAAAACATAAGACAAATCATGCTGGGTCAGACCAAGGTCCATTGAGCTCAGCATCCTGTCTACCTTGGTAACCAATCTGGGTCACAAGCACCCAGCAGATCTCAACAAAATGGATCTATTTCTCACAGCTCATTTCCAGGGATGAGCAATAGGTTTCCCAAGTCTACCTAACAATTTTTTTTTTTAGGACTTTTGCTGTAGCAACTTGTCTAAACCTCTTTCGAACCCCACTGTGTCGGTCTGTTTGACCACATCCTTCAGATTCTACAGATTATGTGCTGCATGAAAAAAAGTGTCTACAATTTGTTTTCAATCTGACGTCGGTAGTTTCATGGAGTGTCCTCTTGTTTTAATGTTGTTTGAAAGATTAAACAATGGTTCCCTAGTTAACCATTCCACTCTGCTCATGGTTTTATGAACTTCTAACATATCCCCTCTCAGTCGTCTTTTCTCCAAGCTGAAGAGCCCCAATCTGTTTAGCCATTCTTCATAAGGGATGTATTCTATCCCATTTATCATTTTTGTTGCCCTTCTCTGAATCTTTTCTAGTTTCATTATATCATTTTTGAGATAAGAATGCCAGCACTGCACATAATACTCAAGGTGGAGTCTCAACAGGGATCTATACAGAGGCATAATGATATTTTCAGCTTTGTTCTCCATCCCTTTTTGGATAATCTCCAACATTCTATTTACGTTTTTGCAGCCATGGCACACTGGGTTGAAAATTTCAATGTACTGTCCTCAGTGACTCCAAGATCTTTTTCTTAGCAATAACTGCATGTCAGGATATGCCAGTCAGACTGACAGACTGAGGGCTTGAGCCTTCTTAATTGTTTAAAAGGTCAAACAGGTAATTTTAAAAGAGAATTCAAAGGTCATCCAAGGCAAAGCTGAGCAGAATTTGAGTCTTTAGATTCCACAGCCCAACACTGCACAGCACGGTATCCCCTTCCAGACCTACATGTCATGCTGCCTTGTTTTATAGTCCAAATAATAACTCTCCCATTATTTCACCAGAAGGAACTACCGAGCCTTGCTAAGGAAAACAGTATACAACCATCACCACAAGAAACACATTGGCTGCACATGGCTGCTACTGATTTTTTATCATTTTCGGGAGCATTTCACAAAAGCAAGTGTCCAATCCATATGCAAAAGTACAAACCCAAATGTTCCTACAAAGATAAGATAGAAATGAGCACAGCAGCTGAGATTCGGCTAGAAAATGTACATGGTACTGGTAGGAGAACTCAGTCCCTGATGGCAGATGTGAGAGCATCCACAGCAGAAGTCCAGTCAGTCCTTACTGACACAAAAAAGGGATCCCGTGGCAGTGCCTGTACAGATTGAATTTGTAAATAGTGGGCAGCCTGTATCCTGCCACTGGAAGAAATGAGGCTGGCAGTGGAGGTGGTAGAGGAAAAAGAAAAAGTGACAGGAAGTCCAGATGCTACCACTAGAAGAGGAACTAGCCACAGGAAGATGCAAGAAGGAGTGGACCTTGTGCTCAGGGTTGTCTTTACCCATGGGCCCCTGTTAAGTTGGGCTTGGGGCAACTGCCTCTCTTGCCCATAGGTTAGAAATGGCTTTGAACATTGCTCCTCCTTTGATTTTACCTAAACTCTAATATGATTGTGATAATTGTATTGTGAATCTATCAATAAGTCCACTATTTTTAGTTTATTTGCTACTCTGTTACTCTCAGCTACTTCATCATACTACTTCACTATTGTTGAAATTCAAACACTGTATTTTTATTCTAAACTGTAAGCCACATTGAACTCGAGCTTGTTTTCGGGATAATGTGGGATATAAATGTAAGAAAGAAAGAAAGAATAACTCCCCAAACACCCCAGTGACAGAAACATTTCTCTGTATCATGCGCTTCCCTTGTTATTCTTCTCCAATTAGTAACCTGCATCACAAAGTATCTCAGTTAAAAATTCTGATAAAAAGGTATTCTTCTACCCCTTACCAAGTCCAAATCTTGTTTTGATTTAAAGATTCCTCCCCATCCTAAATCTACAAACCGAACCAGTCCCTTACTCTCCTGCTCCTCCTGTAAACTCTCAAATTCCCTCCTTATTATCAGAAGCCTTAATAGGGGGTAAAAGCTTCCCCTCTACGCCCCTCTGCCTTCACAATCATCCATAGGCGCCCGGTATAAGAGGCTTGGGGAGGCTAAGCATCCCCAGCCAGACGTTAACATTAACAGCAGGAGTTTCTCCTCTTTCCCTCCCCAGTGCGACACTCACTTTGCTACCAGTAGCAGTAGCGATCAGCGCCATCAACTCTGCACTCGTGGGGGATGGGACCTATGGGCAGTGGCGTACCGACTCTGAGGGCAGGGCGGTGGGGGCGGGTTCAACTCCTTAGGGGGTGCTGCCATCCATTGACATCTTCCTCCTCCCCCAACTGGTGCGGTCCTGCATGGGGTGTCCCAGCTTCTCCCCCCTCCCCCAACTAGTGCGGTATCACTCCCCCCTCCTCGCTCGCCCTACTCTGCTAGTGTTTAAATTTCGAAGCCTCCGGCATCATCAGCAATGTGAGTGCTGCCTTCAGCCAGCCCCGGAAGCATTCTTTGTTCAGTGTCCCGCCTACGTGGGAAGTTGTATAGAGGAGGCTTCCGGGGCAGGCAGCACATTCATTGCTGGTGAGATGCTGCTGGCGAGCCTGGAACCTTGGAGGCATGCAGGAGCGGCCGTGGAGTGAGGAGGGGGAGTGCAATACCGCACTAATCGGGGGGGGGGAGGACGAAGGGAGAGTGATTCCAGCCAGACCAAAGGGAAAGGGGGGTGGAGAGAAGAGGATGGAGAGATACTGGCCCTGGGGTGGGAGTACAGGAGAGAGGGAGAAAGAAGGGTGAGGAACATCAAGGGAAGGGGACACAGGGCAGATGGTGAACTTGGGGGTAACAGGGATGGCGTAACAGAGGTGGGAACACAGAAAGCAAATACGGAACATATGGGGAACGGGGATGGGAACACAGAGAGCAAATGCTGAGGATGGGTGGAATAGGGACAGAGACACAGATGGGGACAGGGGAGGTAATGGATAGGAGAGAGAGAGGGGCATAATCGAACAGAAACGCCTATCTCCATGGGCGTTTATCTCCGAGAACGGGTCCGTGAAGGGGCGGAGTGAACCGTATTTTCCAAAAAAAATAGACGCCCATGTTTTATTCGCCAAGGTGTGAGCTGGGCGTTTTTGCTTTTCAGCGATAATGGAAAATGAAATCGCCCAGCTCAAAAACGAATAAATCCAAGGCATTTGTTCGTGGGCGGGGCCAGGATTCATAGTGCACTGGTCCCCCTCACATGCCAGGACACCAACCGGGCACCCTAGGGGGCACTTTTACAAAAACAAAAAAAAAGGTAAAAGAGCTCCCAGGTGCACAGCACCCTTCCCTTGGGTGTTGAGCCCCCCAAATCCCCCTCAAAACCCACTGCCCACAAGTCTACACAATTACTATAGCCCTAAGAGGTGAAGGGGGGCACCTACATGTGGGTACAGTGGGTTTGGGGGGGTTGGACGACTAAGCATTAAGCAGCACAATTGTAACAGGTAGGGGGGGGATGGGCCTGGGTCCACCTGCCTGACGTCCACTGCACCCCCTAACAACTGCTCCAGGGACCTGCATACTGCTGCTTGGGAGGAGGGTATGACATTTGAGGGTGAAAGTAAAAAGTTGTGAAACATCATTTTTTTGTGGTGGGAGGGGGTTAGTGACCACTGGGGGAGTCAGGGGAGGTCATCCCCGACTCCCTCTGGGGGTCATCTGGTCATTTAGGGCACTTTTTGGGGCCTTATTCGTCAAAAAACAGGGTCCAGGAAAAGTGCCCTAAATTCTAGCTACAAACGCATCCATTATCGGCGAAGGGCGCCCATCTCTGTTCGGGTGATAACCACGCCCCAGTTCCGCCTTCACCACGCCTCCGACACTCCCCCGTCAACTTTGTCCGCATCCGCGACGGAGTGCAGTTGAAAGCGTCCAAAGTTCGGCTTTCGATTATGCCGCTTTATTTGTTTTTGTGAGAAGAACGCCCATCTCCCGATTTAGGTCGGAACTTGGGCGTTATTCTCGTTCGATTATAAGCTGGAGAGTGAGTCAGAGGGAATGACAGTGGACATGGAGAGAAAAAAGTCAAATAGGAGGTAAGCAGAAGATGGATATGGATGGGGAACAGAGAGAGGAGAAATGAAGATGGAAGGGGGAGATACTGGAATGCATATGTAAAAAGAAAAGAGGAAGACACAGGCAGAAGGGAAAGAAAAGGCAGGCAGTGGATGGAAGCGGCAGAGAAAGCTGCCAGACACCATATGAAAAGGGGAAAAGGGCAGACAGTGGATGGAAGGGGCAGAGAAAGCAGACAGACGCTGGATGAAAGGGAGAGAGAAAGAGAGCAAATGCTGGATGGAAGGCAGAGAATGAAGAGAAGACGAGGAAAGCAGAAACCAGAGACAAACTAGATTTGTCACAAAAAAAAAAAAAAAAAGAAACCAGAGACAACAAAGGTAGAAAAAAAGATTTATTTATTTGCTTTAGAATAAAGTAGTATTGTAGCTGTGGTGATAAATAGAAATGAAAATAAGGTGATTTTTTGTTGGACTAATTTTAATACAGTTTTGACCAACTTTCAGAGACCAAAACCTCCATCCTTAGGACAGGACCGTAACAGCAGTACTGACCTGAGGAAGGAGGTTTTGGCCTCTGAATGCTAATTGAAAAAGTATTAGTCCAATAAAATGTTATTATCTTATTTTCTCTGTTTTATTTCTATTTTTTAATTTGTAAAGTGGTGATTGGTATTTGTCATTTTTTTTTCAAATTTACGTCTGCTATCTTTATATTTTGCACAGTACTAGGGATATGCATCGCTGTTTCTGTGGCGTTGTATTGTATGTGGAATCTGGCCTCTTGGGGGTTCAGTTTAATTTTTGTCTATATATTTCTATTTTAGTTTGTGGTTACTTATTCTATACTTGGTGAGGATGTATCTGTGTTCTATGTGTTTTTGATGACTTATATTGTGCCAAAATTGAAATTTGAAAACTCTTATCTCTATCTGGTCGTTAATAAAAGGAGCTCATTGTGAATACCATCCACCCTAAAATGATGTTTTGTGGCTGTACATGAGAATTGTGATATGATCCCTTGTTTCATATTGTTGACGGTCTGTGATGTTGTTCGTATGGGTGGTATATTGGTGTATTAGGATCTGCCCAGTGTAATATTTATGGTACAGTAAAGTTCTGAGTGTGTTTTTGCACAAGTTTGTGCATAGTGTTTTGCAGTTGAGCGATTGTGGTTAGGATTGAGCAACCACTTTATTCTTTGACATATGATACAATTTAATAAAAGGTATTAATTGTAACTATTTTATTTTTACTTATGTTTTTTTCTGTGTGTTGTCAGACAATTATGGATGTAAGCTCCACCCCTGGCCCCACCCCTAACCCCGCCCCCATTAGCCTCCCCAAACAGTTAGGCCACCGACTGCCTATGCACTCATCTCCACACTCTAAGGTCTCCAAAAAATATGTGTGCCCCCAACAACTTTAAAACTGATCAAAACACAGGGCTCCATTCAATCTTATCTTTAAAAAAGTCAGACTGTCCTCGTATTATATTAAGGTACATTGGTCACCTGTAGAGGCAAGGATCTTATTTAAATTGTCATGTTTTTTATATAAAGTTTTATATGGGCAAGTTCCTTTTTATTTTTTATGCTCATGTTAAGGTAGTTGAAGCTAAAAAGAAATATAGGAAAGCAACTAATAATGTATTTATTTTTCCATCCTCCTAAGGGTAATAAAAGGCTGAAAATGTTTGAGTATCTTTTGGCTTATCAGGCCGCAAAGCTTGGGAAAGACATATCAATTATAATCCGATCTTCTGGTTCTTATAGGGAATTTCAATGAAATGTTAAAACATTTTAATTTAGGAAGTATGTTTTAACTTCCTTATAATTTTTGATTATTTGTTAAAATTTTGTAATTCCGGGAGTTGACCAGTCTCTTACTTTGCCTGAACTATAAGGCCTAAGCGGGTTATAAGCTTTGTTATTATTATTATTATTATGGTGCTTTGTTTCTTTTTACCCGATGTACTCCGTCTAGCTTCATATTATAATACTTAACCACTTTTAGTACCAGAGCCCTATCACACTGAATCACGTTCAGACATCCCAAACCTCTGTCCTTTATCGGACATGTCACCATCTGCTACTTCATCCAAGCTTTTCCCCCTGCTCTCCATATATAAGTACCAAATGCACTTTCAAGTTTCCTCAAAATCTTCTGATCTGGAGTTGACTGAACATAACCTCCAGCCAGGGAAGCATGACCATTTTTATTGCAGTTATCCTACTTAACCAACTAAGTACCAGCCCCCCCCCCCCCCCCCCAAAACAATCTGACCATTTCAGACTAGAATCAGTAAATAGCGTCCAAATTTGGGTGCCATAAAAAATCTGCACTGAGCGCTAATGATATAATAACACTTGTAGGGACCCTTTTACAGAGCGGCAGTAAGCCCAACATGGGCTTGACGCTCGCTATTCTGGGACTACCATCGGCCCAACGCAGACGTCGGCAGTAGTTCCGGGTTCATCACTAATCTCATCTCTGTCAGTGAACTCCAAGAATTCATCTCACCTTCACTGATGTTTCTGCCTCACCTCCTTTCTCAGCAACATGCTAACATTCACCCTCCACTTTCATGCTCTATTCCACTCTCCTTCCACCAATCTAACTCCCATTCCTATTATCACACAGTCAGAAATGACTTGCCCCTTTTAACCAAAATCTTGTCCTGCTGAGAATACAACTCAGTTATTCCTGGAATAACTGATATAATCCCACACCGACTGATTCTCTCCCTCCAAACATCAACCAAGCCATTTCTTTTCTCAAGGCTGCTCCCTCTGCTCTCACCCTTGAACACCAGCCAGCAGATCTATCCTCCTGACCAACTGTACAATTCACATCCCATCTCACAATCCCCAGGCCCCTAGCTTGTACTTCAAAATCCAGCAATCCTTTAAGAAATTCCCTTTCAGTGCTATTGGCTTTCTTCAATACATGACCAGTGGCACTTTTTTTGTTGTTGTAATTTTCTTTTTTATTACATTTTCAAAAATCAAATAACAATTCACACACACACATTGAAGAATGCAATTTGAAGTGCCATTTCCTTCTTCATGTAACTGCACATCCTTTCTGCCCAGTACTTGACCCCCTCCCACTCCACACACAAATCCATCCATTTAAGGCCCCCCAAACTGACAGCATCTGCTTCCTTAGTCTCTCTCCCCATCCTCTGTAGAGAACGCGCAGCATGAGAAGGAGAAAGTGAAGGTCTGCATATTGGTCCACTTACTCCTCCTATTCTGGCCTAGACCTGATTATTCATTTGAACATTCCACTCCAACCCCTAAAACCAAATCACAATTCTTTCCCCTTTGCAGGTTTAACCTCAGTGGCCAGTTCAAGACTGTCCAGCTTCAACCTGCTCTTATGCCCTCCCTCCAAACTTGTTTCACACCCTCTCCCTGAAACTGCCATTTGATCATATTATTTCCCTTCCCCTCTTTCCCTCCCAACCCCAACCCCATTCACCCTCTCCCATCATTGCACAAGCACACTGTTTTCTCTCAATGCCTGCCTGTTCCTCCAAATTCACTTAATTCCAGGCCTAGAAGTCTCAATATAAGTCACTACTTATCAAATCTGCTGCTGCAGTGGGCCATTAACTGGGTCCCAGATCATTGTCAAGCCACCTGAGATGTCTCTTACACTTGTCGTCTTCTTGTCCATTGCTCCAAGTCTATCATCCTCCATTTGGCCCTCTGATTGGGGGGCTGTGTCTCCCCCACTTTCAGCCTTTCAGCTTCCGCCTCAGTTACCACCAACTCAGGTTCCTCGTTTAAGGTCTTCTCCAACTGTCACCTCCCACTCCATCTCCTTACTCTAAGAGCATTGCATTCTGAACTGTCCCATAGTCTCTGGCCTCCACTGGATCCCTTCTCTGTGCATTTCCAGCAATTTGAGTACCTCCATTAGTATGGCTGGATATCATATACTCGCCTATATCCTGACCTTTACCAGACTGTCCCTATACTTAAGAAGGGCCTTCATCTTTCTGATGTTCTTTGTTTTGCCCTCTCACTGGGTGATTGGCATGCAGTTTAAACCAGAGTATAGAACATCACTATGAGAAGACTCAGAACTCGTCAATCAAAATCTTCTTTAGTGCAGTAATCAAACATGGAAAAATAACTTATAGTTCAGATATACTGGACAAACTGGGTGTCTGTTCTCCACCATCTTTCTCTCTCTCTCTCTCTCTCTCTCTCTCTCATTCTCTCTCTCTCATGCCCAACAAGCACAGAGAAAAAGGCAAGCCAATAGAAAGAGTCTCATAAGACACAGGAGGCTGGACATGTGCTCTAAAAGAGCCTATTACAGGGAATTACAGAATTACAGGGATTTGTAGTTCAAGAGCACAATGCTATCTAATTATAGCTAATGTAAGCTGGTATAAACAATGCCTAATATATAAACAGCCTGTCTCCATGCAAATGGGGGCAGAACAGTCTCTGCACTTAAACCAGGAAAAGCAAAGATTTTCCAGTTATTATATGTTACCACCCTTACATTTAGGAGCTGTTGCCTCAAGAATGTGCTGAAGAGCATCATTCCAGCCATCAACCATGGGATCCTTCAAACTTCACTTTGTCAGTATAAGCGGACCAGTAATTTCTGAACTGCTCAACATACATTTCTGAACTAATCAAGATGTTACAATTACTCTTGATGACAGATCTGGGAAGAAACTGCCATAATTGACTACAACATGATTTGATGAAGGAACTAGTGCCACCCAAACATTCGAAAATATTTTAACTACAAGGAGATACTGTGGAAAGAATTATAGATTATGTCCCTTGTTAAGAGAATACATAGTAATAATCTGTTTAAACCCAACCAGACCTTTCCTGATCATAGATTTCAGTTAGTGTAAATCCTCATGCCCAAAACTGGGTACAGATCCTGACACTATTTTATAAACAGCACCCAAATTTGGCCACCATTTACCGAATCCAGTCCCGTGTTAATTTACTTGTCAATCCTACATACAAGGCATTTAAATAGTCCATAAAGCAAATCACCACTGCCTGTACCACTGTTTTCAAAGTATCATCTTCTAAACATGGAGTCAATTTGCTTATTATTATTATTATTAACTTCCAATAAGCATGTTTGATTACTTGGTTTACCTGTTTTTGTCCAGCTCCGTCTTCTCCCAATATTACATAAAAAATGTAAGTTTCCATCTGGAGAATTTCCATTCTATCTACTATTGCCTTCAAGTTTACACCTTTCCAGGGAACATTCCCAAAACACAAAGCTACAGTTTTTATAACATGCTATTGCAGGTCACTGGTGAGATGTTGATTCCGGACCCCCCGTAAACAGTTATCCAATTTCTGCTATTTATAGAAGGGGATAGCAGTCAACAACAGAATATATTGACTATCAACATATGCATAGAAAGAGAGTCCAAAGGATCTGATTAGGGTACCTAGAGGACTTATATAAATATTAAACAGCAGAGGTGATAATGGGGTGTCCTGTTGGACACCCCATTCTACTCTTTGGACCTTTTACTAGCTTCCAATAAATCTTACTCTAAACTTTCTAACAGAAAAAATTCACTTTAATGGTAATCCACCTATGCCAAGATTGGCACATCTATCAAATAACTTCCCGGGCTCTACCATATCAAATGCTGCACATAGATCGATAGAGACCAGTACTACATTCCAATTTTTGTCTCTCCAATAATATATGCCATCCATCATTGCATCGAGCAATGCTTCTGTACTACAATCTTTTCTAAACCTCATTAATCCAACATCCAATAGACTATTAACTTCTAAGTATTCTGCTATCTGAACTACCACTTCAGTCCAAGAAGAGTAGAGGATGACACAAATGACGACCAGCCGTGAGGATGAATCTAAGCAAAATCTTTATTGAAAGAACCAGTCACAAAGACCCGACACAGGCCATGTTTTGATGGACGCAGGCACCTGCTTCAGGGGTTGCAAATCAGGCAGAACAAGGTAAAGGTTTGTATCCTCCAATGGGGGGGGGGGGGGGGGTCTATAATTATAATTATAGGGATAAGTCACTTAACTCTCCATTGCCCCAAGTACAAATATTTAGATTGTGAGCTCACTAGAGACAGAGAAAGTAGCTGTATGTAATATATAAACCACTTTGGTTGTACCTCAGAAAGGTAGCATATGAAGAATCTAATAGATATCCTAAAAGTGACATGATGTGATGTTTTAAGTGTAGATCAAGAAGACTGGAAAATTTACAAGGCACAGAAATACGGGAATGGAAAGAGATGACCATAACATCCAGGAGCGAGAAGTGCCCTTCCCCAGACCCATTTCCACCTCACCAGTGGCCCTATTCTAAGTTGCTATGGCTTTACTTCTCCTGCCCAGCAATCCTGCTCCTCCAATGGCCTCATGCCTCACATCATCCATGCTCCTTCATCTTGGTGACCCATTCACCGTGGCTGCTTCTGTCACCGCTGCTCCCTAAACCTTATGGGCTCCATCCCTCCTGTTGCTAATG
The DNA here is from genome assembly GCF_901765095.1 of Microcaecilia unicolor. Classification (NCBI taxonomy): domain Eukaryota; kingdom Metazoa; phylum Chordata; class Amphibia; order Gymnophiona; family Siphonopidae; genus Microcaecilia; species Microcaecilia unicolor. The sequence continues at coordinate 452,743,508 of NC_044032.1, read as the reverse complement.
CTATGCTTTTGCATGATACAATGGAAGCCCTGCACCCAGAGGGAAACTCAATGCAGAGACTTGTTGCAGAATCATAAGCCATTCATTTTACTTTACACCGGCAGGTGCTGCCATATGCTATGGAAGAAGCAAGCCCAGGGAACAGCTTGGAGCCCCAGGCTATAGACTGAGGAAGTAGCCGAACTGGTGGCCGAAGCTACATGAGAGAAGAAAACAGACTCCAGAGGTCTGAGCCACAGAAGCTGAAGAAACAGAGCTGGATCCTTGAACTATAGAGACAGAAACAATGGGAGAAGCAGACCTGGACTCTTGAATTGCAGGAAAAGGAGAGAAAGACCAGGACCCCCCCCCCCCCCCAACCGAGTTTCAGGAGGAATGAAGCCATGCCCAAATGTATTATCTCCCTGATTTTATTAGTACATGGAGTATCTACTTTTTAATTGATTTATAATTGCACTTATTATGTGCTCATCATTTGTTGATTTTGAAGCTTATTTCTAGCACTGTATTGATTCTTGTTAATAAATAAAAAAAAAAAAAAAGAAAAGATAACCTTTTTGGGGGGGGGGGGGGGGGGGACTAACGTAATACATTTTTTGACTACCTTTCAAAGGCCAGAATCTTCTTCCTCAGGTTAGGAAAGTGGAAAAGATGATGATATCAAAATATATAAGTGAAACATAAAAGCATTCCAATGACAATCTCACAGGAAAGGTTGGAGTGGGGAGGGGTAAGAAATAGGGAGAGAATTATCACCCCCTCCCTACATATCTCTCCTCATGAGGCTGTCATTGGAATGCTTTTATATTTCACTTATATATTCTGATATTGTATAAGTTAGTCCAATGAAAAGGTATCATCTTCTTTTCTTGTTTTATTTCCGTTTATTACCCTTATAGTGGACTAACACTATAATCACACTGCTTGATTCTTGTTGTAATCTCCCTGTGAGCTTTTCTGAATTAGTAAACACAAGTTCAGGGTCATGTTTTCATGAGAGTAGTGAGGAGCTTAGGTCACTCTAGGACTCATAACAAAATAACAATAAGTACCTTTTTTAGATCAAAACTTTCACATTTATTTATTAAAAAAACTTATATTCCGCTCAGGGGCATAGCCAGACCTCGACAGGAGGGGGGGGCCAGAGCTCAAGGTGGGGGGGGGCACATTTTGGCCCACCTCCCTGCCACCGCCACCATTTCCACCCCCCCCCCAGCCGCTACCGCCTCCCCGCCTTCGCTGCTTGCCCCCACCGCCACTGTGAAGATACCTTGGCTGGTGGGGTTCCCCAACCCCTGCCAGCTAAAGCGTTTGTCCCACGCTGGTCTAACATTTCCTGGCGCCCTGTCCTCCTGTTTTCAGTCACTGTGCACGCTCATTTTAACAAGCATGCACAGTGACTGAAAACAGGACAGGGCACCAGACAATGTGAGACCAGCATGGGACAAAAGCTTTAACTGGCGGGGGTTGGGGACCCCCGCCAGCCAAACCGGGGGCCCCAGAGCCAATTTGGAGGGGCCAGGCCCCGTGGCCCCCCGTACCTATACCACTAGTCCCAGAGTCCTTAGGTGGATTACAAATGTACATATATAATTAGCATAATTATACATTCAACAGACAACAGGGTTCGAATACAGACAGACAAAATATGGCCAGTTTCAATGCTTCAATATTCACATGCTTAGTTATGCTGTTTCAACAGTTTCATCCATCCAGCATAGTTCATTCATTCTCCATTTCTTTGATATGTCTGATTGAACAAGAAAGTTTTTCTCTCTTAAATTCACTCATACTTCTGATCTTTCTTATTCTTAAAGGTAGTTCATTCCAAATTAAAGGGCCGACAATGTAAAAAACTGAATGCTTATATTTATCCAATCTCACTACATGAAATGATGGAACATCCAACAAAAAATGACCGACTTGGTTGATAGATATGAAGCCTAGAGGTGAGATTCTTAGAGGCTATGGTCTGTTATGATTTTGAAGACAATACAGACAATCTTAAATTGAATTCTACATTCAATAGAGAGCCAGTGTATATGGAGTGATATGATCAAATCTGCTCCCACCATTAAGAACCCCACCATTCTGGGCTACTTGTAGGGTCTTCACATGAACCTTCCAAATCCCCACCTGCACTCCATTACAGTAGTCAAAACATGAAGAGATTAAACTCTCAACTACAGTCCTAAAATTGCTTGGTTTCAATAATGGTTTTAAATGCCGTACCAGCTTTAACTTGCAAAAAACATCTTTAATGATTTTATATGTATGACCTCTAGAGTAGTATCAACAATAACTCCTAAATTACGTAGTTTCTACACTCCAAAAGCAAATCTCACTGGTATCTCTGATGGCAGATGTGTTGAAAGCAGCAAGATCTTAGTCTTATTAACATTCAGTTGTAGGCAATTTGCATTCATCCAGCAATAGATTGTATGTAATATCAACGTCAACATATCAAAAATTGCCTGAACAGAATCTGCAAATGGTAATAAAAACTGGATGCCATCTGCGTATAGTCTACATTGAATGTTGAAGCAATTCAACACCTGGTATAATGGCAACAAAAAATATTAAATAATACTGCTGAGAAACATGACCCCTGAGGGATGCCAGTTTTGAATGATTTTAAGTTAGAAATGTCCTCCCTCTGTGTGACACAAACCTGTCTCTCATTTAGGAAGGAGGCAAACCAACTTAACACCCTGTCATCAATCCCAATGGATTGCAATCTCTTCAACAAAATTGAGTGGTTTATTGTATTGAAAGCAGCTGAAATATTTAAAACCACCAATACGGAGGATAGATAGGAACTGAGGGGGTATGATAGCAGGAATGGAAGAGAAGATAGTAGGAGATGAGAGGGGGGTTAGAGAAAGGAGGTAAGGGGATAGCAGGATATGGAAGAGGATTGTATGGGGTGAACAGATGAGAGACAAGTGGAGGAAATGCATGGGATGGGAGAGAGAAAAGGAAGCATACTGGGTGGTGTTTTTGTGGGGATGGAAGGTGCTATTTTGCAGCCACCATGTTCCTCATGGTGCTTTTGCAGGAGTTGAAGGTATGCTGTTAGGGTCACTGAGCCTCTTTCTGTTTCAGAAGGTGGTGCGCATTGGGGCCACTGAACCCTTCTTGTCTCTGTGGGTGTTGAAAGTTGCTATTTTTGGGATGCCAGGTCCCATTAGTTTTAATTGGAATGGGCAATGTTGCATTGGAGTGGAGGAGTAGCCTAATGGTTAGTGCAGTGGGCTTTGAGCTTGGCAATCTGGGTTTGATTCCCACTGCAACTCCTTGTGACCCTGGGCAAGTCATTTAACCCTCCATTGCCCCAGTTACAAAACAAACAAACTTTGATTGTGAGCCCCCTAGGGACAGAGAAAGTACCTGCATAATGTATACAGCACTGCATATGTCTAGTAGTGCTATGGAAATGATTAGTAGTAGTATTGGGGCTACCAAGTCCCTCTTGTCTTTGTGAAGGGTGCAAGTTGTGCTGGGGATGCCAAGTCCCTCGGTGTTGTTGCTGGAGTTGGAGTCAGGAGCATCACAAGCCACAAAACATGTCCTGTTTGACAAACACCCCTAACACTCTTCTGCCCTGCCCACTAGCTTCATGCCAGGAAGCGAAGCTGATGGATGAGGTGCCACGTTTATCATCCCAGCTTCCCTTGTGCCCTGTGTGGCTTCACTGGCCGCACATAGCTAGCTATGGCCCTAGTTGGAGGTATGGTGTTAGGGTCATTGAGTCTCTTATTGTCATTTTTGCTGGAGTGGGCAGTATACTGTTGGGGTCACTGAGCTCCTCTTGTTGTTTTTGTCGGAGTGAGCCGTATTCTGAAGGGGTCCTAAGCCCTCTTATCAATTTTACTGGAGCTGGACGTACAGTGTTAGAACCTCCGAGCTCATCTTGCTGTTTGATACATTTACTGAATTCCCTACTGTAAATGTCACTGCACGACCCTGGTGAAGGGGGAGTGTGAGGCAGGGACAAGATATTGGTAAGTAGGAAAGAGGAAGCAGGGAGGGCAGGGATGCAGGGGTACATGCTGTAAAGGTGGGGACAGGCAGGGCAAATATGGGCAGAGTGAGAAGGAAAAGAGGCAGGCACACATACTTTTAAAGGGGAGATAGCTAGAGAGAGGCAGGCAGGGGGCAAGATGCTGGTAAACAGGAGGGGAGACAGGGCCTGGTTCTATTGAACAGACAGAGGAAGCCAAGGGGGAGAAGATGCTGTAGAAAAGGATGAGAGAAGAGAAAAGGGGCAGATGCTGTGGAGAAGAGAGGGAGAGAAATGGAGGGCTAATAATTGACTGGATGAGTCAAATCAGCACTGATGAAGGGAAAGGTAAATGGGACATGATATACCACCTTTCTCCACCCACATATAAAATTGCTATACCTTAAGGTTTTCGTGCTATTGTTCTATCGCCCTATCTTTTCCCCATTGTAACATTCCATAGTTTCTACGCTCCAAATGTTGTTTTGACTTGACTTTGTCTTCCCATAACTCCTCATAATGTAACCCATAATCGTACTGTAACACATTGTATTTCCATCATTCACAATGTATTGTAAGCCACACTGAGCCCGCAAATAGGTGGGAAAATGTGGGATACAAATGCAATAAAATAAATAAATAAATAAATAAATTTCGCAACTACATTCAAAGCAGTTTACATATATACAGGTACTTATTTTGTACCTGGGGCAATGGAGGGTTAAGTGACTTACCCACAGGCACAAGGAGCTGCAGTGGGAATTGAACCCAGTTCCCCAGGATCAAAGTTTGCTGCACTAACTACTAGGCTATTCCTCTATGAAGGAACTTGATAAGTGAAATAAAATGGTGGAAAGAAAGTGAGAGTAACAGAGTGGGGGCAAGTTATCAGGCTGCACTAAAAGTCAGACTTGTACCACACTGATTTACATTGGGAGTCACTATCCTGTGGTATCTCAGTACCGCAGGTTATTGACTGCTGTAGTATATGTATAATGCTGCTTTTGAGCAACTTTACAAGCAATATTAAGCTGCTGTGCCAGGTTCCTGGGCTGCATTTTAAAGGGGCTGGGCAAAATTACCTCCAGGTACCCTACCCCCCTGAGCTCCCCCTCAAGGACAAACTCCCTCCTGAGGACCCCCCTTTCAATTCAAGCTCCCCAATACAAACCTCCCCCAATCTGAAAGGATCCTCTTCAAGTCTAGATCCCTCACCTAGAAGTTCTTTACCCTTATATGGAAACATGACCCCCTAGTGGTAGTATCACAAGATTACCACTAGAGGTAACTAGTGCCATTTTGAATCTGGTGCCAGCTAAAGCAGGAGCGAATGAGGATCTCTCCTGCCTGACCCCACTAGATACCGGGAATACTGGAATGTAGGCCTGGTGGATGTTGGGGGGTGGGGATACTGTGGATTGGGAAATCATGACTTGGGGTTCCTCTGGCAGGGGGGCTGTATACTTGGGGGGGGCTTCAAATTGGGGAGGGCTTGTATTAGAGAGACTTGAATTGAGAGCGGGCTTAAGGAAAGGGTTTGCGTTTGGGGAGGGCTTAAAGGGAACCTCAAGGAAAATTTGCCTTGGAGCATCAGGTTGCAGCTTTGCAGTCTGATGTTCCTGAGATGGTATAGTTCCACCTTTAACATGGTTTGTTGCATCCACCACATGCCGCACTATGGATTTGACATAGTCATGAGGAATTCTGCATGTATTTGCATCTCATCAGCCATGTACTGTGCAGTGATCTTAAAAAATTGTGTTACAGCAACAAAACCTGCATTAGAGACCTTTAACACATGCTAATGGGCAAATAACACACTTTATTGCCATAACGCGGCTGGATAGCTACCTCCTGTGTCTGTGGGGATAGAAAGTCAGTGCAAAGATGATAAGGAGTACTAAATGATATAGATGGCTGCTGGAGGAGAAAGGGGCCAGATAGCAGGAGATCACAGACAGGAGCAATTCAGGGGCAGAGGAAGGGCTGCAAGGCCCAGGGAGATCTGAAGGATGAGAAAAGGAGGAGGGGGCAAGATGCATGGAGTGAAGAGGTCATGCTGTAAGGAGAAATTTAGAGTTACAGAATTAGGGGAAATGAGATAAAAGGAAAAGATCAGTAGCAGAGGGTGGATGCAAAGCTGGGCAAGAGACAAAGAAATAAATGGAAAGGAAGGCCTGAAGGAGTTAGAAGAAAATAGAAGGAAGGAAAAAAAAAAGAACTGGGACCAACATGACTGGGATGTGGTGGGGGGAGGGGGGGGGGAGGAACACCCAGATAACAAAGGCAGAAGAAAACATGTTCCAGGCAATATTCAGCAGTTTCAAACCCATTGTCCACTGCAGGCTGAGACAGACCTGGATATTCAATGCTGAGCAATTTCCAGGCACTGGCATTGCTGGCACTGAATATCCAGGTCTGTTGTGGATCCGGAAGTTAGGCGTATGCCGACCAATATTCAGTATCAGTACACACTTATCTAATCAGGTAAAGATAAGACCAGACCAGACAAAAAGCAGTCCTATCTGTCCAGTTAGGTTTGAGGATACTGGCACTAAATCTTGCTGAAGCCTGCATATCTTCTGGGTCCACCCTGACTCCACCCAGGGACTGCCCTAGCACTAACCAGCATGGGCGCTGACTCTGTGGGTGCTCAATCACCCCCAATATTTTGGGGCCCGAGTTGCCTGACCCAGAATGGGTCTGTATGCTGCTGCCGGCCCGGCCCGGCACAGCACCACACCACACCACAAAATGTACTTTCAAAATTTATGGCCAGCCATGGCGATGACAATGTTGTTGCTTGCTCCTCCCCGAGTGTCCCTGCTTGGCCCGAGGTCCTGAGTCCAACCTTGAAGCTAATATAATCATTTTTTTTTTAATCCCAGAGAGGAGATGGAGTACGCTGTACACAGCTCGAGAGTGAGGCCGATGTGATAACGCCTGCAGCCAGCGCAGGCACGTAGCCAATAGAAAGCAGAGAGGCATAGAGTGGGCAGAACACACAAGTGTAGCAGGCAGTAGCAGCCAGCAGTCGGCATCCTAGCCTCCCACCTCCCGGAAGACTCCCGATTGATGGCTCCTCCTCCCGCAGCTGCTCCCGACTGGCCCATGAGGTAATGTTTAGTTTACTTGTTCTTGCTTGGTTCTATATATAATGGGAATTCCTGCATTGTTCCATGCATGATGGTGTGAGAGAGGAAAGCAGTAGGTGAACAGTGAAGTTTAGCTCCTATGAGTGTATTTTTCTGGCAGAGTTGATGGTGTTTTCTAAATTTGGATATGTTTTTCTTTTTCTTTTTTTTTTCATATTGACTGGTAATTTTGCACCAAGGAGGAAACCCCTCTTTAGAGATGTTTCTAGAAGAGTCATAAGAACATAAGAGTAGCCATATTGGGTCAGACCAGTGGTCCATTTAGCCCAGCATCCTATTCTCCGAACAGTGGCCAAGCCAAGACACAAGTACCTGGCAGAAACCTAAATTGTGGCAACAGTCCATACTACAAAATCTCAGGGCAAGCAGTTGCTTCCCATATCTGCCTCAATAGCAGACCATGGGCTTATTCTCCAGGAATTTGTCCAAACCTTTTTAAACCCAGATACGCAAACCGCTGTTACCACATCTTCTGGCAAAGAGTTCCAGAGCTTAACTATTCGCTGAGTGAAAAAATATTTCCTCCTATTTGTTTTAAAAGTATATCCTTTAGAATAAGGAAAGGGATGCAGTTCACAATTTGAAAATTCACATTGTTTGATACAATGTTTTCTGCAGTAAAATAATGATGGTATTTCAAATCTGGTACCTCTATGTACTGTAAATATTTCATACAGATTGACTTTATTGTCCACAACCCACCATGCTTTATTTTCCTTTTTATGGACTTGTAATTTGTGCCGAGTTGAGCACCCCCAATCATTCTGAAAAGTTGGCTCCTATGCTAACCAGATAGTGCTGTGGTGATCAGAGGGAATATGCAGAGGCATTACCCAGTTATGTGCCAGTGAATATCCCCTCCCAGCATGCTGATTGGGGTTTAAGAGGGTAAAAGTCTCTCCTGCCTGCTTAAGCCACTTTAAAATACCTACTGCACCCAAATGTACACTACTTCAATAGCTTTTGGGTTTGCAGGCAGGATATAAGAAATTAAATAAATTCCCTGTTATCTTCCGTTTAATGAGTAGAATGTGTAACCCAGTGAATGCTCAGGAGCCCAGCTCACAATCACTGAAGTGGATGTAACTCCCAAATAGAATTTATATGTTGCAAACAAGTGGATTGCTTTGGATAATTTAAATCTCTTGTACACAGGATATGCAGAAGCCTGGGGGGGTATCAGGACCCAAAATATTTTTGTGGTAACATAAAGAATGTGCTTTTGGATATCATTTGAATTGATTACTACAATGTCCCATGGAGACAGTCCACTGAGGTACCCCCACCCCTCACCAAAATGAACTGTTCACGCTCTACTAGCACTGCAGGAAACAAGTATCCTAGATTCACAAGGCAGAAATCTTCCCCTTCCTCCAACCCTCTGATAGGAGAACAGAGCATCTTACCTTGCTTGACCTCTCAGCTGGCTTCAGTGTGACGTTCAAATGCATGCGACCCTGTCATCTCACAGCACCCATTGCTCTCATACGTTCAGATATCAGACTGAAGCTGGCAGAATGAAGAACATGCTTGTAAAATATGCCGCTGTCCTTCTGCCAGTGGGAGGGACTACCACAGCCAAGGATTTAGCAACGTTTGATATGGTATGCAGCGAGGATTAAACAAATTCAAAATCACACCGCAACAAAAAAGGTTAAACACTGCCACACAGAGCAGCCAAATATTTGACAGAGAAAAGAGCTAAGTGCCATTCCCTCCTATGCTTCTCTTGTGGCAGAGGCAGTGCGGATAAACAGAAGACCCCCGGGCCTCAACACGCTTACGCTCCCTTGTTTGACTAACAAATTTCAAATGACTAAAATCGCAGGAAGGGCATTGCTAATGAAATATGGAAATTTAAGATTATTAGATAGACAAACATAAGCTACAGTCAGAAAAAGGTTCAGGGCTGGTTTTAATTCCCAATCTGCTCCAGAATGTATATCTGTGTGTGAGGTGATATGTTTGATGCATATATGAATGTGGACTTGTGATTGTCACATGTGTGTATCAAAGTGGTGATCTTGTGTTATACACACAGTAGTAGGATTAATATGAATACACTAGCGTCACAATGCAAGATTATGATGGAGTCCTGGCCTGTATGGGAGAGTCACATGTGGCTGTGTGGTAAAAGCAGTTAGATTAGCAGGATTTAAAAAAGGTCTAGCTAATTTCCTAAAAAAAAAGTCTAAATTCAAAATATCAATAGTACTTGCTAACAAACTAAAGTTTAACTCTTAAATACGCAAGTGAACCTCTCTTTTTTATTTTCCCACCTATTTTCAGACTCATGCAATATCCACATCGGGAATAAATTTCTGTAATAGTGGATACAAAGCATTCAACCATTCACTGTTTATCTGATTTCAACAGAGAAAGTTGAGCGTCTGAAGTCTTTTTCCTCCAAGTATAAATTGGGTAATGGAAAAGAGAGGTTCACTTGCGTATTTAAGAGTTAAACTAAAAAAAAGTCTGTAAGCCATTCTTAAGATGGACTTGGGAAAATCCACTACTTATTTCTAGCATAAGCAGCATAAAATCAGTTTTACTCTTTTGGGATCTTGCCAGGAACTTTGTGTGACCTGGATTGGCCACTGTTGGAAACAGAATACTGGGCTTGATGGACCTTCACGCTGTCCCAGTATGGCAGCATTTATATTCTTAGGTTCTGGAAGTCTCCTGAGGTACGTGAAGGGCAATTCTACAACAGGGCGCTTATAGTTATGTACCACCTGCACATGTAAATGTACAGAAAACCAGCACTTATGCGCACACACATCAGCAAATCAACTGAGCGTTATTCTGTAACAACGTGTGTAAATGGCATAGCGTGTAAAAGGAAGTGGTGTTGATATGGGTGGGGCTGCCACTTACATGCCCATCTTAGAGAATTAAGGGCCTTGTTTACTAAGCCATGCTGTAGGTGCGCTAAAAATTAGCACGAGCTAACGCTATAGACTCCCATATATTCCTATGGGGTGTCTCTAGCATTTGCATGTGGTAAAAATGCTAGCGCACTTTAGTAAATATGTCCCTAAGTAAGTTATGTGTGCCCTTGCTGCATTTAGAAGCCTGGCGTTTCACCAGGTCAAACTGCTAGCATGGAAAAAGAAGCAGTAGATCTATTTAAAAAACCTCCAAGATGTGCCAAATGTACAACATGTTCAATTTATTCACCACTAAAAAATTAAATACATAAATAAATAAATAAAAGCCCAACACAGCCATGTTTCGCCCTCTCAAAGGGCTGCGTCAGGGGCTCGAAACAGAAGTCTCTCCTCAGAAGCAGCAGTGTCACGGTTCCATTCTACTGCCCGCCAGCGGCAACAATTCAGACTTGTCACAATTTACCTTAAGCCCCGAAATAGTCCCATATTCCTATACTAACCGCAGGGCAACACCTAAATATGGGGGCGCCTGATCCAAATAAAACAAAATGTCATCTGTGAAGAGACTAATTTTGCATTCCAAGCCACCAGCCATAATTCCCTTAATCTCACTGCACTGTTGGATCTCGATCGCCAGAGGTTCAATCACCAGCAAAAAGAGCAGAAGGGATAATGGACACCCCTGGCGTGAGCCCCTCTGAAGATCAAAGCTTGCCATGAGCACTCCATTAACCAATAATTGGGCCTGTGGGCAGGTATACAAGGAATGTACTCAGGAAAGAAAGCACCCCTCCAATCCATCCCTGCTTGACACCCAAAATAAATACTCCCAGGAGATGCTATCAAATGCAATTTCCATATTGAGACCCACTATAGCTGACTGACCCCTTTGACCTTTCTTTTTTTTTAATTTCCATTTTGCTCATACCTTTTTCAGTAGTAGCTCAAGGTGAGTTACATTCAGGTACACTGGCTATTTCTCTCTCCCAGGAGGGCTCACAATTTAAGTTTGTACCGGAGGCAATGGAGGGTTAAGTGACTTGTCCAAGATCACAAGGAGCAGCAGTGGGATTTGAACTGGCCACCACTGGATTACAAGACTGGGGCTCTAGCCACTAGGCCACTCCTCTGTGTTCTGTTTCAAGCCCCTGATGCAGCCCTTTGAGAGGGCGAAACATGGCTGTGCCAGGGTTTTCATTACTTATGTATTTATTTATACAACTAGCCCCATTATGGGTACGTGCACGTCCAGAATGTGTGTGAACTTACAGCTTATATAAGGTAGAGGAAGTACAGAGGTATATAAGAAGGGAGGGGCAGATAGTTTATAGTTTAATTACAACTTGATATACCACGTCATTCAACAGGTCAAAGCTGTTTACAATATAATATAATAAAACTTTATAAAAGGAACACCAATATATACAAGACAGCAAACACACAAAAAAACACAAGAAAATATCTTATCAGGAAAACCACCCAGCTAAAGAGAAGCCAGGGCTGCAGTCCCAAATGTCGTCAGAAAAAAAATAAGAGCTTAGTGATAACATTGGGATGGTAGTATAGGATTTAGGTTCTAGCCTAGTACTAAGATCATTGTGGAGAAAGTCTGGTCTCCTTAAAAGCGGCTTTCACCATAAGAGAAACTATGGCCAGTGGTTTGTAGAAAGCTGAAGGTTGTGTTCTCCCTCCCTCTCTCCCCCCTCCTCCATATTTGGCTCACCAGACATCTGAGAGCTTTTTAAAGCTAGGTTTGGTGATCTTACACTGAAAGGAAAAGAAAAAGTTGACAAAAATCACTCCTTCAAACATTAATAAGACCTGTGTGACTGTGACAAGGGGCCATTGGGAGGTATTCCAACCTCAGGATAGATTTCAAGAGCCCAGAAGGCAAATAATAGCTGATAAGTATGTGGATGAGGATGAATAATTTTTTTTGTGGGGCAGTCTGCACACAGAACAAATGGGGATTAATGGAATCTTTCTTGTAATTCCAAAATATTCACTTTTGGCCACTGCTGTACACCAGAAGTTGAATAACCACAGACCATCACCCTCTAGAGCCCCCCCCCCCCCCCCCCCCCCGAGTCAAACAGGGTGAATGAAGTGCATGATGTACGTATAAATCAAGGTGTGTGTACGAAAACAGAGCATACAGTGTATGTATATATCAGAAATGTAAGAACTGCCTGTTATGAAAAAACAGTTACCAAAATTACTGCTACCTACTACAATATAAGGCACATAAGGACCGCACTATCTGCTATGTACGTGCAGAGAAGTCTGCCTACCAGCAAAAATGACACAATTGCTATAGTTCTTGCTACCAGCTGCCAGTCAAACCCAGTCTATTTTTTTTTCTTAGTTTCAGAAAAACAGAAAGCAATACATGAATAGAATCTCAGCAGCAGCTTCTTGGGGGGAGGGGAAAGCTAAGCATCCGCATTTTACTAAGATCTCTTCCATCAACCACAGCTTCTGTTGCCCTCCATTCCTTCCCAGCATGTATTGTACTCCACTACAAGCCCACCAACTGCCCAAGCAGCAATTAACATTTATAAAAGCCTGGGCAAGCAAGCCAAGCCTAAAATCAGTACATTAGAGCTGGCCATCGTGCCTTCCGTTTCAAGAATCATCTGCAGTTGGTGACCATGTTCTCAGTGTAACAACAGCTTCCACCTTAAGAAGATGCATATTGAAATCTGATCCTGAACCCCATTCAGTGCTGCTTCGTGCTTACCTACACAGAATTCTGGCTCTTCTCACACCTTCTGGTAAAGCCAACGGGGGTTTCCCACATGCGTTTAGGTCACTGCAAATTCTTGGAATTAACCGTATTATCCTCTGCTTCTAAGCTGTAGGGAAGAATAAAAATAGCCCTTCTCTGGCTCCGTACCTGTTTTAGTGCTCCCGGCAGATCCGCTTCTCCCTCTTCCCGTTTCCTCCAGAGAGGGCAGCAGCCTCTTTGCACTGAGCCAGTCAACTGCAGCAGCCAGAGCAGAAGGAAGCAAGATTGGTTTCAAAGAAATGTGTGCTGTCAGACAGGCAAAGGAAGAAGGAGAAGCTCCTGTCTGCTAAATTAGTATTTAAAGAATAAATACACGCAAAAGCATTAAAGCAACAACCCTGGATGTGGGTGGCAGTGGGACAGCCGTCTGTTCTTGCCCCTCTGTGACAAGGCACCAGTGGGCACAGAATGAGGTGATCACACTGATCAGCAATGCTTAGCAGCACATTAGGGAACCAGGGGAAGGCTTCATTTACAAAGGGAGGGGTGCACTGGGTGCTCAGGTTGGGGCAGTGGGGGTGCTGGAGGCATTAGCTTGGACTGAGGCCTGTCAGGGTGAATCTTTCCTCTAAGAGGGAGAGGATGGCTTGACCTGGAGCAGAGGTGCCACCCCCGGGTGCTTGCTGCACTCAGCAAGGCACTGCGGCTCCTCCCTGGCCCACTGGGAGCATTCCATCCATGATTCCTACCCCCACCACCACCCACCAATCTCCTTTTTGTATAGTAGCCAAGCCATAGGAGTCCTCGCTGCCAATTCTCAGCTATTTCTGTGACCCTGCCCCTCTATTTTTCTGTTGTCATTATTTATGAATCAAAACACAACCATTCTGTCAAACACATAGGGGGCCAAGTGGCAGGTAAAGTGACTGATGTAAGAGGTTGAGGCATGTGCTGGCAGGCTCCCGGGTGACTGTTGCATGGTGGCTGATCTGGCACACTGACCCTGGCGGGCATTGTGGCGCCTGTATGCAAGCTTGGCTGGACTTGGCTAGAGATGAAAGTCTACGTAATATACAATTCACTGTGTTTTATAAAAGACAAGTCCGAGAGCCTGTCTCGATGGGCCATATTAACCGCGGGCTGGGAGAACTTGCCAGGGTGAGAACATTGGTTGGCAGTTCAGGTGAGGAGATGCTGACAGGTTCCGGGCAGAGGCAACTGGAGCAATGCCGGATGCGCGCAAACTTGTCAGCAGGGTGATTGGGCAGGCACAGGAGGGAGGTGGGTCGCCTGCAGGCTCATAAAAGCAAGCTTCTTCCGAGGATCAGGGTGTTTCCTGCTCCTAGGAGGCGGCAGCGGGACAAAATGGCCAGGTCTGAGAGGCCAGTTGAGCTTGTCCTTACCTCCTCTGCAGGTGTTGGGTCTACTGTGCTGCTCTCTCTCTCCTCCTGCTTTTCTACCGTGTCCTTCTGGTAAACCGGAGGTGGTTGTTTCTTCGGCAGTATCAGGTGTGGGGCCTGTCTCCTTCACTTTGTGGGATCAATTCCTGTCGTGGGACAAGGGGTGGGGAAAGTGCTTCCTAGTCACTCTAATTTCCTAGGAAATACTATGCAGCAGTAAGCCCTGGGTCAGGAGTGTTTGTCTCTAGCTGAGCAGGATTGGCTCTGGCAGGGCGATCCTGAAAAAACAAATCAAAACCTTACTGCAAGTAAATAAGGTGTCCTAGTGTTTTGGGTGTGCCCCTGCGGGTTGGGGAACCATGGCAGACTCGTTCTTGGTACTGTAGGCAGCTACTGCCACCATCACCCCCCCCCCCCCCCCCCGGCTGGTATGCCCCCTTTGCATTTCGATAGCTCTGGGTACACTAGTGGGGATTGGGGCGTCCCCTGGGGCAGGGGTGAGGGGCAGAAGTTGTTGGGAAGGGTCCTGCTGCTGTCCCCTTTTGTCTTTGCAGGTTCAGGAAACTGGGGAGCAGGCGAGGGTGCTGCCTGACGCGACTGGAGGAGCACCTCCACAGCCAGAGGACGGGACCCCGGACCATTGATGGCCTGTGCCAGGGGCCTGGCCAGTTCAGGGCTGGCTCGAGTGGTAGTCCCTATGTCGATGGTGGCAGTAGTGCATCCTGGGAGGTCTGCTGGAGTCAGCCCCGCTGCAGTCCGGGGATGTCAATGGTAGGTGCGGGAGCTTCAGGAGCTGGTAATGGAAAAATCTCCTATTCGGGAGCAGGGCGCTAAGGAAAACAAGGAGGAAGGGTAGGAGGCATAGGGATTCTTCCTCCTCCTCTAGCTCTTTCTCCTCCTCTTTGACTTCCTCCTCCTCTTCCTCTCCTCAGGGGTCTTGTCCATGCCTTTGGGGAGTGCGCAGATCGAGGGGGATTCAGCTAGGGGCCAGCTCGTGTCGGTGACCCTTTCTGAATCACGGGTGCAGGTCTGCGCTCGGGGCAAACCATGTAGGCTCAGAGGGTGTTCATGTATTGTCATGTTTCAGTTAATCGGGACGGGGGCACCGGTAGCATAGGTAGTGGACTGAGCAGCCAGCTGAGGGTGAAAAGGCCCCCTGGGACTTTGGTGGCTAGAGCTGTCGCATCTGGGTGTGGTACACGATTTACAAATCCTTCTTGGTAGGCGTGGGGTTTTAGGCTTCAGTACTGGGAGAATGGAAACGGGTGTTTCTGCAGCGGCATCTTGTTGTCCTCTTCCCCCTCTTCCTGCGCTTCTCCTGTAGTGCTGTGGTTGCCTTCTGGGGGGGGGGGGGGGGGGTCGGTCTGGAGGCTCACCTGCGTTAGTGGCCCCCTTTGAATTGTGGGAGCAGGTTCTCAGCAATTGCTGCTGGAAGTTCAGAGGAGGGTATTTATGGATGTACTTCAGTTGAGGGGGGGAAGCGTGTGGGAAAGGGAAGGATAAGCTGCCAGGGGGAGGGGCAGCCTAGAAATGGGGGTGGCTTGGGATGTGGTTCCTTAACTGCACTCCTGCGGGATACTGGCCAGGGCGTGTCGGGTCCCAGTGTCCCTGGTTGATTTGACCTTCTCTTTGCGCACAGACACTTGAAAGGATGCCTCTCAGTGCTATAGCAGATGGTCGTGGTTTACGACTGAGGCAGCATTTCACTGCAGGAGGGGGGCACCTCTACATGTCATGGGGATGCTGGTTATTAACCTGTGGTTCATCCCGGTGGCTACTAGATGTCTGTCTGTGGGAGCGGGTGAGTCAGGAGTGGTATTTGCCGGGGATTGTGCGCCCCTCCTTTCGTCCTTCCGGTTCTAGGGAGGAATTTTGGGTTAGGACCGGCCTTCCCCTGTGCAATCTGTTAGCGTCTCAATAGGTTATCCTGCCCCCCTCCCTTTCCAGACAAAGCATTTTGGCCTGATCATACCTGGCATGGTCCGTGACTCTGTTTCTTACATCATGGGAAGTGTGCCTGCAGATCTGTCCCTGCAGGGCAGCCTTGAGTCATTGCTTGGGTGATGACCCGGGAGGATGGGTTTCCGCTGCTTCACCCCCATTGCTACCCAGCTTGGGCATCAGGGAGCTGCAGGATGGGGGGTGTTCAGATGGGAGAAGGGGACTGGGGTGGGGTGGGGGTTCTCAGATGGGGAGGGGAGGTGAGGGGGTTCTCAGATGGGAGAAGGGGACTGGGGTTGGGAGGGGTTCTCAGATGGGAGAAGGGGGCTGGAATTGGGGTCTGAGAAGGGGTCATGAGGGAAAATGGGGGCATGCCTGGGTCAGGTGGGAGAATGGGTCGGGCTGAAAAGGGAGGCCCAAATGCAAGGCATGTGGATGAAGGGGGCTGGAACTGGGGGCTGAAAAGGAGGGTAGGTGGGATAAGGGGCTAGTACTGGGACTGGGGGCTGAAAAGGGGCAGGGGCTGAAACTGTGGGGACTGGGGACTGAAAAGGGGACAGGGAGTAGTGGCTGGGGGCTGAAGCTTAGGACTGGTGAGAGAAAAGGGCTGGGGTTGAAACTGGAGGCTGAAAAGGGGACAAGGAGAAGTGGCTGGGGGCTGAAGCTCAGGAGTGGTGAGAGAAAAGGGCTGGGGTTGAAACTGGGGGCTAAAAAGGGGACAGGGAGAAGTGGCTGGGGGCTGAAGCTCAGGACTGGTGGAAGAAAAGGGCTGGGGTTGAAACTGGGGGCTGAAAAGGGGACATGGAGAAGTGGCTGGGGGCTGAAGCTCAGGACTGGTG
This sequence comes from Microcaecilia unicolor, assembly GCF_901765095.1. Lineage (NCBI taxonomy): Eukaryota > Metazoa > Chordata > Amphibia > Gymnophiona > Siphonopidae > Microcaecilia > Microcaecilia unicolor. Next base: position 452,726,551 of record NC_044032.1, on the reverse strand, counting down.
GGAGAAAAGGGCTGGGGCTGAAACTGGGGACTGGTGGGATAGTGGGGCTGGAACTGGGGGCTGAAAAAAAGGGGCAGAGAGAGGGGACAGATCCGGGATGGAAGGGGGAGCGAGAGGGAGGGCAGACCCTGGATGGTTGGGAGAGGGAGGGCAGACAGTGAATGGAAGGGGGAGAGAGAGAGGGCAGACAGGGCAGATGGTGGATGGAAGGAGCAGAGATAGAGGGCAGATGTAGATGGAAGGAGCAGGGAGAGAGGGCAGACATTGGATGAAGGGGACAGCAGAGAGGGCAGACACTGGATGGCAGAGAGCGAACTAAGGCAGATGCAGGATGGAAGGAAGACAGTGAAAAGAAGATGATGAAAGCAGAAACCAGAGACAACAAACTGTAAATAAAATATATATTTTTATTTTTTTGCTTTAGGATACAGTAGTATTGTAGCTGTGTTAATAAATGTTTATAAATAGAACATGTAAATAAAGTAATCTTTTTATTGGACTAATTTTAATACATTTTGGTTAACTTTCGGAGAACAAAACCCCCTTCCTCAGGTCAGGATAGGATACTGTAACAGCACTATACTATATTGACCTGAGGAAGGATGTTTTGGCCTCTGAAAGCTAAATGCATTAGTCCAATAAAATGGCATTATTTTATTTTCTATATTTGTTTTATTTCTATTTGTTAATTTGTAAAGTGGTGATTGGTACATGTTTTTCAAATTTACATCTGCTGTCTTTATATTTTGCACAGTACTAGGGGACATTTTCTGTTTCTGAGGTGTTGCATTGTATGCAGAGTCTGGCATCTTGGGGGTTGTTTAATTTTTGTCTAAATAGAAAGTTTATTATTATTCTATAGTGGATTAGGGTGTATCTGTGTTTGTGAAAAAGACACGGCTTTCAGTTGGCATTGACTGTGCAGGATCGACAATCTGTACTATTCTGTCTGGTTTCGTTTTACAATAGGTGAATTGATGTTCTAGTGCTCACTGTAGTGTTTAAGATGCTTTCCTTTTCCTTGTGTGATTCGTAGAAATGACTGCTTATGGTATGGTAGAATTGCTCTGTAGGTCCTGAGTGTTTTGTATTCTCGGCATGCCTAGTACTAGCTTTTGGAGGGGGGTGTTAAAAAATGACCGGCCCGGGGTGTCAACTACCCTAGCTATGCCACTGTTCTGGTGTGGTATGACAGTTGGGGTCTGTGGGGCGTGGCTTGCACAGCTTGTCTAGTTATTGGTGGCATGGGTGGTGGCATTCAAAGAGCGGTGGGCCCGTGCTATGTGTGGTTTCTCCTCTCAGTCAGACTTTAGTTGGGGTCAGCTGCTGTCACATTTCCTCATCTGCAGCATGTGGAGGGATGAGGTTGGTCTACCCCTCCCATTCCTGAGTCTAGAGGGTCACCCCCTTTTGATATATATTCAGTTTTGCATGTGGTCCATGATGTAAAGTGCTCTACTGCTGGGATCAGTTTGTTCAACGCAGTGTTGGTATTAGTTTTCTTCGGCGCCCTAAGTGTGAGGGGGCTAGGGGGCTCTGGAGTGCTAGAGTCTGACCGATTCTGATCTAGGTGGGAGACCATGATCCTGCTGGGCGTAGTTCTGGGATTTGCATGCCTCGTCCTGCTACTGACTGGGCAGGCATGAGGGCCGCTGGGGCTGTTGATGGAGTGTCGGGGATGGCCTCCTTCGTGGTAGCCTGGCCTGTGATTTCTCTGGTTGGGGGTTCTGTTGTCCCCTGGTTTCTACTTGGTGGGTGGATAGAGGGTACTGCCGGAATATTGGTTTGTTGTACTTTTGTGTTGCAGCCCGATGTGTTGGGGAGACTCCCAGGCAAGTAAGCACTTACTATTTCCACATTGGGGGGCAGTAGTTGCTGCTTGCATGGTGGGCTGTAGGTTGGTCAGCCAATGCAGAGCTTGGCAGGTGGTCCTCCAGGGCCTTTCTGGCTGTATATGCCCTCTTAGTTTTGCTGGGGTCGGATTGGGAAGTCATGGTCTTCTCTCTGGGGAATGACTGTTTGCGGCTAGCCCGGCTCTGGGTAATTTTACCTTTCACCTTGGGCTACTTTGAGGCCTGTTGAGTGGTGGGGGATTGGCTCCAGGTGTTCGTTGGCTTCCCGCAGGCTCTCTCTTCAGTTTATATGTTACTCCAGATGAGGTGGACGCAGTCGGGTCTGTCTGGAGGCCTGGCCATTCTGGTATCCATTGGGGGCCTTGTTGCTTGGGGGGCAGCAGTCAGTGTCTACAGGAACAAGTTGTCCCGCAGGGTATTGGCCTGTTCGATGTGGACAGTGTCATTTCCCTGGCATTGGGTGGCACAATTTTACATGATATCTAAAGATGGTTTGTATGATGTGGTCTGAGTGGGCTGATGTAGGCCGCAGCTTGGTTATTTAGGGAGGGTGGGGTCTTTGACGAGTGTCAAAATCCCCTGTGGGGAAACCTCAAGCTACAGGGCTGGTGGCTCATTGGGGGATGAGCCAGGATATTAACTGGAGGGTCGGGAGACCCGGTTCACAGGTGTGGAGGTCCACACCTGCAGCAGGGCTCTTTCTGGCAAGGTGGAGCTGGAAGAAGGAGATTGACAGCAATGGACTGGAAGTGGATTGGCTGCTTTGCTTACATGGCGAGCAGCGGTTGGGGTTTTGGATATTCATAGATGTGATGGCTGTAGCTCGGGGTGTTATATATTATGAAGGATGTTGCAATGTAAAAGGTTGTTTAATAAACTAAGCTGTGGCCTACTTTTATTCTCAATAAGTGTGTTATCAAGTTATTTGACAAGTGCGAGAATTTTCCTGTTGGGGTAAGATGGGTATTGGAAAGCAGGAGAGTAAGGGTATGGGGGGTTATTGTGTGCACGGGCGAGTTCATCCCAGCTCCAAGTGTTAATGATGTGCAATCAAATTCTCATATACCCAATGCTGTACTAAAATAAATTAATAGAAATTCATCAGCTCACATCACTATACAGGAATGAAATTATCTTGATGAACCTCAGCTAGTGACCCTTTTCACTCAGGGACCTCATCACCATGTCTCATCGTCATTGGCTCCAACTACTTTTCAATTTTTCAAACTTTTTAATCATTACACTCAATGTAATCAGCATTAAAAATGTGTAAACACGCTTATCATCAGGACCAGTGGCCAAACATTGACATGGACCACGTTTCGCACAGAAACACTGCTTCAGGGCTCAGTCCTAAGAAGACAAATATGTAATTAATAAAACTTTATCAAAATCTACTATCACTAAATTATTCTAAAGATTTTATTATTCCCGTACATGTCAAGTTATCCTATTTCACTCACAAAACACTTCTCCCACTAGCATATCGCTATCAAAATAGTGGCTAACTCAAAACCCCACCTCTATAAATGCTAAACTAATTGTGTCCGCTTACTCAAGATGCCCTAAAATTTAAATAGCACATGACCAATTACAAAAACAGTCATATAAGGGAATCCCAATCTATCAATTGATTTAACTGAGTGGGAAAGTGGTATTCAGTGTAAAAATCCATTTTTGTTCTTTGTAGTTTAACAAACCATCTATATCTCTTCATAACCCATCACAATCTTGTTTAAAATGTGCTATTTAATGTCTGAAGGAAGATGCCCCTTATTCTTCCAGTGGGATACCAGGAAGGCTGTTAAGCCCCCCCCCCCCCCCACCCCTGTAACTCTTTACTTGTGCTCTGATCATCTAAATTTTATTGGTTGAGATGTTCGCCTGATATATACCAAATTACGTGGGCATCGTATTACATGTATTACATTACTGAATTCACAGGTAGAGTTAGTCCTAGCTGTGATTTGGTAACCTGTGTCAGAATGTCTTCATTTCACCCCCTCAATTGTACTGTGCCCACAAGCCCAAAGGCCTATAACTTCGTTATTCTTCCCTTCATAGTAGATATCAGAAGGAATTCTTGGAAGCAGTCATGGATAGATAATACATGCCAAAATCTACATATTAGAAAGGTCATAATTTTACCCTTAGTAGAAAAAAGCAAGACTGCCACTAGTCTATCTTCAGCAGAATCTGATTTATAAGTCACTAGCAATTCTCTTTGTGCAAAATGAGCTCTCAAATAATCCTTTTGAACAACTGACCATGGATAGCCTCTAGACAAAAATCCAGTGAAATTTTTCCTAGCAAAAAAGTGCCGGTACTCAAATGCAAGGCCACACCCTTCAGGGGCGGAGTGATCACTGAGGGATCCACCCCACAATAGGCAAGTCCCCTGCAACCAGTCACAGAATCTATGACAAGGCAGAATTGGTGGGTAGAGCCTGAGCTCTTTCATTTAAAACTTGAGGTCCATGGGTCAATTTTAGCAGACAATGGAAAAGGTGCCGGTACTCAGTACCCCCAAGTACCCCCTCAAAAAAAGCCCTGCAAAAATCTATCCCTTAGATCGCTTGCTTGAATTTCAAATTCTTCCACCAAAGAACAAATATGCTGTACTTGTAGGAATTGGCTAATAGGAAGGCTACTGTGTAGTCTGTAGGGGTGGAAACTTTGGTGTTACGTCTGTGGCTGTGACCACCCTCAGACTTACCCTGTTTCTGGGAGTCAGTAGCTGTGCTGGCTTCTGCTTGTCTCTGTGTCTGTCTCTGTCTTAGTTTCTCTCTGGCTCTGTGTGCTGATTGCCCTACTGAACCTCACCTGTGTGGGCTATGCCTTTTCCAAGATGGCTGCCGCCGACTCCTCTATGCCAGTATCCAAGATGGCTCCCGCTGGGCTGACTTCTCTGTGTGTCAAGCCTCTGTTTGGATGCAAGGTGATTGCTGCAGCTGTGCCTCTGGTGTGGAAGGGCTTTATTAATCACTTAGAGACTACAGCCCTGGCCTTTGCATTTCATCTAGGGCCCTGGTGTATAGAGTGCTCTGTACACTGTTTCAGTGTTTGCTCTGTGTGAGTTTCTATGTTTGACTTGTTAGCTTGGGCACAGCTTTGTTGTTAGCTGGTGTATAGCTTTCAAGTCTCCTGAGTGTGCTCTGTGTATGTTTCTTGTGTATGACTGGTTTGCCTGGGTGTAGCGTTTCTATTAGCCTAGGTACAGTTTACTAGTCATTGTGTTTAAACCTGCCGACTGCCAGAACCCGGACAGTCCCTGCCTGTCGGCCTTGCCTGCGCCTAGGTGCCAGGGGGCACTCCTGGATCTTCATTCCTGCTGTTCCTGCTTGCAAGTTCCAGTTCCGGTTTTTCCTGTAAGCCCTGCCGGGCACCCGAACCTGAGGGCTCAACCCTCGGGGAAAGGTGGTCAAGCGTAGGTGAAGCCTAGGTCCAGTGTGTTCCAGTCCAGCGGGTTCCGGTCCCGTGGGTTCCGCCCCAGTGTGTTCCAGTCCAGCGGGTTTTACTCCTGTATGTTCCAGTCCAGTGGGGCCCTCCAGTGTGTTCCAGTCCAGCGGGCTCCACTCCGTCCGGTGCGTTCCAGTTCCGTGTATTCCGGTGTAGAACTCCAGTCCGGGGTTCCGGTCCAGTTTTGTCTCATCTCTACCTTGGAGGTGATCTTGCCTGCCACTGCTGCTCCACGGTAGTGGCCCATGGGCTCACGAACCCAGTGCTCCCGGGGAAGAAGCCTGACAGTATGCCAAGGTCCTCGAGCACGCGACAGAATGCAAAGGCCATGAGCCCGGCAAGAACCCCCACCCAGCCGACCCAGCTGGGGTCCAGCTCCGTCATTGTGCTTGATCCTTCTATGACTCTTCGTCAGTATCGTGGGAAACTGTTGTCTCATCCTGTTTTGAAGAAGACCCCTGAAGCGGCGGCTGAGAGAAAACGTGTCCGGTGGCTTGGAATCACTGAAAGCCCAGTTTCAGATATGGACCCTTTCATCACGCTCTCAGAGTATCGCTGCAGCCTTGTCCTGAATCCAGCTTTGTGGGATACTCCGGAAGCTGTCGCTGAGAGAAGACGTCTTGGGAATTCCACGCTCTGGGCCCAGCAGGGGTCCAGTCCCATTCAAGCAGAGCGTCCAGACAAGCCTCTGAATCCAGTCCGAGCAGCGCGTTCAGCCAAGCTTCAGAGTCCAGTCCGAGGGACGCTGTTGACCGAGCCTCCGATCCCAGTTCAGGTGGCGCTTCCACTCAAGCCTCTGAGTCCAGTCCGAGGGGTGCTTCTGACCGAGTCTCCGATTCCAGTCCAAGCAGCACGTCAAGCCAAGTCTCTGCGTCCAGTTCAAGTGGCGCTGTCTACGAAGTCTCCTAGTACCAGTGTGGATCCCAGTTCCAACCCCATTTTTGAGCTGGATCCGTTTATGACGCTCCAGGAGTACCGGGTTGCCCTTTTGTCTGATCCAGCCTTGAAGGATACCCCTGAAGCTGCCGCAGAGAGAAAGCGTGTCTCCTGGCTTGGGTTTGAAGAAAACCCAGTTTCTGCTATTGATCCCTCTACCAAGCTGTTCTTTTACCGCTTCCAACTCCTCTCGGAGCCAACCCTACGGGATACTCCTGAAGCCCAAGCTGAAAGAAGGTGGCTTAGTAGTCCCGGATCAAATGCGAGTTGGAGTTCCAGTCAAGATGCTGAGTCTGGATCGAGTTGGAGTTCCAGTCAAGAGGCTGAGCCTGGATCGAGTTGGAGTTCCAGTCAAGATGCTGAGTCTGGATTGAGTTGCAGTTCCAGTCAAGATGCTGAGTCTGGATCGAGTTGGAGTTCCAGTCAAGATGCTGAGTCTGGATCGGGTTGCAGTTCCAGTCAAGATGCTGAGTCTGGATCGAGTTGGAGTTCCAGTCAAGATGCTGAGTCTGGATCGAGTTGGAGTTCCAGTCAAGATGCTAAGTCTGGATCGAGTTGCAGTTCCAGTCAAGATGCTGAGTCTGGATCGAGTTGCGGTTCCAGTCAAGATGCTGAGTCTGGATCGAGTTGGAGTTCCAGTCAAGATGCTGAGTCTGGGTCGAGTTGCAGTTCCAGTCAAGATGCTGAGTCTGGATCGAGTTGCGGTTCCAGTCAAGATGCTGAGTCTGGATCGAGTTGGAGTTCCAGTCAAGATGCTGAGTCTGGGTCGAGTTGCGGTTCCAGTCAAGATGCTGAGTCTGGATCGAGTTGGAGTTCCAGGCAAGATGCTGAGTCTGGATCGAGTTGCAGTTCCAGTCAAGATGCTGAGCCTGGATCGAGTTGCAGTTCCAGTCAAGATGCTGAGTCTGGGTCGAGTTGGAGTTTCAGTCAAGGGGTTGATTCCAGTCCGGGTCCAAATCCCGGCTCCATTTTGGATGCCAACCCAGGTTCCAGTTCCAGATCTGCTTCTGTTCAGACTTCTAGTTCCTGTCAAGACTGGGATGCCACTTCGGGCCCCAGCCCGGCTTCTGATGTCAGCTGGGGTAGTGGCTTCAGCCTTGCTCTTCCCATTACACGGAATTGCCAAGAGGTCCAGGACATTGTGGGTTCCCTCTGGGAAGGGTTACTTTTGAATTTTGTTCCTCTTGATGCATCCATGTTCCTGAGGTTGCCCCGTGGTGATTCGAAGGAGCCTCCTGGTCACAGGTGCTACTTTTGTCTGCCAGTTTTGAACTTCCTTGTGACTTCCAGTCCAGTGATCTATGTCTGGCTTTTGAGACCCATCAGGAGGTTTCACCATAGTTACCCCTGGACACCTGAACTCCTCAGGGAGACCGAGAGGGGGGTCTTGAGGAGGGGGTACTGTTACTTTTGTGGCCGTGACCACCCTCAGACTTACCCTGTTTCTGGGAGTCAGTGGCTGTGCTGGCTTCTGCTTGTCTCTGTGTCTGTCTCTGTCTTAGTTTCTCTCTGGCTCTGTGTGCTGATTGCCCTACTGAACCTCACCTGTGTGGGCTATGCCTTTTCCAAGATGGCTGCCGCCGACTCCTCTATGCCAGTATCCAAGATGGCTCCCGCTGGGCTGACTTCTCTGTGTGTCAAGCCTCTGTTTGGATGCAAGGTGATTGCTGCAGCTGTGCCTCTGGTGTGGAAGGGCTTTATTAATCACTTAGAGACTACAGCCCTGGCCTTTGCATTTCATCTAGGGCCCTGGTGTATAGAGTGCTCTGTACACTGTTTCAGTGTTTGCTCTGTGTGAGTTTCTATGTTTGACTAGATAGCTTAGGCACCGTGTGGCTTGTTAGCCTGTGTATAGCTTTGCTAGTGCTCTGTGTTTGTTTAGACTAGCCAGCTTAGGCACCGTGTGGCTTGTTAGCCTGTGTATAGCTTTGCTAGTGCTCTGTGTTTGTTTCCAGTGCATGACTTGTTAGCTTGGGCACAGCTTTGTTGTTAGCTGGTGTATAGCTTTCAAGTCTCCTGAGTGTGCTCTGTGTATGTTTCTTGTGTATGACTGGTTTGCCTGGGTGTAGCGTTTCTATTAGCCTAGGTACAGTTTACTAGTCATTGTGTTTAAACCTGCCGACTGCCAGAACCCGGACAGTCCCTGCCTGTCGGCCTTGCCTGCGCCTAGGTGCCAGGGGGCACTCCTGGATCTTCATTCCTGCTGTTCCTGCTTGCAAGTTCCAGTTCCGGTTTTTCCTGTAAGCCCTGCCGGCCGCCCGAACCTGAGGGCTCAACCCTCGGGGAAAGGTGGTCAAGCGTAGGTGAAGCCTAGGTCCAGTGTGTTCCAGTCCAGCGGGTTCCGGTTCCGTGGGTTCCGCCCCAGTGTGTTCCAGTCCAGCGGGTTTTACTCCTGTATGTTCCAGTCCAGTGGGGCCCTCCAGTGTGTTCCAGTCCAGCGGGCTCCACTCCAGTGCGCACCCGTCCGGTGCGTTCCAGTTCCGTGTATTCCGGTGTAGAACTCCAGTCCGGGGTTCCGGTCCAGTTTTGTCTCATCTCTACCTTGGAGGTGATCTTGCCTGCCACTGCTGCTCCACGGTAGTGGCCCATGGGCTCACGAACCCAGTGCTCCCGGGGAAGAAGCCTGACAGTATGCCAAGGTCCTCGAGCACGCGACATTTGGAAATGAAGGAGGGTATTTCTCACTACTTCCTTGCGGAACATGAAGTATGAAACTCCTAACCCACTCACTTGATCCTTACATCCATTGAAACTGATCATACTGCATAGTGAATTGTAAGTGTTCATTCTTCATATTCAACCACTGGAAAAATTCAAGTAGTTGAACTTCATTTCCTTCCCACAGTAGAAAAATGTCCTCCAGAAATCTTTTCCAAAATCTGATGTATTGATATCAACTGGAAGGATAAACTACTTCATGCTCAAATCTCACTACATATAATGTTGCTACGGAGGGAGATAGAGATGCGCACATTGTCACACCACTCATTTGCAGAAAAATATGTCCCTGGAATCTAATATAAATTCTCATGAAGACCATAGACGTCAGCTTCATTAATTCATTAAGAACGCTGTAGAAGCCCTTTGAGGGGGAACTCGATCTTCTAAGGTCCACCATACTAAATAGCTTCCCCTTGAGTTATAGATGTATAGAGAGATACTACGTCTAAAGACACCAAAAAAGTAGTAGCAGACAGCCTTGCTCCTTGTAACACCCTCAAAAAATGAGTCATATCCTGTAGAGATGATGGTACTTTTTTTTGCTTCAGGTGCCAAAACCTCATCCACAAACTTACTTAATGGTTCTAATACAGAATTCCGCATGAACACCATTGTGAATTTTAGGAACAAATATATTTGTGGTGTGCTAGGATATTGCTTACATAAAAACCTCATCTCTTGTGCTGTAATCATATTGAAGCAAAATGCATTACCAACTATCTCTACTATTTTTTGTTGCAAATCATGCAATGGATCTTGTGCTAGTCTCCTATAGGTCTGATGATCTTCCAATCGTCTCCTAGTCTCCCTTAGGTATAAATCAACTGGTTGGATGGTGGTTGCTTCCCCCTTGTTGGCCCTTAATATCATTAATTGAATATTTGATCACAATTCCTGTAACACTCTCCAATGTTGTGAAGACAAATTGCTTATTTCGTTCCCCAAATGACCTTAATTCATCCAACACAAGATGCTGGAATATCTGAATCGATGGCTCCATAGGGCCTGGAGGTGTCCAAGATGAAGTATTTCTCAACATAAATATGTTATAAATATAGTGTTCTCAAAATATTTTGTTAACTGCAATTTGTGGATAAGTTGTTGAAAAGCAATACACATTTTAAATGGGTATTATCTTTCTGTTGGTACAAATCCAAGACCTAATTCCAACATTTGATTTTGCGTGGTGTAAATTGGTCCGCTGCCTCCGCTCTGGGTTGGTACCGGCAGCCCTGTTAGGCTCACAGGTTTCCGGTAAAAACAAGGCTTACCTTTGGACTCAGGGGAAAAGTGTTTTATTCTCAGTTCAGTTCCACACCCAAAATCATAATGCAGTTCCCAAAAACAAAAAGGTTCAGGCCGGGTTCAAAACCCCAGCAAACATTCAGTTCCTCAACAGTTCAGCCTGCTTTTCTGTCCAGCACAATAGTTCAAACACCTTCATTAACAGTCTCTTCCAATGAAGCCAATACTAACTTCAAGTGTCCTCTTCCCAGCATAGAGGGGACCCTGTAATGAGCAGGGCTGGCAGTTTCCTCCCACCTCACAGCACTGCAACCTCTGTGGCCTCCCACACTGCCGTCATGTACTGGACAAGGCAGCATTTGTACTCTCCCACTCCATAGTAGCTTGCTCTCTCCCCCCCCCCCCCCCCCCCCCCCCGTGGAAGCTCCAGTGGCAGGCTCTTTCCCTCCTCCACGTATTCCATGGATTCTCTCTCCCGATCAGTCTCCTCTCTCTCCTAGTGGCTGGGAGCCTCCAGGAAATCTGTCCTCCCCCTCTCACAGCTGGGGGGAATTATATACTGGCGAGGAAGCCAAGGGAACTGAGCTTCATCGCTCCTTCTCCCTCTAGTTGGGAAGGGAGTAACTGGCTCACCCTGCACTGAGCCATTGCTCCCCCTGCTGGGGTTGGAAATCCGTTCCACCCTTTTGGGACTACCCTCCTCTCTCCTTCTTGCAAGGGCTTCTGGGGACCGTAGTTCTGGGTTTAGCTGCTTTGCTGTGGGGCCCTGGTTGCTAGCCTTGGGTGTGCCTTGTCACAGTGGAAGAAATAGAAACTCCTGATATTAAAACTACTGTCAATCTTGTCAAGCTTTCATTCGGGTCCGTGATATCCCTGTTGTTCCTAGGGACTGCCTTACCTCTGATTCCAATTGCGGCCCATATTTCTGTGCTGGGGTGAAAAACTGCCTTGCCTATTGGTTGATTGGCCTTCATCTTCACCTTCAGATTCCGAATCACCAGACAAATGGTTAAATATTGTATAGCGATCTGCTGTGGGTTTCTTATCTTTAGATATCCATGGATATACATAGTTTGGTAATTTCTTTCATCCCTCTTAAATTTCTTTACTTTCATCAAGCAGACTTCCTCTTTAAAGGTTGCCAACTGCTGGGATAGATCAGCCCATTTTGAATCAAACTCCACCGCCGATTGGTGTTTCAATAATAGTGTAGTACTCTCTCTATTCATTGTCAGTTCAGTTTCCACTTTGGCTGTAGTTTCAATAATAAGCAGCATAAGATCTTTGCATTCTATTTATTTAAAAAAGTTGAATCAAAACTAAATAACTTAGGTTCCCGATAGCATCATAGGCCCCGTGGGATCATATAACTTTTCACATATCGGTATTCTACACTAATGGAATCCAGGAATTCAAACTAAAGTAGTAATACATCTAATATAAAAGAATTCTAGTGACTCCACTATGAATATCACCTCAATTTCATTTAAATTATACCAAATTTGTAAGAGGGGAAAAAGACCTCAGTGGCTCTCACAGTTCTTACTGATGGATCACATGGAAGAACCTGACATTTTCACCTACATCATTGATGTAAACCTCCCCCCCATATTTTGTATTGTTAAACTCCCTGGTTGGTGTTGAGTCATTTTGGGGAAACACTGTGACATATTTGGTACCATCATTTAATTCAAATAATAAAAAAAAAAAATTTTATTATTTGAATTATATTTAAATGCTAATGAAATCTTACCAACTTACAAATTTAACATATGTATTTCAATTACAGGTTTGCAACACAAATCAGTTTAGAAACATTGGGAGCATTTTCAGATAAGTATAAATATTAGTTACATAAATCATTTAGGTACATTCAATTCCGCAAAACACCAGACTCTTCAAAGTCTCCCCTCTCCTGTCCCTCAGACCCCTGGAGACCCCCAAGGATCCCAACATGTAAGTTTTCCTCTACTCTTTTTTTCTTCTTTTAGTTATCTCTCACTTATTGTTCAGGTTTCCTTTACTATTTTCTCTTATGTGCACTTTTTAAAATAGTTTCAGTCACTTAGCTGCTCTCTTTGTTTTCTCTCTCTGGCTCTCTTGAACGGTGGGCGCCTTTCTTTCAGGTGATGATCTCCAGCATCAACTTTCTTCCAGTCTTTTCCTAGTAACATGTTCTCACCAACAGAGCTCTCTCCCAACTGCCAGCCTGAGCTGTTTGTCACTCTCCTGAGAGTTCCATCAGCATGCGGAACACTCAGCACATGCACACAGATCACTCAGTTTCACTGCACTGCTCACTGTCTCCACACCAGATCCAGAATGAGCCAGGTAATCTTTTAACATTTAACCCATAGGGTTACAGTATTTTATAATTCCCTCATACCATGTATATTGTAACACTTTTTACTTAACAAATTACCAAATTTTCAGTATTGTAAATTCAAAGTATCAATGGAGGAGTAGCCTAGTGGTTAGTGCAGTGACCGTTGATCCTGGAGAACTGGGTTTGATTACCACTGCAGTTCCTTGTGACTCTGGACAAGTCACTTAACCCTCCATTGGCCCAAGTAGGAATTAGTACCTCTATATACTATCAAGCTTTTTTTCGAAAGAGGACGCCCATCTTTTGACACAAATCGGAAGATGGGCGTCCTTCTCTCAGGGTCACCCAAATCAGTATAATCGAAAGCCGATTTTGGGCGTCCCCAACTGCTTTCTGTTTTGGGGACAACCAAAGTTCCAGGGGGCGTGTCGGAGGCATTTGGATTACTTTACCTGGTCCAGTTTTTCTTACAACCAAGGCACAAAAAGGTGCCCGAACTGACCAGATGACCACCGGAGGGAATCGGGGATCACCTCCCCTTACTTCCCCAGTGGTTACTAACCCCCTCCCACTCTCAAAATACAACTTTAAAAATATTTTGTGCCAGCCTCTATGCCAGCCTCAAATGTCATACTCAGGTCCATTGCAGCAGTATGCAGGTCCCTAGAGCAGTTTTAGTGGGTTCAGTGCACTTCAGGCATGTGGACCCAGGCCCATCCCTGTTACGTTTCTGGTGATAAATTTGAGCCCTCCAAAACCCACCAGAAATCCACTGTACCCACATCTAGGTGCCCCCCTTCACCCGTAAGAGCTATGGTAGTGGTGTACAATTGTGAGTAGTGGGTTTGGGGGTGGGTGGGGGGCTCAGCACACAAGGTAAGGGAGCTATGTACCTGGGAGCTTTTTATGAAGTCCACTGCAGTGCCCCCTAGGGTGCCCAGTTGGTGTCCTGGCATGTCAGGGGGACCAGTGCACTATGAATGCTGGCTCCTTCCATGACCAAATGGCTTGGATTTGGTTGTTTCTGAGATGGGTGTCCTAGGTTTCCATTATCAGCAAAATTGAGGACGTCCATCTCTAAGGTCAACCTAAATTTCACGATTTGGGCGTCCCCGACCGTATTACCGAAACGAAAGATGGACGCCCATCTTGTTTCGATAATACGGGTTTCCCCACCCCTTCGCCGGGACGTCCTGCAAGGACATCCTCAGGGAAACTTGGGCGCTCCTTTCGATTATGCCCCTCCATGTAAACTGCTTTGAATGTAGTTGCAAAAACCTCAGAAAGGCAGTATATCAATTCTCTTTTCCTTAAGAATTTTCTGCTGCATAAATGAATCTCATGCAAAGCATCAAGAGCTATTAATATAAGGCAAATTAATTTATTTTTTGGATTTAAGGCTGTTGCTGGCTCAACAGAGCCATCCATTTTGTCTCCTCATGCTTCGTTAGGAGCCTGTACCTTAGTCCCTTACTACTGGGACTCAAAAAAATCTGCTGAACAGGTTTTATACTGCAGCTCGATCTGCTACCATTTGCCTTGCTTCCTTTCTGAGCAGTGTTCAGTTCCTACTGCAAAGGAAGCAAGGCAAATGGTATCAGACTGAAGACCTAAAGGATTTAAAGGTACCTGGGAGTTGGGGGAGTGGAGTTAAGTGACCCCTCAATCACCTGGGGGAGGAGAGAGAGATGCTGGGTGGGGACGGAGTTATCTTTGGGCTCAGGCCCGGCCAAAATTGGGTGTCTGGCTATGCCCCTGGCAAGCACAGCAATATTCAGTGCCGATGCCCGGACATAAGTCTGGCATTAAACTTTTTGGTCTAATTTAGCTGGTGATGGTAAATACATAAAAAATGCTAACTGCTGCTGATTGAATATCGACCGGATACTTTATACCACTATTTTTTTACCATGTAGGTGTATGCACATGCTTTTAGTCACATAAGCGAATATTCAAACACAGCATACACAGAACCTTGTGGTTGAAAATCCACTGGATGGCAGACGTGCCAATTCACACTCATTCGGAGTGTAACACATGCAATTGGGCCCTTTCTGTAGCTCACACACTTAAGGGGCCTGATCTCACGCATTAGCGTCCTCCCCTCTCCTTCTCTACTAAACAATAAGCATGCTCTGTTTTCTAGAGAGCGATGAGATCACGTCCCTCTATATGCATTTACAATCCTCTACAAGGTATACCCTATCCTGCTTGCCCAGCGGCCAGTCTGTAATCTGCCATTTCCCACAGCCAGCTGCTCCGGATCCCTCCCCTATTGCTGATGTCAGTAGCAAGGTGAGGGTCTGGCTGTGCTAGTGATTAGCAGAAGGCATCTGGCAGGGAAATGGAGTGTTGTGGTTGGCTAAGCACTGTCTTACATGCTGTTTGAGGCAACAGCTGGAGGCTAGCTGAAATGCTGTTCCGGCTGCGGACTGAGACCAGCTGGAAGATAGCAATAACAATCTTCACCAGCTCTGCGGCCCTCTACCACACCCCATGGTCAATTGTTGGCAGAGAGGCATGTAAGTCTCTCTTCTCCACATCTTTTTGCACTGGCGCCTGTTGGATTATTTGTAGTAAATAATTAGCAGATCTTAGTACACACAGCTTCAGCTTTAGAAATGTTAATTTCTTTCTTCATCTCTCTCTCATTCACCCCTGAATAATTCACTGCTGAGTCACTTTAAAGTTGAAGTAACAAAACATCTGTTTACTCACAGTTTGTAGTTAGATTATAATCAGACAGGCTTTTATATACATATTACTATACATTTGTATTATCAGCTCCTTCCATGTGCTTAGATGGTAATGGATGCTCACACCACCATAGATCCTCTCAGGTTAGGAGAGATCATGAGCTCCATGTGCTCCATGTGCTGCATCTGCTGCATCTGCTGTGTCTATCCCCCACAGGAAGTTGCATAGCTGTGTGACCTCTCTAAGTAATTCACATCAGAGGTCACAGAGTAATCACAGAGAAATAATAGGTGACAGTCAATGCATGTAAAATACAATTACATTCCAACAAACCCCTTCTCATGCATAACTGTCATGCAATTATTTATTCATACAAAGTCCAAGCTTTATACGCAGATTCACAAAATGTTCTCTGGGTAACGGTTTGGTCATGATGTCAGCTGTCATCTCACTGGTGTGACAATAGTGTAGACTGATGACCCCTTCTTTCGTCAACTCTCGCACGTTGTGGTATTTCGTTGCGATGTGCTTGGTGCGTGACTGAACCTTGTCATTCTGTGACAGTCGGATGCAGCTCTGATTATCTTCCATTATCTGGATTGGTCTCTGTTCAGCTATTCCGAAATCCAGCATAAGTTTTTCAATCCACATCAGTTCTCTGCACGCTTCCGATACGGCCACATATTCAGCTTCTGTAGAAGACAGACTCACAATACTTTGTTTATGACTGGCCCATGAAATTTGTACATTTCCATACATAAACACATATCCACTTGTGGATTTATAATCAGAATGATCCCCTGCCCAATCTGAATCACAGTAACATATTAGTTTTGGATTACTATTGGCTGAAATCTTTAATTTACAATCAATGGTACCCTTTAAATACCTTACCATCCTTTTGACTGCAGTCCAATCTGATTTGGTAGGTGAGCTGACCCTTCTGCTCAAAATTCCTACTGCATTTGCTATATCAGCCCTGTATGTGGTAGTTAGATATAAAAGCTTACCTATGGCTGATCTATATTGGATGTTATCTGGTAAAGGTTCTCTTACTGTTTCATCCTTCAGAAAATCAGTGATCATGGGAGTGCTTACAACTTGGGCATCTTGCATACCTAAACTTTCAATAAGCTCATTTATTTTCTGCTTCTGGCTTAGAAGATAAGAACCATCATTTTGTTTCTCAATTTCTATACCAAGATAGTATGACACATTACCAAGTTCTTTTATCTCAACATTGTGGTTTAAACACTTTACAATGTCCTTGTACTCTTGCTCACTTTTGCTTGCAATGAGCAGATCATCAACAAAAGCTAAAATGTATGCATATTGTCCATTTGTGCACCTAGTGTACAAGCATTTATCTGCTTCACCTTGCTTAAATCCTAAATTTGTCAATATTTCATGCAATTTTTCATTCCAACATTTTGCACTTTGCTTTAATCCATAAAGACCTTTGTTTAATTTACACACTAGCTGTCTTTGTTTTGTATTTATGAAACCTGTTGGCTGTTCCATGTACAAGTCTTCAGTTATATCTCCGTGAAGAAACGCTGTTTTCACATCAATGTGGTTGACTTGCATGCCTTTTGAGACTGCAATGCTCAGAAGTGTTCTGATTGTCGTGTGTTTCACTACAGGTGCAAACACTTCATCAAAATCTTCTCCATATTTTTGAAGATATCCCTTTGCCACTAATCTGGCTTTATACCTTTCCACTTTTCCTTGTGCATTCCTTTTTAACTTGAATACCCATTTGCATCCTATAGCTTTCTTGCCAGGAGGTAATTTTGTAAGAATCCAAGTATTATTTTTATCCAATGCATCAATTTCTTCTTGTGCAGCTTTATGCCATTCAGCAGCTTCTTCTGCTGGCATTTTCTCAATCTCATCCCATGTTAAGGGCTCTTGAGCTTCTGCTGACTTTGTTAGGTAAGACAGTCTTGGGGGTGGAACACCTTTGTTTTCCCTGGATGAGCGTCTGACAACAGGTTGGTCTGACCTTTCCGCATCCTCTAAATCTGAGAGTTCTTCTCCAATTGATTCCCCTTCTCCAACTGTACTGTCTTCTTCAATGATCCTTTCTGTGTCTGCTTCCTCTGCCTGTTCCTCGTTAGATACAGGTGAGTTGCTTTCAGACATCTGCCTTGGTATGGCATTTATATACACTGGCATGTCTATTATGGTTCTAGTTTCATATTCTGGATGATAAGGCTCATCTGGGATAATCCAGCCTTTATCAACCCTTTTGTTTTCATCAAAATATGTAACATGTCTTATGCCAACAATGCCAGTTTTCAGATTCAAAATTCTATATCCTTTGTGTCCTGGAGCATAGCCAACTAAAATGCCCCTTTCTGTTGTGGAATCCAGCTTATGCCTTCTTTGCTTTGGTACATGAGCATATGCTGTACTTCCAAATGTTCTTATGTGTGACAGGTTTGGCTTCCTACCATGCCATGTCTCATGTGGTGTGCGCTCAGCGCCTTTAGTTGGCATTCTGTTTTGTAGGTACACTGCTGTGAGAATGGCTTCCCCCCATAGTCTTTTAGGGAGATTGCTATCTGACAGCATACATCTGGTCATTTCCACAAGTGACCTAAATTTTCTCTCTGCAACAGAATTTTGCTCTGGTGTATAAGCTACTGTTGTGATATGCTGAATGCCTTCTTGTTCTAGAAATGTGCGCATGCTTTGTGAAGTGAACTCACCACCATTGTCGGTCTGAAGAACCTTTGGTTTTCTTTCAAATTTATTGCTCACCATGGCTACGTATTTCTTCAGCATGTCTGTGACTTGACTTTTCTCTTTCAGCAAATAGGCCACACAATATCTAGAGAAATCATCCAAGAATATTAGCACAAATCTGTTATTTCCCAATGATGGGATATTAAACGGTCCACATAAGTCACTGTGTATTAAGTCCAGCACTTTATTACTCCTATTTCCTGTGTATGCAGGAAATGAGGGTCTCATACCTTTTTGAGTAACACAGTCTATGCATTTCTCCATTTTACCAGCATCTGCACTTATCTGAATGCTGGTGGCCAGTTGCTTACTGTAAAGATCCTGGATCACCTTAGAATCACGATGTCCCAGGCGGTGGTGCCAGATTTCCAGACTACATTTACCATCATTCTTCCTTACTTGCGCCATATGTGAGGCTTCACCTGAAATGCTCAGTTTATAAACATCATTATGCATAAAAGCTTCAGCATACACTTCATCATTTTTAGAGATTGTGCACTTACTGTTTTCAAAATGAATCGCAAATCCCTTCTTATCTAATGTAGATACACTAAGCATATTGCAAACTGCTTGGGGAATATACAAGACATCACTTACAGGAATTTCTTTAACTTCATTAGACACTTTGCATTTTAAGAATCCAATACCTTTTGCTTGGATCTTAGCAGTCCCTGCGTTTGCAGTTTTAAGAATACCTTCCTCTGGACACATTTCCTGAAAGAAATCTTTACAATTGGTTAAATGGCATGTGCTCCCCGAATCCAAAATCCAAGTACTTTCATTTGAATTATTATTACCATAGTCAAAGATTTTTCTGCCATTAGAAAGCCCTTGTGTTTATCTTTGTCCTTCATACATTTCCTGGTTTGAAAATTCTTTAGTTCCATTGGCTTAGGTGAGCTAGAGGGAGTGTTTTGTGTTTCCTTACACCATTTAGATACATGTCCCTCCTTTCCACATGAGTAGCAAATCAGCTTGCCCTTGGGTGGAGTTTTCCCATAGCTCCGCCTTCCTCTGTTCTTTGCCAAGAAATTTGTTTCATTTCTCTCTGACTTGCTTTGAGAACACATCTCCTCAGAATCATTTATTATGCATTCCTGCCTTAGTTTTGATGTTGCCTGTTCAAAAGATTGCCCTTCAATGGCCTCATTTACAGACCTAAAAACATCAAACTTCTTTGATAGTGAGGTAAAAAGAAATGCTCTTTTCAATGCATCACACATGGGAATTCCAGAAAGTTCTAACTTTTGAAATGAAGACATAAGATGCATAATGTGATCATTACA
This sequence comes from Microcaecilia unicolor, assembly GCF_901765095.1. NCBI lineage: Eukaryota > Metazoa > Chordata > Amphibia > Gymnophiona > Siphonopidae > Microcaecilia > Microcaecilia unicolor. The sequence goes on along the minus strand of NC_044032.1, from coordinate 452,707,277 downwards.
TTTACTTTTATCCCTTAATTTGGTTTCATTCAACTCTGCCAGCCAAATTGGTTGCTGCTTTGCATATGTAGTTGCATACATAGTTCTCAGTTTATATAAAATGTCCTTTGGTGTATCTTTTCCCTCCACTAATATGGCTTGTTTCTCTGAGAGAGCTTCCAAAAGCATGCACTTCACATAATAGTTTGCATTGTCCCATTCAGCCATATTTTCAGCTGTTCTGTCTTGGTCTAAGCATATATTTAATCCTTTTGCTCGAAGGAGACATATGAATCTTAGTTCCCACTGCTGATAATTAAACTCAGTTAATCTAGGCACCTTGAGAGAATAGAACAATGGTGAATTTCCTCCCTCAGCCATTTTCTTAGCCTTCTGTCTGCTGTGTGGGGGGAGAGAGAGACAGACTGAATCTTTCCTTTAAAACTTAAGAGAAAAATGTGGCCTTTTTTTCTGCCTGGTAATATTTCTCTTCTTTTTCAATTCCTGAGCCCTGGGCCCATAACCCTTTTGTTGGATTATTTGTAGTAAATAATTAGCAGATCTTAGTACACACAGCTTCAGCTTTAGAAATGTTAATTTCTTTCTTCATCTCTCTCTCATTCACCCCTGAATAATTCACTGCTGAGTCACTTTAAAGTTGAAGTAACAAAACATCTGTTTACTCACAGTTTGTAGTTAGATTATAATCAGACAGGCTTTTATATACATATTACTATACATTTGTATTATCAGCTCCTTCCATGTGCTTAGATGGTAATGGATGCTCACACCACCATAGATCCTCTCAGGTTAGGAGAGATCATGAGCTCCATGTGCTCCATGTGCTGCATCTGCTGCATCTGCTGTGTCTATCCCCCACAGGAAGTTGCATAGCTGTGTGACCTCTCTAAGTAATTCACATCAGAGGTCACAGAGTAATCACAGAGAAATAATAGGTGACAGTCAATGCATGTAAAATACAATTACATTCCAACAGCGCCGAGAAAGGAAAGGCAAGTAGGGTGGGGGACCTTGTAGTGCTTACAGTCTGTGTTTTAGTGAGGGTGGGAGACGGTGTTGAAAATGATTGCCGCTTCTGCTGCCGGAAGCCATCTCAAATCTTGGGCTCAATAGCTGCCCGCGTTGGGGTGGGGACAGTGTTTTTAGGATGGGATGGGGTCTGGTGCATAATGAAATGTAGAGCTGTAGAACTTTGGGGAGTCCATAAACATTGAGGAAGGGAGTGAAAGTCTGTTGGGGTTATTTGCACCAGGTTGCCTCTGCTTACATCTTCTCTCCCCTGGTGTTACACATGCAGGGACCCAAGGCAGAAGATGGGCAGGGGGTACCTGAAGCCCACCTGCAAGTGTTTTTCTTCAGATTTGGGCAGGTGTATGCCAAAATTTGACTCTGAGAATATGTGGGATTGAAGGGAGAGAGATCCATGATAGGAGTGGAAGCACCCCTCTTTTTCTCCTTTCCCTCATTACCTCGTGTTCTGGTTCTTATTATGAATTCTATACTACGGTTGCAAACTTGGAATACCAGACATGCCAAGTCACACACATTCAGTGCTGCATTGTGGCGGGGTTGGGGGGGAGGAGGGAGAGAGGTGCTGGGCAGGGAGTCAGGAAGAGAGGGGTCAAATGAAGGAGGGTGAGGAAGAGAGGGGGCATGGAGTGGGAAAGAGGTGCTGGAATTGGGGGGGGGGGGCTTGAGGACAAGAAAGGAGAGAGGACCTGAAGGGAAAGAAAGAAGAGTAAGAGGTGCTGGTCCTGCAAAGGGGTGACAGAACAGGAGCGAGGGAAAAGAGAGGAAAACTTACTGGACCCCTGGGAGGAGGGAACAGTGAGGGAAGATAGAGAGGGAGAGATGCTGGCCAGGAGAGAGAGAGAGGAGGGAAGAAAGAGAGAGAGAGAGAGATGCTGGCATGTGTGTGTGTGTGTGTGGGGGGGGGGGGGGGAATAGGGATGCAAAAGAGTTATGTTGGAGAGGGCAAGAATAGGGGAATAGGGACACAGAGATAAGAGATGCTCAACATGGTGGGAAGACGGGTGATGCTGGGTCATATAGATAGGGATGCACAGAGAAGAAGGATGGTAGACATGGAGAGAAAGGAAGTGCCAAATGGACAAGGAGATTCTGGCAAGACAGGTAAGAGAAGAAAGAGGAAAGCAGAAACCAGGGACTAGGACCAACACAATAAGAAAAATAAAATGACCAGATAACGAAAGTAGAAAATATAATTTTATTTTTTATTTATTGATCGGAATATGTCAGCTTTTGGAATGTGCATCTGTCAGAACTAGTTTTAGACATGGGTGGGACTCACGAGAAAAACCTCATTCATTGACCTTCAAATCTTCATCATTGTAGTGGTAAATCTCCAGTATTGGGATGGGTCACCCTTGGTGTCTCTGTGGATGTGTGTGCATACACTGCCAGTTAGGAATCCTATACAACCTTTCATATATTAAAAGACCCTAGTGTTTGGTTTTAACAAACCAGAAAACAGAGTCAACCCTGTGCATGTTGAAAATGGAATAATCAAGACAGTGAAACAAAGCAAAAAATAGATTATGTAGAGGAGAGCAAGAGAAGGACCTAGAAATTGCATAAATCCTTTCTGTCATATCATAAGATGCAAATATACAGCAAGCAGAGGGATTGGGGTGCACTGGTAGAGCAACGCAAGAGCCCCTAGGATTCTGATAAGCAAGCGGAACTAGTGTTAGTAATATGTAATTTATCTTTAAAATCAAGCATGGTACCAGAAGATTGGAGGGTAGCCAATGTAACTCCGCTTTTTAAAAAAGGTTCCAGAGGAGAACTGGGAAATTATAAACTGGTAAGCCTGACGTTGGTGCTAGGCAAAATGGTAGAGACTATTATAAAGAACAAAATTAGAGCATATTCAAAAGCATGGATTAATGAGACAAAGCCAACATGGATTTAGCGAAGGGAAATCTTGCCTCACCAATCTATTACATTTCTTTGAAGGAATGAACAAACATGTGGATAAAGGTGAGCCAGTCAATATTGTGTATCTGGATTTTCAAAAGGCGTTTGACAAAGTAATCTCATGAAAGACTCCAGAGGAAATTGGAGAGTCATGGGATAGGAGGTAGTGGTGTCCTATTGTGGATTAAAAACTGGTTAAAAGATAGAAAACAGAGAGTAGGGTTAAATGGTCAGTATTCTCAATGGGGTCTCTGCTGGGACTGCTGCTTTATAACATATTTATAAATGATCTAGAGATTGGAGTAACTAGTGATATAATTAAATTTGCTGATGATACAAAGTTATTCAAAGTTGTTAAAGAGGATTGTGAAAAATTACAAGAGGACCTTATGAGACTGGGCATCTAAATGGCAGATGATGTGAGCAAGTGCAAAGTGATACATGTGGGAAAGAGGTTCCACATTAGGAGTCACTGACCATGAAAGGGAATTAGTCGTCATCGTTGATGATACAATGAAACCCTCTTCTCAGTGTTCGGTGGCAGCTAAGAAAGCAAATAGAATGTTAGGTATTATTAGGAAAGGAATGGAAAATAGAAATCGAGACATTATAATGCCTTTGTATCCCTCCATGGTGCAATTGCACATCGAATATTGTGTTCAATTCTGGTCACCGCATCTCAAAAAAGATGTGGAGGGGCATTTTCGATATGACATATAAGTCTAACTTTGGACGTTTTGCAAAAATGTCCAAAATCTGAATAGAGAAGAAGGTCATTTACAAAAAAAATGTACATCTTTTTTGTTTTCAAAATTACTGTTTTAAACAAGGTTTTGTGATTTGGCCATTTTGTTTTTTGGTCCATTTTCAAACCAAAAACATCCAAGTTCAAAATGCACAAAATCAAGTAATTGGGCTATAGGAGGAGCCAGCATTTTTAGTAGACTGGTCCCCCATACATCCCAGGAAAGCAATAGGGCACCCTAGGGGGCACTGCAGTGGACTTCATAAAATGCACCCAGGTACACATCTCACTATTGCTCTCTTGTCTGCTGAGCCCCCCAAAACCCACTACCCGCAACTTTAACCCACTACCTTAGCCCTTACGGGTGAAGGGGGCGCCTATATGTGGGTACAGTGGGTTTCTGGTGAATTTTGGAGGGTTCACAGTTTCCTCCACAAGTGTAACAGGTAGGGAGAGGTATAGGCCTGGGTCCACCTGTCTGCAGTGCACAGCACCCACCACTAGCTCCTCTAGGGACCTGCATGCTTTTCTAATGGACCTGAGTATAATATCTGAGGCTGGCAATTAATGTTTTTAATCACATTTTTGGGGCTGGAAAGGGGTTAGTGACCACTGGAGGAGCAAGGGGAGGTCACCCCTGATTCTCTCCAGTGGTCATCTGGTCATTTAGGGCAACATTTTGTGCCTTATTCATTATAAAAACAGGTCTAGGTCAAAATATCTTAGTGTTAGTCTTGGACAGTTTTGTTCTAGTCCATTATGGCTGAAAAATGTCTATGTGTTAGGAACGCCCAAATCCCACCCTTAACATGCCCCTGACATGCCCCACCTTGTGATTTGAACATACTTCTGATGGACTTCATAGAAAAACATCTAAAAATTGGTTTTGAAAATACCAATTTGGATGTTTTGTGAGAAAAATGTCCAGATGCAGATTTATGCCATTTTTTGGACATTTTTCTCTTTTGAAAATGAGCCCTATAGTGGAATTAGAAAAGGTAGAGAGAAGAGCGACGAAAATGAAAAAGGGGATGGGACGACTTCCCTATGAGGAAAGGCTAAACAGGCTAGGGCTCTTTACCTTGGAGAAAAGATGGCTGAGGGGAGATATGATAGAGGTCTATAAAATAATGAGTGGAGTGGAACTAGTAGATGTGAATCTCTTGTGTACTCTTTCCAAAAATACTAGAACTAGGGGGCACACAATGAAGCTACAAAGCAGTAAATTTAAAATGAATCAGAGAATATTTTTCTTCACTCAACGTGTAATTGAACTCTGGAATTTATTGCCAGAGAATGTAGTAAAAGCAGTTACCTTAGCAGGTTTAAAAAAGGTTTGGATGACTTCCTAAAGAAAAAGTCCATAGACCATTATTAAAATGGACTTGTGGAAAATCCACTGCTTATTTCTAGGATAAGCAGCATAAAATGTGTTGTACTTTTTTGGGATCTTGCCAGGTACTTGTGACCTGGATTGGCCACTGTTGGAAACAGGATGCTGAGCTTGATGGACCTTCAATTTGTCCCAGTATGACAATACTTATGTACTTATGTAGGAGTGCAGGTCAGGAATGAGATGCAAATACAGCCACAAGTATATGAAGGAAATGGCACCTCCTGGCTACATTCTTGCCCTCTAGTTTACAGCAGGTTATTAATTTCTCTCCAATGTAAACTGAAACACAGACAATTTAAAGCACACACTTGCAATACAAATTTATTCTCCAGGATTTCATTATAAATTTGTTCTTCCCCTTGGCCCCACCTGTAAACAACATTCACTGTTCCTTGTAATGTTTTCCATTTATAAAACATGAGGTCTTATTAATGCCTCTTCAGAACAGCCATCAAATATTGATGGGAGAGCCTGAAAGGATCAGTAACGCAGTCTGAGAACCTTACCTTAGAGCAGGTGCTAGTGCTGGTGCTTCTGTGACTCACACATTGTCTTTATTCTTTCCAATCCAACAGAAGCTGGACAGAATGATACAAAAGGGGTTGTGAATGTATGACCATCCATCTGTCTGGGAGCAAAAGAACTCTCCAAAAATGCAATGGAATGGGATGAAACTTGGCACATCAGAAAATCAGTAAAAAGACACATGAAGTCCAAAAATGGGCAAAATTTAACCAGGGGTTCCATAGAAATAAGTACTCTCCACTCCCCCCCCCCCCCCCCCCCAAAAAAAAAAAACAAAAACATAGTCCAGTGCATTTCTATGGGAGGAGGTCTGGGGGCAAAACAACTCTTCAAAAATATAATGGGATGGGATGAAAGTTGGCATGTGGGAAAAAGTGGTAAAAAGACACATAGGTCTAGATTATGTTAATAGCAGTGTTGTATAGTAACTAAGTAAATATAAATAGTTACTGTACTTAAGTAAAGGATTTGTGTTACTTGTAAAGAAGTACAGGATAATGTTTGTTACTTTCACTGAAGTAATAATTTCACCAATTTATACTAGTTTTACTTAGTTACATCTGATGCTTACAGTTAAAAGTAAAAAGTAAATGTGTAAGCGAGATAGTAAATGATGATTCCACAGTAAATCAAATGAAACAGCAAAACTGGGAACAGGATGTTTCTATTGCAAACCTTATCACATAAACAGTTGATTATCTCATATTAAATTTTGCTGTTCATGAATATAGCCTATAAGAACAGTGGAGTTCTCTGTGTTTGTTGAATTGGTTACGGGTCTCCAGCCAAACAGAGCAGTGATGAGTTTGGTCACTTTAAAGTGGAGATGAAGCTGAAGCTTTTAGCAATTCTTGGTGAACAGACATATGTCTCTACTCATCCCAAGGAAAATTTTACATTGGGGTGACTGTCCATTGGATTGATAGAGTCTTGTAGAGAGGAAGTCTGCTTGTCTGGCTTTAAGGTTGAAGGGTTCCCATACATTTGATGTTCTTGCATAAGTTCTCAAAGATATTCAGAGTTTTCCATCAGATGAAAAATTATTAGATCAACAACAGACAATGATTCCAACTTTGTGAAAGCCTCATGGCGATGATAGCAAAGATGAAGATGAAGATGCAGTGATGAATTAGACAGCACTACTTCTTATGCAGATGACAATAATAAAGATAAAGTATTCTTTGCTTTACGAAAGTCAAGTGTTTCAGAGATTCCCTTGACTGCAGACCCAGTTAAAAGACATCAGTGATACTGCATCCTGGCTTGATTTGAAGGAACTTTATATCAGAGTGAACAATCCACTTTCTGCTAGTGCTGTTGTTGAAAACTTTTCCAGCTGTGCTGGATTAATGACTCAGAAGTGCACTCGCATGAGTGACAGTCATTTTCAAAAATGTAGTTTTACTAAAAGCAAAGTGAATTGAATTGTAGGGCAATAAAGTTGTTGGTGTGCTGTTCTAGGCAAATTAGAATGTATCTGCCAGCTAAACCATCCCCAAGTAGAAGCTTTACCAGTAGACTCTCAATTCTTAATCTGACTCTCCTTTATTGTAGTAATCATAGCAAAGAAAACAGTTCAGTTGCTTGGAAGAGAATTGTTGCCTTCTGCACATAGAGTCCATATCTAGCCACCTCAGAGGCAAGGAGATGGCCAGAACCTCAGCCCAGCTGAGAGGAAAAGCTGTAACACTCAAAGGGGAATAAAGGCAATAACTCAGGGAAAATGAATGTGGAATGACCTCAGGAGATGGTGAATAATCCTGATGGAATCACAGTAAATTAAAAGAGGGATCAGTCCCTAGAACAGTTGCTGATCAAAAAGGCATGCTAACAAGACTAGGACTCTCTCACACAGCCCCCAGGTGCAGAGGGGAAGGGCTGGCCCTGGCCCTGAACTAAGAGCTAATAGGGAAAACTCACAAAGAGTCAATCAGAGGATACTGCAAACTATAGGGAAAGCAGCTCTAAAACACAGAGTTATCTATACATAGATAATACAATTGTACACAAATAATACTCATACTAAATATACATAACAATGCACCCTGCCTCCATGAATATGGGGGCAGAACAGTTATAACATATAGTAGATGACGGCAGGTAAAAACCTGTACAGTCCATCCAGTCTGCCCAACAAGATAAACTCATTACATAAGGTATGATGTGATATTTCATATGTATACCTGATCTTGATTTGCCCTTGCCATTTTCAGGGCATAGACCATAGAAGTCTGTCCAGCACTGTCCTTGTTCTGAAAACTTCTGAAGTTGTCATTGAAGCCCTGAAAAGCTTCACTTCAACCCATCCATATCTGTTCAGCCACGATCAGGATACAGACCACAGAAGACTGCCCAGCACTGGCCTTGTTCTCCAACTTCTGAAGCCGAATCTGGTCAGCCACGTTCGGGGCATAGACTGTAGAAGTCTGCCCAGTACTGGCTTTGCTTCAGAAGTACTGGTGTTGCCACCAAAGCTCTGGTAAGCTTCTTTGGATCCACTCCTTCTAAACAGGATTCCTTTGTGTTAATCCCATGCATTTTTGAATTCTTACCACTTTCATCTCTACCACCTCCTGCGCGAGAGCATTCCAGGTATCTACCACCCTCTCAGTGAAAAAAATACTTCCTGACATTATTCCTGAGTTGGCCCCCCTTCAACCTCAGTTCATGTCCTTTTGTTCTACCACTTTCCTGTCTCTGGAAAAAGTTTGTTTGCGGATTAATACCTTTCAAATATTTGAATGTCTGTATCATATCACCCCTTTTTCTCCTTTCCTCCAGGGTAAACATGTTCAGGTCATCAAGTCTCTCCTTGAACGTCTTGCAATGCAAACTCTACCATTTTTGTCACTTTTCTTTGAACTGCTTGTTTGCATTGCTCTGTTAGTATTGACATATGCAGCTAGGCTGCTTATGTTTGATTTCCCCATACAGCTAGGTTGTTCTTCTTTACCTTTACTGTATACCTTATACTTTGCAATATTTCTGCTAGTATTGTGATGCACAGCTAGGCTGTTTATGTTTGATTTCCTTATACAGCTAGGCTGTTCTACTTTACCTTATTTGATGCTTTATGTTTGCTTTTCTTCAGCTGAGTTAGACTGTGTAGCTAGGCTGCCTGTTTTTCTTTCTGTGCTGTTTGGCTGCCCTTTTAGCCCTATGTTTTTTTTCTACTAATAAAGCTGCCCCAGTTCATTCCCATTTGTGGTCCATTCCATTTCTTTGGAGTACTTTTAGTTCTGGGAGGACTCGGTCTACCCAGAGGTGGTTGGGTGATTCTCACGCGGCCACCTCTGGGTCAAGGGCTCACAAATGTCACAGTAGGCTTGTATGAGTCTCAGCAAACTTTCCATTACATCTCGAATTTTGGCACCAGGCAAACAACACACCTCCTTAGACATCATGTCTGGTCAGCAGATGGGTGCTTCAATACCCCTCAGAGGAGAATCACCAACCACCACTACTTTTCTTTTCTTATTAGCCACCAATCCAGTGTCTTTGGGGTTTTTGATTATAGTTTCCTCCTGTTCTTGAGATGTTTTCAGCTCTTCTACATTCAGGACTGCGAACCGATTCTTCATTTCAACAGAAGATAGAGTTATTATTATATTAATATATATTATTGAGAGAGTTTCTACTGCTGTTGGTGCAGTGATTTTCATCCAATATCTATAAACTCATAGAAAGGTATTATGGGGATGTACCCCTTCCCGTGCACTCCGCTCCATGGATAAATCCTTCTTATCTGTTCCCTTCTCCACTACTGCCAACTCCAGACTTCGCGCCTTCTGTCTCGCTGCACCCTATGCCTGGAATAAACTTCCTGAGCCCCTACGTCTTGCCCCATCCTTGGCCACCTTTAAATCTAGACTGAAAGCCCACCTCTTTAACATTGCTTTTGACTCGTAACCACTTGTAACCACTCACCTCCACCTACCCTCCTCTCTTCCTTCCCGTCCACATTAATTGATTTGATTTGCTTACTTTATTTATTTTTTGTCTATTAGATTGTAAGCTCTTTGAGCAGGGACTGTCTTTCTTCTATGTTTGTGCAGCGCTGCGTATGCCTTGTAGCGCTATAAAAATGCTAAATAGTAGTAGTAGTAATGTACTGAGCACCATTTACAAAGTTTAATTGTGATTAGAAATTCTAGAGTTCTAATCTAGAGTTCTTTGAGGAGAGTGTGACAAGTTTCACCCTGAAGTAGCTTGTACTGGTGAAATGATGACCTCAGGTGGGTATCTTGTAATAAGTTTTGTTGATCCATGGTTGGGGTGTTAGTATGAAGGACACATGGAACTCTGGCTTTGAGATAATTGAAATATTTTTGGATATGAAGAGTTGTTTTTCTTTGTGTTATGTGAACTATAAATTGGGAGATTTCTTAGGGCCAGTGATTGAATTTCAGAACCTGTTTGGTCTGAAAGTTATGGATTCATATTGACGCCCTTTTTCTCTTAATGTTGAAGGAGTTAAAAGAAAATAGTGTGTCCATTTGATAAGAAATCACTTTAGATTATTTTGACGATTTGATATTGATTATTATAGTTTTGAACAGGCCAAGTACTCTGACCTCGCAATGGTTGTGGGGGAGAGGGGTGAGGCCAGGGAGGCACTCAGCCAGTCAAAAATCAGTATAGTGGGAGATAAATGGTTGGCTACCAGAAAGTGGGAGCAGTGACACAGCTAACTGGCAGTTTCACAGGGCCAATCACTTTCCATCTGCGTCTTAAAGCTGTGCTGCATGCTTTCTCTCATCTCTTGTGTTTCTTCACAAGCACCTGCATGCAGGTGAATTTTGCAAGACATTCTGGGGGTCTTTTACTAAAGATTAGCTTGAGTTATCTGCAGCAGGGCACATTTTATTCCTATGGGCCCTGCTGCAGACAACTCAAGCTAATCTGTAGTAAAAGACCCCCTCTATGCGGGCATAATTCTCCACTGTGTGTTAAGGTTAGCCGGTCTTGTACTCTGTGCTGATTCAGGACTTAGGACAGCTGCCTCTTTTGTCCATAAGTGAAAAAGCAGCCCTGAACTCAAAGGCTATAGAGGAGCTTGCAAGAAAAAACAAAAGACATGAAGATGTCATTTGAAATACAAAATTATGAGGGCATATACTGCATAAAAGCAAAAACTACATGTATTCTACTTCCAAAAAGCAACCAAAGACAACTGGAAAAGTATTGTAGGTAGCTCCTGTAACAAGACTGTGCATTGCTCTAACCCTAGGGATTTTTGGCAGGAGAGCTTTAACACTCACAGTCATAGTGATTGGAATGCAATGAAAACTGTAATGCACTATCTAAAGGGGGAAAATCTATACGAATCTGTGTGCAATAGCATCCTTAAATCCAAACTTTTTAGGTTACATGGCTCCTGACCAGGCTGGAGGCATCATCGATTATAAGGCCACCAGAGGCTACCTGTTTCAACACGGTGAAAGAACTGTTACTTTGTACAACCGAAAGCAGAGATCAGCTGTACTTTCACAAACTGAGGTGGAATATTTTGCAGGTGTATAAGGAGGAAACTATCTGGATCCATCATCATCTGTTGTTGGGCCTAGGTTGGATGAATCCAAACCCATACCATGTCAAATGCCACCTTCTTTGAGAAATGCAAAAGCAGGGGATTGGGGATTTACACAGGGCAAACATTTCAGTTTGTTTTCAATTCATTTGGGGTTTTTTCCCATGATTTTTGGGCTTTATTTCAGTTCGTTTTAGACATTAATTTTAATAAAAAATGTTTAACATACTTTAAAACTTTTTTAACACATGCTGATCAATTTTAATAAATGCTGGTTTAATGCATATTTGCTAGACTCTTTAAGGCACACTAGCCATCTGAATGTGTGCTAATAAAATTCTACTAGGAAAATGTGATTGCCTTGAGGTAAAATTGGCCTAGAAATGCAAAAAAGAAATTACTATTGTTATTGACAATGGAGCTGCAAAGTAGTAAATTTAAAACAAACTGGAGAAAATATTTCTTCACTCAATGTGTAATTAAACTCTGGAATTCATTGCCAGAGAATGTGGTAAAAGCAGTTAGCCAAACCTTTTTTAAACCCCGCTAAGCTATCTTCCTAAAAGAAAAGTCCATAAGCCATTATTAAGATGGACTTGGGAAAATCCACTGTTTATTTCTAGGATAAGCAGCATAAAATGTATTGTACTGTTTGGAGATCTTGCCAGGTACTTGTGACCTGGATTGGCCACTGTTGGAAACAGGATACTGGGCTTGATGGACCTTTGGTCTGTCTCATTATGTCAACGCTTATGTTCTTACTAGCTGAACTAACCCAGACAGTTTTATTGCACTGTATTATTAAAACTTATTTACTACTTTCCTGAGATCATTCAAAGAAGTTTACAAAAGAATATAAATAGCAGAACACAAGCAGAAGATGAATGTTATGGAATGGCACCCATTCCATTAATAAGGGGTTTTGGAGAAGTGACCACTGTTTCCTCTGAGTGAGAGTCCTGCCAGTTGGAGGTGCTGTTTCACTATCACATTTTCAATAGTGAGGGACAGGCAAGCTCCTAAGGGAACCTGCCTGTTCCTATCAATTGAAAACACAACATTGCAACAGCACCCCCCCCCCCCCCCACAGTGTCAGTGGTAGCAATGCAGTTAGAGAACTCCTGCTCAACCTAGAGGGAACAGTGGGGGCCCTTTTACTAAGCTGTGGTAAGCACTAATGTGTGCTTATTGCACTTTAAAATGGCCTACCACAAGGTGTGCTCAGGCATCCCACATGCTAAAAAAAATAACATTTATTTTTTAGTGCTGGGAGTGTGTTTGGGAGCAGAGAATGGTTACAGCTATGCTAATTGGTTAGTGTGTGTGCATTGCTGTGTTCTGATTAGTGCAGGATTAGCACATGAAACCTTGTTGCCTACAAAAGAGGTGTCCATAAGTGCTCACAAACTAATGGGAAAAGTAGTGTATGGTCATTATTGTAGAAATATAAAAAACTGGCCATTTACTGACAGTGCTAAAAGTGGCCTTAGCATGTGAGAAGGACCCTCGTTGGGGATAGCTCATGTCTTTATTTTAGTGCTGCTTAGTAAAGGACTCTTATGTGAATGGAATTAAACTAATGTACACACTTTCTAGAAGTGAAAATAATTTTGTTTTCACCAGGAGATGGCACTACAACCCACTGTGGTATATTAGGTAGTCAGTTTTTTTTTTTTTATGTTTAATATGTTTGCTATACTGCTTTCATATACCACCTTCATGTCCAAGGGAATAATACATTATATTAAAAAAATGATCAATAAAACCATTAAAACAAAATACACAAATGAGAAAATAATACTGTTGTTTCTTCTTTCTAAACTGACTTACCCTTGTTGGTTCAACTGCGTAGTGCTTAATGCTGTGTTGTATTGTTCAGTTAGTAGTTCTTTTGCTAAGCTATGGTAAAAAAAAAATGGCCTTAGTGTAGCCCTTCCCAAACCTGGTCATGGAGGTACCCCGGAAAGTCATGTTTTCAGAATACCCACAATGAATATTCATGAGAGAGATCTGCATGCACTGCATCCACCGCATGCACATCTATCTCATGAATATTCATTGGGAATATCCTGAAAACCTGAGTGACTGGAGTGCCTCCAGGACCAGGCTTTGGAACCACCCTTAACATGGGTCATTCCTGCATGCTAAGACTATTTTTACCATGGCCGTAAAAACACTGATTTTCTATTTCACTAATGACCGTGCACTACTGTTGCCATTAGTGTGCAGCCATTTAAAAAAAATACCATAGGGAGTACTTGCAGCCACAAGTTAGCCTGTGGTAATGTAAATGCGCTAACTGGTTAGAACAGGAATGCCCAATTTCTGCCCCTGATACGCCCCTCAGATATTAAAAAATTAGCACACAGTGCACGCAGATTCCAAAACACAGAGGGGCCCTTTTACAAAGTCACAGGAGGGCTAATGCACAGGTAGCACATTCCCAATTGGCACTACCGCCTGGTTAGCACATGCGATTGGTGGTAATTCTGAGTTTGGCACACACTGAATCCCACAGTAGAAATTAATTTTTTACCTTTTAGTGTGGGGACATTCCTGGTGTGTAACCAGCAGTGCTCCCATGTTGGTGCATGCTGCATGGGTAGCATATGAGCCCTTACCGCCAGGTCAGTCGGTAGCACTAAGGGTTCAGGCCGTATATAGGCGCTTGCTAGTTTTAATATTAGCGCAGGCCATTTTCCCGGCCCATTAAAAAATAGCCTTTTTCCCAGCCATGGTAAAAATGGCCCAGCACACACTTAAAAGACATATCCACACTACCGTAGGCCACATTTTTACCACAGCTTTGTAAAAGGACCCCAGAATGCATTAGCACATCCTGCATTAAGCTTTTTCTGCTGTATTGGATGCTCCTTAGCACCTAACACAGCTTAATAAAAGGACCCCTTAATTTTGTAGCTCCCTGTTAAGGTCAATGATTCCGAGAGGAATTCAACTGTGAGTGTCACATTTTGCAAGTTTTGCTTACGGGGGGGGGGGGGGGGGGGGGGGGGGCGGGGCGGTCTTTTACTAAGTAGTTGTAAGCCTACCGTGAGCTTACCGCTCACTAATCTAGAACTACTGCTGGGCTACCACAGCAGCCTGGAGGTAACTCCCACCCCTAGCATGCATAATTTCCGGTGCTAATTTTTTTTTTGTAGCACCGGTGTTTACCTGGCAGAAATCGGGAAGTGCCATGCGCTACCCGATTACTTCCAGGTTAGCATGGGAGCCCTTACCGCCACCTCAATAGATGGCGGTAAGAGCTTCCCTCTGAAATGACCGCACAGCAAGTGGTTCACTTACTGCACAGCCATTTCTTAACAAGAATAAAGTGGAGAACAAACCAGCAGATAAGTATAATATCCAAAATATTTTATTAAAGATACCGTATGTTAGACAAATGCCCGACACAGGCCGTGTTTCTCCCAACAAAGGGGCTGCGTCAGGGGCTAGTTAGTATCTTTCTTAAATAAGATCAGTCGCAAATTGCATATCAGAGCAAGGATAAAAGAAATTTCTTTTTAAAAAACCAGCGTAAGCAGCACAAAACAGCGTCTCCTGTTGAGTCGCCAAGTAATCGGTAAAGGTTCTGCTGTTGAAGGCCTGTGTCGGGCATTTGTCTAACATACGGTATCTTCAATAAAGTATTTTGGATATTATACTGATCTGCTGGTTTGTTCTCCACGTTGGATTTTGCGGATCGTTTGCCTTGTTGCTTTCGGGGACCCTTAAAAATAAAGTCAGCCTCAGTGCACATCGAAAACACATGCTGACACCATTGCAGGCCCCCTTTTACTGCAGCTTGGTAAAAGGGGCCCAGAGTGAAGTCATACAGAATGAAAACACAGCCCATTTTAGGTTTTGTAAAGTTTGTGAAGCTGTCCTAGAAAGTTCCCACTGAACTGAATCATTAACCTGCTAAATACTGTATGCAAGGTGTTCCAGCTTCTTAGCAGATCAATGCTCAGCTAAATTATTCTGTGATAGAAATTTTTGATTTTCTACTTCATTAAGGAGGATCAACTCTAATATGAATTTCATCATGGATAATGTCAGGAATGAGACTGTTTAGAATTATTGCAGGAAGAGATTAAGCATAATTGCACACATTTTTAGTAACAGGTTCAGAAAGGTTAATCACGTGCAAGGTCAATCCATTTGCCTTTTGGCTGTCTGGAAAGAGTCAGCTTTGGAACCCACTTGAGACTGGAATTCCTTTACCGAGGTACTGAACACACCAGGGCACAGTAGGTCACAGCAGCAAGATAACTCCCAAATCTTCTGGAAAACAAGTATTTTTGTTAAAAGACCAGAATCTACCATGGTCCTAGTGAGATAAATACTTACTAGAAAAGGGCACAGTTCATATGTATTTTTTCCTTTCCCTTTTCTATGGGCCATTTTACTAAGGTGCACTGAAAAATGGGCTGCCCTAGTGTAGGCACAGATCCATTTTCAGCATGCCTGTAAAAACAGCCTTTTTAAAATTTTTGCCGAAAATGGACGTGCAGCAAAATAAAAATTGGCACGCATCCATTTTGGGTCTGATACCTTACCACCAGCCATTGACTTAGTGGTAAGGTCTCATGCATTAACTGTGCGGTAATCGTCTATGCATGTAGCATGACAATTACTGCCCAGTTTCTGCCGTGCACCAGAAAAGAAAAATTATCTTCCTGCGTGCGTAGCAGATGCGCATAAAAAATGAAATTACCGCAAGGGCCACACGGTAGCTGGGCGGTAACTCCAAATTGACACGCGTTGGGCGTGCATAGGAGCCTACTCGGGTTAGTAAAAGGCCCCTTAGCCTTTAGAATTATTTTTAGGCACATTTTAAATAGTTCATAGATGAGAGAAATTAAGGGCTTCTTTTACAAAGCTGTGCTAGCGATTCCTGTGCAGCAAATGAGAGGAAGCCCATAGGAATGGAACAGGCTTCCTCTCATTTGCCATGCCGGGAATTGCTAGCACAGTTTAATAAAAGAGGCCCTAAATGTAGAAGTGGCAGTGTCTAGATAAGGCATAACTCTAAATTTTAACTATGGCAAGCAGACTTATTATCCAGTGTCCACCACAATATCCATTGTAAATACTGCAATGACTTTCACTATTCCCGTGTAATTTGCCGACCTTTGACCTTTTCTAAGGAGGTGGAAAAGACTTCAGAAGCTCAGCTGCTAGACTGAAACTAAGCATTTGCCAATTCAGTTATGCTGCCCGTTATTAAGATGTTTTTTTTTCTGCCAGTATAACACATATAAACACTATAAGCACTTGAAGTAAAAAATAGGATATTTTGCCCACAAAAGAAGGGGAGATTTTTAGGTCTAGTGATGGTGGTGCTTAGTTTTGGGACTGTTTCAGTCTAGCAGCTGAGCTTCTGAAGTCTTTTCCTCCTCAGAAAAGGTCAAACATCAGCAAATTACAGGAGAGTAGTGAAGGTCATTGCAGTATTTACACTGGGTAATGTATAGATAGGGATCATTATTTTAGAAGAGCAGGTCTGCACATGTAGGTCAGACGGAAAATTGATAGATGTCTACCCCCCCAGGAATATAGCAATTAAAAAAAATAAACTTTGTGCAGAAGATACATGTGGAAGTTTCCTAAACTAGGGAGACTTGCACATGTAAGGGCAGTGTATAATGCAGGGGGGAAAGACGCGCAAGTGGTGGCAAAATTCAAATATACATGTATACACGGCATGGCCACCACCTGCACATGTAAAGTCTACAGGTGGCAGCTGGCAAGCTGCACATGTGTGTACCACCATTTTGCAAGAGGTATATGTATAGAGAGCCCATTTAAGTGGTACACTGGTCACCAGTTACATGGGCCTTCCTTTACTGGCCTGGACCTTGGCACAGCAAGATGCTCAAAGTTGTGATGAGAGAAAGGGAGTGGGATTTTGATATACTGCCTTTCTGTGGTTACAATGAAAGCGGGTTACACGTTATATACAGGTAATTATTTTGTACCTGTGGTAATGGAGGGAAGTGACTTGCCCAGAGTCACAAGGAGCTGCAGCGGGAATCTAACCCAGTTCTCCTACTTCTCAGGCCACTGCACTAACCATTAGGCTACTCCTCCACTTCTGGCATGTTTCCAGTCCCACATAACACAGTGGCCTCTACTGGGCCCTGTTTGGATAGCAAGTATTTATTTACATTTTTATATTCTGCTTAAAAACCAAGCAGATTATGTAATCATTTAATTTTATTTAATACAAAGCCCTATAACCAATAGCTTGCAACTAAAAGCCATACAGTGTTGGGTACAACATAAAATTAAAATACAATCAACAAGAAAACCTTCCCCTCAAACTCCTATCACCTACCAAATATCAACATGAGAAATAGTTTAAAAATTGGCAGGTTTTAAGCTGACACTTGAAACTAACAATCTGGAACAGCTTTCAATTCATTCAGCAATTTATTCCAAAGACCCGGTGCTACATCAGAAAAACAGAAAGCATGCATCTGAACCAGAAAAAAACTCTTTTGGTGCTGACAAAAGCCAGATTTTGTGAATCCCATGATCAAAGCTGATGGCCCAGCATGTATTGATGCAAATGCCCTATCAAATATTGAGTATCTATCAACTAAAGAGTCTTAATCACTAGACAAATTTTAATATGAATTCAAATCTCTATGGCCAGCCTGTGCAGCACGTAAAGCAATAGTATAATCCTAATTTTATTTTTTTAATAGTTAACCATAAATATGTGCAGCCATATTCTTAAATTGTTGTAATTTTCATTAAATATACTTAAGCAGACACACATAAATGGTATTACAGTAGTTCAATCATATTAATACTGTCACTTGCACTATTGTACAAAAATTGTGTAGGTACAGGTAACACCACAATTGACAAAATATTTTCAACTTTAACTAAGCTGCCCACACCACCTGGTCAACCAAATTAAGGGAAGAGGTAAGCAGTACCTCTAACTTCAGAGACCACCCGCAATTCCTGAGATAAGTAATTGGAGAGGTGGTGGTGATGGTGTTGGTGGTGGTGGTGGGGAGGGGGGGAATCACCTTTACCAACCCATAAAGCTTCCATTTTCTGCACATTCAGATGGAGATAATTCTGTACCAACCAGGTATTCATTGCTGTGAAACACTCCTTCACAGTACTCTTCAAATCAGCCACTGCCCAAAATCCCAACTGACCAACATCAAATGCCTCAAGTGGACCATAGGGCCCCATAGTGCCCCCCAGCTTCCATGGAGCTGCATGACATGCTGGCCTGCTGAATGATTTTTTACTGAGTTCCTCTTAGAGTAGTGCCATCTTATCCAGCACCCCAGAAAGTCACACCTGGGGTTTGCAAAGGGCTGAGGGTGGAAATGTGTGAAAGAGTAGGGGACAAGGAAGGAGAAAAGGAAAAAGGAAAAAGTGCCTCTGGATATGTAGTGGGATCTTTGAGGGGGCACAAGGACATCATGACTTGTTCATGCAGAGGTGTGAATGTAGGATGGTTCATGGATTACCGAGCAGCTAACCGCTGGTGATCAGGGCCGCCGAGAGGGGGGCAGGGGGGCCAAAATTCCCCGGGCCTTCAAGGAGGGCCTGGCGCCGGAGTCTTTCGCCCTCTCCTGCTCCCAGGCTGCTGGTGCCGCAGTTCCATCTCCACCTGCCTACCCTCAGCTCCCTTCTGTCTGTCGTCCGATCCCCTGCATTAAAAAAAAATCTCTAAAGCAGCAGCCCAGCGCCTTCTGTGTGAAAGCGGCAGATCGCCTCCGGCAGGCCTTCCCTCACTGTGTCCAGTCCTCCTCTGATGTAACTTCCTATTTCCGTGAGGGTGGGACACAGTGTGCGAAGGCCCGTCCGAAGTGATATGCTGCTTTCGCACAGAAGGCGCTCCACCTGCTGCTTAAAATTTAAATGAAGGGGGTCGGATGGCATGCACAAGGGAGCAGAGGGTAGGTAAGTGGAGACTGGGAACTGTGGCGCCGGTGGCCTGGGAGCAGTAGAGGGAGGTGACAGAAGTAGCAATTGAGGGGTGGGGGGCGATCCTTGGGGGGGCAGAGTGGTGATGATCCTGGGGGGCACAGCGATCCTGGGGAGGGGGCATGGCCTTGCCCCGGGCCCGGCTCAGTCTCTCGGCGGCCCTGCTGGTGATCTGGCTACTGTCAAATTTTTCATAGATTCCAGAGTGTGAGAAGATAAATGCATCATGGCAGGATCCTGGGAATTTGGGGGAAAACATCTGTTATTTCTAGACCTGGGTGTTGCAGACCATCTGCATGTTGAGGAAGTGAAAGGCCTTTCTGTTGAAGTACGTGACCTCCCTCCCTGCATTTCCATGAGTACACTACAAATAGGGCTTCCAAAATAAGCACCCTATTGTTAGAAATGACAATAACAAGTGTACAAGACAGGGCAACACCCCCCCCCCCCCCCCAACCTCAGTACTATTGGATTTTCCCTACCTGGGATCTTCAGTACACTGTGCCATTTTTCACATGCTGCACATGTGACCAATCATACTGTACCTGGCTCACAAAAAACATTTCTGTATCCACCCACTCTGTATGGCATCCTCTGATTAGAAGAAACACACTTCAGCAATGATTAATACGGTTTAATAAGAGTTTGAGCACATTGTGTACTGGTTTCTCATTCATTATTTTGTATATGCTGCAGAGAGCTGTGCTGTGTGTTGCCAGCTTTCTTCAGGGAGAGAGAAGACTGAGCACAGAATGTTCATATAAATAATCTCTCATACTTTTCTGGCAGGGGAAGGGCTACCATGTTATGGTTGCACAGCACAGACCCTTGCCAGCTCAACCTGGCACTATATTATTAGGGGGCTTATTTTTGAAAGAGAAAAACATTTTAACAGTGGCATAAAGCAGCATTTGGATGTTTTGCTTGCCAAAACAGTCAAATTGCTATTTTCGAAACCTATCTATACCTGCTGTACACCGCCTTGGGTGAATCTCTTTATAAAGGCAGTTAATCAATCCCAATAAATAAATAAATAATATAAATATTTTGCAGATGTTTATCCATGCATTTAGGCTGCAGTGAATTCAATAACAAGGGAGCATGTTGGGGGCATTTTATTTGGGGGGGGGGGGGGTGATTAGGGCGTTCCTAACAGTTGGACATTTTTCTGCCATAATTTTATTTATTTATTTATTTGTAGCATTTGTATCCCACATTTTCCCAACAATTTGCAGGCTCAATGTGGCTTACATTTGCTGTAATGGCGGTTGCCATTTCTGGGTAACAGAATTACAAATGGTAATGTGTTAAGTTGCATACATACATGATACATGTAACATAACATACATGAACAGATCATGTGCATATATCTACTATAATAAAACTCATCCTCAACGTTCTGAAGACAACGTTCTGAAGTCACTCAGTCACTCACTGAAGGGTTCATGGGTTCATGGTGGTGAAGCCACAACACTGACCATGTCTCTCTGCCCCGCCCTCGCATGACGGACCAATCAGAAAAAACACCCTCAACATTCTGAAACACAAAGGACCATCATAACACCGTTCCCAGGCAACACTAGGCAACGTAAGACGGACCAATCGAGGAAACTACATGACAATAAGGGAGGAGCATTCCCCAGCAGAATGGCTCATTATCTGTGCAGCAAGGAGAGCACAGAACCACCGCTGGAACGAGAGAAGAATATTCCTGCTGTGGGTATGTGCAAAAATAGACCGGGGGAGGAGGGGGGGAGAAATTTTTAAATGCCTAATGCCAGTACTGAAGAGTGCCAGAGGGCCTATAGCACAGACTATATTTGGGATCGCTTGACATGGAATCAGAGGAGCCGGAAAACAACGTGCCCGTCACCATCTGGGACGTGGGCGAACAGGACAAGCTGCAGCCCAGCTAGAAGGATTACCCGCGACCCAGCCAGCAGCAAACAGCGACCAAGGAAGGGGGAGGAGTACTCCTTCCCTGCCTAGGAATCGCTGGAGACTGGCTGCCAAACTAACGAAACAACCGCACACCGACGCACCACCTCCATCATCAACAACCTGCACACACACCGCACCCTCACACACTCACACACACACACAAAAAATAACTCTGTGACACATACACACACACACACAAAAAAACCACATGCTAGCGCCCGTTTCATTGGTTTCGGAAACGGGCCTTTTTTACTAGTATGTTAAGGAAGAATAAATTATCGTAATACATGAACGTTCCTGAGTACGAACAAAATATCAAGGACTAAATCTAAGATGTTTTGAGCTAGACCTGTTTTAATAATGACTAAGCCAAAAAAAAGTGCCCTAAATGGCCAGATGACCACTGGAGGAATAAAGGTATCACCCCCCTTACTCCTCCAGTGGTCACTGACTCCCTGCCACCCTCCAAAGATGTGAAGGAAACAGTACATACCAGCCTCTATGTCAGCTTCAGATGTTATAGCCAGTCCTATTAGAGCAGGAAGAAGGTCCCTGGAGTAGTCTAGTGGTTGGTGCAGTGCACTATAGAGAAGGAAAACCAGGCCCTTATCCCACTCTAACTGTTACACGTGTGGTGGAAAGTATCAGCCCCCCCCCCCCCAAACCCACCAAAAAACTACTGTACCCAAATGTAGGTGATACCTGCAGCCATTAGGGTAATTGTAATGGTGTATAATTAGGTAGAGTAGGTTTTTGGTGGGTTTTGGAGGGTTCCTCATACAATATAAGGGAGTAAGGGTGAGATGTGTACCTGAAAGCTTTTATGCCCCACTGCTCTGCTGGGATGTTTGTGTTGCCAGTCTACTAAGAACATTGACTTCTCCCTACATCCCAATGAATTTTATGCATTTTTCACGTGGACATTTTTTCCGAAAATGAACCAAAAATGTTAAATCCACAGAGCACAAAAACATCTAGCAATTGACCATTTTCGAAAAAAAAAAAAAAAAAGATTGACGTTTTGCTGTTTTATTGACTATTCAGATTCTGGACATTTTGAGCAAAAGATCCAAAGTCAGACTTAGAAGTCATATTGAAAATTCCCCTTCATGTGTGCTATACCGTTTTAAAGTATTTAAGTTTCTTTATAAGACACAAACTAAAAAAAATCATAGAATTTTAAAAAGCACAACGCATAAAAAATGTATATAAATCAAATAAGTTGTTTTAATCATTAAAATATGACAGTTTCCATGTGAATGAAAAGAGAACTGAGTGCATAGCTCAACTAATTTATTTGAATTTTACTCACACCTTTTTCAGTAGTAGCTCATGCTGAGTTACATTCAGGCAGTAACGTTCCTAGGGGGGCTGACACCCGGAGCAGATCGCCGATGCGCCCCGCCCCCCGGGTGCAGCGCCCCCCCCCCCCCCCGGTGAAAGAACCCCCGATCTCCGGCAAAAGACACCCCCCCGGTTGCACGCCGCTGGGGGGGGGGGAGGTGCCGCGCGCCTGCCGGCTCTTCGTTTTCATGCTCCCTCTGCCCCTGAACAGGAACTGTTCCGGGGCAGAGGGAGCATGAAAACGAAGAGCCGACAGGCGTGCGGCACCCCCCCAGCGGCGTGCACCCGGGGCGGACCGCCCACACTGCCCCCCCCTTGGTACACCACTGCATTCAGATACTCTGGATATTTCTCTGTCCCAGGAGGGTTCACAATCTAAGTTTGTACCTGAGACAATGGAGAGTTAAGTGACTTGCCTGACATCACAAGGAGCAGCAGTGGGATTTGAACTAGCCACCTCTGGATTGCAAGACTAGTGCTCTAACCACTAGGTCATTCCTCAACACTAATGCAATACATACCCACATTTTTTGACCTCAGGTTTGCTCTGGTGTGCCAGATTCCACTCCAGTCACTGTTGTCTGGTCTTTTTTTTTTCCGGTGGGTTCTGTTAGCACCACATGCACAAGCAGAAAAACAAAGAAATATCCTCCTCCCCTATGCCTCTCTGCTTCTGGTGTTGCTGCAGCCTGTGTTACTGCATGACCTGCCTGCTTCAGGACCTACTGCCACTCAGCCTGCTATTTTGGGTCCAATGGGCTACGTTAGGCTCACATACAACAAACAGGAAAAGTGAGAAAATCCACTTTCCTTGACTTCTTCTACTTTTGGTGCTTCTATGGCCTGTGTCACTGCCTACCCTGCCTGCCTGCTCCTGGCTCTGGAGCTGTCCAGCCTGTTTTCAGGGTTCAGTTCCACTGTCCTGCTGTATTGTTGCTGGTGCTGTTCTAGCTGCTGTGATCAGCTGTCCTGCCATGCTCTTTTTTCCAGTTGGATGTGTTAATCTAAAAAAGGAAAATAAACAAATCAAAGTAAAACCACACAACACTAACCAACCAACCAACTACAAACTAACAAAATAAGGGGCCCTTTTACTAAAGGGTGGTGGGGCTATGGTGTGGGTAGCGTACGGCAAAATAGCACCACCACCCGGTGTGCCCAGGCACCCAGTGGTACTTCTGCCTTTGCCACATGCTATTTTCCATTCTAGAAAATAAAAATACCCGCACTGCCCAGCGGTAATCGGGCAGTGAGGGCACATTGCTATGTGCTACCCGATTACTGCACAAGTAGAACCTGATAAATAGGTGGTGGTTAGGGCTCAGGCGGTAATGGCTGCACGCTAATTTGGAAACTAGTGCGTGGCCATTAATGGCTCAAATAGGAATTCGGTCATTTTGGAGCCGCAATAAAAAGTGGCTGGAGTGCACGGGAAACCCACACACCAGGGGCAAACTGACTGTTCGGGCAACTGGGCGGTGCCCGAGGGCCCAGAGGCTCTGCTCGGATGCCCGCTGTTCTCCCGTTGTTCTCCCCATTCCCACACACCGGGGTTTAAATCTTTTATTTACCTCCGTCGCAGTGGCCGCGTCATTGAAAGCCTTGCCCGTCTCTAGCCTTCCCTTCGTGAGTTCGTTCCCTCAGAGTCCCGCCTTCTGACGTCATTTCCTCTTTCCAGGAGGGCGGGACTTTGAGGGAACGAACTCACGAAGGGAAGGCTAAAGACGGGCAGGGCTTTCAATGATGCGGCCGCTTCGACGGAGGTAATAAAAAAGATTTAAACCACGCAGGGTGGCACTGTGGCAGGAAGAAAAAGGGGGATGTTGGGGGGAGAAGAGGCATTGGGATGTTTATTAGGATTATTGTGTTTAATGTTAAAATTCTTGAGTGGTGGGGTGGGGTGGGAGAGGCTAGGGTCGTGGGAACTAATTGAAAAGGGCCACAAAACTCAAAAGCTCACCTAGGGAGACTAATAACTTTGTGCCAGCCCTACTAAAATAGCTAATGCAAAAGATTGTCTGGTCATGGCACTGACCCAGGAGCTCCTCATCCAGGAAAGAGGGGCATCACCCAGAGGGGGCTTGATGATCCTTCAAACTGAAAAGAAGCATATCCCCCAAACCAACCCTGAGAGTGAAACACTGAGATAAGAACAGAAAAATTCCCAGCTGTGAGATGGAAGTTAGAAGAGTGCAAGCTGAAATATTTGGCCAAATTATTCTATTAAATAAACCACCTTCAAAGTTTCTACAATGCTATATTTGCTTTACATTAGCAGAAGGATAAAAAGAAAGAGATCAAGAGGCATTGAAGGGACCACAGAAAAAACCCAGCCATACACTGCACCGTAGTAAGAAGAAATGTTCTTACCTGGCACTAAGCGGTAACAGGTATCCCTGAGCAATCCAAAACAGTCCAGTTCAAAGTCTCCAGATTCCCATCCACCAACACTGGTAGAGAATTTAAGAACCAGTTCCCATAGAATTATAAGAAAGCATTTATTGTATCAGTGCTGACAAACAGGGACTCAGTAATCAGATTTTCTGTCTGACTGTCACGGGTTCCGCCACAACTTACCCCTCTCTGCTCCAGTGCATGGAAGCTGACACCCGACAGCACTTTGCTGTTAGTTTGGGGAGGCAGCATTCTGGCCCACCGCACAGGACATTGGCGTCTCACCCCTCGAGTGGTCCAGCCAGCCTGTAGCATCAGTCAGCAGGGGGCAAACACATGCCTCAGAGTCCCCCTTGAAGGAGCAGGACCCGAAACTTCCAGTTAAGATCACATGAGACACCGCCCTCCTCATGGGGTATTTAAACGTACCTTACTTCCAGGAAGTTGCCTCAGCAATTACGCTCTTGGATTCTCCTTGCCTGCTGGTGCTTTCTGCTCTGCTCACTGCCTGACTTGAACCATGCCTGGACCTGGGTTTTGCATTGCCTCTCTGATCTGCTTCTCTCCCGCCATCAGCACCACCATCAGGGAACGGTGGTTAGTTCAGGTGAAGACCCCGGTGGTTTTTGCTGATCCTTGACCTGTCCCTGTCTAGCAGTGCTAGGCCTTTCCCAGTGCTAGTCTCCAGGCACGACACTGAATTGCAAAGCGTTGTGCTACACCTTACATAGATTTACAATATTGTGATTTCCATAAGTACAACCCAGGATAATACACACATGGCTTGTTAGTGCATATAGGTAATACTGATTAGTAACATAACCAGTGCGTATTTCCTAGTAAAAAAGGTGCAGGCACTCAAATGCTAGGCGACTCTTCAGGGGTGGGGTAATCACTGAGGGACCCATCCCACAATAGCCAAGCCCCCTGCAACCGGTCACAGAATGTATGACAAGGCAGAATTGGTGTGTAGAGCCTGAGCTCTTTCATTAAAACTTGGGGTCCATGGGTCAATTTTAGCAGACAATGGAAAAGGTGCTGGTACTCAGTACCCCCAAGTACCCCCTCAAAAAAAGCCCTGAACATAACACTTGCTAATTGTCCTGATGTGTCCCTCTGAAAGCCCTGCCAGTTGGTAGGAAGGCATGACTGATTCATACCTAATCTTGCTAACTGCCCCTCATTGATGAATGATGCCCTTTACCACTACCTATTTTTGGCAGAAGGTGAATAAAATGATACAAGACAGACATGCATATTTAGAAGAAGTCAGTCAAGAGCAGGGCCGTGCCAACACGGTAAGCGAGGTAAGCACGGCAGGAGGGTGCCGTCCTCTGGGGGGCGCCCCGCTGCACCATGCTTACCTCGCCCTCCCGCTCCCATGTCTCAACTGCCCGCCCTCTTCTCCCCCCAACAAGATCCCTTTTAAATTTACCTCTGTCCAGCAGCGAAGGCGCAGCATCAGTGAAGGAGGCAGCGCTCCCGACGTCTCTACTAGTCTTCCCTTCGCTCAGTGTTCCGCCTTCTTCTGACGTCAAGGAAATGACGTCAGAAGAAGGCGGGACATTGAGCAAAGGGAAGACTAGTAGAGATGTCAGGAGCGTCGCCTCCTTCACTGACGCTGCGCCTTCGCTGCCGGACAGAGGTAAATTTAAAAGGGATCTTGGGGGGGAAGAAAAGGGTGAGCAGTTGGGACATGGGAGCGGGAGGGCAGGGGAGAGAGGAGCGTGGATGGGAGGGCAGCGATCATTTTCACGGGGGAGGGGGTGCGCGTCAACTGTTCGTCTGCGGGGGGGGGGGGGGGGGCGGGGGGCGCCAACTGGTCTTCTGCAGGGGGGCGCCACAGACCCTCGGCACGGCCCTGGTCAAGAGGTAGCTAAAAGAGGTCAATATCTGACCTCTCACACTCTTGAGGTAAACAAATTCTCTCAAAACCAGTTTGCACCTGTATGATAGGGCTATACTGTGTGCCAGGTAGTGATTCTACCCATTGAAATCAGTGCTGCAGGTCCCGTAAGGCATCAGAATGAAGTTGGGAGAAATCCAGGACTGGCCTAAACTCTCCCTCCTATAACTGGGTAACTTGGAAGCTCAGAGACAGTGATTCCCTAAACCTGGGCTCACAGCTATTGCTGTTCCCATCCCTATAGGGGTGTAACCAGACATCCAATTTTGTGTGGGCATGACAACCACTCCTTTATTCCCACAGGTAATTGGATCTCTCAACTCCATTCTCCCAACCTCCCACTCCAGCACCTTTTAAAGCCTTCAGTTCTTTACCGGTAGCGACTCATACAGGCCCCAGCAACTTCCTGTTTCTGCACAGGTTTGGGTTGCTGCCGGCTTTAAAAGGTACCAGGAGAAGGGGAAGGGGGTTGAGAGGCCCCAAAACACCTGCAGGGGAGGGGAAGGAGAGATGCCAAGAGTCTTCAGCTAGTGGGGCTTGGGGATCCCTACCAGGCACATCAGAGCTGTGCTGCTGCTGCTGGGTGGACCTGTGCCCACCTGAGGCTTCACCACTGCATCCCAAGAACTTGATCTCAGACACTGCAATTAGTGGAGGACTTATAACACTGGAGCCTCTGAAAATGAACCCCTGAAATCCACATGGAAGATCCATAATAAGAGGGGTTACAAGTGTATAACAAAACAGATTAAAGTAGCCCACAAAAGTCACACAGCACATGTCTATAACTAATCTACTTTATCAGGGCTGAGAACGGCAGCCAGGGAAATGCACAAAGACTAAGCAAGTACAGAAAGAATTTGCTCTTAATTAGTCAGTCAGCTGCTCTAGGGAAACATGTTTAATTGAAAGACATTGCAGGTGATGTGGTATAAGATGGATCACCCTGGGGAGGCTATGGAAATTCCCTCAGTATTCTTGATTTGCTCTGATCACCATTTGTGGAAACTCCTTGAGCCGTATTGAAATATCTTGGGAGATAAATACAAGCCATGAGTAAAAATGATTTTTGCGATGACTCGGGGGATGTTGGGTACTGTTGCAACAAAAAAAAATTTACATTAATACATTTCTGTTGCATTTCCCCAATTTTCCCACCTCATGATTTTGGCACAGTATAGTTTACAGAGATGGCATATCCTTGCATATCATCTGATTTGTTCAGGGATCCCAGTTTGTCACAGAAATATATAATGTCTGAAATAAAAGTGTGATATTTAACAGGTCACAGGGCCTCCCCATTCTTTAGCGTCTTTGTTTGAATGTGATATGAAACACTGCATGTTTTTTCAGTTCTTGACGCTTTGGCTGAAGGTTTCCTCTGCAGCTTATTTGCTATTTCACTGTGAAACACTCACTCCCACTAGTTGGGATTTTTTTTTTTCATACCCTGATAAGGCATCTTTCTAACTTTTCACACGAATATTCACAGCCTGGGCTAAAACCAGGCCACAAAATACTGACTTTAATAATAATGATTACAGATATTATTGGTTAGACAAATATGTTAATTTTTCTCTTTCATTTTTTTGAGATGTGCAAAGATGTGTGATTTTTTTTATTATTACATTAGAGAAAAGATGTGAATAGTTTTCAAAATTATGTTTATTTTGAAAGATTGCAATACCAAAATGATCCAGAAGAGGAAGCTCACCTGTTATCCGATTCATATTTCACATATAGGCATCATACGCAACTGCCTAGGGTGCTAAACTCTGATGGCACCAAATGCTTGACCTAAACAGGGGCCTGATTATTTAGGACTGGGCTCTATGATCTCTGTGGAGAAACTCTCATCCTCACTGCTGTCTGGTCCTGCCTGTTGGCACCAACATTTTGAATCAGGCTCTGTGGGACTGGTTGAAACTGCAGTACCAGAGACGTCAAGGCTGGCTCATCCCAAAGCTGAGAATTTACCACCACTATACAGAAGCTTTTTCTCGTGGGCCCCGCCATGTCTAAAACCAGTTCTGGCAGATGTAGCTTTCTAATCAATAAATAGAAAATAAAATTTCTTTTTCTACCTTTGTCATTTGGTCATTTTATTTTTCCTGTCATGTTGGTCCCAGTCACCGGTTTCTGCTTTCCTCTGTCTTCTGGGATATTGCCAGTGGATTGGCCACTATTGGAAACAGGATGCTGGACTTGATGGACCTTCAGTCTGTCCTAATATGGCAACACTTATGTTCTTATGCTCTCTTAACTCTCTAGCCAGGGTTTCATTGTCTATTTTGCATTTGTTCTCTTTCTCCATGTCTAGCATCCATCTTCTCTTTGTGCCACTATTCACCCTGTCCAATATTTCCCCTGTGCCCCTGCTCCTATACTTCCACCATGTTGAGAATCCCCCTTTGATATTTTCATATTCTTGCCCTTGGTTCAGCATCTCTCGCTCCCTCCCTCTCCCCCTGGTCCTTTAAATTTGTCCTTGATCACTGGCACCGGCTGTAGAAGCCTCAGGATTGAAAACAGGTTACCTATGGGCGGTCCGCGGGGCCTTCCCTCTGCCAGTCCTGCCTCCTCTGATTCTACTTCCTGTTTCCAGAGGGGCAGGAGCGGCAGAGGGAAGGCTACGCAGATGGCTCACAGGCATTGTTTTCAGCATTGCCGCTGATTGAGGGCAAGTTTGAGGGAGCGGGCAATGCCGAACTGACAGAGGGGGAAAGGAAGAAAGTAAGAGATTACTTAATGTGAGGAGCCAATGCTGGAAAGAAGGGCACTTTGGCGTGTGAGCTGTAGAAGGGGAGCAAATGTGTTTGTGACTTGACATGTCTGCAGATACTGTAGAGATGAGTTCCCATGATTATTCTTTCAGGATTTCAATCTTCCTGCAATTCAAAGTGGCTCATATGAGCAGACCTCTATTTGCTGGGAAAGGGTTGGTCAAAATGTGCCTGCATGACTGTACCTTGCTGTAAGAATAATCCTGCCCAATTCCATGCAGGGTGACTAGTGGTTTACAACGTATTGATTTACATATTAGTGAAGGCTCTTGTAAGGCCTGGGGCTCAAAAGTGCCCTTGTAGAAGAACAGAATCAACTACAAAAGTTGTTACAGTGATAAGGCAGTGGCTAAGACCAGAAGAAAACTAGGCTGCATAGAGAGAGGCATAACTAGCAGAAGAAAGGAGGTGGTAATCCCACTGTATAGGCCACAGGTGAGGCCACACATGGAATATTGTGTTCAGTTTTGGAGGCTGTATCTCGCTAAGGACATAAAAAGGCTTAAAGCAGTTCAGAGGAAGGTGACAAAAATGGTATGGGGTTTGCACCAAAAGACATATGAGAATATGTATACCATAGTGGAAAGAAGGGACAGGGGAGGTAAACGGACATTTAAATACTTGAAAGGTATTAATTTACAAACAAATCTTTTTCAGAGATGAGGAAGTGGTAGAACTAGAGGATATGAATTGAGGTTGCAGGGTGGTAGACTTATGAGTAACATCAATGTAAGCCAGGGTTGTCCAACCTTGGTCCTTGAGGGCCACAATCCAGTTGGGTTTTCAGGATTTTCCCTATGAATATGCATGAGACCAATTTGCACACACTACCTCCATTTCATGCAAATACATCTCATGTATATTCATTGGTGAAATCCTGAAAACCTAACCTGATGAGGGCTAAGGTTGGACACTCCTGGTGTAAGCCCTGGCTGATATGGGGTCATCTAGGCAGTCACCTAGTGTTCTCTTCAGAGCATGAGAGGGTCCAGATACAGAATATTCGTTTTTCTGAGGCATGAGCTGGCAATAGAGACTTCTCCTGGAGACT
Source organism: Microcaecilia unicolor (assembly GCF_901765095.1). NCBI lineage: Eukaryota > Metazoa > Chordata > Amphibia > Gymnophiona > Siphonopidae > Microcaecilia > Microcaecilia unicolor. Next base: position 452,676,760 of record NC_044032.1, on the reverse strand, counting down.
GAAAAAGGCTGATGATCTTTGCACACTGTTCACAACACTCTCTCCTTAAATAATTGAGACCACAGCTAGATGTGACTCAGTAAATGATAAGTGGTTCAGAGCACTTTAGATCAAAGTGAAACAGACACATCTTCAGCAGAAGCAGGGATCAAACGTATTTACAAAATGCTAAAGCTCCAACTTATCAAGCCTGAAACTTCCTTTACTCCACAGGGAAAACAGACCATTCTCCAAAGTTCACTTCCAGAATTATCACTACTTTTAGTAGCAGTGTTGATTATACTTTGTTGATCTCTCTTGTACCTGAGACTCTGTAGCTGGTGAGTCTCCTGATGGCTGGAGATAAACTGGTGTCTCCTGGGATCTGCCAGGGCACCACTAGGTGGTATGTGATGGTTCCTTTCCTCAGTCTCTCTTGAAATATTCAGCTGGATGCCAAGCCAGTAAAAACGATACAGCTTTTTTCCTCTTCTCCTAATTCTATTAACTAGGTAGGGGGCTCCCCAATGCCCTTGGTTTACCCAGACTTCAGGACAGCATCTGTGTGATGACTGAAACCTGCCAGCCTTATTTTTATCATAAGCTATTTTTAAGATTCACTGTAACGCAGAACCCAGCTATCAATTGCTGTGCTGCTTCTGGCTCTGGCAGGAACTAAAAACCAAGAGACAAACGGTTTGAATTTTGCTCTTGCTTTTATACTAAAGCAAAATTCCTTCCTTCCTTCCTTTCATTATAATAACTGACTCCTTACCCCTGCCTCCTAATAGAGATAGAACAAGGACAAGAAATCATCAAAACTGTGATTTTGCAAGTGACAGGTAATCTCACTGAATATAGAATTTGTTCTCTAATTGACTGTGTCTGCAAGGGATGGTGTCAAAAAAGCCCCACAGGCTACATCAGGAAATACATTTTCACAGAGAGGTTGGTGGATACCTGGAATACCCTCCCAGTGGAGGTGGTAGGGACTAAAGCAGTGAAGGATTTCAAGAATGTGTGGGATATACACAGAGGATCCCTGTATGGAAAGAGTTTGGAATCAAAGCAAAACTTAAACGACCTTCACACTTTAAACAGAGCATAGAGGGGTGCAGGTACAGCTCTGCCTACCTTACAAGCCTTTATCTTCTGTCACTTACAGTGTTACTATCCTATCAGTGTATGCACTGTAGAATCCATCATCCATCTTACCTATGTAAACTAGCATGCAAACATATACCAGTGGTATCAGAGTTACCCCTCATCCACTCCAACTAAAAATAAAGCATCGGAGAAGCATGGCAGATCTCTGAGAGAGAAAAGGAGATTATAACGATTCCTGGTTGGGGTGAATGGGCAGGCTGGGTTGTGTAGTCTTTTATCTGATGTTGTTTTTCTCTGTTTCTAAGACTAGGGACTTTCACATCCTCATCCTTCTTAAACTATCCCCTGCTTTTGGCACCGTTCATCATTATCTGATCCTTGACATTCTTACCTTGTTTGGATATTGTGATTCTGTGAAGGTGAAGGTCAATTTATGTGATATACTGCCTATAAATAGGCTAAGTGGCTTACAACGTTTTAGTAAAAGGAGGGGAAGGGAACAGCACAAAATGTAATGTCCAGAAACATATATAATATGCACAACTCCTCCACATATAATCAGAAATGTCTTGCAATATCTGCTTGCTATACCACGATCATGTTCTTTTTTTCATTATCTTGTTACCCAAGATTCTACTGTAACACTAATTGTCTAATTCTAACTTATTGCCACCATTCTTGTTGATTGTAAGCCACATTGAGCCTGCAAAAAGGTGGGAAAATGTGGGATACAAATGCAATAAATAAATAAATAAATAAATAAAATAATGGACAAGGTGAAAGGATGGGAAGAGAAGAGGAATGAATACAGTCCTACAAGTGGGACGGGGCAGGATAAAACAAAAGGAGGTCCTGCATCCACACTATTAAGAAGATCATTATGCAGTCAGCAAATCAGGGAAAGCTAACAGGAATTAGTCCGCCCGATATTTAAAACCATTTAACCGGCCAGGAGATCACCAGTTATTTGTCACTGAATATTGCTAATTAGCGCTTAGCGGATAAACGGTTATATAATGCAATATGTTTAAATTTGTTTATTGAGTTATACAATAAAAAACAATAATCAACAGAGCAAGTCAATCAGCACTGGGAACAACTATACATCAAGTGAGCAAAATCACAGCGGAGCTTTGTTTCATATCCCCCTCCCCCCAAAAGACAACGAACAACTGTCCCGAAACAAATTCAACACCTCAACCACCCTTATATAACCAGCTATCCACTGATATTCCGTGCATTGCTGGCTAAGTTTGGTGGCCAAATTCGGATGCTGAAATAGCAGGTATATCTTTGGCCAGTTTAAACTTAACCGGCCAGTGCTGAATATCGACTTGGCCGGTTATGTTTAAAACGGCCTAAAATTAACCGGATATTCAATGCTGGTCACCAGAAATGGCCTGGCATTGAACATCTGAGATCAGTGCTGACAGTGGGAGGCAGCTCAGCTAACTCCTGCAGTCTGAATATTGGGCCAGTATTATGTCTTAAGGAAAGACTTGAATTTATCAAAGGAATGTTCCCTCCTGGTTTTCTCTGGCATCACACTTTTAGTGTATCCTCTGGTGCAGGGATTCCCAAACCTGGTCCTGGAGGCACCCCAGCCAGTCAGGTTTTTAAGATACCTACAATGAATATTCATGAGAGAGATTTGCATGAGTGACCTCCACTGCATGCAGATCTCTCTCATGAATATTCATTGTGGGTATCCTGAAAACCTGACTGGCTGGGGTGCCTCCAGAACCATGTTTGGGAACCACTGCTCTAGTGGATCCTCATCTACCACTATCCAGTTATCAGTTGGTATGTCTCAGGGCTTGGTCACCTATCTTTTTTTTTTATATGAAGTCCCCTGTAGTTTTAATCTCCTCCCATGGCTTTCAGTACTATGTTTATTTTGATGAGTCCCAGATCAACTTCAGTGCAAAAGAAATTTCACCAAGAATCCTGTCTCAAATCTCAGCCCACCTGTTTGACATTGCTGCTTGGTTATCCCATCACTACCTTATGCTTAAAAAGGTTAAGACAGAATTTAACTTTCTTCCCAAAATTCCTTTCTTAGTTTTGCAGTATTCATAAATAACACTATCATCTTTCTAGTTTGTTTCTTCGTTTATAAAAATTCAATCTGTTCACTCATTCCTTTCTTTCTAAACACACTACAAATCCCTTAGCTCCTCTTTAATCACCTCCCACAGCTCCTCTCTAATTACCTCCCACTTAGACTATTACAACCTACTCACAGGTCTCCTACTCCATTTGAGGGATCACCCTGGGCAAGAGTGTGGATGGAGACACTAGGCCCAGGTCAGGGCCAAGAAAGTAGATGTAAATTCCAAAACCCAAGTTATTCCTGTTGATAAAAATACATATTTTCAACCTTTGTTGTTTTGCCATTATTGCTCTGGTTTCTGCTGTCCTCTGTCTTCTCTTAAATCAGTTTCCAGGGTCTCCTGTCCATTCACCATTTTTTTTCTATCCTCCTATCTTCACTCCTTCTCCTACATCCATCCTATTTGGCTCAGCCATTTAAAACAATTACTGTATGGGCACTTACCACACCACCCATTTTATAGACAGTAAGGGCTCATGCGGTAATCCTGAGCGCGCGGTAATGTAGATGTGCTGATTAGTATAGACACGTCCACTTTGCTCCCCCAGACCTGCCCCCTCAACCAAAAAATAAAGACATATTATTTAGTGTGCAGGTAGAGTGCTATATATTTGGGACTTACCATAGGATGCCTGAGCACATCCTGCGGTAAGCCCCTTTAAGTTGCGGTAAGCACATGCTAGCACTTAACTGCAGCTGTGTAAAAGGACTCCATTATATTTTAGAGCCCCTATTGTGGAATTCCATATCCAAATATCTTCACAGAGACCTGTATAGGAAGTGCAAAACAGGCCTCAAAACACATTGTTTCATGCCAGTTTATGAACTGGGTGGGGGTTGGTTAGTGCTTACTCTAGTCTCTATCTTTCCTGGCTTTAGGTTGTGATGTAAACTGCTCTGATATCCTGATGAAAGGCTATATAGAAAGAATAAATAATAACATAACATTTTTATTTATTTAGATTAATCGTTTTTAGTAGTAGCTCAAGGTGAGTTACATTCAGGCACACTGGGTATTTCCCTGTCGGGCTCACAATCTAAGTTTGCACCTGAGGCAATGGAGGGTTAAGGGACTTGCCCAAGATCAGAAGGAGCAGCAGCAAAGTTTGAACTGGCCACCTCTGGATATCAAGTCTGGTGCTCTAACCACTAGGCTACTCCTCCACTCCATACATTTTAGAACTAGAGGACATGAATTTGAGGTTGCAAAGTGGTAGCCATGATAATAAGATCAAGAAATACTTTATCATGGATAGAGTGGTGGCGGTCTGGAATACCCTCACAGTGGAGTTGGTGGGGACAAAACAGAATAAACACAGGGGATCCATATATAGAAAAGGGTTGGAATCAAAGCAAAACTTGAATGACCTTCACACTTTAAACAGTGCATAGGGGGTGTATGCATAGAGTGGCAGGTACAATTCTAGTTGCCTTGTTGGGCAGACTGGACGGACCATACAGGTCTTTATCTGCTGTCATTTGCTGTTTTTTTTGTGGCTCATTTTCGAAAGAGAAAAACATCTAAAAAGTGCCATAAAGCACCATTTGGATGGATTTCTTCTCAAAATGTCCAAATCAGTATTTTTGAAACCTATTTTGCAGGCACTTATCTATGCATTTCATCCGCAATATGTTCAAATTACAAGGGGGTGTGTCAGGGGCATTGTGGGGGTAGGATTAGGGCAGGCTTAGGGCGTGTCTAACACTTGGATGTTTTACAGCTATAATGGAAAAAAACAAAAAAGTGTAGGGTGAAAAATTCAACGTTTTGATCTAGACCTATTTTTATAACGAATAAGACACAAAAAGGTGCCCTAAATGAACAGATGACCATTGGGGGGGGGGGGGGGAATCAGGGATGACCCCCCCTTACTCCTCCAGTCGTCAATGACTCCTTCATACCCCCCAAAAACGTGAATAGAAATAGTACTCGCCATCCTCTATGACAGCCTCAGATTTATAGCCAGGTCCATTAGAGTAGCATGCAGGTCCCTGGAGTGTTGCTGCAGTGCATTGTAGACAGGTGGACTGAGGCCCATACATCCCCCTACCTAGTATACTTGTGGTGGAAACTGTGAACCCTCCGAAACTCACCAGAAACCCACTGTACCCACATATAGGCGCCCCTTTCACCCATAAGGGCTATTGTAGTGGTATAGAGTTGGGGGTAGTGGGTTTTGGGTGGGTTTGGAGGGCTCAACAGACAAGATAAGGGAGCAACAGTGAGATGTGTACCTGGAAGCATTTATATGAAGTCCACAGCAGTGCCCATTAGGGTGCTCCATTGCTCTCCTGGGATATCTGAGGGGCCAGTCTGCTAAAAATGTTGGCCTCTCCTACATCCCAATGGCTTCATTTTGTGCATTTTTAACTTTTGTGAGTTGGGGGGGGGGGGGGGGGGGGGGGGGGAGTTGTTGAAAATGGCCTGAAAAAAATAAATGCACAAAGCACAAAACCTTGTTACAAATGTTTTTTTCAAAATTAAAAAAAGATAGACGTTTTGCAGTTTTGAAAATGGACATATTTCCAATTCAGAGTTTGGACGTTTAGCGTAAAACATCCAAAGTCTGACTGAGACGTTATATCGAAAATGCCCCTCAACGTATCCTCCCCATTTTTTTGCCCTTGCACCTGTTTTTCTCATGTTTATTAGGCTTTCAGTGTAGTATATGACATTGTCCATCTGATGAACCATTGTGATATTTTTCTGTTTGTTCATCAAAATACCAGTTCCTGTGGTTCCTTGTTTTCTTCCTTCTCTTTTTTCCTTATTTGTTTGGATTCCTTCATTTGTATGGGAATTTTGCAAAGCTGATCACAGTTGTGCAGCTACTAGCTTTTATTGACAAGGCAGATTTACTAGGCAACGTGTTGCTAGGTTACAGGAACCACTTGAGACAAGAGTAAGGCTGCCAACTGGATCCAGATACGGAAGACAGTGTGGATTCAGTCCTGGGTTTACCCCATGTGCATGCTGGGACTTGTAGTCTTGCATTCATAGGGTGATAGATGGATGGTACTGCCTCCCAAAAGAAAGTAGTGGGGACAAAAAGGAGGATAGAATTATGGGATAAGCACAGAGGATCATTAGTGACAGGGGAGGAAGTGATGAAGCCAGAGATCAAGTAGGGTCTGTGATGTTGGAATATAATGGGAAAATGACCAGAATAAATGAGGCTAATGATCGAACTGTATTTCGTGCTTATAGGATTACACCTTACAGATCATGTTTCACATTCCAAACACTGTGTGACCCTTGAAACAATGACTCACATTCAGTGTTATTTTCTGCAGAATGGGATTTTTTTGCTGAGCAACTGTTTGGATTTCTTATTTTAGGCATCATTTTGACTTTGTAAACTTTTGCACTCAATTTCCTGAATCAAACTGGCAGGTTGGCTGCCAAAATATACACCAGCAAGGCTGACAGCAGAGAAGATGCTTAACTGGGGAATTGTGGTGGTTGCAGGACCCTTTTTTTTTTTTTTAAAGCTACCCTTTAATATCTATATATAGTAAACACTTTGGATATAGAATGATTGGCAGTAAAACAAAAATAAATCATCTTGTGTTAACCATGGCTATGAATGACTCAACATAAAAAGAACTGTTGGTCAATGGTTGCCAATCTTCATATCAAAGATAAAATTTAATGATAATACTGTGTGACTAATCAGATCTGGAATACAGGACAGATTATGGTTCCTTTGTACCTTCTACCTGATATATTTTATGACAGCCTTCTTATCATGAATCTCTCCAGAAGTTATGGACAAACATCCAAGCCACAAAATTGTACTGCAGTTGAATGGAGGGCTCAGATTTTTATGAATAAATATCTAAATAGAGAAGGTTAATTGAAAATGGGCACTGGCTAGCCACAAACACAAGCTGTAGCAGAGAAAGCAATGTGCCATTAATGACTTCTGAGAAGACTCTGGCTGTGCAAAGACCATTCACAGCTGTCATGTTAACAATTACTGGTACAATGCTTAGCTCTGTGGGATGTGGGTCACCTGCTTTTTGATTCTATTAAAGAGGAAAGAATTTACTCCAGGGAATAAATTTAAGAGCAGGGTAAACCCTGCTGCTGCATATGAATGATGACTGACTGCTGTTCTCCTAAGAGCCAGAGATAAAAGAAACTGTGAAACAGAAGATTTCTGCAGGGCTTGTCCATCAGCAGGATAAACAGATTAACATATATGCACTGAAATCAGTCATTGAGGGTCCAAGGCAGAAGACACCAAAGAAAGAAGTTTATGCTGTGGAGGGTATCTGTTTAATTTCTGTTTAAGTATTGTTTGATAGCCCTGGCATTTCCTGGCTAGGTGGCAGCTAAAGGGTATGTTAGAAGGCATAAGGCTTTGCCTTGAGCCCTTCCACTCTCCAAGGTCACTTCAGAGACTAATACTATTACTGTGAGCCATTAATTTTAAAAAGTGAAATAAAGAAAACATTAAATTGTACCAGAGTTGGTTAGATTATGAAAAGACTGGCAGATCTTCAAGATCATGGAGAGGACGATTCTCTGTGCCTACAATGCTATACACTTAGTTCTAGTCATTAAGTTTAATTACTGGTTTATTGTCCCACAAGAGGACCCAAAGCAAATTACATCGTACAAGACAAAATACATCAATACAGCATGGTATAATAAAATAATTTAAATGATCTTTAATATGCAATTTACATATGACTGCAACCCAGAAATTAAGGCTCACTTGCAGATACAAATTACTTTTTTTTTTAAATTCCAAAACATTTTCTGGACATCTGATATCAGCCTTGCTAGATTTATTTATAGGGAAATGATGAGCATCCATATGTGTCTATGCAAGCAGAGTCTGCCTCATGGAAAGCAGGTCAAGCTTTTCTAGTTGGTGTTTCCCAAGAATTGTCTGAGGGAACTCAATTTAACCCCCCCCCCCCCCCCCGATCTGTTATATTGTTACTCTATTATGTTTATTCTTTACCTGTTTAGTAATAAAGATACGACTGTCATCCATTTCTCATTTTATTCTCCTGTCTTACACCCTCTCTCCTTGTCTTTTTGCTTTTTTCTCTCATTTTGTCTATCAGACCCTTGAAATCTTCTATTTTCTGGCTGCTTTCCTTTGTTTATACCTCTTCGTCTCCTTTGTTGAACTTTCCTTACTCCTTCTTTCCATTGGTGATCAGACATTCCATCTCCAGTTGGAATTCAACAAGTTACTACAAGAGCATTTGCCGGCATGGCCAGCAGGAATAGTGATTTTAAAAAGCAGCATGTGGGGGAAGAAAGAACATCCCACTGTCAACCAAATGCACAGCTTGCTATAATTACTGCTTCCAACAGCCAAGAACATCCTCACCCCCTTATCCCCTGACCCCTCAAAAGCCAAGAATGCCATCCATAATCATCTGATCCTCCTCCCCTAACAGCCAAGGTCCTCCTAATCCCAATCCAAGCCTACCCCCAACTCTTACTGGTGGTATTTCTGGTGACTAGTGGGGGCAGGAGTAATTATCTGTTGCTCATACCCTGTTGGTTGCCAGGTGCAAAATGGTACTAGCTGACCCTAAGCAGTAGTCCTGCAGTACTGTCAGTAGGGCTCAAGCTCCCAAATAAGGACAAGTGCATCTTATTTGACAGCTTCATCCCTAGTAGACGTATTATGTTACTACTGCTTGGGGTCACCAGCACCATTTTGAACCCAGAAACCAATAGCTTAAGAGCAACTAGGAATTGCTCCTGCCCCCACTAGATATGAGGTAGACTTCCTGGTAAGAGCAGGGGATGGATTGGGATTGGGGGGGTATCTTGCCTGTTGAGAGGTTCTATTGGAAGGATCTTGCCTGTCGGGTAGAGTGATTGTGTGATTGTCTTGCCTGTTGGAGAGGGTGTGATTGTCTTGCCTGTTGGAGAGGGTGGGATTGGTGGGTGGGGGTTCTGGGATGCTGTGGACATTAAGAGATGGTAACGCTTGCACCTACTTCTTGATTGTCATTTATGCATGCCATGCCTTAGGCAGGTGAAAAAGCTGATTTGGACAATTTTTTGGTATATATGTGTATTGCCTTTGTAAAATGGAGGATGCACGTCTATATTTTGGTGTCACCCAACCCATGCCCCCTTGAAATCTTCACATAAATATAGTGGCTTTCTAAAATCACTATTTTCTTGTGTAGCTGATTTACATGAGTAAATGCCACTATTTGCATGGGGGAGGATTCTAAAATAAGGTACTATATTATACTAAGGTGCTTATTTTAGAAACACTTTTCCTATTCTATTCTTTATATTAGTTAGTTTCTTAAGCCCTAATACTAGGTTCTAATTGATATACAAAAAAAAAAGTTAAGACTGGTGCATATACCAGGAGCCACAGAATTAACAGAAAATTAGATAGTAAAACGATATTTAATTATTATTGGTATAATACTTTGCAAAATTAAAAGTTTTCATGGCTTGACGAAAACTCAGATAAGAAGAAATTTGTCTCAAATATAAAGGGAAAACATTCCAGAGCTTAGTTGTTTGGAACTGGAAAGAAGAGTCAAAAATTTGATTAAGCTGAATTCCTCTACTAGGTGGAAATTCAAGTAAACAATAATTTATTTATAGCACTTGATATACTACAACTGATACCTGAGGTGACGTGTGCAGTTTACAATTTCTATTACAGGTACTTTGCTCTGTCCTTAGTGTGCTCACAATCTAAGTTATATTTATTTATTTGTTACATTTGTATCCCACATTTTCCCACCTATTTGTAGTCTCAATGTGGCTTACATAGTACCGGAGAGGCATTTGCGGACTCCGGTGTTAACAAATACAAAGTGATGTTGTGGTAAGATAAAGTTCATGTGGCACAGCCACATTAGGGAATCGAACAGCGGAAGAGTTGTGTTATGTCCATTACGTACTTTTGTTTTGTTTTGTTGCCGAGATCAGGCATTTATGTTGGATCGGTAGGGTATGCCTTTTTAAACAGGTTAGTTTTTAGTGTTTTCCCGGAAGTTTAGGTGGTCGTAAGTCGTTTTCAAGGCTTTTGGTAATGCGTTCCACAGTTGTGTGCTTATGTAGGAGAAACTGGATGCGTAGGTTGATTTGTATTTGTACCTGGGGTAATGGAGAGCTAACTGACTTGCCCAGGGTCACAAGAAGCTGTGAAGGGAATTAAAATTTTGGTTCTCCAGGATCTCAACCTACTGCTGACTGTTAGGCAGCAGCAGGAATTGAACTCAGTTACCCAAGTCTGCAACCCACTACACTAACCATTAGGCCACTCCTCTACTCTATGCCATCTCTATGGATTCTGAGATGCAAGTAAAGGTAAAGGGGGCCTTCTACTAAGGCATGCTAGAAAGTGTCTGGCACTGCAATTAGCACATGGGCTTACCATGTGCTCCGGCCACTTTCTACAGTGGCTTAAAAATGGCTGTGGTCGGAATGTTTTTAATGGCCGTGCACTAATTTCCCCATTAGAGAGCGGCCATTACCGCCGGGAGCCCTTACCATCACCTATTTAGTGCTACTCATGCACTAATAGGGTAGGGCACAGCAGTGACGATCCTAGGTCGGCTGCCACCCGGGGCAGATTGCCGATGCGCACCCCCCCGGGTGCAGCATGACACCCCCCCTCCGGCGCATCAACCCCCCCCCCCCGGGTGCATTCTTAGCTGCTGGGGGCAGCCGCGCGGGTCTCAGCTCCGCTGGCTCCCTCTGCCCCGGAACAAGAAGTAACCTGTCCCAGGGCAGAGGGAGCAGGGAACCAGCGGAGCCGACAGGCACGCGGCTGCTCTCTGCACCCCTCCAGCGGCGTGCACCCGGGGTGGACTGCCCCCACCGCCCCGCCCTTGGTACGCCGCTGGGGCACAGTAATGTGCCCATGCTACCTGATTAGCGCAGGCATCCCTACTCTCCACCCCCAAACATGCCTCCCACATCAAAAAAATTAAAAAATAGTTTTTACCATGGGAGTAGTGCATGCTGCTGGCCAAACCACCACAGGACGCCTCAGCACGTTCCACAGTAGTATCCTTTTAACACACAGCAGGCCCACATTAGTCCTACCACACCTTAGTAAAAGGGCCCCAAAGAGTGCGAAAAGTACCCTGGGCTGAAACTTCAAAGTGTGTTAAAAATTATACAAGGCACTTTAAAGAAAAACGGGGCTTGAATTGGCAACCAGTGTCACCTCCTCAATAGTGGAGTAAATCTATCATATTTCTTCGCTCTGAAAATCAGCCTAGCAGCAGTATTTTGTAATAAATGAAGTTGATACATCACCTTTACAGAGACTCCCAGATACAAAGCATTACAATAGTCGATATGAGGTAAGATATTGAACTAACAATCTGAAACGATCCTCAACATAATAGATCCAATAAAGCATAAATTCCTCAGTTTAAGAATTACAGTCCCAAATATTTTTTTGTTTTATTTTTATTAAATTTTAAAGAAAATAACAGGAATACTTTCCTTTATGAAAACGGTTGTGGGTACAAATACAGAAAAGAAATAAACTGAAGCACTGTAAAGTATTCCTCAACCAACATATCAGTAGTCCACAATTATTGGGGTCCTAAGAGCTCAAACAGTTTAAGAAATAACAATTAACTCATAAGAGGAAAAAAAAACAAATAGGGAGGGATATACAGTTTCTTCCTACTACGGACAAGAGAATTCCTTTCATACAGCATCACTGGTCTGTGGCTGTGATGGTTTACCTACCTCAACAGTCTCATTACTCAAAATAATACCAGTTGAGATGACCCATATTCATCACTCTGGGATACAGGAGCAAAAATTGCTTCTGGCATGTGAGTGGCCTTTGCAACATCAGGAAACATTCCAACATTCAAGGAGAGAAAAGGAGAATTTTAATGTTTGAAATTTAGGGGTCCTTTTACTAAGCCATTCTAATGTGCCCATGCTGCCTGATTACTGCAGGGAATGCTTACTCCCTGACTCTGTGCTAGAAAAAAATTATTTTCTAGTGTGGGAAATGGGGCACGGCACAACCAAAACTATTGCAGGGTCCCTGGGCACACCCAGTGGTAGTGCTATTTTTCTGCTTTTGGATCCAATGCAAGCATCACCACAAGTGATCTCTGGGATTTATGGTCCCTGGAATTTATGAGGCCCCTACAAACAGGCCTGGGAAAGGACACTAGTGTAAACAGTAAGATGTTGTCAGACCTTGGAAATCAGATAAGCCCTGAGAAAGACAGTCTTGCAGAAGAAGGAACATTGCTTTTGACTCGTAACCACTTGTAACCACTCGCCTCCACCTACCCTCCTCTCTTCCTTCCCGTTCACATTAATTGATTTGATTTGCTTACTTTATTTATTTTTTGTCTATTAGATTGTAAGCTCTTTGAGCAGGGACTGTCTTTCTTCTATGTTTGTACAGCGCTGCGTATGCCTTGTAGCGCTATAGAAATGCTAAATAGTAGTAGTAGTAGTAATTGTCTGAAACAGGTATTTAAACTGTCCTCTCAGAAGAATATTTTGGGAGATGCAGAGTTAGACGACATGTTTGGGTCCCCTGCGCTCCCCATGAGAAACTAGCATTTGTAATGTACTTTCTCTTGGTAAGAATAATAAAGAATTGCCTTTCTCATATGCTGGCCCTCATAGTCTTTTATCTCTCTCTAAATTGTGGGTGGTTGGTGAGTACTAGTTTGGGAGGTGATACAAGCAGCCTTAAAAACATGGCAAAGTGGCAATACATTACTGCTGCTTTGTACAAGGGGCCCTAAATTCCTTAACTACTGTAGTAGGACCTTGCAACAAGCTCTGACCAGAAACCACAGTACTGGGGATTTTCTGAACGACAGAACTTTTCAGCAACTTCCATCTGATTTCATGGCTCTGATGCAGCCTCCAGAGTCAGATACACCCTACCCTGCCCATAGTAGCCGGAGAGGAAGTGAGATCACTATTCAGCATTTGTTTCTCTACAGACATGGCTTTCCTTGCAATCACAGGATTTGTCTGTGAGACCTGCTCCTTGGGAGTCAGCAATGCGCTGCATTCATGGGGAGGGGGGGGGGGGGGGTTTGAGTTGGCAACTTGCCACCAACAGCCCCCAGCAAACCATCCCTGGATGCTGGAACTCTCACCACAAAAGTATCCTTTGTTGAGATGCGTAGGAGAGGAGTAAGTGAAGATACCACCGAAGCAGTGCTAGACTTCTGTTTTCTTTTATTTTCTCGGCAGGCATAGCTCTAAGGCAAAGAACTAAGTGGAAACGTCTTCCCTCTAAGGCGCCATCTTGGGAACCAACCCCCAATTTTTCCACTTGTGGCTCTGTGTGTTTTGGACATCCATAAACCAGCACTTTAATGTGTATCATGGAGACTGGATAGGCCATATATATGGTCTTTATCTGCCTTCATTTTTCTATGTTTCTATGCATAGGCACTTACTGTAAGTTCTGAGTTTTCAAAGGTGGGATATGGATGTCTAAAACTGAAAAATGTCCAAATGCTGCTCTTGCTGCCTCTCAGAAGCTGCCACTCTGTGCAAATTATTATGGTGTATCATTTATATTCTGCTGATATTTATCATATTTCTGTTATATGTACAGGACAAATATATTCCGCGCATTAGAAAAAGAGGAAAAAAGACCAAACGTCAGCCGGCGTGGCTAAACAGTAAGGTAAAGGAAGCTATTAGATCCAAAAAACAATCCTTTAGAAAATGGAGAAGGGAACCAACGGAAGACAATAAGATAAAGCATAAGGAATGTCAAGCCAAATGCAAAAAGGAGATAAGGAGGGCTAAGGAGGACTTTGAAAAAAAGTTAGCAATAGAAGCGAAAACATATAGCAAATTTTTTTTTAGGTATATTAAAAGCAGAAAGCCGGCTAAAGAATCGGTAGGGCCGCTGGACGACGGTGGTGTTAAAGGGGCGATCAGGGAAGACAAAGCTGTAGCGGAGAAATTAAATGAATTTTTTGCTTCGGTCTTCACCGAGGAGGATTTGGGAGGAATACCGGTGCCGGAAAAGGTATTTGAAGCGGACGAGTCGGAAAGACTAAATGATTTCTCTGTAAACTTGGAGGATGTAATGGGGCAGTTCTGCAAACTAAAAAGTAGTAAATCACCGGGTCCGGATGGTATTCATCCCAGAGTATTAATAGAGCTGAAAAATGAACTTGCGGAGCTGCTGTTAGTAATATGCAATTTATCCCTAAAATCAGGTGTGGTACCGGAAGATTGGAGGGTGGCCAATGTAACGCTGATTTTTAAAAAGGGTTCCAGAGGAGATCCGGGAAATTATAGACCGGTGAGTCTGACGTCGGTGCCGGGAAAAATGGTGGAGGCTATTATTAAGAATAAAATTACAGAGCACGTACAAAAGCATGGGCTGCTGAGACAAAGTCAGCACGGATTTAGTGAAGGGAAGTCTTGTCTCACAAATCTACTGCATTTTTTCGAGGGGGTGAACAAGCATGTGGACAAAGGGGAGCCGGTGGATATTGCATATCTAGATTTTCAGAAGGCGTTTGACAAAGTGCCTCATGAAAGACTCCAAAGGAAACTGGAGAGTCATGGGATCGAAGGCAGTGTATTATTATGGATTAAGAGCTGGTTAAAAGACAGGAAGCAGACAGTAGGGTTGAATGGTCAGTATTCTCAATGGAGAAGGGTAGTTAGTGGGGTCCCTCAGGAGTCTGTGCTGGGAATGCTGCTTTTTAACATATTTATAAATGACCTTGAGATGGGAGTAACTAGTGAGGTAATTAAATTCACAGATGACACAAAGTTATCCAGGGTCGTCTCGTCGCGGGAGGAGTGTGAAAGATTACAAGAGAACCTCGTGAGACTGGGGGATTGGGCGTCCAAATGGCAGATGAAGTTCAACGTTGACAAGTGCAAAGTGATGCACGTGGGAAGGAGGAACCCGAATTACGGCTATGTCATGCAAGGTTCCGCTTTAGGAGTTACAGACCGAGAAAGGGATCTGGGAGTCATCGTGGATAGAACGTTGAAATCTTCCGCTCAATGTGCTGCGGCGGCTAAGAAGGCGAACAGAATGTTGAGTATTATTAGAAAAGGGATGGAAAACAAGCATGAGGATGTTATAATGCCGTTATATCGCTCCATGGTGCGATCGCACCTGGAGTATTGTGTTCAGTTCTGGTTGCCTCATCTCAAAAAAGATATAAAGGAATTGGAGAAGGTGCAGAGAAGGGTGACGAAAATGATAAAAGGGATGGGACGACTACCTTATGAGGAGAGGTTAAGACGGCTAGGACTCTTTAGCCTGGAGAAAAGGCGGCTGAGGGGTGATATGATACAGGTCTACAAAATAATGAGTGGGGTAGAGCGGATAGATGTGAAGTGTTTGTTTACGCTTTCTAACAATAATAGAACTAGGGGACACAAGATGAAATTAGAATGTGGTAGGTTTAAAACAAATTGGAGAAAGTTTTTCTTTACTCAGCGTGTGGTTAGACTCTGGAACTCATTGCCGGAGAAGGTAGTGACGGCAGCTGGCCTTGCTGAGTTTAAAGGGGGTCTGGACAGATTCCTGAAGGAAAAGTCCATTGATTGTTATTAAATTTTGGGTTTTTGCCAGGTTCTTGGGGCCTGGATTGGCCGCTGTCGGAGACAGAGTGCTGGGCTTGATGGACCTTTGGTCTTTTCCCAGCGTGGCAGTGCTTATGTACTTATGTATGCTCTACTATGCAATTTTAATGTATATATTTCTGCCACTGTATCGTATTATTGCTATTATCTGGATTTAATTTGCCTATCTCCAAGTTTACCTCATTGTTTTAACTATGCTTTACACTGACCTTTAGTCATTTTACTATTATCATGCTGTTAATACAATGTAATTTGTTTATATCAAGCTATACCTGTTGTACACCGCCTTCGATGATTCTGTTCATAAAGGCAGTTAATAAATATAAGAACTAAACAAATGCCCCTTTTGCATTCCCTCTTTTGTCACGCCAGTGGACTTCTGGTTTTCTTCGCAAACTGACAGTGTGCAGTTAGCATATCCGGGTTTAAAACAGTTTTGGACAAGGTCCTGGAGGAAAAATCCATAGTCTTCTATTGAGATAGACATGGGGAAAACCACTGCTTGTCCTGGGATTGGTAACATGAATCTTACTACTATTTGGGCTTCTGTCAGGTACTTGTGACCTGGATTGACCACTGTTGGAAGCAGGATACTGGGCTAGATGAATCATTGGTCTGACCCAGTATGCCTATTCCTATGTTCTTAAGTACTACCAGTGGTTACCCCTCTCTGCTCATATCCAGTTTAAACATTTAATTCTTGTTTTCAAGTCTCCTTTTCCCTCAGCATTGGACTTTCTATCCTGTCTCTTTGTCCCTTATACTCCCTCCCATCCGCTTTGCTCTTCCACAGCTGGCTTCCCTGGCTTCCCCCACCATTTGTCATTTGCCTTGATGCCACCCATGTTACGGCCATCAGCTAGGCCAGAATTCATTACCTTCTCACCTTCAACACTTTCAGAGGTATGAGATTGTCAGTTTGACTTCATGTCAGTATTCTGTTTTTGGCATCTCTGACTGCGCTGTTTTTTCAAATCAAGGTGATCTTTTTTCAATTTTACTTCAGCACACTCAATATATATTCATTACACTTGACAGTAAAAGGATTGTTGTGTAGCCCCTGAAGCAGCCCTGTTGGGCGAAACACGCCCGTGTCGGGCTGTTTATGTGTATATATATATATTTTTTTTTAATTGGTTCTTAACAATAAATTATGTTTGTCTTTTAACGATCTGCTCTGTTCGTTTTCCATCTTGGAGTTTGCAGACCGTCTGCCTTTGTGCTTTCTTGGACCACTTCTATAATTAGTGCCACCATTTCAGCACCCAAGTTACGCGAGTTGTGAGCCTATTTTGTAAGAACATTTACGCATGTAAATGTTTTTATAAAATATTAGTCTAAGTGGGCATTGCTGTGTGCCCTCACACCAGGCCAATGGCTTGCATAAATCTTTGATGGATTAGAAGCATACAGTGCCACCATGAATGACGGAATTATCTCTTTGGGGAGAAATCCATGATACACCCGAGTGGCGAAACATGATGTAATGTTAGACAGAACATATTCCCTGGAGTTGATATCTTTAAGCTAAGTGAAAGCTATTACCATGACTAAAATTCTTTAAGCAGTTGTTTCACAATAACGTTTGGGAATTGGTGAAGTACCCTCAAAATAGTAAAACTATAAAGTGACAAATGAAAAATGTAATTAAACAAAAAAAATAGAACAACTCAGGAAGACCGGTGACGATAGGAGAGTGGCTGTTTGAACCTATAATAGCACCACAGCTCCGTTTGACTGAGGTCTTCAAGATACGTAATCTAAGTGATATGATATATGACGTTGGAGCTGATTAAGACAGTTCACTGGCATAAATATAAGCACCTAATTGTGGCATTTCTGTGCTTCAATTGTTTCTGTGCTTCAATTGTAGTGTTCACCTTTTTGTTTAATTGGTACTAACAGTTTACTGGTCTTTTCTTGTTACTTTTATGGTATTGAAAAGTATTCTTCACACTCACTTTCTGATGCCAAAATGCTCATTTCTGAATGACGTGAGTTGGTCAACGCACCAAATAGTTTATTTATAAATATTGTATTTGTCAAAGTCTCTCTGAGGCACAAGGAGGAAAATGTAACAGGAGCTGATAAATTAAGGCCCTCCTTTACAAGCCCTATTCGTGTGTGGCCCTTAAACATTACTTACATAAACATCTAAGATCCCCATTTTACAAAGTCAGGCAACATACATCTTAAACCTAAGTGTGTGTGTAAATGGCAAGGGGTGTGGTCTGGGTGTGCTTTGGGCAGAACAAGAATGTAGTAAGATATTTGGGAGCCCTTTTACAAAGGAACACCAAAGAGTGGCCTGCAGTAGTGTTGGCATGTGTATTGGAGGCGCACTGGACCATTTCTCCAGTGCGTCTGGAAAAATGGGCTTATGGGGGGGGGGGGGCTGGGAAATGGATGTGCAGCAAAATGAAAACCAGTGCACATCTATTTATGGCCTGAGCCCATAATGTTACCCATTGACTAAGCAGTAAGGGCTCATGAGTTACCCGCGCGGTAACTGTCCAGCTTATGCCAACTACCAATTACCACCAGGAATGCCCCTGCATGCTTTCAGTGTGCACCAAACTCAGAATTACCACCAGGTGCACGTGCTAGCTAGGCAGTAATGCCAATTTGACATTTGTAAAAGGGCCCCTTACCCCCCCCCCCCCAACATTCTATATATGGCACCGATCCAAGATGAGGACTGTATCAGAATTCAAGAAAACATGGGACAGATATGTAAGATATCTTATGGGGAGGAAGAGATAGAGGATGATATGGATGGGCAGACTGGATGGGCCATATGGCCTTTATCTGCTGCCATTTTTCTATGTTTCTAGTCTGTAAATTAAGTATGCTAATATCAGACCCACCTATGCCCCACCTATGTCAATGATCAAAACCTCACACTCGATACCCATGTGAAGAATACAACGAAAAAAATGTTCCAATGTGGAAACTCAAACGAATAAAACCTTTTTTCCCAAGAAACATCTTCCACACCCTAGTATAGTCATTAGTAATGTCACTTGGACTACTGTAACGCTCTGTACGCAGGCTGTAAAGAACAGACCATTAAAAAACTCCAAACAGCCCAGAACACCACAGCCAGACTCATTTTTTGAAAACCTAAATATGAAAATGCGAAGCCCCTAAGAGAGAAACTGCACTGGCTTCCGCTTAAGGAACGAATTGAGTTCAAGATCTGCAAGACCGTACACAAAATCATTCACGCAGATGCCCCACTCTATATGTTAAACCTAGTGCACCTACCGCCCAGAAATGCCAAAAGATCGGCCTGCAAATTCCTCAATCTGAACTTCCCCAGCTGTAAAGGAGTGAAATACAAACAGGCTTATGCTACGACCTTTGCGTACAAAAGCACACAGTTTTGGAATGCTTTACCCAAGGCCCTGAAAACCATGAACAATCTAACCAGCTTCCGCAAAGCTTTGAAAACACATCTCTTCAACAAAGCCTACAAAAGTCATCCTCAATGAAACAAATCATTCCTTAAACCACCCAAGTACACCAAAACACCTCTCACACGACCTTACCTAACACCTTTCCATCTAAATCCTCTTATACCTCAGCTTATGATCAACTATATTTAAATCATGTAACAACTTTATCATAACCATACTCTGTAAGCCACATTGAGCCTGCAAAAAGGTGGGAAAATGTGGGGTACAAATGCAATAAATAATAATAATAATGCCCCCAAAATATAGAATAGCATAAAGGCTGGATTCAGCAATGGGGCCCATTATAGCTTATTCCAACGCTCAACTGTGGGTGCGAGGACTTATACCTGTGAAACCTGGTGTAAATCGTGGCATGCAAGTTGGGTGCACAACCTCAGAATTTTATAGCAATGAGGGGCATAATCAAACTGCGCCGGCCAAATAGCTGGCCGGCCATCTTCGGGGCCGGCGCCGTAAGTGGGTGGAGCCAACCATATTTTCAAAAAAGATGGCCAGCGATCACTTTCGAAAATGAGCTGGAAAGTGCCTAAATATTTGGAATATCCATAACCCACCCATGCACCATCCCATGGGTTGCATGCAGTGTTATAGAATAGCATGTAGGCAGATGTGCAAGTAAGATCAAATTAGTGCCAATTAACACCAATAATTGGCCTTAATTTGCTCATTAACTAATTAATTTGCCCAAATCTGAGTGCCCGGATTTGGGCAACCTATATGGTATCTGGGGTATGTGCACAGCTGTTATTTATGCATGGATGGCAGCATTCTATAAATTTAAGTGCAAAAAGGACCCTTAACTTAGAGAACGAGGGAGATGGTACCCATCAAGAGTAATCCTATTCACATATAACATTTCTGCTGCCTCACATCCTCCTAGTCAATGCATTTCCTGCCTTAAAATCTGAGTACACCATTCCTCTTTAAGATTAAGCCTCACTCTTTCCTCCAGTCTGTTACTTCACTCACTGTATTTTTAATAACTCAGTAAGAGTCCACATTAAAACAGTATCCTAGGCAAACCCACATGCCAGCTTTTTGAAACTATTCTTAGCAATAAAGGAGGTACCGGAGTGCGGCACACTTCAAAAACATATGGCACAGGGTATTCTAGCTCACAATGTTCTACCTCAAGCTGCAGTGCGCCCCAGTCTATAACTGTGTGAGCAGAATTGCAAGAGACCTTTCAGTGTTTGCACAGGAGTAATTTTCTCCCCAGCTTTAATGTATCTGTGTATTTATCAGCCCTTTGACACCAGGAGCAAGCATGGCGTCCTTTTATTCTTTGAAAAATAAACTTGCAAGTGTTATCACAAATAGAACTTCTATTTTCGTCTGCTGGGTTATGGCTAGGAAAGAAAGAAGGGGAAGAATAAAATGAGGTATATGGGGACTAATACACAATGAAAAATATAATTAAATCTGTTACAATCCAAGATAAATACAAGCTGCCTCTGTTCCTACGGAAACTTCAATGCATGAACCAGATATGTGCCAAATTATTTTATAATCATATTATTAGCTACATTGCATTGGTTTTCTGTGCAGGAAAGGATCACTTTAAAATGATTTTGCCTGATTTTTTAAAATACGGAGGGTCCCTTTTAGTAAAACTTAGCACATGCTAACAGACATTAGTGTGCACTAAATGCTGCGCTTTGTATTTTATACCTGTGGGTCACGTGGCACTTAGGATACGGCAAAAGACAGAAGCACAGCAACCCTTGCAGTCACACAGATAAGTCAAACACAACAAGGGTGAAAAATGATGGGAACTGCAGGCGATGTACACTGTGTTGAAGCTTTATTACAACATCGGAGACTCGACAGGAATCATGTTTCAGCCAAAAAAGGCCTTCCTCAGGAGTCTTTAATTGGATGTATCAAATTCTTAGATGTTTTCTATAAAATACATGCAATGGCTTATATCTTGCTGTTAGAACTTCTCATACCATTTTAGTACTCTTGATCTATCTATAAAACCCAATATA
Organism: Microcaecilia unicolor; assembly: GCF_901765095.1. NCBI lineage: Eukaryota > Metazoa > Chordata > Amphibia > Gymnophiona > Siphonopidae > Microcaecilia > Microcaecilia unicolor. The sequence goes on along the minus strand of NC_044032.1, from coordinate 452,655,502 downwards.
TAACTGATTCAAGAATGGTAGAAGGGAGGCAAAGTATCTGAAGTCTTCTCGTAGGGGCACTTTAAATCAGCCTTCACCTAGTGACGGGGTCATAAGAACATAAGAATAGCTATACTGGGACAGACCAATGGTCCTTCAAGCCCAGTATCCTGCTTCAAGTAGTGGCCAATCCAGGTCACGAGTACCTGGCAGAAACCCAAATAGTAGCAACATTCCATGCTATAACTCCCGGGGCAAGCAGTGGCTTCACCCATGTCCATCTCAATAACAGACTATGGACTTTCCTCTAGGAATCTGTCCACACCGTTTTTAAACCCAGATACATTTAACCGCTGTTACTGCATCCTCTAGTAACGAGTTCCAGAGCTTAACTATTCATTGAGTGAAAAAATATTTTCTCCTATTGGTTTTAAAAGTATTTCCATATAACTTTGAGTGTCTCCTAGTTTTTGTAGTTTTTGAAAGAATAAACAATCGGTTTCTGCTCTGTGCAACTTTTGTTCAAGATCATGTAAGCTATGTGAATGACATGGAGCATTATATCAATGATGGGAGTAGCCTACAGTCCTCATTTCTAACATACTAAGATGTCTTTTCATAGCCCACAACGGAGTCAATTCATTAACATTTTTATCTACTGGAGCTCTATGCCCATCTATATAAATTCAATTCTTACAAAATTTCTGAAAATCTAACCTACTCCACTTAATTTATAGCATAATGGTCAGACCACCGAATAGATTGACCCCATTTTTCTAGACATCATAAAAGAATGTGATTAATCTCAGAGAAGAAGACTAAGACCTATATTTACTAAGCGGTGCTATGGGTGTGTTAGTGTTTTTAATGCGCATAAATGGTTTACGTGCATTAAACGCTAACACGCCCATAGAAATGTATAGGTGTATTAGTGTTTAACGTGCCTTAAATTTACAGGCGGGTTAAAAACGCTAACGCATCTTAGTAAACATACCCCTAAGAGGGTTATTTTTGATATGTCTAAATCTGATTTTGGATGTTTTGCAGAGAACATCCAAAAATCCAAAACATCCAAAAATCCGTAGTGAACATAACCATTTTCAAACCAGAAAAACATCCAACTTCTTGTTTTAAAAATGGCCATTTGCTAGATGCTTTTCACGCTCAGTGTATCAATCTTTTTGGACCATTTTAGAAAAAAAAGTCCAAGGGAAAAATGCACAAAAAACAAGGAAATTGAGATGTATGGGGGGAGGCCAGCATTCTTAGTAGACTGGCCACACAGACTTCCCAGCAGAGCAGTAGGGCACCCTAAAGGGCACTGCAATGGACTTCACATAAAAGGTCCCAGGTACACATCTCACCATTAACCCTTTTTTGTATAGTAAGCCCTCCAAAACCCACCAAAAACCTGCTGTACTGAACTGTACAATACTACAATAGCTCTTATGGGGGAGATTCTATGTTTGGCACCTGGAAAATACTCATTTTTGCCTAAGCGTATTCTATAAGATTTAGGCACAGTATATAGAATATGTGTCAGAAAACACCTAGCAATCCACCTGGGGTTACCCCATGGCCACTTAGAGGGTCTATCCCCAGCACAGCTTAGGTCCTCTTGCACCTGCTGCTTGTGCTCTACACTAGTACCCTCCTCTCACGGACTGGGACACAACCACCTCTGGGCGAGTCTCCCGCTCTCCAGTTATCCCCAGTGATTTCTAGGTTACCGGGTCCACACTCCCAGTGGTACCACAGTTCCCAGAAAGCAGTCACAGACTCAACACACAAACTACCAGGATTCTTTATCAGTACAAACAGGCAGAGTCAACAAACTAAACAGGTTTATTGTCACACTGGAACGATGAACAAAAAATGTGCAATCAGCAAACAATAAAAAGTAACTGAAGTATCGATCAATTATAACACTAACTAAACATCTATATACTGTCTAAACAGTACCAGAGAAGGTCAGGACATATAATTCACCAAGCCTCAGCAAAGAGATCTGTCTCTCTTTCCTCCCAGACTAAGACTGATGAAACAGCCAGCAGCAACTGCTGAGTAATTTCAAACTCCAGGCCAATCAGAGCCTAGTCAACAAGTTTTAAAAGTATACTGCTCACAGTACTGTATATTCACTTCTTCAATAAGGGGCCCTTTTACTAAGCTACGTAAGCATCTACGTGTGCCCAATGCACGCCAAAATGGAGTTACCGCCCGGTTACCGCATGGCTTTTACAGTAATTTCATTTTTGGCTGAAAAATAATTTTTATTTTCAGACGCGCTTATTGGATGCATGCCAAGTGGCATTTGACGCTCATAGGTCATTACCGCCCGGTTACCCTGTGAGACTTTACCCCTAGATCAATGGCTGGCAGTAAGGTCACAGATCCAAAATTTTGATTTTGCTGAATGTCCATTTTCGGCAAAAATTTTAAAAAGGCCTTTTATAAAGGCGTGCTGAAAAATGGATCGGCGCATGCCCAACACCCGTGCTTACACTATCGCAAGCCATTTTTCAGCACACCTTAGTAAAAGGACTCAGGATATGCACTTTTTTTATAACAGCTTTAACATAAAACATGTACCACCTGCTGGCCAAACTAGAGAAATGCACGTCAAGAGTTAATAAAATCAATTTTACAGGTTTAAAACACAGTTTCTTCACAATATGCTTAGTTGATATCCCAGCATCTAAACGACATGCCTCTATTTACACCAATGAAAATGAGGCATAAATCCCAGCATGTAAATTTACATGGACTGGGCCATATTCTATAACAGCATATATAAATTTGGGAACGCCCACAAAATGCCCATTTCCCCGCCCATAGCCGCACCCCTTTGAACTGCACGCTTTAGAATTTAGGTGCAGTTCATTACAGAATACGTTTAACAGGTTATGTGTGTAAATTCTAATTATTGTCAATTAGTGCTCATTATTGCTTGATAAGTGCTATTAACAACGCTGATTGGCTTGTTAAGCCAATTAAGCTACATGCTTTGTTAAGGAAAATGCTTAGATTTTTCTGCATAGATCTCTAGGCGTGTTATATAGAATCCAAGGGTATGCCTGAAGGTGTCACCTATATCTAGGTACAGTAGGTTTTTGGTGAGTTTGGAGGGCTCACACTTTCCACTATAAGTCTATCAGTTAGCATGGGATATGGGCCTGGGTCCTTTCTTTACAGTACACTGCACTGACCACTAGGGTACTCCAGGGACCTGCTTGCTGCTCTAATATGCCTGGCCATAACATCTGAAGCTGTCATAGAGGCTGGTATGCACTGTTTCTTTCAAATCTTTGGGGGGTGGGAGGGGGGTCAGTAACCAAGGAGGGAGTGAGGGGGGTTATCTTTTATATAGGGCACCTTTTTGTGACTTAGGCATGATTGAAACAGGTCTAGACCTAAATGTCTAACTTTTAGCCCTGGACATTTTTTTTTAAATTCCATTATGGCAGAAAAACATCCAAGTTTTGGGAACGCCCAAATCCCACCCTCAACATGCCCCTTTGTGATTTGCACGCACTGCAGAGAAAAATGTCTCAAATCTGAGTTTTGAAAATTGCCATTGGTTGGTTTTCTCTTTTGAAAATGAGCCCCTAAATCTAGTGCATATCCTTTTTTATGAATTGCAAAGTTAACCTTTTTGTCCATAGTTCAGTATGTTAATGCCACACATGAAACATTCATTAAAATGCTGTTGGGGGACAACAGCAACATGAAAAGTAGATTCTGCCAAAGCAGATATCAATATCAGACAGAGAACTGAGACAAGATTAATGCTAAATTATTTTATAAATATAAAGGGAATGTCTTCCTGAATTCAGCAGAGCTGACAAGAAACCCTCTACATTTGCCTGTAGCATATACTTCTCTTTCCACAGGATCCAACCTATTTCAGAAAAGATCTGCCTAGAACATCAGATGGTCTGTTTGCAAGATGAAAAGAATGAATGGATGGTATCGTTCATTAATAGCTGACACAAAGTTACTAATCTATCTTCTGCTAGCTCCTTGCTTGTCATTCCCAGGAGCAGGCAGGAGTGAGTACAGTAGCCGTGACAGGGTTAATGGTTAATTAAACTTTTTGCTTTCTCTATTCAGATGCTGTCTGATCACATGAATTCTTTTAAATCCTTTTCTTTGAACATTTCTGTAAACCTCAGTGACTTGGTGTACAGCAGGTTATAAAGGGCTGATGGAACTGCCTTCTTCCGAGTTGTCCATTGTACTTTATTTCTTGTCATTGTCACATGTTGGAAACACAGAATGGCTCAAGGACAAGGTTAATAGTTAACCCAGTTCTTTCTAGTGAATTTCTTGCTGGGGCTGGGCCTTTTCCCTACTTCATCTAACATTTCACTGACACTCTTTGTGAAAGACAGCACACCTCCAACTGCTGAGACCTCAAAGCAGGTACACTGTGGGTGGAAGAAATGAAAAAATCCCTCATGCAGAGGCAGGGCTTTTGTAAAGCTGTAAAATAGTGCAACTTGGTGTACTGTATAAATATGTTTTTTTTTTTAAGAAGAATGACAGAGAAACTTGAGAGCAGAGCACTAGAGTGATAGCATCAGGAGAATATTGGTTGCCCTGCAAGAAAATTCATCTCATTCTGATGTTATTCCACCAACATTTTCCAGAACTTTCAGTTATTTTATGGGCCCAATATTTAAAAAAAAGCTGAGCTCCTTAATTTGTGTCCTATTTTCAGCTGCAAATTCATCTTAATTAATTAATTTGTTACATTTGTATCCCACATTTTCCCACTTATTTGCAGGCTCAATGTGGCTTACATAGTACCATAAAGGCATTCACCAAGTCGGTAGATAACAAATACAAGGTGATGGTGTGGTCGAATAAGGTTCATGAGTTTCGGACGCAATGGGGCCGCAATGGGGGTAGAAGAGGGGAAGGGTTATAAGGTGTCCATAACAAACTGTGATGTTGCTGTGTTGCAGAGTTCAGGCACTTAGGTTGGGTCAGTAGGATATGCCTTTTTAAACAGGTAGGTTTTTAGTGATTTCCTGAAGTTCAGATGGTTGTAGGTTGTTTTCACGGCCTTTGGCAGTGCATTCCAAAGTTGCGTGCTTATATAGGAGAAGCTGGATGTTTTGTATTTGAGTCCTTTGCAGTTCGGGTAGTGGAGGTTTAGGTATGTTCGTGATGATCTGCTTCTGTTTCTGATTGGTAGGTCTATGAGGTCTGTCATGTATCCTGGGGCTTTGCCGTAGATAGTTTTGTGGACTAGGGTGCAGATTTTGAAGGCAATATGTTCTTTGATTGGGAGCCAGTGCAGTTTTTCTCGGAGGGGTTTGGCACTTTTGAATCATGTTTTATCAAATATCAGTCTGGCTGCTGTGTTTTGAGCGGTCTGGAGTTTCTTTGTGAGTTGTTCTCTGCACCCTGCAGAGTTTAAGGGTGTTTTACTAAGTGTCAGTAAGTCCAATGCGGGCTTACTGCTTGCTAAACCGGATGTACCACTGGGCTACTTCAGCAGACCGGTGGTAGTTCCCACCCTCCCAGCGCACCCCATTTCTGGCACCACAAAAATATTTTTATTTTTCTAGTGCTGGTGTTTACCCGGCTGTAATTGGACAGTGCCGTGCGCTGCCTGGTTACTGCTGGGTTAGCACAGGAGCCCTTAACGCCACCTAAATGGGTGGTGGTAAGTGCTCTCCTCCAAAATGGCCACGTGGCAAGTGCATCAAAAACATGCTGATGCCAGCAGCTTAGTAAAAGGACCCCTAAATGTTATGCCTATAAATTTAGGCCTTCCATTTATTTGTCTAGATTTATGAGCCTAACCTATGAGCCTAGTGCTGAAAATTTGTGTTAAGGGGGTACTTCTATGAGTGCCTCTTAGGAGGTTCCCCAATGTCTCTTGGTGAAAGCCTTTTCTGTAACGGCCTCTGGGCACCCAAATTCTGTTATAGAATAGTAGCAAAACCTGGCATTAGCGTGCTTACCATTTATCTGCCTGCAGTTATTCTTGTCATAGATCTGGCATAACTGTGGATACCAATGTGTGGCATGAGAGTTTGAGCATGTAAGTGACAGCAGTGAGCATGCCCCTTCCATGCTCCACCATGTGAACACCCCCTTGTATTTATGCACTAACTCCCATATTCTATATATGGCACTGAAATTTGTGCTTGGATCAAAGATGCGCATGCAAATTAATTAGCTAATAAACCATTAATTTGCAATCAATTGATTGCACATTAATGGTTTATTAGCTAATTGATGTTAACAATCAATTATTGCAGTTAATTATTGACAGTTCATGCATTTAGTACAAGCAGAATTGATTATTGGAATTCTTTGCATCAAGGTTTGACCTTGGCCAGTCAGAGGAGACTACAACTTGTAAAAAAATACTGCTGCACACTTAGTAGTTGGTAGGAAAAGAGCTGACCACGTCTCTAGCACTTAGCTCATGCTAACGATTAGTGGGTGCTAAAAATGCTAGCATGCCTTTGTAAAAGACCCCCTTTATGTCTTATTTTCAAAGCTCTTTTTTTGCACTCTCCAAAATATGTTCCAGAAATTTTGGTTCAACGAGATCATCAACAATTTTATCTTCATTCATTGCAGCAAAGCTTCTTGCAACTTCCTTCATTTCAATTAATTAAGTTGACTTCCACTACAAAAGAGAGCTTTCAGTTATGTGGGTCCTCAGTTATGGAATTCACTTCCTGCTACTGTTAGTATTATGACCAGCTGTCTTGGGGTTCAGAAAGCTTGAAAACATGGCTGTTTGAAACTAACTTTAATTAGGTTCTGATTGTAACACTAATTATTTGAGACTTTTGCCTTGGAACTTTTTCTGTTAATATTAGTAGTAATTTTTTTTCATTGATATCAATTGTTACTTTTGAAATTATAGGTTATTGATTTATTATTGTAAATTGTTATATATTTTTTGCAAACCATTAAAAAACTTTATTGAGTCAAGTCAATAAATCCAATCCAATTCAATTGGAATTTGTGTGCACATCTTCCTGTGCTATTCAATAACACTGGGTGCTCAAATCCACTAGCGCGCAACTCAAAAGGAGGCGTGACAGGAGTGTTCCAAAGAATCGCATCCATTGTTATATAATAGTGCCATTCTCGTGCCCAAATGCCAAGAGTTGTGCAACTGAACATAAATCCAATAAATAGGACCAAACCTCAATGTGAGGAGATGAAAAATCAATACTACAAAAATATCCCAGCAACTAAATCACATTACATGTCACCATTTCTCAAAACATATTTCTCAGAACATATTTCTCTATATTTTTATTATTTTTTTAAAAGAATTATCAGTCTTTAAAAGGATTTTCAGATGTCGCAGCACAGATACTGCATCCCGAAAAGCTTCTTATGCAGTACAGTGTAATCATCATTGATTCAGGCAGAGGCTCCAGTTTTTCTTAAGTTAAGTAGCTTTGATATTTTTCACATAAGAGTGTAATACATTTAAAGAAGTTTAAAACTTGAATGAATGACGATGCACAGTACTGCATAAGAAGCTTTTTGGGATTCAGTATCTGTGCTGTGACATCTGAAGATCCTTTTAAAGGCAGATAATTCTTTAAAAAATAGTAAAAATATATAGAGAGAAACGGTGGCAAGTAATGTGATTTGCCAAGAGTTGGGCAACTGCATTTACACCAGGTTTCAGCTGGTGTAAACACCGGCACCCAACTCTGAGCGCAGGAATTGGTTGTAAGCGCTATTCTATAAACAGTGCTCAACTTGGAGCACTGTTTATAGAATAGTGCTCTGTGCCAATTTTTCAACGCTGTTTCTAGAATTTACCTAATGCCATTTATGCGCTCCATTTACAGAATACAAACAAAAAAAGGAGCAACACTGGGCCTTCAAGACTGAGACAACAGGAGTATTTTACTGACAAATGACCAGACACAGGCCATGTTTCGGCGCTAAACAACGCCTGCCTCAGGGGTCAGGGTTTGGTTGTAAAGTGTACAAGATGTATGTATGTCCAATGCCTCTGAAAATGAATGAAGAAAATCTTTAAAACCAAGCGTTCCTGTCGAAAAAGACAGCCGCGATGTAGAAAATAAACTCCTGTGTAAGCCTTGTCTTTTACAAAAACAGCTTATAGAATCTATTTTCTTCATCTCAAACAGAGGTCCTGAACCGTATTATCGAAAAAGATGGCCGGCCATCTTTCGTTTCGATAATACGGTTGGGGCCAGCCAAATGTCAGAGATGGCCGGCATCGCTTTTCGCCAATAATGGAAACCGAGGCCGGCGATCTCAAACCCGGCCAAATCCAAGGCATTTGGTCATGGGAGGGGCCAGCATTTGTAGTGCACTGGTCCCCCTGACATGCCAGGTTACCAACCGGGCACCCTAGGGGGCACTGCATTGTAGTTAAAAAATTGCTCCCAGATGCATGCCTCCCTTACCTTGTGTGCTGAGCCCCCCAAATCCCCCCCCCCCAAACTCACTCCCCACAACTCGACATAGCCCTTATGGGTGAAGGGGGGCACCTATATGTGGTACAGTGGGTTTGGGGGGGTTTGGATGGCTCCCATTTACCACCACAAGTGTAACAGGTAGGGGGGATGGGCATGGGTCCACCTGCCTGAAGTGCACTGCACCCACAAAAAACTGCTCCATGGACCTGCATACTGCTGTCAGGGAGCTGCGTATTTCAGGCTGGCATAGAGGCTGGCAAAAAAATATTTTTCTTTTTTTTTTTTGGGTGGGAGGGGGTTGGTGACCACTGGGGGAGTAAGGGGAGGTGATCCCCGATTCCCTCCGGTGGTCATTTGGTCAGTTGGGGCACCTTTTTGAAGCTTGGTCCTGAAAAAAAAGGGACCAAGTGAAGCCGACAAAATGCTCGTCAAGGCCGGCTTTCTCTTTTTCATTATCAGGTGAAGCCAGCCATCTCGTGACCACGCCCCCGTCCCGCCCCATCCCGCCCTCGCTACCCTACCGACATACCCCATTGAAGTTTGCCGGCTCCGCGATGGAAAGCAGTTGGCGCCGGCCATAGGCGTCCCGTATAAGAGGCTTGGGGAGGCTAATCCTCCCTAGCCCAATGGTCGACTACCAGGTGTTGCGCCCACCCTACTCACTCCCCTCGCGCGTGCGGTTTAATTGTTTTAGTTCCATGGCAGCGACGTCATTGACGTCGCTTCCACGGAGAATATGGAGGTCAGCTCCACCCTCTTGGCAGCGACGCGACATCATTGACGTCACTACGGAGGTAAGCTCCGCCCCCTTTAGCCTCCCCAAAACAGTTGACTACCGACCGTCTATGGCGCCGGCCCAAATTGGCTTTCGATTATACCGATTTGGCCGGGTTCAGGAGATCGCCGGCCATCTCCCGATTTTTGTCGGAAGATGGCTGGTGATCTCCTTCGAAAATAAGCTGGCTAGTAACATAGTAAATGATGGCAGATAAAGACCCGTACGGTCCATCCAGTCTGCCCAGCAAGATAAACTCATTTTACATGGTATGTAATACTTTATATGTATACCCGAGTTTGATTTGTCCTTGCCTTTCTCAGGGCACAGACTGTAGAAGTCTGCCCAGCACTGTTCTTGTACTAAGTTCTGAAGCTAATGTCGAAGCCTCTTAAAATTTACACTCCAGCCCATCCCTATCAATTCAGTCACGATCAGGGCGTAGACCGTAAAAGTCTGCCCAGCTCCTGTTTTGCTTCCCAATTACCGGCGTCGCCACTCAATCTCCACTAATATTCCACGGAACCATTCCTTCTAAACAGGATTCCTTTGTGTTTATCCCATGCAAGTTTGAATTCCATTACCATTTTCATCTCCACCACCTACCGCAAGCATTCTCCTTATTTTATCATAGTCACTTTTTTGAAAGTTAAATTCTAACGTATTGGATTTCCTGTTTGTACTTACTACAGAGATTATATTATATCAAATCTGATCATGTTATGATCAATGTTCCCTCTAAGTGGAACGCATGAACGATTGCGCATATATTTTAGGAGCGTTGCTTACAGATTTTACATGGTTGCACACAAAAATGGTATTTTGTGATATATACTGAAATGCATTGTTAATACTGGCACTCAAAATTGTTGGTTTTTAAAAACTTGTTGAACACATGCAAAATTTGCACATACCAAGCTACTCCTTAGAGGAAACATTGGTTATGATCACTGTTATCAAGTGGCCCCAGCAGCATTACCTCCTACACCAGATCATGTGCTCCAGTAAGGACTAAGTCTAGAATTGTTCCTGCTGTTGTTGGTTCCTGAAGCAGCTGCTCCATAAAGCAATCCTTGATTTCATTTACTCTACTACTACTACTATTTAGCATTTCTATAGCGCTACAAAGCGTACGCAGCACTGCACAAACATAGCAAAAGACAGTCCCTGCTCAAAGAGTACAATCTAGTAGACAAAAAATAAAGCAAACAAATCAATTAATGTGTAGAGGAAAGAGGAGAGGAGGGTAGGTGGAGGCGAGTGGATACAAGTAGCATTTAGGAATTCTACCTCTCTAGCATGCCCTGATATTACATTTACCCAGTCAATATTTGAGTAATTAAAATCATCCATTATTATAGTGTTCCCCAGTTTGTTAGCCTCCCTAATTTCTGATAACATTTCTACATCGGTTTGTTCATTCTGACCAGGTGGACGAAAGTACACTTCTATCACAATCCTGTTCCCCCTTTACATCTGGAATTTCTATCCATCGAGATTCTGTTAGTGTGTGCTAAGCTTTAGTAGAAGGGCCCCATAGTCCCGTTTCTCTACTCATTAGAGGGGTTAGTCTACTACCCTGTATTCCATCTCTGGAATTACGTTTTGTATACAGTTAATTAAAATGAATTAAAAAAATTTTTTGCTGTGCTGTCTGTCCCTTATGTTTTTGGTCACAACCACATTGTTTTTGTTAAGTAGTTGTTACTGTGTTATTGTTACATGTCTGCTGGGTATGACCTGCTTCTATACATTGCCCCGATGCATCTGCGAATGGTGGTGTATTATGTCAGTAACTAAATAAAATCTAATATAATAATTTGCACCTCCAATGTTCTGAAGCTGACTCCGTGGCAGCATGGCAGTGAAGCCGTGTAGTGTTCGTAGGGTTTGTAATCGCCCCGCCCTCGAGGTAACTCTGTATAGTCGCCAGGGAAAGAAATGTGACATCAGAAGGAGAAGGGACCAACCACAGGCCTCACACTCGCTCTCAGTGCCCCACCCTCAGAGGGAAGGGAAGGCTGCATATAATATTCACCCACTGGAAGTTCGTTCCCTCCCTCCGAGTTCCAGGGTCATTGTCCGTCCCCCCTCCCTACATCCCTCCCAGTTCCAGGGTCATCTTCCCTCCCTTCCAGTTCCAGGCCCACTCCCTCCGAATTTTAAAAGTCATCCTGACTTACCTTGCGCGGTAAAAAGCGTGCAGGCTCGGCACTTACTTCAGTTTTCCCTTCTCTGTCTCTCAGCTCTGGTCCTGCCCTTGCGGAAACAGGAAATGAGGGCGGGACCAGAGCTTAGATACAGAGAAGGGAAAACCGAGCCTGCACGCTTTTCACCGCTGCTGCCGGCCGCCGTAACCTCGACAAGGTAAGTCAGGATAGGCCTGGAACTGGAAGGTAGGGAGGGAGGGACGACGACCTGGAACTCGGAGGGTGGGGGGGACGACCCTGGAACTGGGAAGAAGGGAGGGGGACCCTGAAACTGCGAGGGAGGGGGTCCTGGAACTGGGAGGGGGGGGGGACGCTGGAATTTCCCTTAAAAACATTAATGGCAGAAGGTGATTACCTTGCTAGCGCCTGTTTCATTTCCATGAAAAACGGACTTTTTTTAACTAGTAAATGAATAAGTTATTACATTCCTGATTCACTCCAACAGCATACAACAAAAAAACCTTTTGCAACTCCAATATAGGAGGCCCTGGGCTGTTATTAGCTCCATAGAGTTAAGTCATTTGGAGAAAAAGAAATGCTTTAATACTGTTTAGAGCACAATTAGAGTGTGCACAGTTGGGGACCTCTCGTAAAATAAGCATTCAGACTGCCGGTCATGTCGGATGCCCTGCTACATCGAGACTGCTAATAACAGTTTGGAATCTCTGTCAGCTGCAAGTAGCACAGCTGTGTGTGCATTGGGATGAGATATGATGTCAGAGATTAAGACAAGGCAAATTCAGATTCTGCGTTCCACTAACCCCTTACCATTAGAGTTCACTCTTTGACTGTGATTGGCAAGATTTCTCTAATCCTTAAGTGGCTCTTGCTGAGCACCTATGCATTAAATTGAAACTGATACTTGATTCTAAGGCGGTCTAATAATTCTAGTATGCTGTACATTCACATATATATGTTTCATATATCTATACTTATATCTATCTATTTATGTCATAGCTAACTTGCATCGTTATTGCTTCCATTACACTGATGTCCAGCTCAGAGGGGCCTGCTCTATATTGGGTTGAGGCTATTGAGGGCACAGGGTCAGTAACTGTCACTGAGAGCGGGGATGTTCCCCTTTGTCTAGGAAGGAAACAGGTCTCCTGCAAGCTGATCTACAGCTTGATCTGTGACAGCATCATCACTGATGACTTGGAGGAACAATTTAATTGGATTTCCTGAATTAAAGCGTTAAACTAGAGCTTGTTGATATGGGGAATTATCCTTGAGACAGTCATGAGGCGAAACATGGTATCATGCCGGAGTACATATTCCCCTTGGATCAGTTTCACTTAAGATAAGTGTGACTTTAGTCTGTGGACAATTGAACAAATGAACAGTTTTGAATATGCACTATTGAAACGTTGCTGCACTTGAAAACTTTATATAAATCACAAAACAATAAGCAGAAAAGTTAAAAAGAAAAATTATTTTGAGGAGACCAGTGACAAACAGGAGAGTGGCGGCCTAAACCATAGAGTGCCATCATATCCCTGACTGACTGAGGTCTATAAAACTTCATAAATATTCTTTGATACAAGCTTAGTGGTGATAATTAATTTGGATCCCAGGCATTGAGGGGAAACTGGAGAAGGGGGGTGGTTGGGGGAGAAAAATATGATGGATGGAAGCAAGCATGGTGGGGCTTTATTTTTTATGTGACAGCATGAATAGGCTGGAGTGTAGCATAAACAAATAAATTTTGCAGCAGGTTTATTCAGTGAGAGGAGTTTTTTGAAAATAAAATGCAATGAAAAATTGATACAATTTAATTCACTTTTTCATTTTGTTTCCAACATGGAATGAGATAGGAAATGTCATTCACATTTCCTATTTTGTTTCAGATAAAAACATACCCTTAACAGCTCATAAACCTGCTCTATGGATGCCAAGCTGGACCTTTCAAATATTACTATACATAGATGATATTTTTATGACTTGTGTTATAAATAAAGAGGCTTTCAAACAATTTTATAATTCTTTTAGTGCATTACATCCATCAATAGATTCACAATGGGCATTTCTTTGTCAAATCTCTATGTGTACTTTGTTTAGATCACACAAATTTTTCAATTCATCATTTTACTGTGGTTGTCTAGTTATTGATTCTTTCCCAGTTGGGCTACTGCAACTCTCTCTACTCAGGTATATCATAGAAACTAACAAATGGAATTCAACTAATACAGAATACAGCTGCATGCTTGATATTTAGGAAGTTGAAATGTAATCATGTACAAATTCATTGGTTGCCTGTGAAGGCTCATTTCTCATTTCAGATCTGTTGTTTGATTTTTACATTTTAGGAGGATATGCTTCTTATCCTCTTCTTTGTGTTGACTAAGTTTTGGTTCTTCCCGTCGTAATGGGAATCGTTTCCTTTTGGATTTTCCTCCAGTGAAAAGTTTAAGATTTCAAATAGGGCTGTACATCAATTAAAAATGTTAATTGCATGATTAATCGTGCAATTAAATTTTTTAATTGCATAAAGCATCCCCTCACATTGCCTCCTCTTCAATGCAATATATAGATAGCAGATGTAAATTCTCAAAGCTGATACATTTCTATTGCTAAAATACAAATTGTCAGGTTCTCAGATTCAGAGCCCACGGGGCCGGGCTCTAGAGCAAACGTGAGCCCTTGGGCTGCTGCCGAGGAGCGACAGCAGCAGGCAAAACCCACCAACCAACACTGGGCAAGCACACCGGCAGGGACTGCAGGCACTGCCCAGCGAACTGGAACACATGGACTGGAATCCCCCGGACTGGAGGACTGGACTGCAATCCCCCGGACTGGAGGACACAGGACTGGAACACACACCGGACCGGAACACACTGGACTGGAGTGCACCAGACTGGAACACACACTGGACTGGAACACACTGGACTGGAGCACACTGGACTAGTCCATACAGCTTCACCTGCGCTTGGCCACTACCCCCCCCAAGGGTTGAGCCCTTGGGTTCGAGTGGCCGGCAGGACTTACCGGATACCGGATGACACAGGGACCAGGACTGGAAACAGAAGTACTCCTAAAACTAAACTGATCTAAGTGCTCCCAAGCCCTAAACCAGCAGGAGTGTTCCTAACAGTAAACTGACAAAAGGACTTCCTAAGCCCTATACTAAACAGGAGTTCCTAAGCCCTGCTCAACAAAGGGACTTCCTAAGCCCTAAACTAACAGAGCAGGGAACTGAATACACAAGCTAGCAAAGGAGCTTCCTAAGCCCCCACGCTACAGCAGTGCACCACCGCACTAACCTAACTCAGGTGCCACTAAGCACCAAGCTACAGGAGTACTTCTCTCAGCGAACTGAAGTGCCTCTAACAGCACCAAACCCAGAAGTACTTCTAACAGCAAACTGAAGTGCTTTCTACAGCACCCAAAACCAGAAGTACTTCTAACAGCAAACTGAAGTGCTTTCTACAGCACCAAAACCAGAAGTACTTCTAACAGCAAACTAGCAGTGCTTCTAACCACACCCAAAGGGAAAGCAGGGGAGCTACAAGGGAGAAGCAGGGAAGCTAAACACTTAAACACAGGTCAAATGTGCACACTGCACCAACACCAACCTGGACCTAAAGCAAACGCAAGCAGGGAAGCCAAACACATCAGAAGAAGTGCCCACTGCACTAACCCTACCTCAAGCATGCATTGCAAAGGCCTTGAAGGAAAGAACACCACTTCCTTATCAAGGCCCTCCCAGATGATGTCACACTCCCTAGCCCCAGGCAACAGCACACTGAAACACAGAGAGCACACTGAAACCCATAGAGGCCCAACCCACACCAATGCAGCACCGTGAAGCACTTGAAGCCAGTACACCCAAAGAGAGGTAGAGCAACTCAGGCAACACCCACAGCTGCAGTAAAGTGAGACAATTAGAGTCATGCTGCTGGAAGCTGCTAGCACAGAGAGAGAGATAGAGAGAGAGAGAGAGAGAGACAGCTCAGAAAGGACAGACAAAAGAAACAGAAGCCAGCTAAGCTGACCACCAAGGAAAAGGTAAGTTTGAGAGGGGTTATGACCACAATCATAACACAAATAAAATAATTTATCTTACCTTTGTTGTCTGGTGATTTTATTTTCCTAATAATCTCTTTCCCTGTTTCTAGTTCTGCTTCCCTTTGCTCCGAACTCCTTTTCTAGGGCCTCCTTTATATTCACTATTTCTTTTTTTTTCTCTTCCTTCACTTCCTTCCCTATATTCATCTTTCACAATCAACTTTCATCCATTTTTCTTCCTACTTCTCAAATCTATCTTTCCATCTCCTCCTGTCTCCCTTCCCCTCCGTTCCCTGGGCATCATCTCCTCCCCCTCCTCTCCATGGGCACCACCTCCTTCCAACTCTCTTCCCCTCCTTTACATGGGCACTATCTCCTTCATTCCTCTTTCCTTCCCTTCCCCTCCCCTCCATGGACAGCATCTCACATATAAACTCCACTTGAGACAGGATACTTTGGTCCAGGTCTCTTTCCCACCCCAACTGACATATTTTTCTCTCTGCCATGCCCCCCCCCCCCCCAATGCTCTGGCATCTTTTTCACTTCAACTCCCTCCCCTCATGCGCTTCAGCAGCTTTTTTCCTTCTGCCATCCTATGTTCACCAGCATCTCATTCTCCCTCTCCATCCCCCTGGCAACCATCCAAAATTGCCTATACAGAGGACAACACTAAGCACAAGCTACTTCTCTCTTGCCAGAGACCCCCCTCTCTAGTGTCCTGACATCAGGAAACATGAAATTTCATCAGAGGAGGCAGGACACTAGAGAGAAGGTCAGAGGGACACTAGGGGGAGGAGAAGATGAAATGCGATTAATGCGTTAAAATTATTAACTCGAGTTAAAATTTTAATGTGTTAATAATGTTAAAACCATATATATATATATATATATTTTAATTATTCAGTATTTTTGTGTGCAAAATGTGTGATGGACAGGAAAATATCTGTTTTTGAAATTAAAAATGATCAAAACCCTGGTACAGTATATATGTATTGGGGCTGTACAGTGAGCGGGCAGCATTTTACATTAATATTAGTGGAGAAATTGAGGAAAATATGTTTCTCCCATTATAGTCTATGGGAAATCAGGATTTCAAAATGGAGCTGAGATCTATAAGTTTGAATTCCATGCTTCTGGAAAAACTGTAAGCTTCATGTGTCAGGTGCTAATTGGCTGGTGAAGGTCAGATGATGCTAGCAGGGAGCACATTTTTATAGCAATGGCTTTGGAAGGAGCTGGGTCAGTTAGGAGTTAGCACCGGTCTGGGTAGGTTGCTGCTGGGATAGCTGGCACCAGAGAACAAGGAAAGTTAGTTCAAAGCAGGTTTAAGAGTCAAGATGGTGATCTGATGGAATCCTAGGGTTCTCCTATGGTTTTTGACTTAGCTGGGCTGAACTCAGGGATAGTTCTGAAAGGAGATTTGAGTGAAAGGAATTTGGTAGGTAGTTTTAAATGCAGATTCTGATTTTGGCACAGTTAAAAGCTTTGAAGTCTGGTAATCTTAGGAGCAAAGACCTTGCCTTATGAAAGTGGGTTCTGGTGATTTCAGGAGCTGATGAGCAATGCAGTCAGGGGCATAGCCAGACCTGACGTTTTGTGGGGGCCCAGAGTTAACATGAGGGGGCACTAAGCATATAGGTATACTCCTAAATAATGCCTTAGAGTGCACTTGATAATGGATTTCCAAGTAAACATTCTGGCCTGCATCAACATAAACCACATGCACACTTATGGAAACCTTGGAAACACTGACAGTTTTTAAAAACTCATATTTATTAATCCAATTGCAAACATACAAAGAACATGGTAATTGCAAAACAATTTTCAAATTAGAACTTGAAATAGATCCCCTCTCCCATGAATCTTATCTCTCACTACCCAACCCACCCCATTGCCGCTCACTTTTCTTAGTGTGGTATCATGGAATAACAAATGTCACTGATTCATTAGCCGACTATAAGCGACTGGTGAGAGAGAGTACCAAAATAGCTCCCAACAAAGTGGCCATCTGCAGAATCCATCAAAGAAAACAAATGTCTCTCCAGAGTCGCCAGTTGTAACATAGGTGAACGCCATTGGGCCAATGTAGGAGGCTCTGATTCCAGCCACTTTTGTAGTATACACTTCTTTATTAACAGAATGGAGTATTCAATAAATCGCCCAAGACGTCATCAGATCCATTTTGGGCCTGAGACCTTACCGCAATCCATTGACTTAGCAGTAAGGTCTCACGTGTTAACCGGGCGGTAATTGTCAGCGCTTGTACACTGCTGATTGCAGCCCGGTTAGCACCACGTGATAGAAAATAGAAATTATTTTCTGCTGCGTGTTTTGGATGTGCATCAAAATTAGAATTACTGCCCGGGGCACGCAGTAGCTGGGCGGTAGTTCTAATTTGATGTGTGTTGTACACATATAGGCACCTACGCGTCTTAATAAAAGGGCCAGCCAAAAGAAACCCCAGGATATTCAATGCTGATCATCGGAAATGGCCTGGCATTGAATATCTGGGATCAGCGGCAATTGCGACACTGAATATATATATATATATATATATATATATATATATATACATACATACAATAACTTTCTATACCAGAACAGAGCGATGTACAGGCTTAAAAATAGGAAACAAGAAAAGAACTTCATTAATGTATAGGAAAGCAGGATGTTAAGTTTAGAGACATAAGCATTGCAAAAAGAGGGTAAAGAAATCACACAAAAGAAGGACAGGGTCGAAGGATAACACTAGTAATTTCAGCAAACTGTTTCACCATAAGCTAAGTGGAAAAGCCAGGTTTTCAGCTCGGTTTTAAAATCTTTAAAAGAGGAATTGCTATGGAGACAAAAGGGGGAGATTGTTCCAAGTATGAGGAACCAGGAAGATGACTGCGCTGTGATGGGTTGATTCCAAGTGGGCACATTTTGGAGAAGGCAGAACTAAGCGGTGATTGTTTAATGAATGGAGGGGCTGGAGGGGCAATAAGGAATAGTTAAACAAGAGGGATAGTTGGGGATACCAAGTCTAAAGGCCTTGAAAGTAAGGGTGGTAATTTTAGAAGTGATCCTTTGCTCAACGGGAGCCAATGATATTGTTTTAGCAGAGGTGAAGTATGATCATAGTGATGGACATGGCAGAGTAATCTAATGGCTGTGATCTGGAGCAATTAAAGTTTCTTTAGTGTGTGACGAGGTAAACCAGTATAAATAACAATACAATAGTAGTAGTAATCAAGATAGGTGGTAAAAATGGAGAAGATTAGTGTATGGAATTGTGAAGTATCAAAGAGGTGATGAACTTCACGTAGCTGGCGGAAAATTAGAAAACTAGTTTTAGTCAAGTGCGAGATCTGTGGCAAAAAAGAACTTGAGAAATCAAGAATAATACCTGAATAATGAAAGGTATTGTGTGTGTGTATTTATTTATTTATTTATCTATCTATATTCATTAGGGCTGCATGTTGATAAAATGTTTTATCGCGATTACTCGCACAGTTAAAGGTATTCAATTTATTTATTTTCCACTGTAGCTCCTTGTGACTCTGGGCAAGTCACTTAACCCTCCATTGCCCCAGGTACAAAATGAGTACATGTACATAATATGTTAATCGCTTTGACTGTAACAAAGGAGGTATATCAAATCCCATCCCCCTTCCCCTCCCTAAAGGACTTATAATCTCCCTCCTTCCCACCCTCAGACCCAACATCTCTCCCTTTCTCATCCTTCACTTCCTCTCCTCTGCCCTCATGTCCGTTATCTCTCTTTCTTTCCTGGGGTCCATTCTCTCTCTCTCTCTCTCCCTTTTTCCTTCCTCCTGTTATCCAGCACCTCCCCCTCCCTCTCTTCTAACTCTATGAGCAGCACCAAGCACTTCTCGTGGCTTCTGGAGCTCACTGCTTCAGTCATAGCTTCGATTGGTGACTCCAGTTCTGCTTGCAGGTTTGCAGCTCACCCAGGGTTCAATATCTGTCCCCCTCTCTCAATACCTGTGCTGCTCTACCTTAAAGGTGGTCTTCTAGTGGTCCTTGGAGTGGCAGTGTTGCATTTATGCTGCCTGTGGTCCACTCCGAAGCTGTCCCTCTGGCTTGTTCTGCCTCCTCTGACATCATTTCATGTTTCTGCCTGGGCGGGATGGGTCAGAGGGAAAACTTCGGACCAGGCAGCAGGCAGCATATGTGCAACACTGCCACTGACGAGGATCAACACAAGACCACATTTAAGGTAGACTGGCATGGGAGTGGGGGTAGGGGGTGATGTTGAATCACGGACAGGGGAAATATATCAGTTTGCACCAAGGAAAGAGTTGGGAGTGGAAGAGAGCAGAAGAGATGTTTGGAGAAAACAGTAGACACTGCAATGTGATTATTTTTTTGAATTGTGATTAATAATAATAAGAAGAAGAAGAAGAAGAAGTGTATTTGTAGCCCTCATTATCATGACATCCTAAGTGGAGAACATATTTACATATATAATAAAATAAGACAGTACAAACATCACATCATAAAAATATTATCAGAAATAAAATAATCAGTGATGTATACAGAATGAGTGAGTAGGAGACAATTCTCGTTATATAACAACAATGTTCTCACTTTTCCAGCAGTCCATACACCTGAAGGAAGAACTGGGTTTTCAATTCTTTCTTAAACTGATCAATATTATGCATTGAATGAAGCCCGGTAGGTAATGCATTCCAGAGCCTTGGACCAATAACAAAACAACTGCCATGTACACTTGCCGAAAAGATGGACCATCAAGCAGGTTTCTTTGAGAAGACCTCAGAGAGCGATTTAATACATTAATCACAGAGTTAATCACGATTAAAATGCAGTCCTAATTTAAAAGTTTTCATGAGAATTCTTTTTTTAATCAATTGGCAAAAATATGGAACTCCCTACCACCGGAAATTTGATCAACTTCTTATCTACGATTTTGTAAACAGCCAAAGACTTATTTCTTTTGCAAATATTTTTTACAGTAAGGTTTTTTTCTGAATTTCTTTTTTAATGTTATTATCCTGATTTTTGTAAATTTTGATTGGCCTCTTAATTTTGTTAACCTGCTCTGAATCCTTTTCAGGGAATAAAGGAGGCTAGAAAAGTTCAACATAACATAACATACTTTCTCTGCATGTCTTAAGGTATGCAGCTAGAAAAGTGCCCATGGTAAGCGTGCTGGGTGGGTTTTCAAATTCCTCACAAGGGGATCATTCTGTAAAGTAGGCAGTAAAATTTACATGCCGATTAGACACGGAAATGAGAACAGGAAAGGGAATGCTATTTGATATACTGCCTTTCTGTGGTTACAATCAAAGTGGTTCACATATTATATACAGGTACTTCTTTTATACCTGGGACAATGGAGGGTTAAGTGACTTGCCCAGAGTCACAAGGAGCTGCAGTGGGAACTGAACCCAGTTCACCAGGATCAAAGCTCACTGCACTAACCACTAGACACATGCATATGTATGTGTGCACATACACATGTGAATGCTGAATACAAGCCTCCACGCTATTCTATAATGACACGCATATCTTTGATAGCACATAGTTTGCGGCTGAGTGTACACATAGGTAGGATTTGGAAAAAAATTTGGGCAGGTTGGACAGTTATAGAATCACCCCCAGAGCTGCCCTCATAATCTTTCCATGCAGCACTGGTGTAAGTGAAATTTTGTTACTGCACAGTGATATTTATCCTTGTGGTGATATTTCAAATTTCTATCAATACAGTTGAATTTGATTGTACAAAAAGCCCCTTCATTCAGATCCCATTTCATGGTGTCTCCCCTGTTTCACTCCATTGGTCCACTCAACCTCTCTCTGTTTCCTGCTTTTACAATTGAGGTTGTCCTCCTTACTGTGAACCCTCCTGAGAGTATGTTGTTCTGCATTATTTGCAAGGCATTATGTATCACTGGGAAGCAGTCAGTGAATAAACACTTGTATCAATGTTTGGTGCTGAAGTGTGTTTAGTGGTGCATGAATGCCATTGGGACTTATTCTGTATGGGCAACATCTATATAGTTTGCCTGCAATTTCATGAGCAGGCTATTTTCTTGTTGTGAGGGAGTCTACAGGACACTGTCACTTTCCCTTAAGAACACTCCCTTACAGTGTCAGGGCCACTTTAAAACCCTAGACCCACCCAAAGGGGAAGTGACACGGGAGGGTGGAGCCAGGAGGGCATGGTCCTGGAAGTATAAAAGACCAGGCCAAAGGTAGATTAAGGAGGCCCAAAGGGAAGCAGTGATACCACAGCAGATGCTGCCACCCTGAATCTGAGAACCTGCAACCACTACATTCAGGTAAGCCAAGTTCAACTTGGAACCTTGAAGAGTTTGTGCTTTGATCTGGCCAGTTGCAGGCCAGCCATATGTACCTGCTAGAGACTGTGCTGCTAGCTCTGGATCCAGGGATCAGGCCAGAAACTAGTAGATATTGCTGCTGAGGAAAAGGCATTCATGTATGCTGTGGCCTTGCAGGAGCAGGCCACCCAATGATGTTGTTGTGCTTACAGAATTAGATTTGGATAGAGTACAAAACCTATTATGGATCCAACTTCTTCTTAGGCAGCCAACTCTGGAATGCACTCCCCAGACCTATCCGATCAATCACTAAAAACCCATCTATTCAAACAAGCCTACCCAAATGACCCAGGCTAATCCTATAAACACATCTACCCAACACATATCCAGGAGACAATGACAATGAACTAGAATTAATCTCCCACCAAATTTTCCCTTTGCTTATCCCGTGTCCCATCCCTCCCACCTCCTCTACCCCTCCTCCAGTGCTCACCTACCCTTGCTCACACCTCTCCTACTCCCTTCACCTTTGCCCATCTCTACCTACCTATCTCTTCTATTATTCTGCTATGCTTACTTATATCTTCTCTAGCAATACTCTGTAATCCCTATTACTATGTAAGCCGCATTGAACCTGCTTTGAGTGGGAAAGCGCGGGCTACAAATGTAATAATAATAATATTATTGTTTTCTCCCCTCCTGTGAAGTAATCAGGAGCCCTTCCCAGACACCTTCAATAAAATATTACTTGTTTTCATGGTAACTTGTGGAGTGTGTGTGGCTTGTCTTACCGGGCTCTGTGCCCCACCCTCGCTCAT
The DNA here is from genome assembly GCF_901765095.1 of Microcaecilia unicolor. Lineage (NCBI taxonomy): Eukaryota > Metazoa > Chordata > Amphibia > Gymnophiona > Siphonopidae > Microcaecilia > Microcaecilia unicolor. Next base: position 452,632,960 of record NC_044032.1, on the reverse strand, counting down.
GGTGCCACACTTGTTTAAAGATCCCTTTATATTGATTAAGGTAGCTTGGCTTGAAGTATTCTGACTATGACAACTGTCCTTTAGCAAATGAGCTCCATATCCAAGACTATGTCGCCTGTCATTTTACCAGACATGTTTCTCATAATGATCTCTTTCACCTCCCTAGCCCGTTCATCTTCATCCTCCCTCACTGCATTTTCTACGGCATGTATTTTCAATGCAGATGGATGTCTAAAAATGGCCAAAAAAAGTTCATCTGCTAAAACGTCCAAATTATGCTTTTCAAAAGGCAGAATTTGGACATGCCACAGTGCAGTTTGCCCAAATATCAAGGAGGCGTTTTGTGGGTGTGTTTAGGGCGGGACTAGGGAAGGCCCAAATTTAGGACCTCCTACAGTGATAATCAAATGGGAATAAACATCCAAGACAAAAAACAAGGGTGTCCTAAGTTGGGCCTGTTTCAATCATGTCCAGGGTATAAGAAGGTGTCCTGAATGAGTAGCAGACCAATGGAAGGATTAAGGCATGGCACCACCTTAATCCCCCAGTAGTTACTGACCCCCTTCCTCACCTCTGAAAATGTCACCAGAAAGGGAAACTAGGCTCTCTGAAAACATCAGGTATTGTGGGCATTCTGAACACAGCAGCAAGTAGGCCTGAAGGGTGGCCTTGTGGTCAATAGAGTGGACTGTAAACCAGAGGACCCAGGTTCATCCCCCCCTTCAACTTTCTCTGTTTTTAACTTTTCAAATTATGAGCCCTTCAGAAACAGACACATGCTACTATGCCTAAATATTAAAGACACTTGCAAGCCTGAGGGCTATTGAGGTGGTGCACATTCTGTTGGATTATTTGTAGTAAATAATTAGCAGATTTTAGTACACACAGCTTCAGTTTTAGAAATGTTAATTTCTTTCTTCATCTCTCTCTCATTCACCCCTGAATAATTCACTGCTGAGTCACTTTAAAGTTGAAGTAACAAAACATCTGTTTACTCACAGTTTGCAGTTAGATTATAATCAGACAGGCTTATATATACATATTACTATACATTTGTCTTATCAGCTCCTTCCATGTGCTTAGATGGTAATGGATGCTCACACCACCATAGATCCTCTCAGGTTAGGAGAGATCATGAGCTCCATGTGCTCCATGTGCTGCATCTGCTGTGTCTAACCCCCAACAGGAAGTTGCATAGCTATGTGACCTCTCTAAGTAATTCACATCAGAGGTCACAGAGTAATCACAGAGAAATAATAGGTGACAGGCAATGCATGTAAAAATACAATTACATTCCAACAAACCCCTTCTCATGCATAACTGTCATGCAATTATTTATTCATACAAAGTCCAAGCTTTATACGCAGATTCACAAAATGTTCTCTGGGTAACGGTTTGGTCATGATGTCAGCTGTCATCTCACTGGTGTGACAATAGTGTAGACTGATGACCCCTTCTTTCGCCAACTCTCGCACGTTGTGGTATTTCGTTGCGATGTGCTTGGTGCGTGACTGAACCTTGTCATTCTGTGACAGTCGGATGCAGCTCTGATTATCTTCCATTATCTGGATTGGTCTCTTTTCAGCTATTCCAAAATCCAGCAAAAGTTTTTCAATCCACATCAGTTCTCTGCACGCTTCCGATACGGCCACGTATTCAGCTTCTGTAGAAGACAAACTCACAATACTTTGTTTATGACTGGCCCATGAAATTTGTACATTTCCATACATAAACACATATCCACTTGTGGATTTATAATCAGAATGATCCCCTGCCCAATCTGAATCACAGTAACATATTAGTTTTGGATTACTATTGGCTGAAATCTTTAATTTACAATCAATGGTACCCTTTAAATACCTTACCATCCTTTTAACTGCAGTCCAATCTGATTTGGTAGGTGAGCTGACCCTTCTGCTCAAAATTCCTACTGCATTTGCTATATCAGCCCTGTATGTGGTAGCTAGATATAAAAGCTTACCTATGGCTGATCTATATTGGATGTTATCTGGTAAAGGTTCTCTTACTGTTTCATCCTTCAGAAAATCAGTGATCATGGGAGTGCTTACAACTTGGGCATCTTGCATACCTAAACTTTCAATAAGCTCATTTATTTTCTGCTTCTGGCTTAGAAGATAAGAACCATCATTTTGTTTCTCAATTTCTATACCAAGATAGTATGACACATTACCAAGTTCTTTTATCTCAACATTCTGGTTTAAACACTTTACAATGTCCTTGTACTCTTGCTCACTTTTGCTTGCAATGAGCAGATCATCAACAAAAGCTAAAATGTATGCATATTGTCCATTTGTGCACCTAGTGTACAAGCATTTATCTGCTTCACCTTGCTTAAATCCTAAATTTGTCAATATTTCATGCAATTTTTCATTCCAACATTTTGCACTTTGCTTTAATCCATAAAGACCTTTGTTTAATTTACACACTAGCTGTCTTTGTTTTGTATTTATGAAACCTGTTGGTTGTTCCATGTACAAGTCTTCAGTTATTTCTCCATGAAGAAACGCTGTTTTCACATCAATGTGGTTGACTTGCATGCCTTTTGAGACTGCAATGCTCAGAAGTGTTCTGATTGTCGTGTGTTTCACTACAGGTGCAAACACTTCATCAAAATCTTCTCCATATTTTTGAAGATATCCCTTTGCCACTAATCTTGCTTTATACCTTTCCACTTTTCCTTGTGCATTCCTTTTTAACTTGAATACCCATTTGCATCCTATAGCTTTCTTGCCAGGAGGTAATTTTGTAAGAATCCAAGTATTATTTTTATCCAATGCATCAATTTCTTCTTGTGCAGCTTTATGCCATTCAGCAGCTTCTTCTGCTGGCATTTTCTCAATATCATCCCATGTTAAGGGCTCTTGAGCTTCTGCTGACTTTGTTAGGTAAGACAGTCTTGGGGGTGGAACACCTTTGTTTTCCCTGGATGAGCGTCTGACAACAGGTTGGTCTGACCTTTCCGCATCCTCTATATCTGAGAGTCCTTCTCCAATTGATTCCCCTTCTCCAACTGTACTGTCTTCTTCAATGATCCTTTCTGTGTCTGCTTCCTCTGCCTGTTCCTCGTTAGATACAGATGAGTTGCTTTCAGACATCTGCCTTGGTATGGCATTTATATACACTGGCATGTCTATTATGGTTCTAGTTTCATATTCTGGATGATAAGGCTCATCTGGGATAATCCAGCCTTTATCAACCCTTTTGTTTTCATCAAAATATGTAACATGTCTTATGCCAACAATGCCAGTTTTCAGATTCAAAATTCTATATCCTTTGTGTCCTGGAGTATAGCCAACTAAAATGCCCCTTTCTGTTGTGGAATCCAGCTTATGCCTTCTTTGCTTTGGTATATGAGCATATGCTGTACTTCCAAATGTTCTTATGTGTGACAGGTTTGGCTTCCTACCATGCCATGTCTCATGTGGTGTGCGCTCAGCGCCTTTAGTTGGCATTCTGTTTTGTAGGTACACTGCTGTGAGAATGGCTTCCCCCCATAGTCTTTTAGGGAGATTGCTATCTGACAGCATACATCTGGTCATTTCCACAAGTGACCTAAATTTTCTCTCTGCAACAGAATTTTGCTCTGGTGTATAAGCTACTGTTGTGATATGTTGAATGCCTTCTTGTTCTAGAAATGTGCGCATGCTTTGTGAAGTGAACTCACCACCATTGTCAGTCTGAAGAACCTTTGGTTTTCTTTCAAATTTATTGCTCACCATGGCTACGTATTTCTTCAGCATGTCTGTGACTTGACTTTTTTCTTTCAGCAAATAGGCCACACAATATCTAGAGAAATCATCCAAGAATATCAGCACAAATCTGTTATTTCCCAATGATGGGATATTAAACGGTCCACATAAGTCACTGTGTATTAAGTCCAGCACTTTATTACTCCTATTTCCTGTGTATGCAGGAAATGAGGGTCTCACACCTTTTTGAGTAACACAGTCTATGCATTTCTCCATTTTACCAGCATCTGCACTTATCTGAATGCCAGTGGCCAGTTGCTTACTGTAAAGATCCTGGATCACCTTAGAATCACGATGTCCCAGGCGGCGGTGCCAGATTTCCAGACTACATTTACCATCATTCTTCCTTACTTGCGCCATATGTGAGGCTTCACCTGAAATGTTCAGCTTATAAACATCATTATGCATAAAAGCTTCAGCATACACTTCATCATTTTTAGAGATTGTGCACTTACTGTTTTCAAAATGAATCACAAATCCCTTCTTATCTAATGTAGATACACTAAGCATATTGCAAACTGCTTGGGGAATATACAAGACATCACTTACAGGAATTTCTTTAACTTCATTAGACACTTTGCATTTTAAGAATCCAATACCTTTTGCTTGGATCTTAGCAGTCCCTGCGTTTGCAGTTTTAAGAATACCTTCCTCTGGACACATTTCCTGAAAGAAATCTTTACAATTGGTTAAATGGCATGTGCTCCCCGAATCTAAAATCCAAGTACTTTCATTTGAATTATTATTTACCATAGTCAAAGATTTTTCTGTCATTAGAAAGCCCTTGTGTTTATCTTTGTCCTTCATACATTTCCTGGTTTGAAAATTCTTTAGTTCCATTGGCTTAGGTGAGCTAGAGGGAGTGTTTTGTGTTTCCTTACACCATTTAGATACATGTCCCTCCTTTCCACATGAGTAGCAAATCAGCTTGCCCTTGGGTGGAGTTTTCCCATAGCTCCGCCTTCCTCTGTTCTTTGCCAAGAAATTTGTTTCATTTCTCTCTGACTTGCTTTGAGAACATATCTCCTCAGAATCATTTATTATGCATTCCTGCCTTAGTTTTGATGTTGCCTGTTCAAAAGATTGCCCTTCAATGGCCTCATTTACAGACCTAAAAACATCAAACTTCTTTGATAGTGAGGTAAAAAGAAATGCTCTTTTCAATGCATCACACATGGGAATTCCAGAAAGTTCTAGCTTTTGAAATGAAGACATAAGATGCATAATGTGATCATTACATTTACTTTTATCCCTTAATTTGGTTTCATTCAACTCTGCTAGCCAAATTGGTTGCTGCTTTGCATATGTAGTTGCATACATAGTTCTCAGTTTATATAAAATGTCCTTTGGTGTATCTTTTCCCTCCACTAATATGGCTTGTTTCTCTGAGAGAGCTTCCAAAAGCATGCACTTCACATAATAGTTTGCATTGTCCCATTCAGCCATATTTTCAGCTGTTCTGTCTTGATCTAAGCATATATTTAATCTTTTTGCTCGAAGGAGACATATGAATCTTAATTCCCACTGCCGATAATTAAACTCAGTTAATTTAGGCACCTTGAGAGAATAGAACAATGGTGAATTTCTTCCCTCAGCCATTTTCTTAGCCTTCTGTCTGCTGTGTGGGGGGAGAGAGAGACAGACTGAATCTTTCCTTTAAAACTTAAGAGAAAAATGTGGCCTTTTTTCTGCCTGGTAATATTTCTCTTCTTTTTCAATTCCTGAGCCCTGGGCCCATAACCCTTTTGTTGGATTATTTGTAGTAAATAATTAGCAGATTTTAGTACACACAGCTTCAGTTTTAGAAATGTTAATTTCTTTCTTCATCTCTCTCTCATTCACCCCTGAATAATTCACTGCTGAGTCACTTTAAAGTTGAAGTAACAAAACATCTGTTTACTCACAGTTTGCAGTTAGATTATAATCAGACAGGCTTATATATACATATTACTATACATTTGTCTTATCAGCTCCTTCCATGTGCTTAGATGGTAATGGATGCTCACACCACCATAGATCCTCTCAGGTTAGGAGAGATCATGAGCTCCATGTGCTCCATGTGCTGCATCTGCTGTGTCTAACCCCCAACAGGAAGTTGCATAGCTATGTGACCTCTCTAAGTAATTCACATCAGAGGTCACAGAGTAATCACAGAGAAATAATAGGTGACAGGCAATGCATGTAAAAATACAATTACATTCCAACACATTCAGGTACAGCTGATATTTCCCTGTTTCTGGAGGGCTCACCATCCTATATAATAAAATGCACCTCCAATGTTCTGAAGCCGAGAAAGTGACGCCTTCAAGCCTTGAAGCATTCCTGCAACGTTCCGGAACTACGTGTCATCAATTGAGGAGATGGAGTCTTACGGAGCGCACGAATAGTTCCAGAACGTTGCAGGAATGCTTCAAGGCTTGAAGGCTTCACTTTCTCGGCTTCAGAACGTTGGAGGTGCGTTTTATTATATAGGATGTTGGGCAACAGTGGATGCAGCCCTTTCCCAGGTGACCATGTGCATGAGTAGAGCATGCGCAGACTTTTAAAAAGTCAGTGGCCTACAGACCTCAAAATTAATAAAGGGGTCATAGTAACATAGTAGATGATGACAGATAAAGACCTGTACGGTACACCCAGTGTGACCAACAGGATAAACTCATAGAATAAGGTATGATGTGATACTACATACATATACTTGATCTTGATTTGTCCTTGCCATTTTCGGGGCACAGACTGTAGAAGTCTGCCCGGCACTGGCCTTGCTTAGAATAACAGAGTTGCAGTGGAATATGAACCTGGGTGCCCTGGATTAAAGTCCACTGCACTGACTGCTAAGCAGCCCCTGTGCTCTACTGAAAACTCTGTGTGGTCATTTTTGTACAAATGCTGCCAGACAGCTGTCCTTGTCCCCGATTTTTTGGTGTTCATTATTTAGATGTTTTTTGGGGGGAGAATTTTATTTATTTATTGCACTTGTATCCCATATTTTCCCACCTATTTGCAGGCTCAATGTGGCTTACAAAGACCTGTTATGGCATTGCCATTTCAGGATTCAAAAGATACAATTGGTGTTACAAAGATATTAAGGATTACAAGACGATATAATCAGCAGTTATATAGAAAGACAGTTAGAATAAGGGTGGAGTGTTGAAAAGTTGTAGTTAGTTATGGATTTTCATAGTAGGCTTTGTTGAAGAGATGTGTTTTCAAAGATTTGCGAAAGTTAGTTATCTCGTTGATTGTTTTCCGTTGTTTTGGTAGTGCATTCCACAACTTCGTACCCATGTAGGAAAAGCTGGATGCATGTATTAGTCTATATTTTAATCCTTTGCAGTTGGGAAAGTGAAGATTAAGAAAAGTGCGGGCTGATCTTTTAGCATTTCTGGGTGGGAGGTCCACGAGGTCTATCATGTATGACGGGGCGTCTCCGTAGATGATTTTATGAGCAATCGTGCAGATCTTGAACGTGATACGTTCTTTGAGTGGGAGCCAGTGTAGTTTCTCTCTTATGTTTCTCATGTATTTACAAGCAGGAAACCCCAATGTTTTTCTTTTTTTGGACATAATGAGCAGGACATCCCAGTTCAGCCTTGGTCGTCCTTTCAAAAATGCCCCTCCATGTACATTAACATCTAACCACCAATGGCTGTCATCAGTGTCAGACAAACAAAATGAATATTGTAGAAAAAAAAAACATGTTTCTTCTGCTAATCTGAGAAGTTGCTCAATAAAAAATATTTTGCAAAAACAACAACAAAACAACCTCTATTGTTGAAATTGAATATACAGCAGCAACAGTATCACACAGGCACCATACTGATGAGAGAGGCATGATCCTCCAATGTATCCTGCTTTCCTGGAACCACACAGCAGCAGGCAGTTTTTGGGCTACAGACACAGGAGCCAGAGAGGAGCTACAGCCTGTGAAGAACTGCTCCAGCCCCTGTTCCATCTTCTCCCAAGCATCGTACCAAAAGATGCCAGTTTTTAAAAAGGGTTCCAGAGATGTCCTGGGAAATTACAGACCAGTGAGCCTGACATCAGTGCTGGGCAAAATGGTAGAGACTATTATAAAGAACAATATTATTGAGCATATACATAGGAATGGATTAATGGGACAAAGCCAACATGGATTTAGGTAAGGGGAGTCGTGCCTCATCAATCTGCTACATTTTATGAACGGGTGAATAAACATGTAGATAAAGATGAGCCAGTTAATATTGTGTATCTAGATTTTCAGAAGGCATTTGACAAAGTGCCTCATGAATGACTGCGGGGGAAATTAGAAAGGCATGGGAAAGGAGGCAGTGTCCTATTGTGGATTATGAACTAGTTAAAAGAAAGAAAACAGAGAGTAGGATTAAATGGTCAATATTCTCAATGGAGAAGGGTAAATAGTGGGGTTCCTCAGGGGTCTGTGCTGGAACAGTTTACCATATTTATAAATGATCTAGAAATGGGAATAAAGAGTGAGGTGATTAAATTTGCTGACGACAAAGATATTCAAAGTTGCTAAATCGCAAGAAGATTCTGGAAAACTGCAAGAGGATCTTATGAGACCAGGAGGCTGGCTATCCAATTGGCACATTATAATTAATGTGAGCAAGTGCAAAGTGATACATGTAGGGAAGAGGAACCAAATTATAGCTACGTGATGCAAGATTCCACATTAAGGGTTACAACTAGAATGATAGTGTCTTTTTCCTATCTTTATTTTCTTTATAATTTCATTATTATGTGAGCCACTTTGACCTGCTTGACATAAAAAGGCAGTATAGCAATAATAATCAATAATCAAACCCAAGAAAAGGATTTAGGTGTCATCACTGATGATACCATGAACCCCTCCACTCATTCTGCAGTGGTGGCTAAGAAAACCAAATAGAATTTTGGGAATTATTAGGAAAGGAATAGAGAACAGAGTATTATAATGCCTTTGTATCGCACCATAGTGTGACTGCATCTTTAATATTTTATGCAATTTTAGTCATCTCATCTCAAAAAAGATATAGCTGAATTAGAAAAGGTATACAGAATGGCAATGAAAATGATAAAGGAAACGAGATGACTTCCCTTTGAGGAAAAGCTAAAGTGACTAGGGCTCTTCAGCTTGGAGAAGAGATGGTTGAGGGGAGATATGATAGAGGTCTATAAAATACAGGGTGGAGCGGAATGGGAATCAGGCAGAACTGTCACCAATCCATCTACCAACTCCAAGAACAGCCAGAAATCCTTCCTTGCTAACATGTGCAGCGAGCACACTGCTGAGCGGATGATGGATCCATAGCTGTACTGCTAATCTGTCTTCCTGCGCCCCTTCCTTGGGGTTTTCTGTCCCTTTTTTCCTTCTGTCAGTACAGTAGGGCTGGCTTGGATGATGTGGTTAATATTTAATTGTGCTGCCAGTCATCTATTGTGCACTAATGTATACCTGAAAGATTCAGAACTCCAGTACTGCAGTTTAGACTGTGTACAAGACAACACTGTGCTGACAGGGTTAATCTTTAACAGTGATGTCACATATCTGTCTTGTGCTAACTCTTTCATATTGGGGCAACACTTCTGTGAAGAAAGCTCTGGCCCCATTGACAGGGTTAATGGTTAATCCTGCTACTACTCTCTTTCTCTCTCACTTCCACTTCACAGTAGCCTCATTTGAATTTCAATTTCTTTCTTCTCTGCTTTCCTTTCCTGTCATCCAGGGCATTTGCACCTCCAGGGGGGGGGGGGGGGGGGGGGGGGGAATCTTATCTCCAATAATCACTTGAAAGAGAGGCAATGAAAGATGAATACTGCACCCCTCTCCCCTCATATGTTTAGATGCATAAAGCATAAAGAAAAACAACTGAGCAGAGAAAATCCATAGTGGGTCGATGCTCAAAACATTATGCCATTGCTAGAGGCGATTAGCGCCAGACTAGCTCATATAATTTGAATATCATTTCCTTTGAGCATTGGCGAGGTGGTTTTCTGCACTGCTCCTGCAGTATGGGTTCTGCACTGTTGGTTTTACCGCAAGAGTTCTGAGCATTGGCCTACTAGTGATACCATGCAGAACAGTGAGGAGGCCAAGGATGTGTGCAGGGCATACATTTTTTATTTGGATTAGCTTAAATAAAGATTGAAAGTCCACCAACTCTAACCTCCTTCCGGTTGCCTAACAAATGTCTCTATATCAGGGGTGGGCAACCACGGACCTTGAGAACCACAACCCAGTTGAGTTTAAGATTTCCACAATGAATATGCATGAGATCTATCTGCATTTAATGGAAGCAATATATGCAAGTCAATCTCGTGCATATTCATTATGGAAATCTTAAAAATTACTCGACTTGACATTGAATCGCCACTAAAATTTATGTGGTTAAGTGCAATGTTCAGCCCTTAACTGCATAAGATCAATCGCCATAAACATTGGACTGCTATTTATGCAGCCCAATTTAAGCAGTTATCTTATGTGGTTAAGGGTTGAATATTGGCATTTAACCGCATAAATGCCGTCTCCGCCCCTGGTACACCCACAAGTTAAACCGGTTTTAACTCAGGTGCTAACCATGTTTATTCAGCAGCACTAAATGCTGCCACAGACAAGCAATTTAAACAGCCAGGAGCCTCTCTGGCCCTTTTAAATTACTTTGAATGTTTGGTAGCTTGTTTATAAAATTACCCTGATGGTGCCTATTCTATAAATATCTACCCTTCAGAAAAATGTTGAAGACCCATCTCTTCAAGAAAGCTTACCCTAACAACCCAACTTAACTTTCAGCCCACCTACATGATTCTGTCCTGACAATAATCATACCTTAGACCAGTTCTCCCAATCTCCTTACGCTCATCCCTCAATCTTTTCTTCTCCATCCTTCCTACTTAGTACTCCTTACCCCTCCCAACCTCTTTTCCTTTGCTCATCCTATCTTTGTTTACCTCTCCATATTCAATCCACATATCTCCATAACTCTACTACTACTATGTTTACTACAACTTGTAATATTCTCCTCAAAAACTTTCTAATTCTATTTACTATGTAAGCTGCATTGAACCTGCTATCTGTGGGAAAGCGCGGGGTACAAATGTAATAAATAAATAAAGGAAAGTAAGCACCTACTTGGCCTTTATAGAATGCTGGTGTTATGGTAAAACACATGCCTATAATGTAGGCCCGAGCACTTATGCCAGCCATAGAGCTGGTATAAGTACTCAGGCCTAGAATGCTGAAACATACTTAAATGACAGTATTCTATATTTTATATGTGTAACTGAGCTCCCTGCCCACTCTCTACCCAAACATTGTCCATGTGTATGCCTTGTCAGATATGCACCACGTCAAATATATGCATATTTAGGCAGATTTTCCGTATTTGTGCACATATATATTTGCACACATACATGCATCTATGCCAGTACTCTAATCATTTACATGCATATTCAGTGCATAAATATTTATTGATTTAGTGCCCACTTTACAGAATTACCCCATTGCAGGTATTTAGCCAGATCTCCCTTTTTGGGGGGTTCGGGGTAGACTGAAGGGGCTATGCATTTCTTCTAGGTAACAGCTCCCCTCACTTCCACCTGCCGCCTGCAACAGTGGTGGCGTTATAAATGATACCTTTGATACCCAACCCCTGCCAGTCATAGAGATTCATTGCTGGAGCCCCCACCTGTGCTGCCTGAGCAGCAAGGAAATTGATGGGGATCTAGTATTACAATCTTGGAGGGGGCCTGAGCGCAAAATTGGGTGGGCTCAAGCACCTGAGGCCCCTTCATGGTTATGCCATAGCCCCATAATACCTTTTCTGATCAGCAAACTTAAAAATAGTATAATTAGGTCAAGATCTGATGAAGCTTCATGCTACAGCACCAACATGTGAGCCATATAGCACGTGACTCCTTGTTATCTGTTTCATTGAAAAAATAAACTTGGTGCAAAAGAAATTTGTGAACAGAAGACATTTTACAAATGATGAAAAAAACCTATTAATTTTTCCACAACTAATTTTGTATTTCCCTAACTGGGAGCAGCTCCAAGGCAGAAGGCAGATGTGGATTTCTGATCCCTTCCTTAGAAGTTCATTTTGTAAAGGCTGAAACAATGTTTCACTGTTCTGAACTCACACAGCATTTGGCTATCTGAGACCTTGTTGTTTTCTGTTTAGTTGAGTGCTGAGAGGGGCCTAGCAAGAACTGTCTCTTCCAACACACAGCCCAGCACCTAGAATCCAGTCCCGTAAACACTGCCCTCCTATTTTCTATCAGATTTTATTTATATCTTTCCTTTTGAGCAGCATGGATAATACTCTAAAATAATAAATTAATTGTACTATGCTGCTAAGCCAAGGGAACTAGGGGTAAAACACTTCCTTGTTTCCAACAGTTTGCTACACCATTGGGAAGTGGGAAGCATGCGAGTGTGATGTCCAAATTCATATTTATGTGGGCCTCTGCATTCCAGGGTTATTCATATTTGTGTGTGTGTGTGTGTGTATATATATATATATATAAGTACATAAGTATTGCCATACTAGGACAGGCCAAAGGTCCATCAAGCCCAGCATTTTGTTTCCAACAGTGACCAATCCAGGTCACAAATACCTGGCAAGATCCCAAAAAGGTTTAAAATCTTATTCTAGAAATAGTGGATTTTCCCCAAGTCCAATTTAATAATGGTCTATGGACTTTTCCTTTAGGAAGCTGTCCAAACCTTTTTAAACTCTGCTAAGTTAACCGCCTTTACCACATTCTCTGGCAACAAATTCCAGAGTTTAATTACACGTTGAGTGAAGAAATATTTTCTCTGATTCGTTTTAAATTTACTACTTTGTAGCTTCATCGCATGCCCCCCAGTCCTAAGTGTAAAGTTGCAAAGTGTAAACAGACGCTTCACGTCTACCTGTTCAACACCACTCACTATTTTATAAACTTATTCATTTCTAATCCACTCAGATTAATAACAGGGTAATTTTGTAAGTGACCTGAGCATGTAGAACTGCATTTTATCCTCTTAAGTAGGTACTTATTCAATTGCCTCATCAGAGGCAGGCATAAAAGTAGGTATTAGGAAAACATTAGGTCCAATATTCCAAATGATTTTAGAAGGCAGAAGAGGCTATTTAGTAGCAACTGGGCAGTGCTGCCGAATATCCCCTCTGACTGTTGTCACACTGTTGTGCAGTGTCATTGAATTCCTGGGGTGGAGTCTAGGCAGAGCTGGGAGTTATGTGATCACTGGTGGTATTCAGTGCCAGTGCCCGCATAGCTAACTGGGCAAGTAAGAACACATAAATAGGAGTCTTATCTTTGCCCTGTTAGCTATGGCACTGAATATTGGCCGTACTTGTATAACTTCCATGGACCAAAAGCTGGAGTTATTTACCACCTTGGAGCATTTGACCTCCAAGCCACAGCCTGATGCTCCTACCTGGGGCCCCCTCCTATCCCAACCCTCCTGCACATGAGCCCCCTCCCGATCAATACCCCCCTCTGTACAAGAGCTCCCCTGGTCTAGACTTCTTGGCATAAGAGATTCCCTGATGAAGAACACCTCCCCCTGCACAAGAGTGCACAAGAGTTCCAACATCAGATCAAGGAAGGAAGGAAGGAAATGGGACTTGATAGCCTTTCTGAGCTTTTTGCAACTACATTCAAAGCGGTTTACATATATTCAGGTACTTATTTTATACCAGGGGCAATGGAGGGTTAAGTGACTTGCCCAGAGTCACAAGGAGCTGCAGTGGGAATTGAACTCACTTCTCCAGGATCAAAGTCCACTGCACTAACCACTAGGCTACTCCTCCACTGCCCTATCAAACCCCCCCCCCCCCCCCCCCCCCATTCCTGTTGATGTACCTTATTCTCTGATGGTATAGTGGTCCACAGGCAGGAGCGATTCCCAGTCACTCTTGCCCTTTCAGCACTGTCCCTCAAAATGGCACCCCTAGTGCTAGTCTCATACTACTATCTCTAGAGGTCATGTTTTCATATAAGGATAACTCCCCCCTAAAGGCAGTGGTGTGCTGGAGCTGGCTTGCACCGGCTCACAAGAGCTGGTTGTTAAATTTTTTTAACGTTTTGTAAGCTGGTTGTTCAGGCAGGGCAAGCTGGTTTGTCTCTCCTCCCCCAAGCCTCAGCGTCCCAGCACATACCTGAAGGCAGCCACCCTGGTAGTCCAGTGGATTCTTCGGGGCAGGAAAGATCCTCAGTCTTTCCTGCCTGCTGCTGGCTCTGATCCTCCCGCTGCTGCATGCTCTTTAAAAATGGCTGCCGAGACTTCCAGCAGCAGCCTTGCGAGACTTCTGCTGAAGTCTTGAGGCTGCCATTTTAAGTCTTGGCAGCCATTTTAAAGAAGATGCTGCAGGGCTCAGGAGGGTCAGCGCCAGCAGCGGGCTGGAAAGACTGGGGATTTTTCCTGCTCCGAAGAATCTACTAGACCACCAGGGAGGCTTCAGGTATGTGCCAGGAGGGCATCCTGCGGCTCAGGGGACTGAGGGGGCAGGGAGGAGGCCTGGAATAGGTGGGTGGGGTGGGGTGGGGAGTCCACTTCTGCGCACCCCCCCCCCCAAATCGCACAGCTGGCTACACCCAGGGAGAGAGCCTGTTGTTAAAAATTTACCAGCACACCATTGCCTAAAGGGGCCCTTTTATTAAGCCACATAAGCGTCTACGTGTGCCCAACACTGCCAAAATGGTGTTACTGTCCGGCTACCACATGGCTCTTGCAGTATTTTCATTTTTTGGCGCGCGTCTGATACATGCGTCCGAAATATAATTTTTATTTTTGGACACACATATTGGAAGCGCGCCAAGTGGCATTTGACGTGAATAGGTCATTACTGCCGGTTACCACGTGAGATTTTACTGCTAGGTCAGTAAGGTCTCAGACCCAAAATGGATGCGCAGCAATTTTCATTTTGTTGCACATCCATTTTCGTCAACATTTTTATGTTTGATAATTTTTATTGATGACATCGCACAGACAGGAAATAACACAATCTGCTAATCTCAGTACAATGTGTATGTCAGTAACCACGTTGAATCAAATCTACACTCGTCTATGCATCATCACATTTAACATTTTCAAAACTACCCATCCCCTTCCCTTCCTGACGGAGTAGCAAAATATAGTACTGTTGTGTAGAAGTACATCTTGACCTTGAAATTTACACAAACAACAAATCATTTTTCCCATGTAACAATCCCCCCCTACTCCCTCCCCTTCCCCTCGTGAGCTGCTTAGATATTTAGGATATAGCTGCGACCTCTAGAAGGCAAGGTCAGCCACAGCGGTTCCCATTGCATGCGAAATTTCTCACCCGATTCAGTATCCAGGGAACGGACACCGCATCTCTCAAGTTTCATCTGATAAAGTAACTGCGTTCTCCAGTAGACCACTGGAGGTTTCGAGTCGGACAGCCAAAATTTCAAAATGGTGGAGATCCCATATAGTGTCGCCAAACGCACAAATCTCTTGAACCCTTGGGGTGGCAATCCCGAAAATTTATATTTATAAAACAAGAGGAGGGGATCGCAGACCACGGTGCACCCCCACATTTGTTGTAATGTTTGAGTGATCTCACCCCAGAATTCCATCACCAAGGGGCACAGCCAAAACATATGACCAATACTGGCCTCCCCTCTGCCACACCTAGGACAGGCCCCGTCACAGGACTCTATCATATGTGCAGCCCTCTTAGGAGGTATATATGTTCTTAATAAAAATCTGTATAGTCGCTCGCGCTGTACGACCGACACTTGTAGCCCATATAGTTTTTTTATAAAATCCTTGCATATGTCGGTCGTAACTGCAACTTCCAGGTCAGTTGACCAATCTTGGGCCAAGCGCGCATAGTCTATTTCAGAGGTGGAATCCTTTAATTGCTGGTGATGGAACCTGAGGGGAACTGATAACTGGGCGCCCAGTGAATATGTCTCCCTCAGTGTGTCTATTACATCCTCTGTTAGGTCAGTCCATTTCAGGGATGCTATGTAATGTTTTAACTGAAGATGTTCAAAGTGATTACTCCCCTGTATCCCAAATTCCTCCACTAGTGTCTGAAGGGTTTTTATTTTCCCCTCTTCATCAACTACATGTGACAGATAATGGATGCCCCGAGCTGCCCATTGTCTGAAAACACTGTTCCCCTGTCCTGGTGGGAAGTCGGGATTATTCATGATAGGCAGTAGAGGAGTGGTCTTGGCTGTAAAGTAATATTTCCTACACACCCATCGCCATGTGTTTCTAAGGGATTGCAACAAGGGGTGCCTCTGAAACGCGCGTATAGGTAATCGGTTACCTGAATGTAATAAATAACTGAAATGTATCTCCGGAAAAATAGTAGTCTCAACTTCGGTGACAGAGAACTCTTGGGTACCCCGATACCAGTCGTTAATATGACGCATCGCACTGGCGGTTGCTAAGTTCCGCACGCTCAGAAGTCCCATCCCCCCTTGTTCCCTCGGGGTTGTGATCACTGTCATCGACAATCTGGGGCGTTTCCCTTTCCATAATAACCCCTGAATTTGCCTATCCAGGGCTTTTTCATCCTTTCCTTTCAAATACAGGGGTAGCTGCTGAAAAAGATAGAGCCATCTCGGGGCTATAAGCATATTAAAGAGAGCAATACGCCCCCATATAGATAATGGTAGGGTCTGCCACAGGGATAATCTGTGTTTCGTATTTTCCATCAGTGGACCTACATTAATTCTGTACAGTGAGGATATATCCCGTGGGATCATTATTCCTAAATATTTTAAAGCCCTATCCTCCCATTGCAACGGAAAGGTTCCCTGCCACCTCTCACGTACAACTTCATCCACTGCTAAGGCACAGGACTTCTGAAGGTTTAAGGAAAAACCCGATAGCTCACCATACTCTTTCAGAATCTCTAGGGCTCTTTGCAGTGAGGGCTGTGGGTCACGCAAAACCAAAAGAATATCATCTGCATACGCTAAGGTTTTGACCTCCGCCCCTCTCATCTGTACTCCTTTAATCTCCCCGGAGCCATTTAAGAGTCGCAGCAGGGGCTCCAGTGACAGATCAAACAGGAACGGGGACAAAGGACACCCCTGCCTCGTTCCTCGCTTAACGGGGAACCACTCCGATCGGTTCCCATTTGCTATGATCTGTGCCCCCAGTCCTGCGTAGAGCACCCTAATAATCTGCATGGCCTCTCCCGGGAGTCCCACCCATTCCAGTATTTGTAGCAGATATCCCCAATTAACATGGTCAAATGCCTTAGAGGCGTCTAGACTCACTAGCATGAGGGGGTCATTGTTGTTTTTACAAAGTGCCATGGCAAGGAGGATCTTTCGAATGTGTGAAACCGAGTGGCGTTTGGGAACGAATCCCACCTGTGCGGGGCCCACCAAAGCTGAGATATGTTCTGCCAATCTGTTGGCCAGAATTTTGGCAAGTAGTTTAATATCTACATTGATAAGCGATATTGGGCGGTAAGAATCAGGATCGGTTGCCACCTTCCCAGGCTTTGGTAGCAACGCAACTAGGGCCGTATTTTCATGTTTCGGGAACTCCCCTCTCTCTGTCACTTCCTGAAAGTAATCTAATAATATCGGAATGAGAGGCAATTGTAATGCTTTATAAAACTCTCCGGAAAATCCGTCAATCCCTGGCGCGGAGTTATGTTTCAAACCACCAATAGCTCTCTGCAGTTCTCTTGATTGTATCGGCTGGGCTAATTGCTCCCGTGCTTCTGGTGTTAATTTTGGCATCCCAGCCCTAGTTAAGAGTGCCTCTGTTACTTGTTTTGGGGGCGAACCCGTTGAGTTATATAGGTCCTGAAAATGTGCCTGTACAATTTGCAAAATATCAGTTGTTCTGTTCCTCAGATCTCCCTCTTTATTCCTCAGGGCCGTGATGGTACGGTTCCCGATCCTAGTCTGGACCAACTTTGCCAATATGCTCCCTTGCCTATTGCCATATTTATGTAATCTGTACTTTTGATATATTATGCCTCTTTCGGTCTGCTCGTGTATTAGCGAGTTTAAGGTGGCCTGGAGAGCCTCGTAGTTATCTCTGTTAATTTGGGTCGGAGAATTTAGGTATGTACGCTTGGCCCCCCCTAGCCTATCTGATAAATTAATAATGCTAGCTGCTATTTTCCGTCGTCTCGTTGCTACGTACGAGATAACTTCCCCCCTCATCACGGCCTTTGCAGTGCACCAAAACAAAGTTGGGTCTGATTTGTGCTGTTGGTTATGTAATGAGAACTCCTCCCATTTTTGGTGCAAGAATTTCACAAAAGCCACATCTTTAATTAGATAATTGGGGAATCTCCATGTCCTAGCTGCCCGACTTCCTACGTGATCTATCAACTGAAACCACACTGGGGAGTGGTCTGAGATCAACTCTTGTTCTATGCCAGCTGCTGTTACGTTTGAGAAAAGCCGGCCTGATATAAACAAATAATCTAACCGGGCCCAGGTCCCATGGGCCCGGGATCGGTGAGTATAGTCCCTTACCTCAGGATATAGGGACCTCCAAACATCTACCATCCCAATATCCGTAATGAACGATGGAAGGATCCCACGGTCCCCATCGTTCCCAGCCCTGGCATTCCGACTGCCTGTGCAGTCCATGCTTGGGTTCATCAATGTGTTCATATCCCCTGTAATGATTAGATTCTTGTCCCTATAAGGTAGCAGGACCCGCAGTAGCTCTGAAAAGAAATCTGAGGTAGAGGGGGTGGGTGCATATACAGATAACAAGAATATTTCAGACCCTTGTAGGTTTAGCTTAACTAACAGGTAGCGCCCATTCTCATCTCGCATTATAACCTCAGATGTACAGACCAGATGTTTACGGTATAAAATCGCTACTCCCCCTTTTCTCTTGCCGGAGGACACATAGTCTACTTGTCCCACCCAGTCTCTCTGCAATTTCTGATGTTCTGCGTCAGAGAGCCTCGTCTCTTGTATACAGGCTATGTCCACTCCCATCCTCTTCAAATGTGTTAAGATCTTCCTCCTTTTTATTGGGGAGGAAACTCCTCCCACATTCCATGTTACTATTTTATAGTTGGAAGAGCCCACACACAAATTGTTCTATCAGTGAAACCTTAGTTATATATAAATCAGTGCCAAGGCCCCAGCCCTTCCCCGGCACCCAACTATTCTCTTCCACCGCTGTCTTGGGAAACTTATCTCTTCCCCACCAAATTAAGATATCGCAGTTTATCACCCCGTGTTCATAACTATAGCAGCCCGCGATCCCTCCCGATCCCCCACCCACCCCAAACCCTTTTCCTTGTCCCAACGTAACTTGTTCTAAGCCCTTGTTGTCTCCCCCCTTATGCCCCTTATCATAGCTATAAGTTTGTGACTCCACTTTGTCGTCACCGAGGCCACCTTTCTGCGAGGGTCCCCACTCCCCTTTAGTGTCATTACTTACTTCAACATTTCACAACTTAAAGTTAAACCGTTTTCCAGTTGTCTAAACTTAGTACTCAAAACCACCAACTATTTAGAACAGTATGTCCCAACAGATAAATTCAACTAGTCTCATACCAGTTCTTAATCATGGGACCACTTCTTGTTGGCCCAATTCGCCATTTATATAATCCATGGCCAATTTCTCAGATGTAAAGGAGCTCCACTTCCCGTCTTTATGGATTTTGAGAATCGCTGGGTATGTCAGGGCAAAACGGATTTTCTTCTCTGCTAGCGCCGAGCATGCCGGATGAAACCGTCGTCTCTTTTCTTGCAGGCCTGCAGAGTAGTCCGGGAAAATTAAAATTCTCCGTCCATCGTATTGTAGAGTGTCCCTTTTTGATTTAAATCCTTGCATAATCTCCTCTTTGTGAATATAGTTGTGGATTTTTATGATGACCACACGGGGTTTTTGCTTCTCTGCTTGTAATCTCCCCAGCCTGTGGGCTCTCTCAATGCAAAAACCCCCACTACTGTCCGAGAGGGCAAATTCTTGCTGCAGCCACTTTTCCAAGAGGGAACCCAAACTTTTCTCGGCAATCGATTCGGGGATACCGACCAGCCTCAGATTTGAGCGTCACGCTCTATTTTCGAGGTCTTCCATTTTCTCCGCTTGTAGCCTGAGCTGTTGTTCCATTTCTGCCATTCGCGGCTGGTGAACATTGCACGTGTCCTCTATCGTCGATACCCTTTGTTCTATTTCATGGGTTCTTTTTGATAGATCCGCCACGTTCGCGTCCATCTTCCCCAGTTGGTTTGCCAGCGATTGGAATCTCGGCTCCAGGGCCTCCACCACCGCCGTAGTCAACTGAGTAAGTTGCCGTTCTGAAAATTCTTCCCGCCCGCCGTCCGCCATTTTGGGCTCCGCGGGCGAGGGTGGTAACTTCCCCTTCTCCACCTTTACACTTCGCTTAGATGTTCCAGCCGGCATGGGGAGCAAGAAATGTTCCATACACGCTCCGAAGTTCAGGGTCGTATTTAAAATTCGATTTTGCTGCAGTATTCAGGTGTTTGTCGTGAAATAAGAGGAGCGGGGACCCGGAGCTCAGCCTCTATGCTGTTACCGCTCCCAGCGCATCACGTGACCCCCCTCGTCAACATTTTTAAAAGGCATTTTTTTTACAGGCACACTGAAAAATGATTCTGTGCATGTCCAAAACATGCGTCTACTCTACCGCAGGCCATTTTTCAGGGCCCCTTAGTCTAGAGCTAGTTGGCTCAGTATGAAGCAGATGGGTGGAACAGAAGGTGACCTTCTGAGGATATTGGATCCTCAGGCCATCGTGGATAAGGTCAGCTAATATTCCAGTTATAGAAGAGAGAAAATGATTTAAGGATATGGTCAGTTTAAGGAACCATGAGCCATAGGTTACAGGCCATTGATATATTGCCCCCCTTGTAGAGGAATGTGCTTCAGATGGGTCATATTTGCCTGTGGTATTCCAAAGAGTTGGGGAAGATGAAAATAACAAATGTTGGAAGCACTCTGGAGAAGCAAATAGGATAAAGCTCAATGAGGTGCTTGAATTCTGCTTTATAAAGTTTTCTAAGAAGGCCCTTTTATCCAGCAGATGGGAAAGTTCATACATTAACTGAGAGAATAAAGTACTCATGCATTGGACCTTACGCCCTTCCTCTTTCACCAAAGCTGCATAGCTGGGCCTCGGGAGCCCTCTCATCCAATTGATAAATGAATCACTAAGGGGTCATTTTACAAATGATTGCTAGCGTTTTTAGCACGCACTAAAAACAAGCATGCGCTAAACACTAGTGACGCCCATATATTCCTATGGGCATCTCTAGTGTTTAGTGCGCACTAAAAACACTAGCGGGCCTTTGTAAAGGACCCTATGAGTGAGGACCATTTGCCTTAGTGCCTTGGTCTTCTCTCCCAATCCAAGAGGGCTGCCAATGGGTCAGGTTTTCAGGATATCCCTAATTACTTTGCATGGGAGAGGTCTGCATGCCTACCATTGCCGTTGTATGCAAATTCTCTCATGCATATTCATTACTATATAAGCAATAAATGGACTATAAATTTTAAACATATCAACAGTTAACATATATAATCCTAACTCTTTTTTGTTGATTTTAATATTTATTATCTTCTTTCAAGTGATAAAACAAAAATATAATACCAAACAAATTAGTGCTTAAAAATGTGTAATGGTGCTCAGTACATTCCCATGATTACTATCTGGGAAATCATGGTTTTATGATAAGAATCATTGCACCCACAGCACCAAGCTTTTCTATCAAAATTCTTAAAATATATATCAAATGTCTACTTATCTTTGATGAGATTTGCTACAAGTGTCTTCCTCTGTCTCATGAATATCCCAGAAAATATTTAAAACTCCACCCTTGTGACAAGCTGAAATTAACACTAGCAAAGGAAATCTTGAAACTCCAAATCTCCGGTCTGTAGCTCCGTTGTTCAAGGTCCCATATGCACAAAATAACCTTAGTAAGTTCTTCAAAGCATAATGAAATCATGGTTTACAGCAAAAAAAACTTTTAAAAGAAACCATGCTCCGGAGCAATCCATACACAGTTCAATCCACTCTAGAGTCCCCAAAACTGCAAGACTTGCTGGTACTGTTCCAATTTGCCAGAGGTGATAAAGCAGCTCCTTAAAACTCACTCTTTTTCACTCTTCTTCATTCAGTTCAGTATTTTCAATATCTTGCCTTGGTCTCTACATGGGTCAAGTTTCACAATTTCGCAAACACTTCCTCCAGATGAGAATCCATGCTCCTCATGAAATGACGCCCTGCCAATAAAGACGCCGACGCATCATTTGAAAGTAGTTAATAAATATAAGAAACAACAAAAAAGGAGTTAGGAATGCATATTCACTAGATAGCTTGAAAATCTGACCCATTGCTGGCCTTTGAGAACTGGGAGTGAAGACCATGGACCGAGTGCCTTAAAAACTATTGATATTTCTCCTCTGGTTAAAAGCTCACATTTACTTGCAGTTTACTAACAACAATAATCCAGTGTTTCATCTACAGTTCTTGGAGAAAGAAATTGAAAAGGCAGAGCTGAACAAGTTAGATTTTCTGAATGATAATGGTTATTATGACCTGAGCCAAACAAGGTTTAGGAAAGATAAGGAGACCAGGTTGGTGGCCATTGCTTATTATTTACATGTTTTTCATGATTGGAGTACTTAGCCAACAGGTCCCAAGTACTGGAATGAAACAGAGAGGGGCATAATCGAATGGGGCACCCAAATTTTCATGAGGGCATCCTCGCAGGACGGCCCCGTAAAGGGGCAGGGCACCCTGTATTAGCGAAACAAGATGGGCATCCATCTTTCGTTTTGATAATATGGTCGGGGACGCCCAAATCATGAAATTTAGATCAACCTTAGAGATGGTCATCCTTAGGTTGTTTTTGAGATGGTCATCCCCGGTTTTCAGCGATAATGGAAACCGAGGATGCCCATCTCAAAAGTGACCAAATCCAGGCCATTTGGTCATGGGAGGAGCCAGCATTCGTAGTGCACTGGTCCCCCTCACATGCCAAGACACCAACCGGGCACCCTAGGGGGCACTGCAGTGGACTTCAGAAAAAGGTCCCAGGTGCTGAGCCCCCCAAACCCCAAAACCCACAAATGTGCACCACTACCATAGCCCTAAGGGATGAAGGGGGGCACCTACATGTGGGTACAGTGGGTTTGTGGTGGGTTTTGGAGGGCTCACATTTACCACCACAAGTGTAACAGGTGGGGGGGGGGGGCCTGGGTCCGCCTGCCTGAAATACACTGCACCCACTACAACTGCTCCAGGTGCCTGCATACTGCTGCGATGGACCTGAGTATGGCATTCAAGGCTGGCATAGAGGCTGGCAAAAAAGTATTTGTAAACCTTTTTTTATGGTGGGAGGGGATAAGTGACCACTGGGGGAGTAAGGTTGACCTAAATGTTGAGATTTGGCCGGCCCCGACCATATTATCAAAACGAAAAATGGATGCCCATCTTGTTCGTTAATACGGTTGGCTCCGCCCCTTCCTGGGGCCGTCCCCGGAGATGGGCACCCTTAGAGATGGGCACCCCCATTCGATTATGCCCCTCTCTATTATCCAGAGCAGATTACAAACTAACACACTTAATAAAAACATATAGGACTAGATTCTATATATTGCACCTAAAAAAATCAGCACAGAAAAAAGCACTATTCTATAAGCCATTCCTAAAGTTAGGCGCAGTTTATAGATTAGCGCTTATGCCTGGGATCCACGCCTAACTTTAGGAGCGGTGATTTGTACCAAATGAAGCGTGGTGCAAATGTATGCGCCTACATTAGACATGTATCTCCATTGTTCTGCAACAACGCATTTTAATTTTAGGAACACTCCTGTTACACCCATGCCCCTCCCATTTCTGCACCCCTTTTTTAGATCAGATGTAAATTATAGGTGCCGATCCTGCACCTAAATTTACATGGGTAATTGCTAATTAAATCTAATTAGTGCCAATAATTTCTTGTTAAAAGCCAATTATTGGCACTAAGTGGCTAGCTATTCAATTACATTGTACATGCAAATTGGGTGCATGCCCAACTTTGTGAGTGCATTTTTGGTGACTTTTATAGAATTAGGGGATAGCACACAAAGGACCCCTTTTACTAAGTGGTGGTAAGCCCAACGCGGGCTTTCCACTCACTAAACAGAAAGTACCACCGGGCTACCACAGCAGCCCAGCAGTACTTTCCACCCCTAGCATGCCGTCATATCTGGTGCAGCAAAAATATATTTATTTTTGTAGCACTAGAGTGTACCTGGCAGTATTTGAGCAGTGCCACACACTGCCCGGTTACCACCGGGTTAGCACAAGAGCCCTTGAAATGGCCACATGGCAAGTGCTTTTATTTGCCACATGGCCATTTCCTGCAGGAAAGAGAGACTTCCCTTTTATACACTGTGGTAAAAGGGGTCTTCAGCGCATGTGAAAAACACACGCTGACACCAGCGCAGACCCCTTTTTGCCACAGCTTGGTAAAAGGGGCCCAAAACCAGACTATAAACAACAATAAAAGTGATAAAAATAAAAATATGACAGCTGGGACTGCAGTGGCCAGAAATTATGATATTGATGGGTCGCTGCTCAGGGGCAACATAAAGTAAGCTGTAAAGGGAGAAATTACTGCGTTCATATCTATCTATCTATCTATCTATCTATCTATCTATCTATGTAATGAATAAGAAAAACAGCATGAGTGTATATAGACATACAGGGAGCTGTCCAGGGTTCTGACAGTTTTAGCTTATTTAAAGAAGTGTGAAGCCGTTGGTATGAATGGAATGCTTGAAAACACATTTTTTTGGCTAACCAGTACATGACATACCATGTGAAAAGAGGTGACAAGTTAATTATTAGGCAGAAAAATGTGGAAATTTAGAATATATATCTGCTCTAGTTAGCAAAATAAAAAGTATGACAGATTTTGAGAACTGGAAATATTACAAAAACCTAGAGTGAAATTCCCCGCAATTTAAATGATAAGAACCTGCTGCAAAATAAAATCTCTGATGTTCTCTGGCATTTTGAAGCTGAAATAAGGAAAGAAAAGATTTTGAAGTGGTAGAATCTTAACAGCGCTCCTAGTATTTCAAAAACTGACAGAAAAAAGCCCTCAGGTACATCTCATAATCAATAAAGCAAATAACCCATGCCAATTAGGAGGGAACGTTAGGCATTCCTGAAGATAAAAAATGCTGCCTGCTGACAATCTTAAAGCTATTTAGTTGGTGGGACATGAGGAAGGAAAAAAACTGACATAAGTTGTCAGTGAATTTTAAAAGTAATTCTGACAGAGAGGGAAAGGAAATTAGCATTCTAAGTTTGGCAGAGAGTTTAACATCTGACAAGAAAAGCAGTTAGATTTGCACTCTGATTCAATAGACATATGAGGAAAAGTTAGTGTAAAACTGGGAAAAGAGAGAGAGAGAGTGTGTGTGTGTGAGTGTGAGAGAGTGAGTGTGTGAGTGAGTGAGAGAGTGACAGAGAATGCACTGTGGGTGTTTTGGACAACACCACTGTTTTGCCTTGGTATCCTGTGAATGAGTTACACACTGATTAAAGATTGTGAAAAGTATTTGCAAAGGATAATTTGGTTTCTCTTATTGAGTTTTTAAAGATAGGTAATAGGACAACCAAAACACTGTATTAGGGAAGACATAAGACCAGAAGAACCAAAGTATTTTATGGGAAGGAAGAGACTAGGATGCATCTATTGCATTTGAGCTTCAGGAGAGGTAAAGTGAGCTCTTGAATCATAGTAGAGACTATCCCCCTTATTCTATAACAGGGTGCCTAAAGTTAGTTGCAATTTAAGAGTGCATGTTGTAGAATATTAGCACATATGTGCAAATAGGACCAGATTCAGTAAATGGCACCCAAATTTGGGAGCTGGAAAAATCATCACCCAGCGCTATTCTATAAAGGGCACTCCAGGTTAAGCGTTCTTTATAAAATAGCATGTAGCACCAAGTCCTGTGTCCAAATTTAGGCACTAGGGACTTATGCCTGCTGAAAACCAGGTGCAATTCCTGGTGCACAATTTGAGTGTGCATCCGCAGTATTCTATAACACTTTGCACAAGTTTCTGGAATGCCCCTGACCCACCCATGCCCCTCCCATGGACACATCCCCTTTTGATGTGCATGCAAATCTAAATTGGTGTGAAACAAAAAAAAGTGAAGAGAAACCAAGGAGGATACAAAAAAAAAAAACTTTATTGGGTTTCTAAAAAATGATCCAACATTTTAAATTCAGTTTTTTAACTGACAGCACAACATTTTTATAAGAGAGGAGCCCAAAGAAGTTTTTGATTTAACAATTGTGTGCAAATTTTCATCGGTGTATAATATTACACCGAAACACGGCAGTGTCAGGTCATTTTTTAGAAACCCAATAAAGTTTTTTTTTGGTACCCTCCTTGGTTTCTCCTCACTTCTTCTTCTTTTTGTTTCACATCTCATGGTACCGTGAGGTTTTTTACCTCCTTTTTTTGCTTATCGATTCTAAATTGGTGCCCATTAACATCAATAATTGATGGTTAGTACCTAATTATTGAAGTTATTTGGCTCATTACCTAGTATAGTTGTACGTGCATCTCAGGATTGTGCCCAAACTTAGGTACCCTTTATAGAATTTGAAGGATAATGTAAAATGATACGTGCACGTGTGAGCTGTGTGCTTGGTAGTACAACTGGCTCAGCACATAAATGCAATGGAGCATGGGTGGGACATGCACACGTCTCCCACTTATGTGCACAATTTATAGTACACTGTAAGTTTAGCATAAAAGTGCTGCATTTAGGCATGACTACTTATGTCTGCTATTGACATGGCATAGGTGGACACACCTAAATATTCAAGAGCCAATTCTGACTTACTCTAGTTTTCTATAGCAGAATACAGGTGCCTAGATGCAGTTATAGAAATAGCAGTCACCGCATGGTATCAAAGTGCCTAAATTGCAGTATCTGGCTATAGAATTCAACCCCAAAGCAAACAGAGAGGGAAATACAGCATACACAGAAATTATACAAAGAAAAAAGCACAACTGGGCCTTCAAGACTGAGACAACAAGAGTCCTTTATTGAAAAGAGACCCAACACGGGCCATGTTTCGACGTCAACGACGCCTGCCTCAGGGGTCCAATTTTAATTGCCAAAGCGGTTTTTTATCTGACTGACGGTGTTTTGACAGGAGCTTAATGAAGTATTTGACTGCTGTAGCTGAGACATCGCTTTTGCAAGAATACCATACTTCTTCTGATTAGGGAATTGAATTTCCAACTTTGCACACTTTGCAATTAAAATTGGACCCCTGAGGCAGGCATCATTGACGCCGAAACACGGCCCGTGTCGGGAATCTTTTCAATAAAGGACTCTTGCTGTCTTAGTCTTGAAGGCCCAGTTGTGCTTTTTTCTTTGTATAGAATTCCCCCTTACATTTTATTCTTGGATAGCAACATTTATTTTTTAAAAAAGTCGTCTTTCCTCATGTTTAAATGAACACTATCTGGCTGATATTCAGTCTGTGGGATGCAAGCTGGCTAAGTCCCACACTCAGCACTGAGCCTGGATATTAAACGTCCGGCCATTTCCGGTGACCGGCATTGAATATCCTTTTTTTCTGGCCAGTTTAAACTTAATCAGCCAAGTCAATATCCAGCACTGTCTGCTTAATTTAGAGCGGCCAAAGATAGGACTGCTAATTAGATGGTCCTATTTGGCTGCTGTGCTGAACATTCGTAGCTAGCCAGTTAGCTGCTATGAGCTAAGTGGTAATGTTCAGTGGAAATAACTGTCTATCTCGCACTGAGTATTTGCGCTTAGCAGGTTAAGTACTATTTAACTGGTCAGGAGCCATTCCTGGCTGGTTAAATAACACTGAATATTGGCCAGTTAGAAAACTTATACATACTTTAATATTTCTTCCCATTTCATTTGTGTTTAAATGCTGATTAAAGAACATTGCTGTCCAAATAGAAAAGAGAAGCAAAATAAAAAGGGAAATTTTAACAGTCATTTCCTTTTATCTAAATCAGAATAGTTAAGTGCTTGTTTTAAGGAATTAGCTAATACTTATCTGAGTTGAGGAGCCTGGAGATCTAGGGTCTTATACAGTTGATGCTCTGAGTGAAACAAATAAGAGAAAAAAATAGAGATTGAAAGCAAGGGGAAAACAAGTTTAAAATCTATCATGAGCCTATAAAAGAATAATTAGAAGGATTTTAAGAAAGTGTTATATGTACATACAGATATACAAATGGAGAAAAGAACAGCAGAAAGAACATTCATCCTATACATTCTGCCCACCCAAATCAACAGCACATTCTCTACAACCCCTTCTTGTCCCTAAGAGATCTTCTGTGCTTGTCCCCTGTCTTCTTGAATTCCAACATTTTACACATCTCTACCACATCCACTGGGACGTTGTTGCATATGTCCAATAACCTTTCTGTAAATAAATGTTTACTTTATTCATAAATTTGTGTTCTTTCACCCTCTTCCTATGACCTCTTATTCCAGAGTTTACTTTTCATGAAAAGTGAGGATGTTATAATGCCTTTGTATCGGTCCATGACATGACCACACTTTGAATATTGTGTTCAATTCTGGTCACTGCATTTCAAAAAAGATATAGTGGAATTAGAAAAAGGTACAGAGAAGGGTGACGAAAATTATAAAGAGGGTGGGATGACTTCCCTATGAGGAAAGGCTGAAGCGCCTAGGGCTCTACAGCTTGGAGAAAAGATGGCTGAGGGGAGATATTGTAGAGGTCTATAAAATAATGAGTGGAACGGGTAGACATGAATCATTTGTTTACTCTTTCCAAAAATACTAGGACTAAGGGGCATGTGATGAAGCTACAAAGTAGTAAATGTTTCTTCACTCAACGTGTAATTAAATTCTGAAATTCTTTGCCAGAGAATGTGGTAAAGGCAGTTAGCTTAGCAGGGTTTAAAAAAGGTCTAGATGGCTTCCGAAAGGAAAAGTCCATAGACCATTATTAAGTTGACTTGGGGAAAATCCACTGCTTATTTCTGGGATAAGCAGCATAAAATGTATTAAACTTTTTTGGGATCTTGCCGGGTATTTGTGACCTGGATTGGCCACTGTTGGAAACAGGATGCTGGGCTTGATGGACCTTTGGTCTGTCCCATTGTGACAATACTTATATACTTATGTACTTATTTCTCCTCTTTCCTGCCTCTCCTCTAAGGTATACACAGGGATGTGCTGGTAAATTGTTAACAGGGGGCTCTCTCTCGCCAGCAAAGTAAAAGAGAATTCAGGAGGGGCCCAAGCCCACATTTTGGGATCCATTTGTTAAAGTAGCCATGGAGAACCGGCTCCCAAAATTCTTAAAAACTTAACAAACGGCTCTCAAAAGCCTGTGAGAGCCTGCTCCAGCACACCACTGGGTATACATGTTTGGATCTTTAAGCCTATCCCTATATGTTGACCATTGGAGCAGCCCGCCTCCCAGAACAACTTCACCTACTTCATTTTTTTTCAGAGGTGATGCACTGCACTCTACTCCAAATGAGGTTATATGAGAATCTTCAATAGAAGCATTATCATCTCTTTTTCCCTGCTAGCTATTCTTCTCTAATGTACTCAAGCATTCTTCTGGCATTTTCTGTCATCTTATCCACCTATTTGTTATGGCTTAGGATCATCAATCTCTCCCAGATCCTGCTCTTTTTTTTTTTTTGGCACCAGGGGTCTTCTCATTCTATATTGTAGTGCTTCTTGGGTTTTTGCAGCCCAAATGCATGGCCTTGCCCTTAGCATTGAACTCTTAGACCATTCCTCAACTTTCACATGAGAAAATGCATATTGCAAAATGTGTTAAAACATTTTGCGGTAATATCCCCCTTTCCAAGCACTAACCACACAAGACAGCAAATGTGAAAGTTGGAGTAGAGATACTTTGGAGAGAAAGGAGATTATGACCTGAATAATTTTTGTAGGACTTTGTAAATATTTTCCAAGTATATTCCCAGAAGATGCTGTGCCAAGTTGAAGTTTCCTGACAATTCAATAAAGTTGAAATTTCAGTTATATAGTACTGCGTGCAATAGGTATTATTACTATTACAATGATTGTTATTATTGGTCAGTCTACCCCTCATAAAAGAATAGAGAGAAGGGGAAGAGTGGAATGAAATTCTCCGAACAAAGTATTGGAGTGGACATTGAGCAGCCAATGATGTAGGGCCTTGGAGAAGAATCTCCACACCTGTGCCCTTGGGACAAATACTACTACTACTACTACTACTTAACATTTCTAGAGCGCTACTAGGGTTACGCAGCGCTGTACAATTTAACAAAGAGAGACAGTCCCTGCTCAAAGAGCTTACAATCTAATAGACAAGTGAACGGTCGGTCCGATAGGTACAAATAGTCATTCTGTAGCCCCACAAATCCACCTGTCCAACAGGGAGTTTACTGGAGGTTCAGCTACATCTGTCTCTTGGTCAAACTATGACACTCACATCAGAGGTTTGCCTTGTAGCATTTGGCTTTAGCTATTTAAGAATGTTTATTACGTGTCGGGGGGAGGCTTGGGTGATGCGCGGAGGGGGTGTTTGAGCGGCGCAAGTTGCTCTGCGTGTTTCCCTACTCCTCCCCCTGCCTGGGAATCAGCTGTGAGTGATGTCAGCCTGGCTACAGAGCCTAGCTCGGCAACTCCAGGAGCCACGGCCACAGGCAGCTACTTTAGAACGTTGGAGGTGAGAATTATTATATAGGATGATAAATGTAGCTGCTTTCTAGAAATGTTTTATTACTACAATGTACATTATCCTCTCCTGAAAATACTGCTGTAGGATAATCCGACATCTCAGTGCTTAGTAGTGGGATGGCGGGTTGTTCCCGGTCTAGTTGTGTTGTTAATATGGAAATGACGTTAATATGTATTTTTGGCCTCTATATTGAGAGATATGTATAATTTCTTGTTCAGCAGTTCTTTTTGAACCTTGAGACAAAGCATTCAGTACAATCAGTTCGGAACTGTAAGAACTATAAGATACATTCATCTCAGTAAGATAGATAGATCTCTACACTTCCTCAGTTCATCTTTCATCCTTTTTTTCCTCACCTGCAGAGGTACACATTGGGCATATATGGAGACTGAGCATTTTTTCTTAATGCACAATATGCACATTCTAAATGCCACTAAGGATTAGCACTTTTACCCTTTATATACCAATATAAGTACACTCTTAACTCCATCTATAGATCAATACAAACACACTCCCTAATGCATGGATACAAATATCATTTTCAGTTTTTATGTACCAGCATGTATATTAGCACCTTGTCACATTTTCACCTTATTCTTTAGCATCATCATGTATGTATGGTCCACCTGACAAACATTTGTTCCTTTTTTATATATTTTATCTTTTTAAATGATATTTTTGTTTTTTTATTATTTGTAGAATTTATCTTGTATATAGTTTTATGTGTATATAATGTTTTATCATTTGATCTTGTTATGTTTGTAATACTTTGGATTTTGTATGTGTTCTAGACCCCTGAGGCAGGCACTGGTGAGCACTGAAACACGGCCCATGCCGGGTCACTTTCAATAAAGACTGTACCATTGTTCCAGTTCTGGAGGCCCTTTTGTGCTGTTTTCTTTGTTACTCACATCAGAGGGAAATGGTGGGCAGACTGACAAAATGAAAACAGAGGTGCTAGTGGAAGATCCGCTACTGATTGGATTCATCAGGTCCTGCCAGTGGAAGAAGAGGACAGCAGTGATTACTATGCATTCAAATGGCCCATATCCTCACCCCTCCACACACCAACATACCTCTATCTACTCACATTCCCCACCTAAACACCCTACCCACACACATGGACTTCCCCCATAAGCACACACAGCACCCCTCCTACACCCATCCCTTTATTTATCCCAATGCACACACATGCATAGTTCCCGTAATGCATGCACACACATCAAGTCATGGAGTAATGAACATGCTCTTTTAAGCTGAAGTATATTTCCATATTTGTTTTTTTTTCATAATTTATTTTTTATTACCTTTATTTTTCAAATAAGAAAAGTGCATCTAGGAAATAATCTTGTACATATTAAAACCCAATAAATAAATAAATATTTCAAAAGGTGTTAGCTGGATCTGATAATGATGTACTTAGCTCCTTTATGTATTTATGTATTTATTTATTTTAAAAACTTATATATCACCTATAACTAGGTCCAGACCTGTGCAACTAAAGGAGCTAAATACAAAATCTTTATAATTTAAAAAGGCACATTGATTTGTTGGCACAAAATATAAAATTAAAAAGTGTGATGATTATGTGCCATGCACAAAATATAAGACCGGTGGGTCTTTGATCGTCATTCAGAAAACATATGAGCACTTATCATAAAAAAATGTCAATAAATAGTTAACCATGTTACATTTTAACTGCCAGACCCTTGATCATTCTTCTAATGTTTGGAGATCCCTTCTCATGGTTTCTACTCCCTCCAGGGTATCCACTCTATTGGCTAGCTCCGTGTCATCCACAAAAAGGCAAATGTCTCTCACAAATAAATTAAACAGAATCTGCCTACTCCAACCCCTGAGGTACTCCACTACTCACCTTCCTTTCCTCCAAGCCAACTCCATTTAGCACTGCCTGTCGGTCAACCAGTTTCCAATCCAGTTCACCACTTTGGTCCTAAGTTCAGCCCTCTCAGCTTATTCACAAGCCTTCTGTGAGGGACTGTATCAAAGGCTTTGCTGAAATCCAAGTAGATCACATCTATCGCACATCCTTCATCCAGTCGAAGAAGCCAACCAGATTTGTTTGGCAGGATTTTCCTTTGGTAAATCCATGTTGCCTCAAATCCTGTAACCTGTTGGCTTCTAAAAAGTCAACTATCCTTTCCTTCAGCAGTGATTCCATTATTTTTCCTACCACTGATGTAAGGATTACCAGCATATAGTTTCCCACTACTTCTTCCCTGTCTCCACTTTTGTGAAGAGGGACCACATCAGCTCATCTCCAATCCCACAGAACCTCTCCCATCTCTAAAGATCTATTAATTAAATCCTTAAGAGGTCCCGCCAGGACTTCTCTGAACTACCTCAGTATCCTGGGATGTATCTCATCTGGCACCATAGTTTTATCCACTTTCAGATTTTCAAGCTGCTTATAAATGCTTTCTTCGTGAACGGCACTATATCCACTCTATTCACAGATATATCCTTGGCAGCCAACTGGGGTCCTTCTCCTTTTTGCTTCAGGGAAAAGTACACATGCTATACTTTTACCCTTATATGTGGGGGGGGGGGGGGGGGGGGGGGGGGAGATAAATTTCACAGCTGTGTAGCAGTGTAAAATCTTTGAATGTTACCCCAAAATCATTGACAAAAGTTATTTTACTCTAATGGGGGTGTATTCACATTCTTTTCCATGATTTTCTTCATTGATGTGACTTACTTAACACAACTCAAAATGCACGAGATTTATCTTTCAGCCTACATAACCTAATTCCTTTTTTCACTGTAAAGATATTCTGATTTGTTTTTAGAATGTGCTTCTGGGTGGGGGAAGGTAGTGAGAGTGTTTTCAATCACATCACTCTGCTAACAAATGTGTTTCTTAGAAATGACAAGCACATTATGAATTTATCCTGACATGAATGCATTAGTGTTGTAGCTTAATTTTCTTTCATTTAAAACGATTTACAGCTTGCCTCTCCCAATATAATCAAAGTAAGGCAGGTTACAGTAATATTGACAACAATAGCCAAACAAAATAGACTTACAAAATATATATAACCCCCACACAACACCATTGCAGCCCCTCTAAATCCTTGATGCCAACCAACAGTAAGAGGCATTGCACTCTTGTAATCTCCTTTGAGGCAGCAACTCTGAAGCAAAGATCCAATGGTCTTTCCCTGGAAACCAGTAAGAATGCCACTTCTGTGCCTTTTCTATTCTTGGACATCACTGCCTCTTCCTAACATTGCTTACACATTGCACAAGTGATCCATCATCCTCATGTGAGTAACCATCCCATGCTGTTACATCTTCTGCAATCAGTGTTTTATACATAGACATCTTTCATGCTCCTTTGCTTGCTTTGCATCTCTCTTGGTGCCTTTGGGTCTTCATTCTGCTCTAGCTGGTGCTGCTTTAGTCCTTCTGTGATGTTTTTTTGGGGGTCTTTCTTTTTCCACAGTTCAGATAGGAAATGATTGCTGTACCTCATAGCCCTCCAATAACCTCCAGGATAATTGTTTCCAAATCGTGTGTATCAAAAGTACATCAGGAGAGCTTTAGTATAATTCCACGTAGAATGTTACAGTTATAGTTTATATACACTAACACCAGAACTGGTTCAAAGCGGTTTACAATAAGAGGGATTTGATATAAGAGCAAAATAGAAACTCAACCAGAATTGATAAAACATTTATTAAAAAGAGCAGTTCTGAGTAGTTTTTAAAAAAATAATATAATCAGAATTGATCAAAAAACAATTGGCATATGAACCCCATATTTTGGGGGCTTGATAAGCAAGCAGTGTATCATAAATCTTGAGCTGTTTTATCCCCTTAACAGAAGGGACTATAAAAGGAGAGCATAATAAAGCTCTTCTATTTCTAGAAGGAGTTAACAATTCAATGTGAAATAATAAGTATGCTGGACATTCTCTGTGTAGTATTTGAACATAAGAGTAGCCATACTGTGTCAGACCAATGGTCCATCTAGCCCAGTATCCTATTTGCCAAACAGTGGCCAATCCAGGTCACAAGTATCTGGCAGAAACCCAAATCATGGCAACACTCCATACTACAAATCCCAGGGCAAGCAGTTGCTTCCCTTGTCTGTCTCAATAGCAGACTATGGACTTTTCCTCTGGGAATTTGTCCAAACTTTTTTTAAACCCAGATACACTAACCGCTGTTACCACATCCTCCAGCAAAGAGTTCCACAGCTTAATTATTCGTTGAGTGAAAAAATATTTCCTCCTATTTCTTTTAAAAGTATTTCCATGTAACTTTCTCGAGTGTCCCCTAGTCTTTGTACTTTTGGAACAAGTAAAAAATTGATTTCCTTCTACTTATTCTACACCACTCAGGATTTTGTAGACATCAATCATATCTCCCCTCATCTGTCTCTTTTCCAAGTTAAAGAGCCCTAACCTCTTTATCCTTTCCTCATATGAGAGGTGTTCCATCCCCTTTATCATTTTGGGTGCTCTTTTTTTGAACCTTTTCTAATTCCTCTATATCTTTTTTGAGATATGGCGACTAGAAATGAGTGCAATACTCAAGGTGCGGATGCACCATGGTGCAATACAAAGGCATTATAATATTTTCGGTCTTATTCACCATCCCTTTCCTAATAATTCCTAGCATCCTGTTTGCTTTTTTGGCCACTGCAGCACACTGGGCAGAAGATTTCAGCATATTGTCTAGAACGACACCTAGGTCTTTTTTCTTGGGTGCTGACCCTGCTGCTGCTTATCCTACTTGCCCTTTTTCCCACTGCAGTGGCTGCGCTCTCTTTGGTCCCCCATGCTAGGCCCTCGTACACACTCACTTGTCCTCCTAGGTGGTGCAGTCAGCTCCATACTCACAGCAGGCTCTTGAACTGAGACCACCACAATAGCCATGGACTAATCCTCCTCTCTACAACTGCTTTTTCCTGAAATGACGGTGATCAATCTTTCCTTCTCCCTGTCTGCCTGAAGGTTCCAGGCCTCCAGAGTCGCATTCTTGTGCTTTTCAGCATCTCCTCATATATAAAGCAGTATCTCCTTCAGGTCTGCCTTAGAGGCGACTTACATGTTGTGACCCCCTACCTTGGCCTGTCCCCAAGAGCCATTGACTGCATCCTCCCATTCTCATTTGATGGGCAATGCCAGCGGCCTGCACCTGGGATGTAGTGTGCTGCAGGGGGAACCCTGATACCGCCTCTTATGCTATGGGCTTGCCATGTGGTTCCCCACCTGTGTTCATTGGTAGAGCAAAAAATTGAACTTAGCACCCAGCTGTCCCCTAAGCATGACCCTCCCCTGCTGCTGTTTCCACCCTTCCCCCTCCCGGTTGGGGGAACACCAGGCTCTGACATCTGGCCTCTTGGGTTTACCGGAGTCCACCAATTGGAGGAAGGATGTGGGTCCAGGTTGGCATCCAGAGATGCACTGTTCCAACTATGCATGTGTGACAGTGGAAACTACACACTGGTGGAGCTACCATTGACACTGTTACTGGCCTTACTTGGCCAGCTCATGCAGCCTTCAGCCAGCTCTGTGGAGGATCATGTGATGGGGCAGTAGAGTCTTTTCCGGAGTTGCTACAGGAGCTGCTAATATGGCTGTGAGAGGCCCTATCTCCTGCTACCGCCCCAGAGCTTTGTGACCCCAGAAGCCCACAGCAATCACTCTGGCTTCTGGTGAGTGGCGTTGGGGTACTGGACACAGTTTCCCAGATGAGGTGCCACTAGTGGTGCAGAAAACAACAGCTAGGGAGCTCAGGAGCTCCTGAAGAAAATCTATGACATGAGGAGGCAGGTAAAGGGGAGGAGGAGAAATATGGGAGGGGGGAGTAGTGAAAAGCTGGGGAGAACCTGCTGGCGACACCTGGGGGCCTGGGCAGTGGAGAGCATGTGGCAAAAGCCATGGGTTTGTTGGTTTGACCTACTTGAGCACATGATAGCAGGACAAGAATGAAAAAGAAGGCCCTTTTGAATCCCTACCTGCTGCCCACCTCTTGGTTTTTGTCCTTCCCTGGCCAATTGCCCAGCTGCAAAGGATAGCCACCCTTGCCCTTATCAAACTAAGGGAGATGAGGGGAGAGAGATGTCCTCCTGCCTCCTCCCCCTCCAAGGGAGGAGTAATGTATATTATGTTATGTATAAATATTTTGTAAACTGCTGAGGACTCTTGGATGGTGTGGTATAGAAACGATTGATTGATTGATTGATTGAATAAATAAATAAATAAATAAATAATGGCACCAGGTTACCCTCGACTTCCTATGCACTCTGGCCCAGAGGCATCTGTAACCTACCATGTTATACAATGGTTTTTGCTGTTTGTTCTCTCATAATCACTCACACCTGCCCTACAAAAAAAAAATGTTACATTCAGTAGCTGTGAAAGGACAGCCAGGTGGGGACTGGGGACTAGAAACTGCTTTTCAGGTGCACATCTGTCCCAAGATGATATGAAAAACCCTCACCTATTGCACTGGACATGATTTCTTAAACTGACTGCCAAGATACCTCACTTCTTGCAGAATTACCTAATGAAAAGTTGTCTTTTCCTAATTAATCACAGCCATAGGATCTACATCTTCCCTCTGACGGCATTCACCTCTTTTTTGTTTTTTGATATGTGTCTTGTCTGTCTGTCTTGACTAGACTGTAAGCTCCAAGGGACAGAGATTGTCTTTATGTGTAAGTGCTGTGTATACCTTGCAGCATTATACAATAATAATAATAATAATAATATCCATATAGTTCTTCTATGGCTCAAGTGCATAATCAGTTCCAGCGTTTCTTCAGTCAAAGTATGTGTATTTCTTTAAATTTCATTGCTTAAAAAACTTTAGAAGCTTCAATGCAGAAATGACAATAGACTCTTGTAAAGATAAAAAAAACATTTATTTAAAAAGAGTAAACTCTGTGGCTAGCAGGAAGTGCTGATGATGTGTTGTGGTGTAGTGTTATTATATGAACTAATTATTATCCTTATGAGGTCACCTCTCAGGTGCTCATCAAGAGCAACAGACAATGAGCTCTCTTACGCTCAGAGTGCTTTGCATCTGCATCCATGAAGAGCATTTAGGTAATCGTTCTTTTCAATGAAAGAATGAAAAAACCTACACATACGTCTTCCTCCCAGTGACATTTCAAAATCAGCCAATACAATCCCAAAAGCTGACGGACAGAGGGCCTGAGTGAATGCACAAGCCTTTCATTACCACCTGTGCAAAATTAGACAGCTATCCAACCACAATGCAGATGACATCAGCAAGAAGGAAGTGAACAGCAGAACCAAATAATCAGAGGTGTTAGGAAGGAGAGAGAGAGAGTGTGTCAGCCACCCAGAGGAGAAGCAGACAATCAGCATGAGAGACTGAGAAGAACAGACAAAGGTGGAATAAACAGAGAATGGCAGCAACATTGCATATAATTCGACATTTCATTCAGTTTATGCTTGGTCTTGAAAATATCATCTACCTTTTCATAACACACACCAGAAGACTTCTGAAGCAGGTGCTTTGGTACCGAAGCACAGCAGCTGTGTCAAGTCATTTGGTGACTTTTAATAAAGGTGTTTATACGTTTCTACAAGCGTCTCCCTTGCTGTTTTTTGGAAGAGCCAGATATAGTTATTCTGCACCTTCTATAGGATTTACTCCATGGTATATAATCATTGGAGGGGGGGGGGGAGGGGGCAGAACCAGCCCTAGTTTTGCATTACAAACTTATATGGGTCAATATTTAAACTCTGTGTTTAGCATTTCTATTCAGTGCCACCTGTGGTGCTTTTATATATTCTCACATATTCTGCATTGGCCACTAGCCACATAGCAGTGCTATCTGAGCTTGCCAAAGAGTTATCTAGATAACTTTTGACAGCAATGTTTCTGTGCTAAGCTGTTTGGAAAGTTATCAGGATTGGAGTATTACATATTCCCACTATCCAGATAATATCCTGCTCTGCCCCAGGTCACTCGGTGCTATCCAGATAGCGCCAGGCAGTCTCTAATCATTTTTAGTGGTATTATCCAAATAATGCAGCTGAAAATCAACAGAGGGCCCTCGGCAGTGCCATTTATCCACGGAGCAGGTGCTGCTAAGTGGTTTTGAAAATCGGGCTCTTAGTTTTGATTGCTCTGTGATCTATTTTAGATGGTAAGAAAGAAAGCATTCTTAGGAGAGAACTGAGCCAAACTAAAGTGTACTTACCAGTCTAAACTGGAAATGAACCAGAATAGATGTGGATTTGGATCTAGGGTTTTAACACTTACCTTTTACAAACCTGAGCTCATATTCAGGTGCAGCTTGGCGGGTCCCTACCCTAGAGGGCTTACAATCTATGTTGTACTGAGGCAAAGGAGGGTGAAGAAACTTCTCCAAGGTCACAAGCAGCATCAGTGGGAGAAGCAGGACTTAGATTCTCTCGTTCTTAGCCTGCTGCTCTACTAGGAAAAAGGCATTGGATAGATGATGTAAAACATAAACCAAATAAAAACCCAGAGGGGAAAAGGGATGCAGTAACCCTGGCAATGAGGCTCTGGGGACTGCTCTAATCCCACTCATGCAAGTTGTGAGCAAAGACTCATGGTTTTTAGGGCAGGAAGGATGAGCGGAGATGGTGGTGATGGCAGTGGTTTTGATAGCAGGAAATGGGGACAGGGTTACTGGCCATTGTGAGGTGGGAGTGGAGCTGCATATTCATTCCCATGTGACAGGCCATGAGCAGGTAGAGTTGAGGCCCAGGAACTCTTCTGAGCCCATACAGTTATTGTTTTATAGCTGCATCATTTGAAGGAGGACCCTACCCTGCAGCTACCCAGAATGTCAGAGAGAACTCCTATCCCGGCTCAGCAATTGGTCTCACTGCTGTGACCTGGGAAGGCCCCATCTTCTCTGGCATCATAAAGGTCCGGGGCAGGAATATCACCACCAGCAGTGGCCACGGTAGCACTAGATATCACTGCTGCTGAAGTCCCTGCTTCAGGAACTTGT
This sequence comes from Microcaecilia unicolor, assembly GCF_901765095.1. Taxonomy (NCBI): domain Eukaryota; kingdom Metazoa; phylum Chordata; class Amphibia; order Gymnophiona; family Siphonopidae; genus Microcaecilia; species Microcaecilia unicolor. Next base: position 452,593,485 of record NC_044032.1, on the reverse strand, counting down.
CTCCTGCTGTCCCACACAAGCATGGGAAACCAATCCCTGTGGCACACCACTGGTAACACACTTTTCCTCATAGTGAACTCCTTTCACCACTACCAGTTTCTAGCCCAGTCCGTCCTTGAGGGCCGATACTGAGGGTGCTCAGTTTATTTATAAGTCACCTGTGTGGAACTGAGTCAAAGACTTTGCTAAAATCAAAACATACCATGTCAAGTGCTCTCTCTTACTCTGACACTCTGGTAGCCCAGTCATAGAAATTAATCAGATTTGTCTGACAAAACCTGCTGCTAATGAAACCATGCTGTCTCTGGTCCTGCAACCAATTGGATTTCAGAAACTGTACTATCCTCTGTTTTAGATTTCATTAAGTTACTCACAACAAACTAATGGGCCTGTCATTTCCAACCTCTTCGGTTAATCCAGTCCGGGTTTTGCTTCCATTGAAAGCAATGGAAGTAAAACCCAGACTGGCTCAATCTGTCCTCCTTTTTCTGGAGCCATATGGTAACCCTACGGCAACTTCCTCCTTACTTCTACTTTTGAGGAGAGGGACCTCATTTTCCCTTCTCCAGTCATCTGAGACTGCTCCCAACTCTAAAGAAGCATTGAACTTATTGTAGTTTAAGATTTCCAATTGTGTTTATTCAATTTATTCTTATTTTGGCCCAAGAAGAACCCAAGCAAGACAAGAGGCAGGCATTGGGGGAGAGGTAGTAATAAGGAGTTCACTATGAGGAAAGGGATGTTACCAGTGGTGTGCCACAGGGACTGGCTCTTGGTCCAACTCTTTTTAACATTTTTGTAAGTAATATTGCAGAAGAGTAGACACCCCAGATAGTGTGGATAACATGAGGATGGGTCTAGCAAAACTTGATCTGGAATTTGGCAGCTAAGATTTAATGCTAAAGAATGCAAGGATTGGCCGCTGTCGTGGACAGGATGCTGGGCTCGATGGACCCTTGGTCTTTTCCCAGTGTGGCATTACTTATGTACTTATGTACTTACATTTGAGCTGCAAAACCTAAGGGAGCAGTACAGTGTAGGGGGTGAAATACTTTCTGGTAACAAAAGAAGAGTGGGACTTGGGAGTGATCATATCTAATAGCCGTAAGGTGGTCAGACATGTAGAAAAAGCGGCAGCAAAAGACAGAAGAATGCTTAGGTGCATAGGGAGAGAAATGGCCAGCAAGAAAAATGAGATGCCTTTATATGTTCTTACATAAGTCTCTGGCAAGACTTCTTTTACAGTACTGTATACAATTCTGAAGACCACATCCTCAAAAAAGATAAATAGAATGTAGTCAGTCCAGAGGGCAGCTACTAAAGTGTTCAGTGGTATTTGCTATAAGGTATATGGGGACAGACTTAAAAATCTCAATATGTATACTTTGGAAGAAAGGGGGCTAGAGTTAGGGGGGCAGAAGAGATATACACGGGCAAGCACAATCTCTAATGCAGAGAAAAAGGATAGTAGTGGTTGATATGGATGGGCAGATTGGATAGGCTATATGGTCTTTACCAGCTGTCATTATCTATGCTGAGGGGTATCTGTTACAATAGGAGTTAGTAACTTATTCAGGGTGACAAATGATTGACTAAGCAGGATTTGAATCCTGGCTCCCTTTCATTGCTTTAACCACTAGGCCATGCCTTCTCCCCTTTGCTTTGGTTTTGAGAGAAGATTTTTAAGGGAAAGAAATAATTAAATAAATGCTAAAATCAGCAAAAGATAAAAAGCAAGAAGGTTATGAAAAGAGGGAAGGGACCGGGAAGGGAAGAGTAAATAAACCTCTCTCTATGGCCACCATTGATCTTTAAGCCCTGGACTGCCATGGAACTCCCAGCCCGAGATGGCTGCTGCTGATTCCTCTAGGAAACCATTTTTTGCCAGGTCTGTTAAGTGAAGTGTATTCTATTCTTGATGGTGGTCTCACTGTTTTATTTATTTCATTAATCCCCACAGTATCCGCTGCTTCAAAATGACATTCAAAATGACATTCATATAACTTGTAGTGTACTGGTAAACAGGAAAAAAGGCCTCAAAGAGCTCACAGATCTTAATCTTAATAGAACTGTACCAGCTTAAATGGATCACTAGATCCTGCCTTCATCATTGGCCAAAAACCTTCAAATATAAACGTTTCCTGTTACTATAGCTAGTCACAACTCTATTATTCAATCGAGTGACAGAAGCTTTAAGAACCTCAGGTAATTTATGAGCACTGACACTTATTTTCATATTAGTGCTCGTGGACTGCATTGCCCCAGCCGGTAATTTACTGTAATCTCTCTCTGAAATCTTGTGCCGAGCCGATGATGGCCAGCGTTTTGCAAAGCTGCTTCAGGGTCTCGGTGTCACACTGTGGAGAGATACATACTGTTATCTATGGTTAGGCATTCTTGCATACAGTAAATGTAAAAGGACTAGCAAGATGAATTGACTAGCAAGATAAATTGAATTGAACACAGTACTTCGGAGAAAAGAACAGCTCAGCTTCTCAACGTGCTTCTAGTCATCTGACAACTGTCAAACGCAGTGCCAGATAAAGCTTCAGTGACGTCAGACGCTGTCCATGAAATACCCAATCAGGGACTTAGAAGAAGTGACACCATTCCACACAGGTATTTAAGCCTACGGGGTTTAGAGAATCTAATTTGAAAATCCATTTTTGTTCCTGTTGTAACAGGTTTGCTTCCTTTTTGTTTTCCACGTTGGATCTAGTGGACCATCTGCCTTGCTGTCTTCTTTCTCAGCCTTATCCTAATGTATTATCCCCCTAATTCTCTAAACTTGCATGCTCAAATTTCCGACTACCATGCAAATTTGTGCATGCAAGTTATAGAATAAGGTCAGTTGTGCATGTAACTTAATTCAATAATTGGTGTTAACAGCCTATTATTGATGTTAATTGGTACAATCTTGCCTGTTTGTAGCTGTGCAATGGACAGTGCCAAAGAAGTGGGAAGAGCCCATTCCCTGAAAACCAGTCGCTAATTGATGACATCACTGGCCCAGCATATTAAAAGACACTGACGCCTGAGGCATTACAGCCATTACCTACATTAGCTTTCATCTGAAAAAAATGCTGCTTTTTAGGCAGTCTACTATCTAATCTTGCCTGTTTGTAACTCTGCAATGGACAGTACAGAACAAGAGGGAAGAACCATGTTCCTGGAACCAGTTGTGAATTGAAGATATCACTGATCAAGGAGCTCATTTTCAAAGCACTTCGACTTACAAAGTTCTATAGGATACTATCAGGCTCATTTTCAAAAGAGATAGACATCCAAAAAGTGGCATAAGTCAGCATTTGGATGTTTATTTCACAGAAAAGTCCAAATCAGTATTATTGAAACCTCTTTTTGGACATCTTTCTCTGAAGTCCGTCAGAAGGCTGTCCAAATCTCAAGGCATGTGCCAGGGGCGTTCCAATGACATGGACATCTTTCAGCAATAATGGAACAAAACAAAAACGTCCAAGACTAAAACTTAGACATTTTGAGCTAGACCTGTTTCTATAGCAAATAGCTATAGTGGGAATTGAACCCACTTCCCCAGGATCAAAGTCTGCTGCACTAGCCACTAAGCTACTCCTGTACTCCACACAAGAGTTGCCCCAAATGACCAGATGACCATTAGAGGGACTCAGGAATCACCTCCTCTTACACCCCCAGTGGTCACCATCCCCCTCCCACCCCAAAAAATGTGATTAAAAATAATATTTGCCAGCCTCTATGCCAGCCTCAGATGTTATACTCAGGTCAATTAGAATAGCATGCAGGTCCCTGAGATAGTCTAGTAGTGGTACAGTGCACTGCAGACAGGTGGACCCAGGCTTCTACCTCCCCCTACTTGTTACACTTGTGGAGGAAACTGTGAGCCTTCCAAAACCCACCAGAAACCCACTGTACCCACATAATGGTGTTCCTTTCACATGTAAGGGCTATGGTAGTGGGTTTTGAGTGGCTTAGCAGACAAGATAAGGGAGCAATGGTGAGATGTATACCTGGGAGCATTTTATAAAGTCCACTGCAGTGCCCCCAAGGATGCCATATTGCTTTCCTAGGATGTCACTTTTCCTTTATTCTACCTGATGCCAAGCTTTCTATTTTTTTTTTTTTTATAACCTCTGAGCCTTGTGTCTGTGGTTCATCATTAGATTTGGGCTTTGAATTCAGATCTATAGATGAAAAGGAGGTCTCATTACATATATCTAAATACCAGAGTGCTATTTTTCCATACTTCATAGCAAGAGTGTACATTCCCTAATAACCTGTCCCAATGCAACTGAAGCTTTTACCTCCTCAATGCATGTAAATGGCTTCATCCCTGTGTGGATTCTCTGATGCCATGTGAGGCTTTCTTTCCAACCAAAGCTTTGACCACACTCAGGACATTTAAATGGTTTCACTCCTGTGTGCATTTTCTGGTACATCGTGAGGTTTACCTTCTGACCAAAGCTTTTACCAGACTCTATACATGCAAATGGTTTCTGCCCCGTATGGACTTTCTGATGCACTTTGAGATATGTATTACAATCACAGCTTTTACCACACTTAGAACATGTGAATGGTTTCACTTTATTGTGGATTTTCTTATGTATTTTGTACATTTTGCATTTGGATGTATTTGTTAGAAAATGGACCAAAAAATAAAACATCCAAATGACAAAACATTTTTCCAAACAGCATTTTCAAAAGGAAAAGATAGACCTTTTTTTTGTAGAAAATGACCTTTCCTGGTCTGATTTTGGACATTTTACAAAAAACGTCCAAATTCAGACTTAGATGTCATATCTAAAAATGCCCTTTGTGCATTTGACTTACCCAAAGCCACAAGGAACAGTAGTGGGAATTGAACCCATGTTGCCAAGATCAAAACCCACTGCACTAACCATTAAGCCACTCCTCCTCTGTTTTGAATGTCTTGCATTTGGATGTCTTTTGTTCGAAAATGGACCAAAAAAAGGACGTCCAAATCCCAAAATGGCCAAATTACAGGACCTCCGTAGTATTTTCAAATACAATAGATAAAGATCTATCTTTTTCGAAAATGACCTTCTTTCTTGTTTGGAATTTGGACGTCTTTGTAAAATGTCCAAATTCTGATTTAGACCTTTCTTTCGAAAATACCCCTCCATGTAACATAAGCCTGTGTTTTGAAAATATGCCTCCAAGAGTATTGAAAGACACTGACTCCTCAGGCGTTGTGCCTCAGATATCATGCCGAAGGGGCATGCCAAAGGGGCTGGACATGCTCTTTGTGCATTCCTTCATGCACAACTTTGTACACAATTCTTCACACAATTTGGGTGCGTTTTGTGGGTAAGTATAATGGAAGTGAAGTCTGGTTTGGTATAATATATTTTTTTGAAATAGTTTTTAAATTGTGCAAGTTATAGTCCATTCATTGAAAAGTCAAGATGTACTGGTTGATCTGATATGTACTGGGTATATTTGTTTTTATGAGAGGCAGGGCAACCAGTTTAGATGGAATGGTAAAAGTTTGGTCGATTCCCTCAATTATCTCATTCAATTGTGTGGCAACATTTAACATACATAATCCATATACTTACAGTTCTAATAATTTGATAGATTGCTGGTGTTACTGTTGCAATGCATTGATACAATCTATGGAAGATGGCCAAGTAAACCCTGTAGAAGCAAGTCAAACACTAACGCCTCTACAATGAGAACTTTTAACTGTGCTGTTAAATGATATGAATGATTTGGACTATTTACATGTACCTTGCTACTACATCACTGTATTAGAGATTGGATTGTAGACAGCCAACGGGGTTTAATTTTCTTAACAGAAACATGGTTTCATTCCTCGGATGATTTGATTTTATAAGAAATGCCCAGAGGGTTATAAGATTTTTAAATATACCTATAAAGGATTGTAAGGAAGGAGGGTTGGCAGTCGCTAACTTTTTAAAATTATCTATCCGTAATGAAATTAGTGTACCAGAATTAGAAATGATTTCAGTAGATATAGAAGATTTCACATTACAGGGTATTTTATGAGGATTATTGTTCTATTGTCCATCTAAGAAATCATTTCAAGCAAAATCATTTTTCTTATGATTTTGTAGCACAGGAGGTCATGACCTCTAATTATTGTATTCTTATAGGATACCTTATTGTTTGTCTTGATAGGGGGGAGAATTTGAATGTACAAGAACTGATTTTGTTTTTGTGAGCTCTGGATGTATTTTACTTGGATGATAAACCCATGCATCAACTAGACCTTTTTACATTTACTTCTGGATCACAGGTTAATTGGATGGTTATTGATTCAAAATGGGATCCGTTAATATGGTCAGATCATTATAGGTTAGATCTAAAGAAGGCACACTTCTTTAGATTGGTGTTTAATATTTCTTTAGATTAATCCCCCCATTGGGTGCCTGCTTGGTGACTCATTACTAAGTTTTGGTTCTCTCCTTCCCCCATCTGTTGTCTGTTATGTGTGTGTACTATATGCTTGTCTTCTTTCTTATTGCCAGTTGTAGTTCCTTTCTTTGTCTCTTCTATGTTTCTTTTTCATTTTGTAGTTAAACCGCTTTGACCTCCTTTGTAAAGGCGGTATATTAAGTAATAAATAAACATAAGCATAAACATTTTAAGATGGAGGATGACAGGGAAAAGAAATAAAATGAAGCAAAATTAGTTCAGACAAGGGGAAAAGTTGATAAAACTGTCTTTTGGGATAGGTCTAATTTGATTTTACAAAATATAGAGGTCGATGCATATGAACAATGGAATGCTTGGGGAAAAAATAGCAAATGTATTTTAAATGATATTGCTCCAGTAAGAGAGAAGGTAAGGAAAAGACAGAATGTCTCTCCATGGTATGATGAATCTTTAATGGCAATGAAGAGGCACTGTAGGAAGTTAGAATGATTAAGGCAAAAAAAAAATTTCAGTGGTGAATAAAATAAATTGGAGAGTTGAAATTTAAAGGTATAACAAGTTTTTAAAAGATGTGAAAAGGGCATATTGGGCCAGATTCTATATATGGTGCTTAAGAATTCCACGAGGAATACATTTTCACTTAAGCAGATTCTATAAACAATGCCTACATTTATGCACAGTATATAGAATACGCTTAGTTGATATCCTAGTGCCTAGAACTACATGATCCATTTACACCAACAATAATCCTGGCACATAGATTTAGGTGCAGAGGGCCATATTTTCTAACAGTGAGCGTAAATTTTGGAACACCCACAAAATGCCCATTTCCCTGCCCATAACCCCACCACTTTTTGCCTGTGTGCATTAAAATTTAGGTGCAGTGCATTATAGAATACGCTTAGGGAATTGTGCACTTAAATTCTAATTATTGCCAATTAGTGCTCATTATTGCTTATTATGTGTTGTTAACAAAGCTGATTGGCTTGTTAAGCACATTGTTATAGAATATGCTTGGATTTCAGCACAGAACGCCAGACGTGCTATATAGAATCTGGGGGATTATTCTAAATTGATAGGAACAAGTAGCATTAAGCCAAAAGCACTTTTCAGGATTGTCCATTTTTTAACCACGGTTACTGATTTGTAACAAGCAGATATATGTCAACCTTCAGCTCAGGATCTGGCTACTTTTTTCAGGGAGAAAAGTGAGGGAATTAGATATAATATTCCATTATTGGCCTTAGATGTCACCAAACTTTCTAGTTTGAATAGGAATTTGGACAACTTGGGGGTACTGAGTTTCATATATGTGGATGACATAACTTTGGTTATTCCTGTTCAAAAGACAATGAAAGAGTTATGTCTAAGAGTGGAAGAAAGCATGATAGCTGTGGAGAAGGACTGCATTATACCAGTTGAAATTGAAAATACTAATTTTTTTCTAGCTCATCCAGCCAAACAGCTACCTATAGGCCAGGATTTAGTAATTAAAGGAGTCAGTTATTCAACAGTAACAACTATGAAAATCTTGGGAGTTGCATTGGATGCTACACTCAGGCTCATTTTCGAAAGAGATGGACGTCCATCTTTCGACATAAATTGTAACATGGAGGTCCATCTCCCAGAGATGTCCAAATTGGTATAATTGAAACCCGATTTTGGACGTCTCCAACTGCAGTCTGTCACAAGGATGTCCAAATTTCAAGGGGGCGTGTCGGAGGCGTGGTGAAGGCAGGACTTCGGCGTGCCTAACACTTGGACATCTTTGAGCCATAATCGAAAAAAGCAAGAATGCCCTAAAGTAAAACTTGGACGTTTTCACCCTGATGTGCTTTTTTTACAAATAAGGCACAAAAAGGTGCCCGAAATGACCAGATGACCACCATAGGGAATTGGGGGTGACCTCCTGTTACTCCCCCAGTGGTCACTAATCCCCTCCCACCCTCAAAAATCATCTTTAAAAATATTTTGTGCCAGCCTCAGATGTCATACTCAGGTCCATGACAGCGCATGCAGGTCCCTGGAGCAGTTTTAGTGGGTGCAGTGCACTTCAGACAGGTGGACCCAGGCACATACCCCCCTACCTGTTATGTTAGTGGAGGAAACAGTAAACCCACCACAAACCCACTGCACCCACATCTAGGTGCCCCCTTCACCCATAAGGGCTATGGTAGTGGTGTACAGTTGGGGGTAGTGGGTTTTGGGGAAGGTTTGGGGGTCAGCACACACAGTAAGGGAGCTATGTACCTGGAAGCAATTTATGAAGTCCACTGCAGTGCCCCCTAGGGTGCCCGGTTGGTGTCCTGACATGTCAGGGGAACCAGTGCACTATAAATGCTGGCTCCACCACATGGCTTGTATTTGGATGTTTTTGACATGGACGTTTTTGGTTTCGAAAATCGCCACAAGTCAAAGACGTCCATGTCTAAGGACGTCCATATCTAAGGATGTCCAAATCCAAGGATGTCCTTGGTATTTTCGAAACGAAAGATGGATGTCCATCTTTTTCGAAAATACGGTTTCCCTGCCCCCAGATTTGGACGTTTTACAAAGACATCCAAATCCCAACTTGGACATTTCTTTCGAAAATGCCCCTCACTATCATTTGTATCCTGTGTGGTATCTTTAGTAACAAAAAACAAACAAACAAAAAAATCTCTTCTGGAGCTAGAATGGTAAATTGTACAGTCTAGAAATCTGAGAAATAAATAAATAAATTAGACTCACATAAAATTATTATGAACAAGATCAGTTTAAAATAATAGTCCAATCATTGATAGTGAGTCAGCGGGACTATTGTTATATGCAGAATGCTTGAAGAGTATAAAGAAGACATTGCAGACATTATAGAATGTAGCATTGTGCCTGATATACTCTGTTACTAAATTTCAAAGGATAACATCATTGATGATTAAGGCCCAACCTCACATTACCTTCAGAGTCATGCACTACAGTCTTTAAGATTTTATATCAGTGGTTACCAAATTTGGTCCTGGAGGCACCTCAGCCAGTCAGGTTTTCAGTATATTCACAATGAATAATCATGAGAGAGATTTGCATGCACTACCTCCACTTCATGCAAATCTATCTCATGAATATTCATTGTGGATATACTGAAAACCTGACTGGCTGGGGGTGCCTCCAGGACCAGGTGTGGGAGCCACTGTTTTATATGATCAAGCCCCACAATATATGATTTCTTAGATATCTTCATTGTCTTCTAATAGGGTGACAAAATCCAGAGACCTTACTAAATTAGGTTTTCCATCAATCAAAGAGATCAGATATAAACATATTTTGAGCTTCATTTTCCTTTTGTAGCTGCTAAGATGTGGAATGAACTTCCTTTAGACATCAGGTTAACAATAAATTATTTACAGTTTCATAAGCATATTAAATCTTGGCTATTTCCAAGATATTTGTTAGGATTCAGCCTATGGAAAGAAAGTGATATTATTGTATCTTCCCTGGATATGGCTAGGTAGATTTGATATTTTAATCCGCATGGAATTCTAAATGGTATATATGGGCTATAAGGGGCTCTTTTACTAAGCTGCGGTAAAAGAGGACCTGCGCTAATGGCGGTGGCTGTTTTTACCGCGTGCCAGGGCCCCTTTTACTGCAGCAGGTAAAAAGCCAAAAAACAAAATGGTCATGTGGTAAGTTTGCACTTGCCTTGCGGCCATTTCAGGGTGGAGCACTTACCGCCACCTATCGAGGTGGCGGGAAGGCCTCCCGTGGTAACCCGGTGGTAACCAGGCAGTGAGTAATGCTTCCTGATTACCGCTGGGTAACCCCCAAATATTTCCACTAGTGCTGGGAACGGCACGCGCTGGGGGTGGAACTAAAGCATTGGGCCAGCGGTAGTTCCGGGTTGCTGTTCGGCAACTCTTTAGTAAAAGGTCCCCTTAGTGATGTATCAGTATTGGTAATTGGCACCAATTAACAGTTTCACATGTAACTGTTCTTAGTCACTGTTCTATAAGTTGTGTGTTTAAATTTCAGAGAGTGCAACTTCAAGGGGTGGGGGCATGGACCTTGGGAGAGGTACAGGTAGACAAGGGGCGTGCCAGGCAGTTACATGTGCAGTTTATAGAATATAAGCATTTATGCACCTACTGCAGGGCCGCCGAGAGGGGTGGGGGCAGGAGGGACAAAATTCCACGGGCCCGGGCCTCCAAGGGGGGCCCGGTGCCACAGTCCCCTCCACCCGCCCCCTCTGTCCACCACCGGGCCGGGCCCCCCTGAATTCAAATCATAGCGCCTCACCTCGACCTCGCTCCGTGTGAAAGAGGCGCAGTGGCGGCAGTCTGCAGATCGCCTCCCTTCGGGCCTTCCCTCCCTGTGTCCCGCCCTCGTCTAACGTAACTTGCATGAGGGCGGGACACAGAGAGGAAAGGCCCGAAGGGAGGCGATCTGCAGACTGCCGCTGCTGCGCTTTTTTCACACGGAGCGAGGTTGAGGTGCGGCGCTATGATTTGAATTCAGGGGGCCCAGCCCGGTGGTAGACGGAGGGGGGCAGCGGCGGGGCCCGGCCCAGTCTCTCGGTGGCCCTGACCTACTGTCTACATTTGGCACAAGCATTTACGCCAGCCATTGAGCTGGAATAAGTAGTCACGCCTAAAGTTAGGCACGTACATGCAGACTTCTGCTAGCAACTGTATGCACAACTGTAGTTACAGAATTCACAACTTGGTGTGCATCATCCTGGTGCCTACCTTTTGGTTTCCTTTTGAGAATTTATCCCTAAGTGGCAAGCAGCATTCATTTCAATGGGTAGAAATAGGTACTACAGCTACCACACTCCTTTGGGACGTAAGTTAAAAGCCAAGCCTCTCCAAAAGGTGTCCCTCCTGGAACTGGCTATATTGGCAGCTATTTTCTGTGTAAGCTTGTCACCTGACTCCATATCATAACAAACAGGCCAACCCAGTTCTGATTTTAGCCTACTGCATGCATGGACTTGTACCAGTCCTGTTTTTACTAAAGGACAAACGTTTGATGATCTTCCTTTTAAATTCTATGACTTCTTGTTCTCTTTTCCATTATTATTGCCTTTTAGCATCTAGTCTTTTAACTGATACATACTAAACTCCCTCCCTGGTTGTTCCTGTTGCTCATGCCTGGCTACATACAGTAACTTAGCCTGCTCATTTGTTACTGTTATCCGTCTCATTTTCATTTTTACACATACTGGCATTTCTCATGAAATGTTATAAACACAGGGGAAAAAAAGAAGAAAGTACCACCAAAGTGGAAGAACCAAAGAGGAACTTACAGTGTCCATACACACAAGCAAACAGTAAGGTCAAAAGACAAGTCTTCCACCGATTGGGTAACTCAAACTGTGTTTTTATTGAAGAAACAAAGGACCCGACAAGCCTACATCAGGGGTCAAGTAACATATAAAAAACATAAATTACATGAAAAGATGTAATTTACATAAAAAATAAACAATATCATAAAGTATATCAAAAGTGTAAGAGAAAACAAGAACATTATGAGGTCTAAAAACTATATAAAATCCTAGGGAGCATAAACAGCCAATAAGAGGAAAGGCATGGTTTCACAGGCAAATGATGGAGCAATGAAATGAAGTATAACCAAATGTGAACCATTCGTTAACTGCTGCTTAACATGTAAACACATATAGATAAATAAAATTTAAATAAATAAAGTTTCAATTTTTAAAGTTTTAAAGTTCCTAGCAGACTGTATGAACAGTAGTATTTGTTAATCTGTTACAATATACAGGTTGTTCTTTGTGGTTTGTTTATCAGGAAGAATACTTTTTAGATTACAACTACAAAAGGTCAGCATCTCACATTCTTATAGTCTATATTTTATATTTCATTGACCATGTTCTACTTTTCTTGTCATTCCACTTAGTTGAACCCTACTAATCATTGGTCTATGTGACATCACTTGATTTCACATTTTCCCCCCTCATTTTCAATATGAACATTTCATATGGTCAGATGCATCATATTACTTTTTTCATGTCCGCTGTTTTTGTTTATCAAATATAACACTTTTGATCTATTTATTTTAATGAGAGTTTGGCTGGCCATATATGTGCACACCCCTAGTGTTTTAAATCTGTTTAACTGAAATTTTATCTATCGAGGGGGTCTTTTACAAAGGCATACTAGCGTTTTTAGTGCACACTAATGATTAGCACCAACTAAATGCTAGAGATGCCTATAGGAATAAATGTATAGGGGATACAAGTAGCACCTGGATGGATTGAGAAGTGAAGGGCAGCATTAACACATGCACATACAGATAAGTGCAGACGGCGATTGTTTGAGCGCTAAAAGTATAGCCGCCGAAGCCGTAACGGTTATACAACACCATCTGATATCTTGATCTATACAGGAGTAGACATAAGCTTTACAGAAAAGAATATGTCTTGGTGATGTCATACTGAAAAACATTGAAAAATTATAAAAAATTGAAAATAGTGGTAGGAGGGGGGTCAGTAAATGATTAAATCTGTCACAGAATAGGGGCCCACCTATATTGGTGATACAAATTACCCCGGTGACTGTATGAGACTTTCCCTTCATATTTGAACAGCATATAGTCGTAGACTAGGAAAACAGTAGACACTCCTAAGATCACCTCTACTGTTTTGTGTATTGTATGTATAGGAATAAATGGGCATCTCTAGCATTTAGCACGTGCTTATTTTTATTACGCACTAAAAATGCTAGCATGCCTTTGGAAAAGGACACCTAGATGTACCCATGTGTACAGTTTGCACAGCCATATGCAGTATATTACCTTCTTCATGCCTACAGTTTTTAAAAAATACTTTTTAATTCATTCATTGGGACTTATGGTTGAATGTACTTATACTTGTATTCATATATATACACCCCTAAGATCAGGTTAATAGAAATTTTATTCATTTATGCATATTTTACCATATGGTTTTATGTGATAATTAGATTATAATGATGGTCATCATTTGGCTTTTACGCTTAATTTCAATGTTCCATGAATATGCCTGCAAAATGTGAAGCATGTACAGACCTTTGTTCTTATCAGTTGTTTCTGTTTCCTTGGGTTTTGAGGTTGAATATATTTACCTTGTACTTATATAAGCATACCCCTAGGATTAGTTTAATTGATACTTTATTTATTTAAATTTTATTTATCAATATATATTTACATGTTCAGTAGCAGTTAACGATGGTTATCATTTGGTTTTCATGATGGTTATCTTTTGGTTTTTATACTTCATTTCAATGTTCCATCATTTGCCTGTGAAAATCATGCCTTTGCTCTTATTAGCTGTTTATGTTCCCTAGGATTTTATATAGTTTTTAGACCTTATAATGTTCTTGTTTTCTCTTACATTTTTGATGTAATGTATGATAGTGTTTATTTTTTATGTAAATTTTATCTTTTTATATAATTTATGTTTTTTGTTACTTGACCCCTGAAGAAGGCTTTTTCAAGCTGAAACACGGTCCCGTGTCGTGTACTTTGTTTCTTCAATAAAACCACAGTTTGAGTGACCCAAGCAGTGGAAGACTTGTCTTTTGACCTTACTGTTTGCTTCTGTTCTATAAACACAGGGGGGTCAATATTGACATGCAGATACTGCTAACTGGAAAAGTGCTAGCTAGCGGAATATTCAGTGGCTCTAGCCAGATAGAACTAGTATGAGGGTGGGGCTTGGGCAGAGCCAGAGGTTCTCCGGTTAGCAGGGGTATTCAGTCTGCTAACTGAATAGCTATCCAGATAAAGTTAGGGTAGCAAATAGGCTGATTACCTTTCTAGTTAACAGCTGGAATATCATGACTACCAGGACAGCTTCTTCAGCCAGCTCTGAATCTAGATATTCAGTGTTGGCTCACATATCTGGTGCTCCAATATCTGAATTATATTTAACCACAGCAGCTGGTGTTAAAAAGAAATACAATTGACTTCAGTAATTAAATAGTGAAGGGCACAGCTCTTTTTACCTCATATACCAGTGCGGGTTTGATCTGGTAGTTTCCTCCATTTGCCTTGGGCCTCCAGTTTAATCAGAAAATAGGGCCAAGATCCTGGCATCCTGAGACTTCACTCTCGACCACTTGGAAACTGTATACCCCTCTCTACCCCATTCCCACATTTAGTCTGGTCATTGCAGTGAAAGTCCTTTGGCTGGGAGCCAAGCACTAGAATTCTCTCCGGAATTCTGTAATCATGGCCCTGGATTCTGACACTAGATGTTACCCTCCCCTTAACTGGCTGTGAATGCTTGATTCACAATATCACCAGCTGACCTGAAAAGCAAAATACCCAACAGCATAGTTCTATCACTGAGCTACCTACCTTATCCTACCTTCAAATACTGTTACCCATATGTTTGACATAAAGAGACCCTACAGTTTAGACTGTTGGGGCAATAACATTGACTGAGGCAGAAGAAAGGGAGATAAATAGTTAATAGAGGTGAGGGTAGGGAAAAGATAGAATGGTTTGTAAGAAGGAGTTGAGAGGGTTAATGTTGAAGTGTGGGTAGGGTAGTAACAGGAGAGGAAGGGCGATTGGATGATAAGGGGAGGTGAGGATTGGTGGTTGTCATAGGAACGGTTGTGGGTAAACAGAAGGGTTTTTGGCGGTTTAAAATCATTATTTGGGTGGGCAGGAGCGGGTGAGGGTGGATGAGGGGTTAGGATTTTGTGCCCTTCCCAACCCGCCCTGTGTTGTGTGGTTTGTCTTTAATTACAATGGATGGTGACATGTTGTGGGTTTATTGTATAATGATTTTGGTGGGATGGTTATGGTGGGCATGTGAGTTTCAGGTAGGGAATGGGAGGTTGGTAGCAGCTTTTGAGTCAGCCGGATATGTGGGGATAAAGAGGCACCAGATGCGGTTAAGTGGATATTGGTTAAAAGATATTTTGATGGGAAAAGTAACTTGTGGGCGGAACTGCAACGAGTGAGATGTGGCTTGACAGCACCATGAGTCACATAGAATAAAGGGGGTAATTTTGGACAAGTCAGAGAGCCAGTTTCATTACCAAATGGCTCTGAACTGTTAAACTGCTCTGGGAATGCTAACATTGGTATGGAAGAATTTAATGCATTAGGTAAAGGTTAAGTTATAGAATTTATATATGGTTAATAAAGCTGCGGCCAAAATTTAATTCCAATGATGAATTGTGGTATTATTATTTATAAACTAATAGATTGTAAGATGAGGACTGGATGATGTGCAAATGTCAGTGTTATGCAGCCTAGGTGTTACTATGCACCCTTTCCCCCTTCAAAATACTGTTACTCCTACTCTTGAAATATGGTATTCAGAACTGGAATCAGACACACAGATATTTGTACTGTGCTTAGAGGAAGTCTTAATGTTAAACTAGTGCCTTCTCTGATTGCTTTGACAAACCTTGCAGAGCAAAACACCCCTCACAGTTTTCATGCATCTCCTTATGTTTTCAATGCTGACTTTCCAGGATTTCATTATTCTCCTCTTAGTTTTGTTCCTTTCAAGAAGCCTCATGCAGCCATTATTTCAGCTGGGTGTACTGGAGTAGCCAAGTTTCTTACTGGCTGACAGCGCCTATTTAGTCATGCTGTTTGAATGCTACAGCTATTGTACTGAAGCAAAATCTTTCTTCTGGCATTCCAGAAAGGAGGGGAACTGATTCACCAAAAAGAATTTAGCCTGTGAAGGGCAAACTCAGGCAAAACCTGAATGGAAATGGTTGTAAAGGAAGTCATGGGGCATTAAAGTACAAAACAGGTCATACAGGAACTGAAAATATACAATAAACTGAGGGGGAGATGTACAGAACTCTGGCGCTGTTCTCTACAGTGCCAGAAAAAAAACGAGTGGAGCACCAATTTTTTTTTTATAGTGACCAATGCTCAACACTAACAGCTTGGAGAAAAGATGGCTGAGGGGAGATATGATAGAGGTCTATAAAATAATGAGTGGAGTGGAACAGGTAGATGTGAATCGCTTGTTTACTCCTTCCAAAAATACTGGGACTAGGGGGCACACAATGAAGCTACAAAGTAGTAAATTTAAAACAAATTGGAGAAAATATTTCTGTAGTTAAACTCTGGTATTCGTTGTCAGAGAATGTGGCTAGACTTCAGCGGTTCCTGAGACCGGTTGGAAGTTCGCCCTGGCAGTGTGGCTAACGTGATGTTCTAAAATTAAAAGCTAAAACCCTTGATGATGCACTCAGTGAAACATAGACTTGTGTAGGGTTTGACGGTTTGTGAAATGGAGTGGATAAATCTGTGACTGTATGAGAAGAACTAAAGAGAGGGTACATTAGAGTGGTTATTGCTGTATCATGAACATTGTACTGGATAAGATGTCATCTGAGATTCGGACAAGATGTTATTTGAGATATACGTGAGAATCACAATCACTGGGAAAAAAGCAATGGAGGTAAGTGGACATTATGGATGCTTATTAAGGAATGACATATGGGATTATTGCTGAAAAAAAGTGTATTATTTGTATTTGAGTAGCGATATATCCTATAGGGAGCAAATATCAGAAGTATTAGATGTTTAAAAAGCTCTGTGGTTGTTTGAACCCACGTGATTGAATGAGCAATGAATGGTGAGGATGAGGTGAAGTGCTGGGTTAATATTATTTAGAAGTTATATAAGATTTTACATCATTTTAATGTTGAGAGTTTTCAATAAAGAAATTTTGGGAATTTTCATTAAAGAGTGAGGTAGTTGATGGTTGATATTTTATATTGTAACTAAATTGAAAAAGAGACGTTCAGTGATTTGTATTTAACTACAAATTTGTTAGGGATAGCCTGAAAATCTGACCTGTTGGTGGTCCTTGCGGACTGAGAGTGACTGCTACTAGGTTAAGGGGTACGGCCTCCTTACCTATGCAGACTTTACTGTGACTTCTGAGAGTCCTCAGAATGGTACCAGTTAGTGGTGATGTCAGGTGTGGACATCTGCCCACTGTGAACTTAGTTTAGGCCACTAACTCATTCCATATAAGCTACAAATGGTTTTCAGATGATAATGATTTTTGGTCATGACCCGCCTGAGTCAGTTTTGAAGAGGTGACCTAAGGATGGTATGCTCAGTACCCTGTTCCTACTCCCTTATGTAATTCCCTGGCTCCAGTTTAGTTAATGTGTCTTAAAGAACAAAATGAGTTCTGGTTATAAGGGTCATTCACAAGCATAAGGAAATTCAATTTTATAAAATACACAATATAAATGTTTATAAAACAAGCTTAAAATCTGTGATCTGAAATGCATGATTTTTTTTTTCAGTGTATCCTTTGAATATTTTTTCATAGTATTAGTGGATCCCTAGAAACTAAAGTTTAGGAACTACTGGCTTAGAATACTGTTTTCTCCAGTATGAGAACAGGGACAAAGTTTGTCCTCTTGTCATTCTCTATTTTGAAGCCTGTTAATGAACTGGACTGTTATTTATGTTTGAGTGATGCAGACAACGATATTTTGATTTTTTTTGGAAAAACAAGCAAACACGCTGGCCGCAACTTTCAAAATTTGCACGGGGGATCCTGTACATTCCTGTTAACAGCATATCTTCTGAGAAGACATCTTTTATTACAGTAAGGACTGTGGAAGAAAGGAGAGCTAGACTGAATCCTGAGATTGTTGATGACCTATTTATCCACAGATTAAAAAATCATAACAGTACTTTATAGGGCATATTTCTCCCCCACTAGGGCATACAGAGCGGGTTGTATTTTTTACCCCTGGGTATTTTAACAGGGTGGATTAGGATTCCTTGAGGTAGTAGAAATCAGCTATTGTTGGGGTTGGAAGGGTAGAGGGTGGTGGTGGGTGGGGTTATTATAGTTGCTGATTGTTGTTTTCTATTTGTAATTTATAAACAACAGTTGCACAGCATATTGTTCCTT
This sequence comes from Microcaecilia unicolor, assembly GCF_901765095.1. NCBI lineage: Eukaryota > Metazoa > Chordata > Amphibia > Gymnophiona > Siphonopidae > Microcaecilia > Microcaecilia unicolor. The sequence continues at coordinate 452,575,172 of NC_044032.1, read as the reverse complement.
TATATACTTAAAAAAAAAAGATTTAAATATAAAATCATAAGTGTTTGAGGCTTCTGCAGATGAAGACAGAGCCCACGGGGACAGGGCAGGATGGGGCAGGGCCCTTAGGGACGGGATGGGGATGGAGACAGAACCCACGGGGATGGGGACAAACTTTGTCCCCATGTCATTCTCTGGTGTCACTGAGGGGTATAGTTATCAAAATGGACTACTTTTATGACATGTTATTTTACCGGTAACCCCAGTTATTAGTAACTAGGTCTCATCATATAAAATGGGACCTATGCTAAAATAATACATCTTAAGGGTAGCCCATGTTGGTAACTCCCCCTCTGAATTTTATATATGTTTACTTGTATGGTACTGTGTATTTGTCAGTGCTTTATGAAAATGCAATCATAACAATGATGTATAAAAAAAATTAACTAGAACATGGCAATATAAGGATCTAGTTGGGAAATTGGGGTTCCTTAATAATGTCTCTATTTTTACTATTTGATAACATAAATAACCCCATGATGCCAAGGCACCTGGCCTTTCTTTTGGAAACTGGCAATAATTTTGTGTAAGTTAAGGGTACCAACTGGTTCAAGAATCACAGGACAGGGTTAATTCAGTCCTGGGTTTACCCTAGTGCATGCTGGGACTTGTAGTCTTGCTTTTCTTAGGGAATGCAATAGGGAAATCAGCACTGAATGCAAAAGGTTAAACCCAAGACTGGACCAACCCTGTCCTGCGAATCTGGATTTGGTTGGTAACCTTAGTGTAAGTGCATGATTTCCTGTGACTTGTCCACTTACTTCATCTTTAGATTGTTTTATTTGGGCTTATCGCTTATCCAGCCAGCTAGTACAGACCCCTCTATGCAGCCTAAGGCAGGGTTTCCCCAAGTCCAGTCCTGAAGTACCCCTTGCCAGTCAGGTTTTCAGGATATCCACAATGAATATGCATAAACTTGATTTGCATGCAGTGCCTTCATTATATGCAAATCTCTTTCAAGCATATTCAATGTGGATATCCTGAAAACCTGACTGGCAAGAGGTACTTCAGGACCAGACTTGGTTCAGCCAGAAATTATTTCCTAATCTGAGTCAACTGGTGGACTTTTCATTTTCCTCCAAGACTGACATTTTAGGTAAACACAGCAGGGCACCAAAGTCCTTGCCGAAGATTTTACAAGTGACTAACAAAAGCACATCTTTACTGAATCAACCTTTATCGCTGGTTAATTACAAAACTAAGGGCCCCTTTTACAAAGTGGTGGTAGGGCTACCATGTGTGTAGCATTTGCCAAATTGACACTACTGCCTGGTTAGCGCGCCCACCCGGTGGTATTGTTGAAGTTAGCATGCACTGTTTCCCACACTAGAAAATATTTTTCTATTTTCTACCAAAGGGGTGTTCCCAGCGGTAATTGGCAGCGCAGCTACATTGGCGCATACTGTATGAGTACCGCACATGTAGCGCAATAAATAGACAAGTGGTACTTTTAAGTCTAGCGCACTGCCATTTACTGCCCCCACTGGAAAAAGCCTTTTTTTCCAACCAAGGTCAAATATGGCCCAGTGCACGCCAAAAACATCTGCGGCTTAGTAAAAGGATGCCTAAATGCCACTGCTCTGTAGCAGGTATGTCTAGAGTTCCACTTCCTTTTTGGTCTCCTTATAAACAATGTTTAGAAAAAGACAAGGTACGAAAATAGTAAGTTAAGACCAATTTGCTTTATTGGAAAAATAAACACAGCTTTATAATATTCATTTAGCAGGTTACAAAAAACTTACATCAAGAGCCTCGTGCCCACATTTGTACAAAAATCCCCTTTGTGAACATAGTATAGCATAAGTGTATTCATTTCGTTTTACAATGTCAGCGTCACAGTAGCTTTGATCAAAATACGCTGGCTAAAAGTCAAATTTCAACAAAATAAAAAAAAGGACGCATTTCTCCTTTGATTAAAGTGCTGGTAGAGCTAAAGAGAAGATTAAAGTCACAGGATGTTTTTAGGAAGGCACCCTGCACTACAGTGTTCCAAAAAGCATTTCTTTTCGTATTCTGTGCTCTTCTTGTGTGGACGATCAAAATAAAGCATGAAAATTGCAGTTGACATGCACTGTGCTTTCCAAGAGCTTAAATATACGGTACCGCAGCGGAGCTGCAGTGTGCAGTCAGGCGCTGGCTCCCTCTATGGAAGTTTTCGCTTCAGCACGGTGGGAGCTGTCCGCACACGATGGTGCTGGAGAAATGCTGGTACTGCTGTCGCTGGCATCCCTTTTATGTTCTTTCCCTTCAACTGTGGACTTCTTTCGATGTAACAACTTGTTAATAAATATGCAAGGATCACTTGTCACTATTGAATGCCACTATAACAAGTATACGTTGCAAGCAGTGTCTGCATACATTTCCCCAAGAAGAATGCATTCAAAGAGAAGGCAACACCCGTAGCTTCAAATCCTGATTTCTCCCTCCACGGAAATGAAGGTAAAACATTACTGACTTGAAAGAAAACTTTTTCCAAGCTAAAGATTTTACTCAGGATCAAATGCTAGGCCTAGCTCACAGGTTTATAACGGCCCAAAAGATAAACCAACTGTGTAGAAACCAAGCCCCTTGAGTTTCTCCTCTGTTCTGGCTTTCTGTTTTAGGTGGACTTTGCTGTGTCTTTTCTTTTCATCGCTCCTGGCAAATCTCCTGCCACAGACATCGCAAGAGAACGGTTTCTCTCCGGTGTGAGTCCGGATATGAGTCGTAAGGTGGTCACTGCGGCTGAAGTTCCTTAGGCAGATCCTGCACTGGAAAGGCTTATGCCCTGTGTGGATCCTCAGATGTCTGTTCAGCTCGTCAGACCTAGCAAAACTTCTTATACAGTTTTCCACCGGGCAGGCAAAGGCTTTCTCGTGAGGCTTTGGACGGAAGCATTTTGAAGAGCATTTGTTCCTGCGGGTCTTCTTTTTAGCTTCTACTAAGACATTATTTCCTTGATTGGGAAGCAGAGCGTTCCCCACTGGGGTACAGTTTAGGAAGTCTGTTGAAGCTAGTGGAGGGGACTGGTGGTGAATAAGTTCATTTGGATTCATCAAATTTGTCATGACCTCCGGGTGAGGCAAAGAAGGTTCATGATTCTGAATTAGTTGAGAGTGAAGGTTATGAAGCTTGGTAACACTGAAATCAGGAGATATTTGCCCTTGATTAGTGAGGGTTTGGAAACTGTCTTGATGACAATTGAAGCTCACATTGTTGCTGAAGGTGACTGGCTCTTCAGGCATGCTGCTGACGTCTGGCTGGCAGCAAGCAGACAGTACATTTTCAACCTTGGATCCTAATGGATGGAAAATGGTTTGAGAGTCTTCTGGTGTTTGAAAGGTCTCTGACTGATAACTGGGAGGTGCATAGGCCTGATGTTCATTGAGAGGTTCCCATTGAGAGTATGAAGGTTTAAACTTTTCCATGGTAGGTGAAATGGGTGGGATTTTTATGTCCATTTCTTGTTTATTTTGCAGCAATTTGGGTTCAAAAAGACACTCCGACGAGCTTCCTAAACTTGGTGAAGATGGAACTTGTTGGACGTCCTCGGGAGCAGAGAAGTTGGAATAAGCTTGACCAGGAAGAACTTGCTGAACAGAGATGTTGAGGTTAGGGTGACAATTGGAGTAAAGATCCAAATGATTCTGGATAGCCTCTGGGACAGAAAAAAGGGTATCAAGTTGCCTTGGCTGACGTTCAGGAGCTGTAAAATGCGAAATTCCCAGGATCCCTGACATGATGTTAAAGAGAGTTTCCTGGTCTTGAGGGTGCTCGGGTAGAGTCTCGATATAAAAGCTGCCTGTGTAGTTGAGAGGAGGGGGCGAAGACTGGCTGCCCTCAAAGAGGTAATCCTGTGTTCCACCATTCATGGTAGAGCTCATATATTCACCTATGGGAATTAAATAGAAAACCCTGTAAGTTCGAAATTTGCATTTTCAAATAAATTGCATATACCAGAACTTCAAATAGTTAAATCATTAATGCAGATCATAGCCCAGTGGTATCTATTTTAGAAACTCCCTTTGCATAATCTATGAAGTATCTAATTCCATCTACGCAATGCAAATAAAAGGTATAGATGCAAGATCACAGTCTACATAAATTATATTCCCCTATAACAATTATCGAAACTATTACATATATGCAAATACACATATAAGTATATAGGCGCTAGGAGCCCCAAAATAAATACGCGCTATTCTAATTTAGCTCGTCCATTTACAAAATGGTTAATTCTTGTCCACACACGCAATTTAATGGAACAGCAATCAATACATACATGCGACACAACAAATACACTGCAACTGTTTCTAGCTGGTTTCCTACCTTCCATGAAATTGCTTGTTGCCTCTCCTTGCTGCTCTGCGAAAAGTTGCTGCTCCGGCACGGACTCCAAATTCTGATTCCCCCCCGATTTCAGATCACATTCCTCCTGATATTTAGAATAAAGTGAGTCCTGACAGGAAAAATCCATAACATTCAACATCTCCCGGGATCCCAGCTAGAAAGGGCTGGGGAGGGTTTGCTAAGGGAAGTCCACAGAGTAATGGAGGATGCCCACCGATCTTTGCTTCTGCATAAATGGCTGCTTCTATTTCTGTTAAGTAGTGAGTTTGTGCTGCTGTATACACTGCAAGGGATCCCTGTTACAGTGCCCTGCTGTCTCCATGCATCTCTGCTCTGCTCTCTTCGCATTTGTAAGCGCAATCTGCTTCCTCTTTTATATCTGCTAGAGAGCTGCCTTTGATCTTCCGCTGCCCAGAATCTCTCCATTTCAGGAGTCCCCAGTGATGCTACCCTGACGTAAATGCCCAAGTTTGGATACAGGATGTGGGATAGGGATTCCCAAAAAGGAAATCTCTTATTGTGACGTTTCGACTGTTTTTTTTCACCCTTCCTTTCTTTCTTTCTTTCTTTTTTTTTCTGCTTTAAAAAAAAAGCTGGGAAGAGAGCATGAGCAAAGTTCCAACACAGGAGAAGTTGTGAATTCCTAATGCTATGCTCATGCCAGGTTTTTACATTTTAATTTGAAGGTAATTTCGATATAAAGGCTGAAGTGTACTTTTACAATTGTTGTGAAAATTTTTTTTTGAAGTATAACTGTAGAACATTGCACCTGCCGAATTTCATGTTAGAGATTTTTCTAATCTACCCTGGAATCTTCTTTTACTGGACCAACAGAGGGGTCCTTTTATTAAGGTGTACTGAAAAATGGCCTGTGGTAGTGTAGATGCATGTTTTCAGTGCGCGCAGAATTTTTTAGCGCACCTACAAAAAATGCCCTTTTTTGCCAAAAAAGGACGTGCAGCAAAATGAAAATTGCCGCATATCCATTTGGATCTGAGACCTTACCGTAAGCCATTGACCTAGTGGTAAGGTCTCACGTGGTAACTGGGCAGTCATGGTCTACATGCATCAAATGCCACTTGACGCATGTAGCTGCCGTGCTCCAGAAAGTAAAACATATTTTTCAGACATGTGTAGTGGACACGTGCCAAAATTGAAATGACCACAAGGGCCACACAGTAACCGGAAGGTAGCTCCGATTTGGCATGCGTTAGGCATGCATAGGCACCTAGCTGCTTAGTAAAAGGGCCCCATAGGGAACTGCCCAAAGATTGTACATGAGGCTTTCAGACCACGTAGGTCCATTTCTGCAGCTCATGGGTAATTCATATAACCAGTTATACTGCTAGTACTCTCTATTTAATGCAACATATGCAGGAACACTGCAGGGGGTGGGATATTTAAATTGTCCTTTCAAAGAGGTTGTACTCCAAGTACTACTTGCCCTTATATGGAAGGCTGATCCCAAGCAGTAGTAGTAGGGTGGTAGACTTAGGAGTAAATGTCAGAAAATTATTTTTCATAGAGAGGGTGGTCAGTGCCTGGAATGCACCCTCCTGAGGGAGGTGATAGAGGAAACAATGGTGATCTTTAATTAGAAAATGGATGGTATAAAAAAACATGATTGCATGTACTACTACTACTACTACTACTTATCATTTCTATAGCGCTACCGGATGTACGCAGCGCTTCACACTTGAACATGGAGGGACAGTCCCTGCTCAATAGAGCTTACAATCTAATTATGACAGACAGACAGGACAAGTAAGGGATAAGGGTTAGGACAGACAGGACATATCAGGGATAGGGGACAGTTGAAGGTTTAGGTTTAGGAGTTAAAAGCAGCATTGAAGAGGTGGATTTTTAGCCTAGATTTGAAGATGGCCAGAGATGAGGCTTGGCATACCGGCTCAGGAAGTTTATTCCAGGCATATGGTGCAGCAAGATAGAAGGAATGGAGTCTGGAGTTAGCGGTAGAGGAGAAGGGTGCAGATAAGAGAGATTTGCCCAGTGAGCGGAGTGAGTGTGTGAGAGAGAGGGATAGTGTGTGTGAGAGAGAGTGTATGTGAGAGACAGAGAGTGAGTGTGTGTGTGTGTGTGGGGCTCCGAGTTCCATGACCCCCTCCTTCCTTCCCTCCCTCTCCTCCCCTCCGAGTTCCAGGCCCCCTCTCTCTCCTCTCCTCTCCTCCCCTCCGAGGTCTTGGCCCCCCTTCCCTCTGAGTTCCATGCCCCCCTCCCTCTCCTCCCCAGCGTCCTCCTTTCCTCGGAGTGTGTATGTTTGAGAGAGAGTGTGTGGGTGAGAGATGGAGTGTGTATGTGAGAGAGAATGAATGAGAGAGACAGAGTGTGTGTGTGTGTGTGTGTGTGTGTGTGTGTGTGTGTTTGTGTCAGAGAGAGAGAGAGAGTGCGAGAGACAGAGTGTGTGTGTGTGAGTCTGTGAGTGAGAGAGAGTTTATGTGAGAGACAGAGAGTGAGAGTGTGTGTGTGTGTGTGTGTGTGTGTGTGTGTGTGTGTGTGTGTGTGTGTGTGTGTGAGAGAGAAAGTGAAGCCTTCAAGCCTTGAAGCATTCATGCACTCTGTAAGGCTCCATCTCCTCAATTGACGACATGTAGTTCCGGAACGTTGCAGGAATGCTTCAAGGCTTGAAGGCTTCACTTTCTCGGCTGATGTGTGAAGCAGGGCTGCAGAGAGATAAAGCCGAGCCTGGGGCAAACAATATTAAGGGGCCTGCCTCCACCCCCTGTCCCCCCCACTGTCACCACCACCACCACAATCACCACCACCCCTCCCCCCCCCCCCCTCCGCCACAGCCCCCTACCTAGTCCTCTACTTGCCTGGAGTCATTGAATGGCAGGCAGCAGCAATCGAGAAAGACTGCTCTGCTGGTCAAGGGTTCTTCTTCCTACCACATCCTGCCTTCTGTGAAGTAACTTCCTGTTTCCAGGCAAGTAGAGGATGGGGTTGAAAGGGAGGGAAAGACACTGGATCTCACCTGGGCCGCCCCCTATTGCCCTACCTCTCAGCGACCCTGGTGTCAAGTGATGCTTAGATGGCAGCTCTGGCTGTGAAGGTCAGTGCCAGGCAGATTTGTACAATCTGTGTTCCATATATGGCAAGACAGTTTGGGATGGGCTAGAGTGGGCTTTGATGACAACTCCAATAGTTAGAATGTAAGGACAGTGCTGGGCGAACTTCTACAGTCTATGTCCCAGAAATACCAAAGAAAGATCAAGGTCAAGAATTTTATATCACATTTATTGTTAGTTTAATCATGAATTGATAATGATTGGGCAGACTGGATGGACTGTTCCAGTCCTTATCTGACATCATCTTCTACGTTACTATGTAAGACTATGTGATGCCATTTTGAACCCAGAGCCAGATGAAGTGGGAGCAGAGGGGGGACTGCTCCCACCCCTTGCCACTGGACCACCAGGCCCTGCCTTCGGGTAAGTCCTGGAGGTGCATGAGGCTAGAGTGCTGGCACTGTGTTTGGGAGTGGGGTGGGGGGGTGATTGAACTGTGATTAGGGGTGGAGAGTCAGACTTGTCATCAAAGTGCCAGGGGTGGGGGTGGGGGGGGGTTCAGACTTGCCATCAGAGTGAGGGGAGAGTCAGACTGCCGATAATGCAGCTCTTCTCGAGGTGGTAGCCAGTGATAGAGTGGAGGTTAGTGCAATGGTTAGTGCAGTGGGCTTTGATCCTGGTAATCTGGGTTCAATTTCAACTGCAGGTCCTTGTGACCTTGAGCAAGTCACCTAACCCTCCATTGCCCCAGGTACAAGAAGCTTAGATTGTGAGCCCACTGGGGACAGAGAAAGTACCCATATATAATTTGTACAGCACTGCATACATCTAGTAGCACTATAGAAATGATTAGTAGTAAATCTAGGAGCCATTTTACTAAAGGGTGTTAAGCCCTTACCTGTGGTTAACATGTGGAAACAGACTATACCACATGACGTTAAGGGTTTTGTGGTAGTCTGCCTATTTTTGCACATGTGTTACTGTTTTTTTCAGATTTTTTCCCCCTCAAGGGGCATAGTATGGGTGGAGTGGGTGTGGGCTCATTAGCCAGCTTACAAGTCTAACACACAGTTAATGAGGGAAGCAGCAAGTGGTCCCATGTTAACTCTCAGCAAGTGCCCGTGCGCTAATGGGAAGCGGTAATGGGAACATTAGCACACAACCTGCAATAAAAATATTGGGAACACCCCAAAAGATGCCACATAAAATTTGCATCTACTGCATGGTAAAATTCACAAAGTACCAACCTGTGTGCAAGCTGTCACAGCCTGCTAATGCCATGCCCATGCATTAGACAGTGAATGTGGAATTTTTACCATGCTTTCTGCTTTCTTTTTTTATTATTATTATTATTATTATTATTATTATTATTATCATAAAATACATTAGTGTGGGTCCGCTGTAATGTGTACTGTAACATAAAATCAGCATTAGCTGCTTAATGCAGCTTAATAAAAGTGCCCCTTAGTGTTCACTTTTTGGCTCTAGCGAAAATTCCAGGGTTCTGTTTTTGCCCAGTATTAGAAAGTACCTGACCTGACTTGAGGAAGGAGGTATTTAGCTCCCAATAGCTAGTCAAAAATGTATTAAGTTAATCTAACAAAAAAAAATGTTCACCTGTGTTTTATATTTCTTTTGTTTTTATTTGTCTATATTATATCTATATTTATTTTTGCAAATCCATAACTGAAAGGAGAAATAATGCCATTTTTACACTATGCGTGCTAATAATACCCAGAAGAACGCATAATGTTCCAGAACAACAAAAATCCTCCATGCTTCCTCTGCACTCCCTCTACGAAAGGGACTGGTGCATTAAATAAAACAAAACAAAACAAAAAAAAGATCCGCAGCCGGCTTTGAAAGCCAGCAACCCAGTCTCTTTTTTTTTTTTTGGCTGCAGTCCCTCGCCTAACCAGCGTGCCTCGATTTCCCTCAGTCCTGCAATTCAGGTCAAAGGAATTTGGCTCTAGAGCAGCAGATCGTTTGGCTGCTTCTGCAGTCCCCATCTAGTATTGAGACGTCACCTCCTCCTGCCTTCGGAATTTCCTCTTTTCACAGCTCATCTCATCCCCTCGAGCTGAAATTGATAATCACTGCAATGGGGAATCTCGGGATCCATGAAGCAGAGAACTTTTAACCCCAGCAACCTTTTTTTTTTAAGATGATGATTTTTAAATTCAACAAAGGCATGTTCTTGCGAAACTATATTTAAAAACATTGCTCTGCCTTGCTCAGAATAAAAGCTGACTGCTTGCACACCCCAGTCCCACTTCCAGCGGCAAAGAACGGAAAATGCTTATAGGTCTGTTGGAAGTAGGATTTTTGGCATTTTACCTTATGCAAAGAATAATAATAATAATAATATGCCCTTATGTTATTTTTAGGTAGCGCCGTAGGAGTTCGCAGTGCTCTCTGCGCGTACAATGACAGAGGGGATCCATAATCCGCAACCCGAAAACACAGAACATAAATGAAAATACCTCAACAGAAGGACGTGGAGGAGGAGGCTACAGCGGCAGCAGCAGACATTACACACGTGGGCTGAGAAGCGCTGCAGAAGAGCAGGCGGTGAGGAGATTCCTTCAGAGGAACCCCCTACTAAATATGCCAAATATGGTCTGTTGTGACGTGTCTTTTATTGCCCGACTGTCTTTTTTTTTTTTTTACTTACTTACTTTTAATTACTTCATTTTGTTTTTGAATTGGTGTAAACTTCCTGAAAAGCTAGTTTATTTTAGAACGTCACCTTTGTTCATTTTATGGGTTTCCTGGTTTCACATTTTTCCTTTTCCAATTTTGCAATGTTTTCCCCACATTAAAATTTTTGGTAGTTCACGTCGCTCAACCCACCGCCGATAAACACTTCATCTCAGCCTGCTGCCTTCTCGTCCGCCTTTACTTCCGCAGACCACTTCAGCAGCAAAACAGTCGCTTTGTGTTAGTGGTTTGTGTTATAACCATTGAACTTGCATATATATATATATATATATATATATATATATATATATATATATATATATATATATATATATATATATATATATATATATATATATATATATATATATATATATATATATATATATATATATATATATATATATATATATATATATATATATATATATATATATATATATATATATATATATGCAAGTCCAATATATATATATATATGTGTTATAACCATTGGACTTGCATATATATATATATATATATATATATATATATATGCAAGTCCAATGGTTATAACACATATATATATATATTGGACTTGCATATATATATATATATATATATATATATGCAAGTCCAATATATATATGTGTTATAACCATTGGACTTGCATATATATATATATATATATATATATATGCAAGTCCAATGGTTATAACACATATATATATATATATTGGACTTGCATATATATATATATATATATATATATATATGCAAGTCCAATGGTTATAACACATATATATATATATTGGACTTGCATATATATATATATATATATATATATATATGCAAGTCCAATATATATATATGTGTTATAACCATTGGACTTGCATATATATATATATATATATATATATATATATATATATATATATGCAAGTCCAATATATATATATATATGTGTTATAACCATTGGACTTGCATATATATATATATATATATATATATATATATATGCAAGTCCAATATATATATATGTGTTATAACCATTGGACTTGCATATATATATATATATATATATATATATATATATATATATATATATATATATATATATATATATATATATATATATATATATATATATATATATATATGCAAGTCCAATGGTTATAACACAAACCACTAACACAAAGAGACTGTTTTGCTGCTGAAGTGGTCTGCGGAAGTAAAGGCGGACGAGAAGGCAGCAGGCTGTGATGAAGTGTTTATCGGCGGTGGGTTGAGCGAAGTGAACTACCGGCACCCCTAGCTATGGCCACAAGAAAAGAAATCACGCAGAAGGAGGGAGTTTGCCAGCAGTGAAGGATTCTGTCTCCCATCATAACCTCTGTTTCCCTGCCCTGCTCTATCCTGTGGCTGTCACCTGCTCCTGAATTCCCAGAGATGCCAAGTTATCCAGTTCCAGGCTGAAGATTTAAGGACAGTCCTGGATTTCTGACCATCGCATCCTAATGCATTATGGGACTTGCAGCACTGGTTTCTTCAGCTTTGGGGTGTAAATTCATATCCAGGACTGATCAAAAAGTCTCCAAGCCTGGAATTGGGTAACATGGCATCTCTGCATTCCAGGACTGAGGGAACACCACTTCCCCTTCATAGACATAGTTGGGATGGGGGATGGAGAAGGCAGAAGGCAGGCAGTCATATTAGCAGTGAGGAAGGGGTCAATTTACCTTCAGCACCTGTAAAAATTGGGGATGCTGCCCCTAATCACCCCAGATTAGGTCTATGCTCCTCCTGCTACTTCATACTTGTGGTGCGTGTGTTGGAGGGGGGGGGGGGGGGGAATTGCAAGACTACAGAGTATAAGGGGAAAGAAGGGGGTGAAGAGTACTTTAGAGTTACCCTCTCACCGCAGTTGCCTGGAGTTATACTTCTGATTATAAGCTGCTGGAATGATCAGAACAACTACTTGCATGCAGGGGGGGGGGGGGGAGCCAAGACTGGCACCCACTGTTCAGTTTACCTGGGGATGGATTGCAAAGTCTTATTACACTTTTGTATGTTTGTTTTGGCATGAATTCTAGGCTTATTTTACCTTGATTTTAGTTTGTATTGGGCTCATTTGTTAAGTTTTAAGTACAACTTTTGAAACACTTTAAAAGAATGATATTAAACATTGCAAAATTGAATCCACCTACATATGAACGTCCACATATTAGAGGGCATTCTTTAAATGGCACCAAGACTTCAGCGCTGGAAAAATTAGGCACGGAGTGCTATTCTATAAAGAGTACTCTGGATTGAGCACTGTTTATAGAGTAGAGCTTAAAGCCCATTTCTCTGCCCAAAGTTGGACGCTGGTATTGATGCTAGCTGAAAGCTGGTATAAATACCGGCACCTAACTAGGCATTTTGGCTCAGAAATGCGACTATTCTATAATTCTTCATGCAACTTTTAGGAACATCTCTGCCACTCCCCTGGCTATGCCCCCTTTTGAGTTGTACCAGTGGTGTAGCTACATGAGGCCATGGGGGCCTGGGCCCCCCAAATTTCCTCTGGGCCCCTGGTTTTGCTGATGGGGGTCCCCAACCCCCACCAGCTGAAGCACTGTCCAGCACCGGTCTCCGGCGGCGCCGCATTGCCTGCCCTGCTCTGTCTTCTCCTCATGTCCAGCACGCTCCTTTTAGTGAATCTGTTGTACACTAGGGGATTTAGGCATGTGGGATTATAGAATAGAGCTGACACTTGGCAAAGCAGGAACCAGGAGACATGCTGGACCTGGCAAGCAGGAACCAGGAGATAAGCAGAACTTGGCAAAGCAGTAACCAGGAGACAAGCTGGACTTGGCAAACAAGAACCAGGAGACAAGCTGGACTGACAAAGCAGAAACCAGGAGACAAGCTGAACTTGGCAAGCAGGAAACAGGAGACAAACGGAACTTGGAAAAGCAGGAACCAGGAGACAAGTGGAACTTGGCAATCAGGAATCAGGAAACAAACTGAACTTGGGAAAGTAGGAACCAGGAGACAAGCGGAACTTGGAAAAGTAGGAACCATGAGACAAGCTGGACTTGGCAATCAGGAACCAGGAGACAAGCAGAACTTGGCAAAGCAGGAACCAGGAGACAAGTGTAACTTGGCAAAGCAGTAATCAGGAGACAAGTTGAACGTGACAAGCAGGAACCAGGAGATAAGGGGAACTTGGAAAAGTAGGAACCAGGAGATAAGCTGAACTTGGCAATCAGGAACCAGGAGACAAGCGGAACTTTGCAAAGCAGGAACCAGGTGACAAGCTGGACTTGACATGCAGGAACCAGGAGACAAGCTAGAATTGGCAAGCAGGAACCAGGAGACAAGTGGAATGTAGCAAAGCAGGAACCAGCAGGCAATCTGGACTTGGCAAGCATGAGCCAGGAAACACCAGAAGGAAACAGTTGCAAATGCACATGAGGTGGGACTCAGCTCCCTTAAAAATGCTCAGCCCCATGATGATGCCCAGATGCCCCCCTGACATCCAGCCTCTAGCCCTAAATCCACCAGACTGCAGCACACACACGCCCTAGGAGGTTGTCCATGGGTGCAGGATGCCAGGAGAATGCAGTCACACAGGCCACCCCAGTAAGTCCATTGGGGTTGAGGCTAGAGCCACGGAAGAGCTATGACAGTAACCCTTCCTCAACAGCCACCCCCCCCCCCCCCCCCGTACCCAGGCTTGGGTTTATGAGGAAATATGCAGTGAAACAGTCGGATGAGGACCGGGCATGGGCTTGAACCTCTGGTTCCCAGGAATTGTCTTTGGGGCCAAAGCCCTTCCAAGTCCTTGTATCCTTCATGAGTCCAGTATACCCTGCACTTTATACTCCTTGTCTGGGTCCACATTGACCAGTAGTGGGGTAGGGGAAGCTTTAGTCATTCTCCTCAAGAACAGTGGTTTCAGTAAGGACACATTAAAGGTGCTCATCTGGAGGTTAGCTAGTAGCCACGGCCATGTTGGTGTAAGGAGTGAAGAACTAAGTAATCAGTTTTATGAGACTAAAAGGTATGAAGAATGGTACAGTTTTGAATGTGCTGAGATTTCTCATTGATTTTTCTATTTCAGGGGCTTGCTTTGAAAAAGCAGAAGCAAAACACGTGTCGGTGTATTGCCCCTTGAGATTTGTATGTAGTGTTGGATTTTAAGTTCCCTGAAACCATTGATTAAGATAAGTAAATATATCTTGCAAGTTCAAGAAGTTATAAAGTGTTTTCAAGTATATTTATAAAAAGCGGAAACTTAAGTTAAATCCCGGAGAACTGTTGCTATCCTATGCGGATGATATTCTATTTCTTTTGCCAGTGCTTTTTAAAATCTAGGAATTGTCTGATATTGTACTTTAGGGATACATAGAATTCAGGAATGGGCTTTGCTAAATAAGTTAAAATTAAATCTAAATAAGACAAAGGTTTTATGATTTAAGAGACCAGAAGAGACCATACCTTCTTCTGTTAGATTGTCTGATAATAGAATATTACCTATTGAAACCGAGTCTTGGGTACTGGGAGTGATTTTAGATTTTTCACTGTCTTATGGTCCTCAAATTAACCACCTATAGAGGAAAACACTATTTAAGTTAAGACAACTGAGATTGATAAAATCATTTTCACCAAGGAGACTTTTGCACTTTTAGTTCAGATGATGATATTTCCTCATCTTGGCTATTGTAATGTACTAGCAAAAAAGATGCCGGTACTCGAATGCTAGGTCACCCTTCAGGAGTGGGGTGATCACTGAGGGACCCACTGTATAATAGCCAGGCCCCCTGCAATTATTCACAGAATCTATTATAAGACAGAACTAGTGTGTAGAGCCTGAGCTCTATCATTAAAACTTGGGGTCCATGGGTCAATTTTAGCAGACAATGGAAAAGGTGCCGGTACTCAGTACCCCCAAGTACCCCCTCAAAAAAAAGCCCTGCATACTGTACTTGGGGCTCTGTTTTAAATATTAAAAAAAAAGCTTCAACTAATACAAAAAACTACTGTGAGATTAAGTTTTAAAATAAATAGGTTTACTAGTGTTTCAGGTTACATGGTGAGTCTACACTGGGTTCCAGTAGTCGAACATATTTCAATTAAAGCACTTTGCTTATTGTATCACATTATTTTTCACTTCACAGTTATTAACAAGTATGGTTTCAAAGTCTTTATTTGGTCATTCTGTAAGATTGCTTAAATAGCTTATTCTTTGTCCTTTTACCTCTTAGAGATTCAATTCCATAGGGAATTTAATTTTATCTATGTGGTTATTGTTATCCCACTGTGGGACACTCTTCCATTAACCATCAGAATTGAGAGAAATTAGTTGAAATTCCGTAAACTGATGAAAACGAATTTTTTTGAAAGTTGATATTAAGCATATTATTTGTCTTTTAATTATTTGTTATGTTAAGATTGTGTTTATGTGTAATTTTAGGGTTGCACCCAGTTGTACATCTCATTGAACCCTGTTTCTAGGGAAAACTGTGATTCACAAGTGCAACATTGACATTATATTAAATTATATCATTACACTACATCCAGGCTTGTAGCCAGCTAACACCTTTCAGTTCTAAGCGGGTTCCAAGCAAAGAGACCAGAACAAACTTCTGGGAAGCAGTAAAGAGAAGAGAATCATATTAGATACAAAATTTTCTATGGGTCTTTAAACGCTTCCGAAATGACCGATAGAACTGTAATAGAAAAAACAATCCTGCAACGTCTTTCCATAAACGTATTCCCTGAACTGCTAGTAACCCTTCAACCTTTTCTTTCCTTTGACATTTGGAAATGTAAAACAATTATCAGCAATATGCCTCCGAGCTCTATTTAGGGGTACAAAACAAAAGTGAGCGAGCATATAATTAGGGATCTACCCTTGCAACACTTTAAAGAGAAAACAAGCCAGTTTAAATGAAACTCTGGCTGCAAGCAGGAGCCAATGAAATTTAAAGTAAAAAGGAACCACACTATCAAACTTGGATAAACCAAAAATCAATCTAACAGCCATATTCTGCTCCATTCGCAACCTTCTTAACAAACCCTTAGAACAACCCAAGTAAATCCAATTACAATAGACAAGAGATGATAACAATAAAGAATATACCAATCATTCATATTGGCTGAGTTCAAAGAATTTTCTAAATGTACAAAGCTTCTTTATCAGAAAAAAAAAAAACATTTTTTAACTACAGAATTTACCCTGTGGTTCTAGTGAAATTGAACTGTCAGTTTGAACCCCCAAAACCTTAATAATTGAGGAAATCTGGAAATCAACATTATTGATAGTGAGCAACTGAGGAATGTGTTCTGGTGTAGAATAAAAGCATTAAAATTTCATTTTCTTTGTATTAAGTTTTAACTTGTGAAGATGCATCCACCCTTCTAATAGTTCTATACGGCTCTGAACTCTTGCAATGTTTATGTCAAAAATGGATTGAAAGGGATTAATGCAGAGGTGTCATCAGCATTGATGTAATGAAGAAAATCATTACTATCTAATAATGCACTTAAAGACTACACAAATATATTAAACAGTATTGGGGACAGTGGAGAACCCTGTGGAACTCCAAAACGGTTACTCCAACTGAATGATAGATCCGAATGTAACTTAACTCTATAAGATATACTACTCAGAAATCCCCTGAACCATTTTAGAACTTTGCCCATTATTTTGCCCAGGTCTTCCAAATTCTGTAGTAACAAGGCATGATCCACTAAGTCAAAAGCTGACGACAGATTGAATTGAAGGAGTAAAGCACGCTTTTCCTTCACTCAATAATGACCTTGCATGATCTATCAATGAACTTAATACCATTTCCGTGTTAAAAAAATGGACAAAACCCTGATTGAGCTGTAGGAAGAATATCATACAAATCTAAGTATTGGTTGAGCTCTGTTGTGACTAAGTCCTCCATAAGCTTCACAAAAAAAGGGATAGTTGCTACCGGTCTATACTTAGCGACCACCTCTTTAGATTGCTTTCGATCTTTAGGAATGGGTGTTATTATTATTTCTGTCATATTGTTAGGAAGAATTTCTTCAGGTAGCTGATGCTTAATCCATGAAAAAAAAAACATTTAGTTGAAAAAATAAACCAACACTGGGGCTGATTCCATAATATAAGAAGGACAAATGTCCAATATACAAAAAGAAGAAACATATTTTTGAATAGCTTAGAAAATGCAGACCATGAGATAACATCAAATTCCTTCCATAATTTATCTACAGGAATCTGCTATTCTATGATAGAATCATTGAATAATTCTTTGTTAGTATCTGTATGAGAAGAAAAGCCAATTCTCAACTTTTGAACCTCCTTATCAGAAATTGTAGAAACTTCAGATCCAAATAAAGAATTAACAATAGAAAACAGTTGTTTAGTGTTACTACAATTTTTTTTATAATAAAATCAGAATAATACTAATTTCTGGTCTGAGTCGTTGCCTGTTTATAATTATGAATTGCAGCCCTCCAATTCTTTCTAGCTATTACAGATTTATCTTTATTCCATTTACGCTCAAGTCTCCTGCATTCACATTTGACTTTTAATTTTAATAATTCTGGAGGAAAACATTTATCACTCTGTAATGGAAGTGAATTTTAAAGATTGTTTTTCATCTCTGTCTGGACCGACCAATGAACTCAGGGTCTGTATTGTTGATTAGAAGCAATTCTGTTTAAAAATGGTTGTTTAACCTTAATTGTGTGAGAATAAGTTGGAATGCAGACGATAAGACACAGCTCTAACTAATTTGGTATGTGAAGGGGAGGATGGCATTTGTTTTCGGAAGTCCAGCTTGGCCACCTGGACTTTGGAAAGCATGTGACCACTGACCACGTTCCCACAGTCCTAAACAGAGAAGCTTTCTGTAATTTTCCTTAGAAGCATTCTGTAATTTTCCCTAGCTCTGAACATGATCCAGAGCCTAATAAAAAGGGAGGGCTTGTCACAGCAGAGTGGGGGATCATCTGTGAGTAGACGTTCTGTGCAGAAGATCTGTTCCTGGTCCAAGAAGGTCCTGGCTCTCGCTGTGAACCGGGCCCCCCCAGCTGATGATAAGAACCTGGATGTAAGGACCAGTGGTGATTGTAGGTATAGTGTATTATTGCTTCTTTTCCTGATCTAAGAACTCTTTGCATTGCTTAGATGTAGAGACCAGTGATGGCACTGATTACCACAAACCTGTCCCCTGCCCCTCTTCACATTATATCCCCTTATGTCACTTCTTCAGAAATCCTCTTCAGGCTGTTATCATCGCAGTCTTGAAACACAGGCCTTAATAGCTATCATAGTACTTTGAATATATGATCATTTTAATTTAACAGCTCAATCCTGTAATGGCTTTGCCACAATTTATTTCTGGGTTAAGTTGCTCATTCTCAGTCACTCTCTGCTGCTGCTCCATGATTTGACTGTCTCTGCAAGTGACAACTCTTTTCCCTACACCGATACTGTATATTCATGTTGTTGCAGTTCTTATTTGTATCCAGAAAACCTGATTCAGTGAAATCCTTCCAGGAGTCCAACTCTCATAGAACCTGCTGTACCTCTTCCACTGACATCACCTGGTGCATCTGATTTTGAAGCATAAATGCTAGGCCAAAGAGATATTGCCAGCGATATTGAACTTTATGAGCACTGAGTCTCTTAGGACCCTATATTCAGCCTGTGGGAGGCAGCTCATATAAGTGCCGCAATCGGTGCTGACACCATTTCCGATGACCAGCATTGAATATCTGGGGGGGGGGAGGGGAGTTGGCCGCTAAAAAGCTAACCGGCTATGCCAAAATTCAGAGCTAACCTGTTAACTTTTTAGCAGTCAAAGCTTCTGCAAACTACTGAAGACCCATCTCTTTGACAAGATATACCACAAACATCAACACATGTGAAACTCCCCACATACATCCAGAAATGTTTAATAATGCCTTCTGTTATATTACTAGGGTATAACAAAAGAGAGGGAACAAAGTACAAACTAAAGTCCAAACAAAAAAACAGCACCACGGGCCTTTAAAATGGAACAAAGTTCTTTAATGAATGAGCCTTGACCCGACACGGGCCGTGTTTCGGTGACTAGCACCTGCGTCAGGGGTCTACATAAAATATAAAACATAGAAATAATATATTTTTAAAAATTGTTAACATATAATGAATAAAACCAAGAATTAAAAATAATATTTAGACTCATCAAGCATACATATATAAGCCTATATAAACACCTAAAGCATTTAATATTTTAACATTGCATTTAATAATTTAACATTCTCATATATTATTATTTAGTAATTTGAAAATAAATGGATAATTAATCAAAACAAAAATGGTAATGGTAACTCACCACAGTGATGACGTGGAAAACTTGGGGAATAACTCGAATATTTTCATCTACAATATTCCTTACTTTTGGACAAAAAATTTTTCATATATTAATATATGTTTAAAATGCTTATTTTAATTATTAATAATATATTTTATAGAAAGGCCATATTATATAATACTGGCTATAACTGAATTTAAAAATAATTTTTTAAAACATTTTAAAATATACAACAAATTTCAAACATTACACTGATAATATCATGAGCCTTCAAAAACATTCAAATCAGCACAGAATAAATAGATATATACATCTTCAAATATAAAAGCCAAAAATATAATATCTAGTGGCATTACTTGATCTTAATTTTGAAAAAACAGCATTTTGTCACTATATGTGTATATATACAGTGGGGGAAATAAGTATTTGATCCCTTGCTGATTTTGTAAGTTTGCCCACTGACAAAGACATGAGCAGCCCATAATTGAAGGGTAGGTTATTGGTAACAGTGAGAGATAGCACATCACAAATTAAATCCGGAAAATCACATTGTGGAAAGTATATGAATTTATTTGCATTCTGCAGAGGGAAATAAGTATTTAATCCCTCTGGCAAACAAGACCTAATACTTGGTGGCAAAACCCTTGTTGGCAAGCACAGCGGTCAGACGTCTTCTGTAGTTGATGATGAGGTTTGCACACATGTCAGGAGGAATTTTGGTCCACTCCTCTTTGCAGATCATCTCTAAATCATTAAGAGTTCTGGGCTGTCGCTTGGCAACTCGCAGCTTCAGCTCCCTCCATAAGTTTTCAATGGGATTAAGGTCTGGTGACTGGCTAGGCCACTCCATGACCCTAATGTGCTTCTTCCTGAGCCACTCCTTTGTTGCCTTGGCTGTATGTTTTGGGTCATTGTCGTGCTGGAAGACCCAGCCACGACCCATTTTTAAGGCCCTGGCGGAGGGAAGGAGGTTGTCACTCAGAATTGTACGGTACATGGCCCCATCCATTCTCCCATTGATGCGGTGAAGTAGTCCTGTGCCCTTAGCAGAGAAACACCCCCAAAACATAACATTTCCACCTCCATGCTTGACAGTGGGGACGGTGTTCTTTGGGTCATAGGCAGCATTTCTCTTCCTCCAAACACGGCGAGTTGAGTTCATGCCAAAGAGCTCAATTTTTGTCTCATCTGACCACAGCACCTTCTCCCAATCACTCTCGGCATCATCCAGGTGTTCACTGGCAAACTTCAGATGGGCCGTCACATGTGCCTTCCGGAGCAGGGGGACCTTGCGGGCACTGCAGGATTGCAATCCGTTATGTCGTAATGTGTTACCAATGGTTTTCGTGGTGACAGTGGTCCCAGCTGCCTTGAGATCATTGACAAGTTCCCCCCTTGTAGTTGTAGGCTGATTTCTAACCTTCCTCATGATCAAGGATACCCCACGAGGTGAGATTTTGCGTGGAGCCCCAGATCTTTGTCGATTGACAGTCATTTTGTACTTCTTCCATTTTCTTACTATGGCACCAACAGTTGTCTCCTTCTCGCCCAGCGTCTTACTGATGGTTTTGTAGCCCATTCCAGCCTTGTGCAGGTGTATGATCTTGTCCCTGACATCCTTAGACAGCTCCTTGCTCTTGGCCATTTTGTAGAGGTTAGAGTCTGACTGATTCACTGAGTCTGTGGACAGGTGTCTTTCATACAGGTGACCATTGCCGACAGCTGTCTGTCATGCAGGTAACGAGTTGATTTGGAGCATCTACCTGGTCTGTAGGGGCCAGATCTCTTACTGGTTGGTGGGGGATCAAATACTTATTTCCCTCTGCAGAATGCAAATAAATTCATATACTTTCCACAATGTGATTTTCCGGATTTAATTTGTGATGTGCTATCTCTCACTGTTACCAATAACCTACCCTTCAATTATGGGCTGCTCATGTCTTTGTCAGTGGGCAAACTTACAAAATCAGCAAGGGATCAAATACTTATTTCCCCCACTGTATATACATATATATATATGCATATATATACATATGTATCTGTGTATATGTATATCTATATATTATAGCATAAACAGGGCTTCTATTATCTTTTGAAGCTCTGGGTATATTTATTTGGTTATTGCCAGCGATATTGAACTTTATGAGCACTGAGTCTCTTAGGACCCTATATTCAGCCTGTGGGAGGCAGCTCATATAAGTGCCGCAATCGGTGCTGACACCATTTCCGATGACCAGCATTGAATATCTGGGGGGGGGGGGAGGGGAGTTGGCCGCTAAAAAGCTAACCGGCTATGCCAAAATTCAGAGCTAACCTGTTAACGTTTTAGCAGTCAAAGCTTCTGCAAACTACTGAAGACCCATCTCTTTGACAAGATATACCACAAACATCAACACATGTGAAACTCCCCACATACATCCAGAAATGTTT
The DNA here is from genome assembly GCF_901765095.1 of Microcaecilia unicolor. Lineage (NCBI taxonomy): Eukaryota > Metazoa > Chordata > Amphibia > Gymnophiona > Siphonopidae > Microcaecilia > Microcaecilia unicolor. Next base: position 452,553,325 of record NC_044032.1, on the reverse strand, counting down.
AATAATGCCTTCTGTTATATTACTATCATGTATTCCATTACCATGCAACCCCAAATCCTTCTGTAATACCAAATGTCTATTCTCTTCTTATTTCCACTATCCATGATGTATTGTAAGCCACATTGAGCCTGCAAAAAGGTAGGAAAATGTGGGATACAAATGCAATAAATAAATAAAATATTTAAGCGACCTATTTTGACTGCTGAACATAGCCGGTTAGGCGCTGAATATCCACACCTAACTGGCTACATCGTGCAATATAGCCAGTTATCTGCTAGTCACTAACTAGGATATGCAACAGGAGATAACTGGTTATCTCCTGCTGAATTTCCGTGGCTAGACACTTAAATACTATTTAACTGGCCAGGAATGGCTCCTGACCAGTTAAATAGTTTTGAATATTGGGGGGGGGGGGGGGGGGGGGGGGATTAGTGATTTCTCAGAACTCTCTCTGCTGATAAAGCAGTTGCTGATAAATCTGCAAACAGTTCAACCCGAGATCCCTCCCAGGTGATATGGCCAATCTTCCTCACAACTTGCAGTATGCACTCTTTCACCGGGAAGTGCAAGAAGCAGGCCATATCTCTAGATCTATTCACAACTGTCTGACCTAGAACCCAATGTACTCATTCAAATTCCAACTGCAGTGAGTCTTCTTGCTGTCCTGTCACCACAAAAAATTGATGACATATTTTTTTTTGCATCAGCTTTGCAATGCTGTCAACCTGAGCCAACTTGAGAACTCCCTGCATTTGAAGCAGTTTTTGCTATCCTCTAATTTTAGCATAATCTCCTCGTGCTTTGTTTTCAGTACCTGACACCGCTTTTGTAAGCCTAAGAACTCCTCCTTGTGGTCAATCACTCTCTCTTCAAAGTCCGGCAGTCACAGCCCCATGTCCTCCATCTTTTGATTTAATTCATCAGGACCTGATCACAGTTCTTGTTTGACACTATTGAATGCAGTTTTTAAATCCTCCTTCCAATGCTCCATTTCTATCCGGGTAGCCAGCTGAGTATTCCTATCTCTTTCAGTCCTGCTTGCTACCTCCCAATCAGTATGTGGTGGACCTGGCTACAGAGATGGCTCCACCATCTTTACTCTGGATTCCTCTTCATCCACACCTCTGGAGTATACAAATGCCTGCACATCCAGGTTTTTTTTTGTGTTTTTTGCCATCTATTGTGCTCTGCTTTCTGTATCTCATGAGCTTCATGTTAGGGTTATCTTGCAACTCGGGGTACGTAATTTTCTCTTTTTATGAGCGGGTTACCAGGCACTCTGCCCTTACACCACCATTCACTGTGGTGATGTCACTTCCTCTATCTGCATTAATGCATTCTAAGTTGATTAATGTGAATTAGAAAGTTCAAATGTGCCTTAAAATGTTTTTTTAATTAAAACAAATGTATAGAATGAACAGAGGGGAAAAATCCAACTATCAGGGAAAAAAGCCTTAACAACCAAAATGAATCCAAAGTTTTGCCCTGTGCACTCCCTATAGTGCACACATCTGAGCCACCCCTTACAATTTTTAAAAACATTTTGACAAGCAGTTAAAATACTTCCATTTTCATCCTAGAGATTTCTTTTTTAAAACTTGTATGTTAAATTGACTTGAGTCAAAACAAGTCATTTTGAAAAGATTGCTGATCTGGCATAGATTTTCTTGCTAGGCAGTATAAACAGCTGCCTAAGGGTGGCAGGCTGAAAGAGGTATCTTTATGTCTGACCTAGCGACACTTTCTGACTGGCAGTGTCTTGTTAAACCTGTCACCTTAAAGGTACAGGGATGGTAAGGGAGCATTGCTGAGAAGCTGGAGTTATATTCACTTTTATGTATTGACTTACATATAGTATATTGCATTTTTGAATATGTTTTCAATAAAAACATACTTTAATAATAAAGGTGCAGAGACTTATAAACTGGCCTGCATTAGGATTGTCATACAGAATCGTTGCCAGTCTGCCCTACATTTTTAAAGAGGTAAGTGTGAAGGGATATATTTGCTCAAGACATTACCTTTGGGATAGAGGAGAAGACACCCATTTCATTACAGTATATCTTTAGAGGGGTTCAGGCAGATCTTCTCCCCCAACTTGTCCGTCCCTACCATTGAATGACTGTGATTTTCAAGCATAGTCCAACTTTTCTGGCCTGCTTGTCATCCCCTTCTGAGTTATGGAAACAAGACCTTGGTCAGAGTGAGCCTCTGCACATGGCTTCACATTTCTCTGCATTTTCCATGGGCTTCCCCTGGTCACATCCTCAGCGGGACATCCTCTCTACCACCTTCTCTTGTACCTACCGGAACCTAACCATAAAGTGCAGCCCTGCCTCCGATGCTGATCTGTCACACAGATAAAACAGATTATACTCAGCTTCTTTGGTCGACAATAGAATTTCTATGAAGGGAAGTTAATAAGTAGGGCAAATTTAAGTATAGCATCCGAACAATAACCATTCATATTATTTATTGACTCCCTCTTACGTAAGTTGGCACACATAGTTTGTTTCAGAAGTGTGCTAGAATTGTAAAATTTATGAGTCAGTATTCAGCTGGAGGCCACCAGCTAAATTAGACCCAGATATTCAGTGCTGGCACTGACTATCTGCATCATCAGCGGCGTCCGGAAGTTATAAGGTATGGACAGTATTTAGGGCCCTGTTTACTAAGGCGTGTTAGCATTTTTAACATGCCTACAATTTGCGTGCATGTTAACCATGTAGGCACCTAGAGGGATATATTACGCGTGTACACAGTTAGTGCGCGCACATGGTTAACGCGCGTTAAAGACGCAGACACACCTATAATGCTGCTTAGTCAACAGGGTCCTTAGTTCCATCCTTGCATAATGTAATCCCCTATTAGTTTGGGATTACTAGAAGAGTAAGGTCCCTATAGAGAGTCACTGGGGGGACTGACTGGGAGGTCCCTGGGTGGGAGGAAGTCCAGCCCAAGGGGAGTAGCTTTGGAAAAAAAATGCAGAGAGAAAATGCACTAAATGGAAATGTGACAAGGGGAGGGGAGATTGGGAGGAGATAAAGGTGATAGTTTGGCCTGAAAAGAGGTCTTTTTTTTAATTTTCCTTTGATTTGGTTTTTCTGTTTGTAGCTGTGGGTCTTTGGTTGACTGCCAGTCCCTGCTAAGTGACCCGAGCAAAGAGAATGGGGGTACCTATTTCAAAGAAGGGAATCCATTGGCTAAGGGCAAGGAGAGTTGCTGCTAGGAAAAACAGTAACTGAAGGAGAGCTCTGAGTGGGCAGTGGAGAAACCCAGCCCAGAAGTGTAGGATCAGAGCCAGGGAGTGCCCATCCCATAGTCAGGGTGAGCCAATGCAAATGTCACCCTGGGTGGAGGTGAGACCATGAGAGTCTGGACCTGAGATACAGTAAGGAGCCAAACCTTTGGAACACTATCTTTGGGGACAGGCAAGAACTGGAGCTGTACAAAGTGTAAATAATTCTGTTTCAGAGTGCCTTGTAAAATAAAACCTAAGGGAGGAGAATACAGGAGTTCCCCCAAGGGAATACTGGAGGAATAACTTATTTAAAGATTGCACTAAGAGATGGAGAGTTCATGCAGTTGGAATGTTCCTGTGTTTTCAAGTTGAAGAATGAACTGTTTGAGTTTTAAGATGCTGACTGTGAAGTGGTCATTTTGGGGTTGGGACCTTGACTATGAGTTCCTGGGGGAGAATAGGATAATCCCACCCACTAACACTTCTTTCCACAGGTGGAGGCACCACACGCCATGTGAGTGAGTAAGTGGGGGTCTGACGGAGTCTGCGGGGCCTCCAGCCCTCTCAGACCCTGGACCCAGAAGCACCCAGGCAAAGGGATGTTACAGGTGCAAACTGGGCAAAGTTAGAATTGTCTTTTCTGTGGTCCTACATGCCCAATTAACTATGCAGACACTACTAGCCTGAATAATCCATTTCTGCCCATATTCTGTCCCTGGAGCATGCCAGCACGAACCAGGGAGTGCCATAGTGGTGACAGCCAATATTAAGCAGTACTGTCCAGTTAAGCGATGGCTACTTAAAGCATGCTGAATCAGTGGCATAGCCAGAAGTCAATTTTTGGGTGGGCCAACAGGTTGGATGGGTGGGCACTAGACAGTGGTGTGCTGGTAAATGTTTAACAACAGGCTCTCTCCCCGGTCCACCTCTGCGCTCCCCCCCCCCCCCCCCCCCCCGTCCACCTGTGCACCTCCCCTCAAAATTGCAGAGCTGGCTATAGCCGGGGAGAGAGCCTGGGGGGAGGGGGAGGCAATGCATTACTCTCTCCAGGAAAAAAAAACATTAAATGATCTCAGGTTCCAATCTAATTCATGTTTAATGTGGGATAAAATGCCATAAATAAGTAAATAAATATAAACTTTTAATGTTGAGCACCTGATTCTCAAAGTGGACATGTTCCAATCATTATAATGAAAATAAAATGATTTTTTTCTACCTTTGCTGTCTGGCGACTTTGTTTTTCTGATCATACTGGCCCAGTATCTGATTCTGCTGCTCTCTATCTGTTCCCTTGACTCCGTTTCCAGGGCTTCCTTTCCATTTATTTCTTTACTTTCCGCCTTTCTTCTTCATTTCTTGCTCTGGGTCCTCCGTAGACTTGACTGTCCAGTGGATCCAGCTTCTGCCTATTTTCTTAATCCATTTGCAATTTTCTCCTCTCTTCCTTTCCCCTCATCTCATCTCCTTCCTCACTCTTCCTTCCCCTCCATCCATGTCCAGCATTTCTTCTTTCTCCCTTCCCTCTCCTCCATCCATATCCAGCAGCCTCCTCTCTCCTGCCCTTCCCCCCATCCATCCATGTCCAGCAACCCTCCTCTGCCTCCTGCCCTCCCCTCCATCCACCCATGTCCAGCAACCTTCCTCTCTCCTCTTCCCTCCCCTCCATCCACCCATGTCCAGCAACTCTCCTCTCCCCTCCATCCATCCATACCCAGCAATTCTCTTCTCTCCCCTGCCCCTATCCATCCATCCCCAGCAATTCTGTTCTTGCCCCTTATCCCCTCCATCCATCCATTCCCAGCAATTCTCCTCTCTCCCCTGCCCCCACCTCCATCCATCCATCCATCCCCAGAAATTCTCCTCTCTCCCCGGTCCCCCACCTCCGTCCATCCCCAGAAATTCTCCTCTCTCCCCTACCCCCCCACCTCCATCCATCCATCCATCCATCATCCCCAGCAATTCTCTTCTCTCCCTTGCCCCCACCTCCATCCATCCATCCCCAGCAATTCTCCTCTCACCCCTGCCCCCACCTCCATCCATCCATCCATCCATCATCCCCAGCAATTCTCCTCTCTCCCCTGACCCCCACCTCCATCCATCCATCCATCCCCAGAAATTCTCCTTTCTCCCTTGCCCCCCACCTCCATCCATCCATCCATCATCCCCAGCAATTCTCCTCTCTTCCCTGCCCCCACCTCCATCCATCCATCCCCAGCAATTCTCCTCTCTCCCCTGCCCCCCACCTCCATCCATCCATCCATCATCCCCAGCAATTCTCCTCTCTCCCCTGCCCCCCACCTCCATCCATCCATCCATCATCCCCAGCAATTCTCCTCTCTCCCCTGCCCCCCACCTCCATCCATCCATCCATCATCCCCAGCAATTCTCCTCTTCTCCTGCCCCCCACCTCCATCCATCCATCCCCAGCAATTCTCCTCTCTCCCCTGACCCCCACCTCCATCCATCCATCCCATGACTCTCCTCTCTCCCCTCCCCTCCCACTCCCATCCATGTGTCCAGCGATTATCCTTCACCCCATGCATCCTTCCCTCCTATTCCACCTGCCCGCCCTCTCTCTGACGGCAGCGCTTCCCAGACGCTGCCTACCGCCGCTACGATCTACCTCCTCTCTCTGTCTCACTCTCAACAGCAGCGGTAGCGATTCAAACACGCTACCTCCTGCTTCAGAGGAGACGCTTCCGGGTTAGAAGCAGGAGGCAGCGTGTTTGAATCGCGACGCTACCGCTGCTGTTGAGAGTGAGACAGAGGGAAGTCGGGAGGAGGTAGATCGTGGCGACGGTAGGCAGCGTCTGGGAAGCGCTGCTGCCAGAGAGAAGGAGGTAGATGCAGGATCAGCGCTGCCTGCTCCCTCCGCTCCGCTGCTGGGTGGGCCTGAACCCAAACTGGGTGGGCCTAGGCCCATCCAGCCCCACCCGTGGCTACGCCCCTGTTGAATATTGATCCCTTTTCTCTATTTTATTACCCTGGATTCTAAGTGTACTCCTTGAAATCTGGCTTTTCTTAGGATACTAACTCCTTCCAAGGACTGTCAGCACTGCACCTTGGTCAAGATCAGTGGTGAGCTCCATGGACCTCTTCCACCTCCACTTCCACTGGTGATTTTGGAAACCTTGGAGGAAGGAGAGAGTTTGTAATGCTTTCTTCAAGCAAGCAGAAGGAAATACATTAGGTGTCCACAAAGGATCAAAAGAAGAGAAATTTCTGCCATATAATAAGAAAAATCTCAGAGAAAACTGCTCAGATGTTCTCCAGAGAAATAGGAGGGGGGTGGGGAAAGGTAATGCTAAGACATATCCTTACCTCAACCAACCCAGGAAGAAGAGGTACAGTAGTTGGGAAAGGTGCTTGGGTCTCTTGCCTGGTAGCACAGGGTTCTGAATGATGACTCTACCTCATTTTTTTAAGGCCTTCATATAATTCACTTTTTCAAAAATGTCATCAAGTGGTAGCAGGCACTACTCCAAAATATCTCCCATTTTTTCTTTCACTTCTGTGGCTGAACTAATCCCCCTCCCCCATCTTTGCTCTTCTAATATTGGTCTCTGTTGTCCCTTTGCTTCCACTAACTAATCATGCTGATAACACTCCTGCCTTTCTTAGTTTAAAAGATTTTCACTTTGAGAAACATGAAACTGATGGATGAAAAGCTGAGAGGAAGATATGGAGCAGGGGTAGGGGGAAAGAGATAGGGCAATGGTATGGTTTCAATTTCTTGCAGGTCCAGTTTCGCAGCCTACCATGAGTCAAGCCCATGAGCCTGTCAGAATGCAAAGCAAGCTTCTTCGAGTAGCTGGTTCTATGCAGTGCATTTTTTCTAGCAAAAAAGGTGCCGGTACTCAAATGTCAGGCCACCCTTCAGGGATGGGGTGATCATTGAGGGACCCACCCCACAATAGCCAGGCCCCCTGCAACCAGTCATAGAATCAACGACAAGGCAGAATTGGTGTGTAGAGCCTGAGATCTTTCATTAAAACTTGGGGACAATGGGCCAATTTTAGCAGATAATGGAAAAGGTGCCGGTACTCAGTACCCCCAAGTACCCCCTCAAAAAAAAGTCCTGGATCTATGTGTATTAAAGTACTTTTAAATGAACAAACAAACAAACTGGCACCAGGCCTGTCAAGGCTGAGGATTAGATAATAATATTGACCAAATCATTGAGTTATTGTGACTTGTTTCCCTCCCCCACCCCTAATGAACCAGAGCGTCCCCACTCCTGTCACAGTGTCCAGGATGACTTTCAGAAAAGATGGTATTATGGCTCTTACTCCCTTCACCACAATCTCACTTCTTTGCCTGGTAACTGGGACAATAACTAATGCCACCTGGCCACCGTGTGGTAGGATGAGAGGCACCCAAGAACATGAGATGAAACTGGTTACTATATTTCCAATCATACAACACACATTAATATGCTGTTTTTATTAAAACAAATGTATAAAACAAACATTAAAAAATCCAAAAGTCAGGAATAGTAAAGGCAGCACTGACTGAGAGCCAATGCAGTACTGGAGTCCCCGGGAGAAGTTGTCCTCTTCACTGCCATCGCTGCGCCTGAAAGTAAAAGAGTTAAACATGCGCAAGGGGGGGGAGGTACGGAGAGGAGTGCTGTCGATCGGGAAGCTGAGGGCGGGAAGGAGCGGAGGGTCCATCCGAGAGCTGCCTGGCTGCAGCGCTGCTGCGCCAGGCAGCCCTGCATTTGGGGGGCAGCAGCCAGGAGAAGGTCATGATTGGGCTGGGGAGACTTAACCTCCCCAAGCCTCTAATACGGGGCACCTATGACTGTCCTCCCATCCCATCCATGTCCATCAATTCTCCTCTGCCCTGCCCTTCCCTTCCTCCCTCCCTCCCCTCAATGTCTCGCGATTCTCTCCTCCTGACATCATCTCACCTCCAGCGTTCCCTTCCCCCTCATTGTTCCGTCCTCTGACGTCATTACGTTTTGACGCGAGGGCGGGGCAATGAGTGGGAATGGATGTTACGAACCCAGGCATCCAGACGTAGAATGTTGGAGGTGCAAATTATTATATAGGATTAGTGTTTTTATGTTTTATATATATGTTTGTAGATACACAGTCTCCTGATGCAGGCATTGGATTGCGAAAACACAGCAATGTGTCAAGTCTGGCTATCGGCCTTTCAATAAATTGTATTTTTTTAATTCTGAGGATTTTCTTTTTCATTCGCATTTTGGAAGTCCATTGGTCCATCCCTACTCCCTTTGTGGACTTTGGACTTTCTTTTGATAGAGAATCTATCGCCTCCTCAACTTCAGCCATAATTTTGGTCACCAGACTTACGCCTTCTGAAGCCCAGTTTAAATGCTGGTGTCCAAGTTGGGCACAGAGACCCATTATTCAGTAACTTTTTTGAATGCCCCTGACAAGCCCATGCCCCTCCCATGGTCACACACCCCTTCTGAGTTGCATATGATGAGTTAAGAAATATTTTCTCCAATTCATTTTACATTTAATACTTTGTAGCTTCATTGCGTGCCCCCTAGTCCTAGTATTTTTGGAAAGAGTAAACAAGCGATTCACGTCTACCTGTTCCACTCCACTCATTATTTTATAGACTTCTATCATATCTCCCCTCAGCTGTCTATTCTCCAAGCTGAAAGCCCTAGCCGCATTAGCGTTTCCTGATAGGGAAGTCATTCAATCCCCTTTATTATTTTTGTTGCCCTTCTCTGTACCTTTTCTAATGCCACTACATATTTTTTGAGATGCAGTGACCAGAATCACATACAATATTCAAAGTACGGTTGCACCATGGAGTGATACGAAGGCATTATAACATTCTCATTTTTGTTTTCCATTCCTTTCCTAATAATACCCAACCTTATATTTGCTTTCTTAGCCACTGCTGCACACTAAGCAGAGGGTTTCAACGTATCATCAACAATGACATCCAGATCCCTTTTCTGGTTGGTGACTGCTACAGTGGAACCCTGTATTACTTAGCTATAGTTAAGATTCCTCTTTCCCACATGCATCACTTTACACTTGCTTACATGAAATGTCATTTAGATGCCCAGTTTCCCAGTCTCGTAAGGCCATCTTGCAATTTTTCACAATACTTTTGTGATTTAACAACTTTGAATAACTTTGTGTCATCAAAAAATTTAATTACCTCACTAGTTACTCCCATCTCTAGGTTATATATAAATAAAAAGCAGCGGTCCCAGCACTGACCCCTGGGGAACCCCACTATCTACCCTTCTCCATTGAGAATTCTGACCATTTAACCGTACTCTCTGTTTTCTATCTTTTAACCAGTTTTTAATTCCCAATCCTATCCCATTTCCTCTGGAGTCTTTCATGAGGTACTTTGTCAAATGTCTTTTGAAAATCCAGATACACAATACTGGCTCGCCTTTATCCACATGTTTGTTCACCCCTTCAAAGAAATGTAATAGATTACTGAGGCAAGATTTCCCTTCACTGCATCTATGTTGGCTTTGCCTCATTAATCCATGCTTTTGAATATGCTCTGTAATCTTGTTCTGTATAATAGTCTCTGTCATTTTGCCCTGCACCGACATCAGGCTCACCAGTCTATAATTTCCCGGATCACCTCTGGAACTTTTTTAAAAAATCGGATTTACATTGGCCACTCTCCAATCTTCTGGTACCATGCTTGATTTTAAAGATAAATTACATATTACTAACAATAGTACCACAAGTTTATTTTTCAATTCTATCAGTACTCTGGGATGAATACCATCCAGTCCAGGAGATTTGCTACTCATCAATTTGTCAAATTGCGCCATTACATCTTCCAGGTTTAGTTCAGTCTCTCTGACTTGTCAGCATTAAATACCATTTCTGCACCAGTATCTCTCCCAAATCTTTCAGTGAAGACCAAAGCAAAAAAAAAAATAATTTAATCTGTTTGCTATGGCTTTGTCTTCCCTGAGTGCCCATAAGTACATAAGTATATACATACATAAGTATTGCCATACTGGGACAGACTGAGTATGCTGTTTCTAACAGTAGCCAATACTTTCTAACAGTATTGGCTACTGCTAGAAACAGCATCCTGTTTCTAACAGTAGCCAATCCAGGTCACAAGTACCTGGCAAGATTCCCAAAAAATAAGCAGTGGATTTCCCCCAAGTCCATTTTAATAATGGCCTATGGACTTTTCCTTTAGGAAGCCATGCAAACCTTTTTTTAACCCCCACTAAGCTAACCCCTCGGTCATCTAGTGGTCCAACTAATTCTTTTTCCAACTTCTTGCTTTTAATATACCTAAAAAAATGTTTTCTATGTGTTTTTGCCTCCAACGCAATCTTTTTTTCAAAGTCTGTCTTTACTTTCCTTATCAGCACTTTGCATTTGACTTGCCATTCCTTATTCTGTTTCTTATTATTTTCAGTCAGCTCCTTCTTCCATATTCCGAAGGATTTTCTTTTAGCTATAATAGTTTTCTTCACCTCACTTTTTAACCATGCTGGTTATTGCGTGCATTCTCTTCTTTGTCTAATACTAATGTGTGCCTCAGAACTTGTGCACTTTCCCCCGATTCTATAAAGATCACTGAAAATTTGCACGCACAAATTTAGGCAAGATCCTAATTTGCGTGCACAATATGATTGATTAATGAGCCAATTAGTGCCAATAATTGGCTTTTTAACAAACATTTATTGGCACTAGATTTAATTAGGTGTTATGCACCTAACTTTAGGCATATGATATGCAACTTAAATTTATGCTCAGCCCAAATAAGAGGGTTCAGAATGGGGATGTCAAGGGCATTTTAGGGCAGAACAGGGCAGAGTTTTCAGTTACATGCATAATTACAGAATAAAAGCCCTCCACAAGTAAATTTAGGCACAGGCTTTTGACCCACATTTTCACTGGTGCAAATGCCCGTGCTACATTTATGTGGCATCAGTGATGATGCGCACCCCCCCCCCCCAGGTGCAGCACGACACCCCCCCTGGTGCAATGACACCCCCCAGTGTATCACCCCCCCCCCTCAGGTGCATTCTTAGCTCCCCCTCTTGTTTGTTCCTGAACCAGCTTCTTCATAAAGCAGTCCTTGATTTCATCAAGGAATTTTATCTTCCTAGCACACCCTCATGTTATATTTACCCAATAAATATTGGGGTAATTGAAATCACCCATTATTATTGGTTCCCCCAGTTTATTAACCTCCCTAATTTCTGATAACGTTTCTGCATCTGTTTGTTCATCCTGGCTAGGTGGATGGTAATACACTCCTATCACTATCCTTTTCCCTTTTACACATAGAATTTCTATCCATAGGGATTCCAAGATGTTTTTTTGTGTCCTGCAAAATGCTTTGTCTGTTCAACTCCTTAACATACAATGCTACCCCTACACCAATTTGATCCACCCTATCACTGCGATTGAATTCAATTCTATTCTACTTTTGGTATTTATATCCCACTTATGTCAACAAGTAATCCATGATATAATTTGTACCCTGGTATGACAGTGTCCCATTGGTTATCTTTCTTCTACCAGGTCTCAGAGATGCCTATTATATCTATCTATCTTTTTATTTAGTGCAACATATTCTAACTCTACCATCTTATTTGCATACAGACATTTCAAACAATTTGTTGTTCCTATTTACAACTTGCTCAGCAGTTGACAGTGATAATTTACAATCTTTAAAATCTGTCTGCTCTTTATTTAAAGACACCTGGGGGCTCATTTTTGAAAGAGAAAAGTATTTAAAAAGTGGCATAAACTGGCAGATGGACGTTTTTCTCGCCAAAATGTCAGTATTTTCAAAACCCCATTTTCCAGATATTTTTCGATGCTGTTTGTCTGTAGTGCATTCACATCTCAAGGAGGCATGTTAACGACGGGATTTGGGAGTTCCTAAGACTTGGACGTTTTTCAGCCATAATGGAACAAAACAAAAATGTCCAGGACTAAACCTACGACATTTTGAGCTAGACCTGCTTTAATAATGACTAAGCCACGAAAAAGTGCCCTAAATGACCAGATGACCACTAGAGGAATAAAAGAATAACGCCTCCTTACTCTTCCAGTGGTCACTGACCCCCTCCCACTCCCCAGAGATGTGAAAGAAACAGTGCATACCAGCCTCTATGACAACCTCAGAAGTTATTACCAATCCTATTAGAGCAGCAAGCAGGTCCCTGGAGTAGCCTAGTGGTCAATGCAGTGCACTATAGAGAAAGGGACCCAGGCCCATAATCTACCCAGACCTATAATCCACTTTCCACTACAAGCTTACACGTGTAGTGGAAAGTGTAAGCTCTCCAAAACCTACCAAAAACCTACTGTACCCACATATAGGTGACACCTGCAGCCATAAGGACTATTGTAGTGGTGTACAGTTGGGTACAGTAAGTTTTTGGTGTGTTTTGGAGGGCTCACTATACAATATAAGGGAGCAACGGTGAGATGTGAACCTGGGAGCTTTTAGGTGAAGTCCACTGCACTGCACCCTAGGGTGCCCCACTGCTCTGCTGGAATGTCTGTGTAGCCAGTCTACTAAGAAAGCTGTCTCCTCCTACATCCCAATTGCTTGATTTTGTGCGTTTTTCACTTGGATGTTTTTCTTTTACGAAAATGAACCAAAAAGATAAATGCACAGAGCACAAAAACATCTAGCAAGTGGACATTTTAAAAAAAAAAAACAAAAAGATATGGGGGTTTTAATTTTTTTTTTTTTTTTTTGCTGTTTCAAAAATCTCTATATTTGCTATTCAGATTCTGGATGTTTTGAGAAAAAACATGAAAAGTCAGACTTAGACGTCATATCAAAAATGCCCCTCCTGATCTACTATAGTCTCTGTTGCAACCTCACTATCAGTTTGCCCTATCTTCTGTGTTTTGGTGATATCTTTTAAAGATACCTTGCTCCGAGCCATGCACTTTTGAGCGACTATTAGCCTTCTTCCAATTTCTAGTTTTAAAGCTGCTCTATCTCCTTTTTAAATGCTGTGACCTTGGACAAGTCACTTTAGTGGTGTTTCTTGGTCGGCTGCCACCTGGGACGGATCACCGCTGTGCGCACCCCACCCCCCGCGCGCATCATCTCCCCACCCCATAGCGCATCACCTCCAACCTCCCTCCCTGGTGCATTGCTTTAACCTCCTGAGGGTGCTGGGGCTGGTTCTGCTGATTCGCTGCCCCGGAACAAGTACATAAGTACATAAATATTGCCATACTGGGAAAGACCAAAGGTCTATCAAGCCCAGCATCCTGTTTCCAGCAGTGGCCAATCCAGGTCACAAATACCTGGCAAGATCCCCAAAATGTACAAAACATTTTATACTGCTTATCCCAGAAATAGTGGATTTTCCCCAGTCCATTTAATAACGGTCTATGGATTTTTCCCCTAGGAAGCCGTCCAAACCCTTTTTAAACTCCACTAAGCTAACCGCCTTTACCACATTCTCTGGCAATGAATTCCAGAGTTTAATTACACGTTGAGTGAAGAAAGTTTTCTCTGATTCATTTTAAATTTACTACATTGTAGCTTCATCGCATGCTCTCTAGTCCTAGTATTTTTGGAAAGCGTGAACAGACGCAAGTAACATCAGAGGGAGCAGGGAACCAGCACACAGCAGCGTGGCTGCTCCCTGCACACCCCTGCAGCATGCACCCAAGGTGGACCCACCACCCTGCCCTCAGTACGCCACTGAGTCACTTAACCCAGGGTTATAGCAAGCTATACGTGGATGGTGCAGCCGCACGGGGTGCAAGGGAAGCTGGGGCATGAAAACCATGCCTCTTCCATTGGCTTCCCTTGCAAAGAAGGTGGGGTGGGAGCACATCAGCAGCATTAGTGGTGTGTCACACAGCGTTTGGGTGTGAACCAGACATAACTCTCCATTGCCTCAGGTACAAATTAAATTTAAGACTTCTGAGGACTGAGAAATACCTAGAGGCATATTTTCAAAGCACTTAGCCTCCCAAAGTTCCATAGAAACCTATGGAACTTAGCCTCCCAAAGTGCTTTGAAAATATGCCTCCTAGTGTACCTCACTGTAAGTCACCTTGAGCTATTACTGAAAGGAATATGAGCTAAATCCAAATAAAATAATATCTGATGGAGTAGTAGATCATGGCTAGAATATAAATCCCTATTGAACAAAGTCTTCATACACAAAGGTATTATTTCTTAGAATAAACCTGTGACTCAGACCTCAAGCCTTTATTTTAAAATCATGAGCATCAGAACATAATCTCCATATCCTCAGAAATTGACTAAAGAGGCAAATTGTGTTTTAACATAGATGGATGGAAAATTCCATCATATTTCTCTCTATTGGCTTATGAAAGATAGATGTTTGAAACTCCTCAGATCACAAGGATATTTATATATCCATAAATGGAATCAAAAAACTATGGAACTATGGAGCCCCCTCCAAGGAAGCTATATTGCAAGAGAAAGGATATTGTGGTAACCGAATCTCTTCACAGCATCATGTTAGTCCTAATACTAGGTTTCAATTTACCATTTCTCAGCTCACCTCATTGACTGTATTTATGCTTATATTTGGTCATTTTATTATTTTTATGTTGTTAACAAAATTGTAAGTTAAACTGTACCTGCTGTACACCGCCTTGGGTGAACCACTTCATAAAGGTGATTAATAAGTTATAACTTATCAGTTTGCAATATTGGCTGCACTGGTGTCACTCATTGCTGTCCCCTTGGTTTATAAATAAAAATATCCTTCAAAACAAGCATAGTTCCTCTGTAAGCCAATGCTAGCCAAATCAGAAACACAATTAGGAAACCATCTAAGGTTTAATGTTATTTCAATGATATTCTAGGCAGCAAATTCTTTTTTGTTTCTAAACTTATTAAATAAATTGTCCTCAGACAATTAAAGATTGTTTTACCTGTTTAGATTAGAATCAATCAGGCTTTCAGCACTGGGTTTGTATTAGTCTCGTTACTGGATGGCCTTCGGATCAGTTAAGATAGGGGGTATTTAAGTGTCCTGGTACTTTTTGATGTGACAGTGGACTTTGGCAACGTAGATCAGGCAATTTTGTTGTGAAGGTTGTGTGACCTTGCTATTGGGGGGGTCTAATACTGTGTTGATTGTGAAGTTTTCTTGTTGATAGGTTGCAGGTTGTCTTATAATTGCAATGCTTCAACTTCCATGGGTTTAGAATGTAGAGTCCTTCAGGGAACCTTTTTACCCCCTATGCTACTTAGGCAGCAATTTTATAACTGTGTCCCTATATAAAAAAGTGCCTAGAGCAGTGGTTCCCAAACCTGGTCCTGGAGGCACCCCAGCCAGTCAGGTTTTCAGGATATCCACAATAAATATTCATGAGAGAGATTTGCATGCAGTGAAAGCAGTGCATGCAAATCTCTTTCATGAATATTTATTGTGGATAACCTGAAAACATGACTGGATGGGGTGCCTCCAGGACCAGGTTTGAGAACTACTGGCCTAGAGGGTACCTGGTAGGAGTCTATTCTATAGAGGAATGTAGATATATATTTTCCTTTTTTAGAATACTAGCATAACAGTGAAAAAAATATGCCTATAAATGATAAATCAATTTGATGGTCAATATTTAACTGCAGAGAAACCTTAGATCCTACACATTTTTTCCAGCAGTGAGAAAATGTCCTAGCAAATCACAGTTCCATAAGGCACAACGCTTCAATGTACAAATCTTAACAGACCTCAGCGGCGACTCATTTCATAAGAGCATGTAAGCCCATAGCTCACCTGCCTCCTCATCGGTTCGTTTCTTTTAACTTTTAATATTACATCTTTAGTATAAAATTCTTATCAATAAAACTATAAGTATCAACATTTATCTTTACAGTACGCAGGACACAGACGCCACCACAAACGTTCGGCATATTTTGCTATTGCTGCTTCAGAGTGTGATCTGGTATAACTAGAAAGAAAAACAACCATCTCAGGACAATCAATAAGAAAGCGTGTCTAAATCTGAACTATCTTAAAATATAATAGTTTGACGTTTATTTTTACCTTTAAGCTCATGATACACATGCAGTTCGCCAAATTCTATTTCATTTGTTATTACTACAAAAAGACACTGTGTGTGAATTTAAATATATCACATGGCCCCCAACGAGCCCTCAGTCAACAGGAGGCCAAAAACCAGGGCATGAATTCCTCAGGATCGGCAGTAGTAATTATATCACAGTGTTCCATTACCTAGAATCAGTGACAAGTGGTGGAACTGGGGTTAAACTTAGTTCTGGTCTCCCTTTATGATCCTTTCAAGATGAGATTGGTATTAAAAAGTTTGCTCAAAAATTACAGTTGTGAGTCTTGTTTGAAGGAAAGGTGGAATTCGAAGATATGTCATTGGTGCGTAATCCATCCAAATGGAATCCTCCTGGTAATCTGGATCCGGCAATACAAGTATTTCATGATGTGCTGATGATAAACACGACAGGGATCCTTTTTTTTTTTTTTTGAGTAGGAATAATCTATCGTCTTCGATGAAAGATGCTTTATATGAACTGAAAATCCTCAAAGCTAGCAAATTGGGAGCAACTACTGTTAAACTGTTAGATATCTACGTTGCAGAGGAACCATTATCAGTTGAATGATACTCATGTTTATACTATCTTGACAGGTGACCCTAAGGAAAAGACCACTATTTTGGATATAGTTTCTAGAGCTTTCCAGCAAAATATAATTACTCAAAAATAGATGGCGTTCTTATGTACTCCTCATCCCAAAACCCTGTGCATTTATTTTGTGCCTAAGATTCATTAAAATATTTTCTACTGCATGTTTTTTGACATGCACCAAATTCAGAATTACCGCCAGGGGCACGTGGTAGCCGGGCGGTAATGCTGATTTGGCACATGCAGGAAACGCATAGGGCCTTACACATCTTTGGAAAAGGGTCCCTAGATGTGCAGAAGCAAAGTGGCAATACTCAGGGCTTTACACTTGTAACCACCAGCATCTTCAACAGACAGATATACTTGCTGATGCTTCTGTGTGTATGTACCAGATTTTATAAAGATACACATAGAAGAGGATCCAGTTAAGGAGCTGGGTGAAGCATTCTTTTAAATGAATTTTTGAGGTGGTGTTAATTACCCCAAGAATTAGCACAGTGACCCTTTGAATCACTACTAGAGAACCTAGGCCAAAAGGATCAGATAGTTGGCATTTCTGCGTGTTTTGCAGCAGGTGCAAAAGTTGGCACAGAAAGTTTTACAAATATATGTGTATTCTTACTGCAAATATAATTTTTGGCCTGCCCAAACCATACTCCCCCCCCCCCCCTTGAAATGTCTTCATCTCAGCCATCTACATCTGTAAGCAACTGAGCCTCGCTCCTGCCCGAAGGCCCCCCTTGGACCACCAATGCATTCAAAGGTAGCCCCTATGAAGGGTGGAGAGCTGCAAATGTGAATGGGGGCCTGGAATCTTGAGGAGTGGGCAGTAGGTAGGGCCTCATTCAGGGGGTCTGATGCCAGAGGGATCTTGCGCTGATAGTGGGAGGGGAACCCTACTCTACTGGTTCGGGAGCATCGGGCCACTGCTTTGTGGCCCAGTGCTTCTGAGCTGTGGGAATAATGCTGCTTGTGAAGAGACTTGAAGCAGCATTGTTCTTTTAAAATGGAATTCAGCAACCTGTGGTACTATGATCCCACAGGCTGGTGAATCTCGCGGTTAATCAAGGTGCAGTAAAAGGTGATCTTGTACCGCACCAGGATGAATTCCCTCCTAAATAACAGTTTCTGACATCACCATTTCCAAGTGTAGTCTATATCCAATTCTGC
Organism: Microcaecilia unicolor; assembly: GCF_901765095.1. Classification (NCBI taxonomy): domain Eukaryota; kingdom Metazoa; phylum Chordata; class Amphibia; order Gymnophiona; family Siphonopidae; genus Microcaecilia; species Microcaecilia unicolor. The sequence continues at coordinate 452,535,300 of NC_044032.1, read as the reverse complement.
TATCCGTTAAGGGACCCTTTTACAAAGCAGCAGTAACTACTAATGTGGGCTTACCACACGCTAAAAGGCACTTCCACAGGACGCATGCATCAATCGCACGCTGAGTGGGTGGGACTAGTCAACGAGGGAAGAAAAAAAACCCTGTTAAGTGTATCACTTGTATGCTTTTTTGGATTCATATGGCTCAGTTGAAATTGCTTTGTTTGTCATGTCTGTGAACACACTTAATAAAAATGATTTTAAATAAGATATATAAAATATTTGTTAGTGCAGGGAGCATGAGTAGGTGTGCCCTGCACTAATCAAATAGTATGAGTAAATTGCTGCGGATTGCCTGGTTATCACTGTTCAACCCCTAACCTAGTAAATAGCAAGGGTTCATGCACTGATTAGGAAATTAGTACATGGCAATTAAGGGGAGATAGAAGTTGCAGCAATTTTACTGCCATGCTAAAATCAGCCTCAACACATTGGAAACCCACACACTAAAAATAGCGCAGGCCACATTTTAGCGCTGCTTAGTAAAAGGGCTCCATAGGTGAATATATCTATAGTGCAGCGATTGTGCCAGCCCTGTCTATTTAGTTCAGGACTGCTATTGAGCGTGAGAAAGGAGTAGGGCAAGGTGGCTCTTTCCAAACAAAGAGGGAGACGTATATACATTATTCAACATCTCTATGTAACAATAAGTGATTACGTTCTAATCTATCACCACCAAGAACGATTTACTGTAAGCCACATTGAGCCAGCAAAGAGGTGGGATAATGTGGGATACAAATGCAATAAATAAATATATGAGTCCAAATCTTCATTGAAAGATACCAAAACGACTCAACACAGCTGCTGTGTTTCGGCACTGGAGCACCTGCCTCAGAAATCTGATGGTATGATTGGATGGTATTTTCTTGTTTCTGGTTGTTTAATGCAAGAGACAAAAATAATTCACTCGGACCACTTTGGTGGATCCCAGAAGCATATTGTGCCATTTCAGTTGTTCAGCATTATTTTTGTTTCTTGCATTAAACAACCAGATCATCTGTGCATGTCCTCTGCTTTCTTGAATTCAAATAAAGTTCTTACCTCCATCACCTCTGCTGGAAGGCCATTTCACACATCAACAACCCTCCCTGTCAAGAAGCATTTTCTTACTTTGTTACAGAGTCTATCTTCTTTTATCTTCATCCTATGACCTCTCGTTTCAGAGCTTCCAAAGAGGCCTGTTGCCTGTGCATTTATACCACACAGCTATTCCAAAGTCTTTTTATGTTAAATCATTTTTATTGAATTCAATAAACAGTCAAATAAACAATACAAAGGCCCTTAGCTATGTAAGCGTCTACGTGCACCCAATGCAAGCCAAAATGGAGTTAGCGCCCGGCTACTGCATGGCTCTTGCTCTAATTTCATTTTTGGCATGCGTCCAATACATGTGTCTGAAAAATAATTTTTATTTTTGGATGCGCGTATGGATTACTGCCTGGTTACTGCGTGAGACTTTACCACTAGGTCAATGGCCGGCGGTAAGGTGTCAGACCCAAAATGGAAGTGTGGCAATTTTCATTTTGCTGCACGTCCATTTTTGGCAAAAATTTTAAAAAGACATTTTTTTTTGCAGCTGCACTGAAAACTGATTCTGTGCGCCCAAAACACACGCCTACACAACTGCAGGTAATTTTTTAGCGCACCTTAGTAAAAGGACCCCATAATGTCTCATGTCAATTTTTAAACAAGTTCAGCCCCTAACCTGGTCCACAGCCAGTCCCGTCACAAATCCTCCCTATGTATAGGTTGAAATCTTTTTATTGAAAACATGGTGTAATAGAATATTAATAAAGGCCCATGAAGAACAGAGAGACTTGATAATTATAAACATAGTAGTATACAACATAGTAGTATATCTCAATACTACACGACTCACAGTCAGGATTCCGCCCCCATTATATTACTGAAACTGTCCTAGTCACTCTCCTGGCCAAATTCAAGCAAGAAATAGCCACAAGAAAAAATATACTTCTCCTTCAATTCGACATGTCGAGCGCATTCCACATGGTCAATCACAATGTACTACTAAGACTCGACCATTTTGGAATTGTTGGAAACGTACTTAACTGGATTAAGGGTTTTCTAACCACCAGAACTTACCAAGTAAAAGCAAACTCAAACATATCACCACCGTGTAAAGCTACCTGTGGTGTACCACAAGGATCACCATTGTCACCAACACTCTTCAACATGATGGTGATCCCACTAGCAAAGTCCATATCCAACCGAGGCCTTAACCCGTTCATCTATGCAGATGATGTCACAATCTACATTCCCTTCAGGCATGACCTGTCAGAAATAACCAAAGAAATCAATGACGGCCTGAACATCATGGACTCCTGGGCAAACTTATTCCAACTAAAACTGAACACTGAAAAAACACATTGCTTCATCCTCTCATCACAACATAACAAGTACAAACCCACAGTCATAAAAACCCCTGAACACACCCTTCCCACCTCAGACAGCCTAAAAATACTCGACGTCATAATTGACCACAACCTTACTCTTGAGACCCAAGCAAATTCCGTAATAAAGAAAATGTTCTACTCAATGTGGAAACTTAAATGAATTAAACCTTTCTTCCCAAGGGAAACTTTCTGAAACCTAATACAATCAATGGTCCTAAGCCACGCAGACTACTGTAACGGAATCTATGCGGGATGTAAAAAACAACTCGCAAAAAAATGCCAGACCACCCAAAACACAGCTGCTAGGCTGATATTTGGCAAAACACACTTCGAAAGTGCCAAACCCCTCCGTGAAAAGCTACACTGGCTCCCAATCAACGAATGGATCATCTTCAAAATCTGCACCTTTGTCCACAAAATCATCTATGGTGTAGTCCCAGGATACATGACAGACCTCATAGATCTACCAATCAGGAACAGAATCAGATCATCATGATCTTACCTAAACCTACATTACCCAAACTGCAAAGGACTCAAATACAAAACAACCCATGCAACCAGCTTCTCCTACATAAGCACACAACTATGCAATGGACTCCCAAAAGCCGTGAAAACAATCCATGACCATCTAAACTTCAGGAAATCACTAAAATCCACCCTCTTCAAAAAGGCTTACAACACCGATCCAACGAAAATCCATACACCCAGCAACACAACATAACCAATGATCGTACTGGACAATACCCTTCGACCCACATGATGCCTGATACACAACTACCTCATTCAACTACAATATAACCTTGTATTTGTTATCAACCGACTGGCAAACGCCTTTACAGTACTATAAGCCACATTGAGCCTGCAAATAGGTGGGAAAATGTGGGGTACAAATCAAGAATTCCATGGAAATCGAGTTGGATCCCTCCTATCCCTTTGGACCCTGTAGTAAAAGTTTTCAAAGATTTAGTAATTCGAGATGTAACAACAGCCATAAAGAAAATCCTTCGGCGTTACAAGAACAACCTCACCAGAGATGAACAGATATCTTTAAATAGATTAAGAAAGTCCGCCGAGGTGGTAATTAAAAAAGTGGACAAGGGTGGAGCAGTTGTCCTGTTGGATAGGTCCAACTATGTACAAGAGATTGAGTCTCAACTACAACAAGAGGGAGTGTAGAAATGGTTGTCCGTGGATCCCACCCCGGAATTACAGGAGATTATCCTCACATTGACTCGGGAGGGAGTTGACAAAGGATTTTTGACTGTGAAAGAATTTAAATTTTTGAATCCACCACACCCCACAGTTCCAGTGCTGTATACTCTCCCTAAAGTTCATAAGAATTTGTTAAGACCTCCAGGGAGACCCATTTTGTCATCAAAAGGTTCCATATTGGAACCATTATCCATTTTCGTGGACACTTTTCTGAATTCTTTTGTGCCCAAAACAGCTACTTATATCAAAGATACAGCACATTTCCTACAGTTATTGTCTGATGTTTCTTGCAATTGTGATAGTAACATCTTAATGGTCACCTTGGACATCACGTCCCTTTATACTTCTATCCCACAGGACCAGGCTTTGTCTGTTGTATGGAATGTGCTTGAATCCAGAGAAAGGCCACATGATGTTCCTTCTGATTTCTTACTGCAGTTGACAGAATTGGCTCTGAAAAAAAAAGTTTTTCTTTTTTTGGACTACTTTTTCTTACAATGTACGGGAGTAGCAATGGGTGCGACATTCGTGCCTTCGATTGCTAATCTCTTCATGGATAACTTTGAAAATCTGTGGTTGCAGCAGTCCTCGCTTTAATTGAAAATCAAATTGTGGCGTCGATATATTGACGACATTTTTATGTTATGGACTGGGACCATATCAGAATTGGAAGCTTTTGTTATCTAGTTGAACAATTGTAAAACCACAATTAAATTCACCATGTCTTATTCTTTTGATGAAATACACTTTTTTGATGTACATGTGATAGATGGACAGTTTGTGACCAAAGTATTCAAGAAGGAGACGGATCGTAACACGATTCTTCAATATACCAGTTGTCATCCTTCAGCTTTACGGCATAGTTTACCGTATTCTCAATTTTTGAGGTTCCGCCGTATTTGTTCATCAATGGATGACTTCAAGGAACATTCCAAAGTTCTTTTCCATGAGCTGTTAGAAAGAGGATATCCTCTGAAAGTTTTAAAATCTGCGTATAGGAAAGCAAGATACATCAATCGTGAATTGCTGTTTACACCTAGAAACAAAGTATCAGATGTCAACAAAACAGTATGTGTAATGCGACACATGGTAGGTAGCGATTGTTTAGCACGCATTCTACATTCACATTGGGATGTTCTGCGCTCCCACCGATTGTTTCAAGAGCAGGAATTACTCATTGCCTTCTCTAGAGGACGTAACATCAAAGAACTAATTAGTCCGTCCGAATTGCCTTTGGTTGCTGTGGATACATTATCTTCAGAAAATGTGGGCCACTACAAATGTGGCTGCTGTAGGACTTGTAGGATTACTGTGGAGGGTGATGAGTTCATCAATCCGGTGAATAATAAGAAATACCACCTCAAAACTCATACTGACTGTAGATCCACTCATGTCATCTATGTTTTACGATGCCCTTGTGCTAAAATATATGTGGGCAAAACCATCCGACCTCTCAATATTAGAATGAATGTGCACAGACATAGTATAGTTCATTCTCGTCCGGGTGCTCCCTTGGTCCCTCACTGTTTGTCTACTTCACACACTTTTGAAGATTTTTCTTTACAGGTGATTGATCGAGTTACACCTAAACTTCGAGGGGGAGACATTGATAGACAACTTTTGCAGTTGGAACAGAGATGGATTTTTCAGTTACATGCAGTAGAACCCGTGGGTTTAAATGCCAAAATTGATTGGTCTGTGTTCTTTTGATGTGGTGTGAAGAAATGTACATATTTGGGTCTTTTTATTTGATCCTGATATATTGTTGGGAGGGAAGGGTTGGTTTTTTGTGCCCACACATTAATTTATAGTTTTAGGAGTTAGGATGGTCAGTCAGGTGGGAGGTGTCAACAATATGTTTTTGTACTATATGTGTGTGTGTTTGCGCATGCGGATGTTTATGTGTTTACACATTCTTACATTGTTCTGGACCTTTGTTTATTCCTCCACCAAGTGAGATTATTTGTTTATACAGTATAGTGGGTTCAAACAGTGTAGTTTATTTGTGAGCGTTTGTTGTTGGGTTGGGGCTTAAGTTTAAAGTTTCTTTTGTTGCGCACTGGATGTGATGTAAGAGCACGTTCAATCAGCTGTTCCCCGCGGCAGTGTTTAAAAGCGTTAGGAGCTTGCGGGGCACTGTGGCGCAATTGATTCTTGGCGGCTTTACTGGCTTGCCCGGTAAGTTTGATCTGGCTTCTTTGTTAGTTCTTGGGGGGTGTTGATCGGTGAAGCATATGAGATACTGAATTCAAGTTGTGTTTTTTTAGGTGCTCACCACAGGTCGGTGTTACAGGGAGCTCTTCCCCTGATGAAGCCCTAGTCGGTGAAACGGACCATTGGGGAGCCCCTGATTGGAGCAGTAACAAGCAACAAGCTAAGTAGCTGTGGTGTTAGTTTTTTATTGTTGATATAGCACCGTTATGAAGTATAGACACATTGTTAAGGGAGGAGGAAGGTAGGGGATCAATGATTATGTCATTGTTACCACATAATGATCACTTTATTGATTAAAAAGGTGTTACTGGTCTGAGGTCCCCTCTTCCTCAGTTCTCATTTAATGTTTCACGATTGACTTATTATACCCGCTGGTTGTGAGTTGTGAATATTCATATTTCAGCGGAAGATTCCCTGTGATGATTTGTTACTTGGGTACAAATGTAACAAATAAATAAATACATGAATAAATAAATAAAATGATGTTTACAGAGTTTTCTATTTGTATGTTATTTTTGAACCAATTTGTTTGTTTGTTTATTTATTTATTTATTTGTTGCATTTGTATCCCACATTTTCCCACCTTTTTGCAGGCTCAATGTGGCTTACATATTACCGTTAACGATGTTAGCCGATTCCGGTCTGAACAAATACATGGTGTGAATGAATACAAGGTTATATTGTGGTAGATAGGTACATGTATGGTAGGTACAATTGGGGGGAATTTAGGGAGGGAGGGAGAGAGGGGGAGGAGTCAGATAATGTCCATTACGTTCTTTGGTTACATCGTGTCGCAGGTGTCCATGTATTTTTCATCTTGGGTCGGTGGGGTATGCTCTTTTGAACAGGTCTGTTTTTAGTGCTTTCCGGAATTTAAGGTGGTCTGGCATAGTTTTTACTATTTTTGGCAGTGCGTTCCATAGTTGTGCGCTTAAGTAGGAAAAACTGGATGCATAAGTGGATTTGTATTTGAGTCCTTTGTTCAAAGATTCCAAAATCTTTTTAAAAGGTAACCAGAAGGACTTTATCACTACAAACAGGAAAATTATCTAAACTGCTGGTGCTTGCCTTCCTTTTGAATTAAAATACTAAAAATGGAAAGGAGATCTAAGCTTAAGCACTTTCCAACCCCCCACTGAAGAGCTGAAACATTGTATAACTATATTCTAGTAAGCATTATATTTCTCACTGGGGTGAATCTTGAGTAATTGGTTGTATTTGTTCAGGTATAGTACCGTTACTTTTTATGGGAAAAAATAAAATGACAGCAATTAAATTTTATTATTTCTGTGAAGAAATATATTATTCCTGATTCTACCACCTTGGAATCTCAAGCTGATACCATTTGTTCTAGAACTGCCTTTCCATAGTAGCAGGGAAAGAGTCTGGAGGGGTCACAGAGCCAGATACAGAGAATCAGAAAGTCTGGACATAAAGGCACGGCCACAGCTGTGACAGTAAGGTTAGGATTGGGATTGGAGTTGGAGATGGAGAGGTCTGTTGGGTGGGATCTGTTTCAGGTGATTTGTGCTGCTGATGGTGGAGGTTTGTCTCAGGGAAGGGCACCATATACATTTGTGCCAGCTTGGGAACTGGTATAAATGTACACACATACAATATGTGTGTATGCTCATATTTTATAAAGACCATGTTGTAAATCATGATGCTGCTTGCATTGTGCCAAAATTATGGCCCCTAGCACACCTACACCTGAGGGGCATAGGGAGAGAAAGGGGAGACTGGAAGCCTGGGAGAGTGGGGTAGAGAAGGGAAGAGGAGATATTGGCCATGAGGGTTGGGGGGAGTTGAAAGGAAAGTGGAGATGCTGAACTACGGAAGGATGGTAGGGCCTTGAGCTGTCCCTGGGAGAGAGCATACAGTTGGAAGTTCAGTGAGAGTGTCCAATACTCCTGAGCTAGTCCTGAGAGAGGTAACTAGTGTACCTGAATGTAACTCACCTAAGTTGGTACTGAAAAAGATGTCAGCTAAATCCAAACAAATGAATAAATATATTGTAAAATGAAGTACAATATTCAATAAAATTGCAGACTAGTGTAAAATACTTTATTTTTTTCTTTTTACACAGGAATATCTTCTAGACCTTCTGGAAATGATATCAACAGCTGAACTGTCATATCTTTACCCCAAAATACAGATATCTACGCAATAGACCTTTGAAATCTACTGCTCTGTTAAACTTGCTCCACGAAGCACCAGCATCCAATAACAGAATAAGTTGTTGCGTGTCTCTTGCCTTCCCGCCTGACTTCTCTGCATTGTCTGTCATGCCTGCCAACATGAATCATTTTGTCAATGGCAAGACAGACTGTCCCTCTTTTGGGAGTTGAGATTTGGATGGTGAACTTTATAGCATAATTTTTAAAATAATGATTAATTTCCTAACTGCATAGGAGGTAAGTGGTCATGAGTTTATTTAGGGCTACAAGTAAATTAGTTTTTCTTGAAGCCTGCAAAGGCCGATTCTTTCAAAAATATCTCCAACTTGACAAATATTAACGTATCTTGTACAATATTGTTGAACAACTCTGTGGTAGGGGTGTAATAATTGTCTCAATGTAAATGGAAATTAAATAGGTCTCTCTCTCTCTCTCTCTCTCTCTCTCTCTGCCCATGGCAATCTTTGAGGAATATATTCACCAGTCGCATTGAAAAGTGAAGCAAGCGCCAGCATGTAGCATTAATCACCCTTTAAGACACTGAGCTGTTTCCATAGCAACAGCTGACAAAGGAAGCTGGCGGGGATATATCACTGTACCCTTTCTGTATCACAAACTTGTTCAGCATTTGTGTTACTGAAATGATTACTGCCTTGCCTTGTAATTATTACTTTCCCTGGGCTCTAAGCCTTATAGCAGATCTGTGCTTCATCTGTTTCATTCAGTAGGTGACCGCCTGCTTAACGGTACTCATTATCATATGAAAGAATTATTAGCTCTCTTATGAAACAGGTATCTTGTATATAATATTATCACCTTATTGAATTTCAATTCTTTTTCTTTAGTTTCTGCTCTCAATCGGTTGACTCGGGGCTCCTGATCAGAATGTTAATGTCAGCCTTATTTGTGGCTTTCACATAAGATTTCTACATGGTACACTTGCTTCAATAAGATCCCCACCAGCTACAGCAATCAAGCACAAATACAAAAATAAATCAATGAAATGAAATGAAATAAATTAATGTTGTATTTGAAATATCAGCTTCACAATCCATCATAAGAAAAAGACGTTTTAAATTCCTTTATAGTCTGGGGGTCAGTTTTAATCAAGACAGCTCATTTCTAGAGCTAGACACTGGGGGATCCTTTTACAAAGCCACAGTAAAAAATGGCCTGTGGTAGTGTGGGCATGTCTTTTGGGCGCACGCTGGGCCACTTTTTACTATGGCTGTGAAAAAGGCCATTTTTTAATGGGCCGGGAAATGTGCATGCATAAAAATTATAACTAGCCCACGTCTATTTACAGCCTAAGCTCTTACCACCAGCCATTGACTTAGCAGTAATGGCTCATGTGCTACCCGCACAGTAACCATGCAGCATGTGCCAACATGGCCGAGCTGCCAGTTAGTGGAGTGGAGGAGTGGCCTAGTGGTTAGAGCACCAGGCTTGCCATCCAGAGGTGGCCAGTTCAAATCCTGCTGCTCCTTGTGATCTTGGGCAAGTCACTTAACCCTCCATTGCCTCAGGTACAAACTTAGATTGTGAGCCCTCCTGGGACAGAGAAATATCCAGTGTACCTGAATGTAACTCACCTTGAGCTACTACTGAAAAAGGTGTGAGCAAAACCTAAATAAATTACCACCAGGAACACCCATACAATAGAAAAACATTTTCTACCATGGGATTCGGTGCACACCACCAGGGCCGTGCCAACACAGTAAGCGGGGTAAGCAACGCAGGGGGGCGCCGACCTCTGGCGGGCACCTACCATGTCCTGAGGTCAGCTCACTTGCAAAATGTTTTACCTGAAGCTGTGATTCTCCTCTCTCCCCTGCCCACCCCTCTTCGACCACAGTGCTCGCTGAGGCAGGCAGACTCTGCTGAAGTTGTTTGAAAGAATACAACCAGTGCTATTTATGTCTTTGGTGTGGGACGAACTCCTCATTCAGGGTGAGCTTGAACAACATTCAAATTAAACAGAACAGCCAGGTTTGGAGTGAGATGTGCAAGTGAGACTGGGGAGAAATAAAAACTAAATAGTGTAATTATTATTTGCGATCAAGTATTTCGCAAGAAAGGCTTGTAAGCCGTGCCATGATTGCTATTGAGAATGATATATGTGCCCAGTTAGATATCAAAGATTTAATTACTAATTTTGTGAACATGAAAGTATGAAAAGCTAAGTGGTTGTAAACCCTCTATTTGTTCAGCAATCCCACGAAGATGCACTCCATCTTTCAGCTCCTATTTCCTTTGCATTTTGTGCCACACGGGGGGGGGGGGGGGGCGCCAACTGATAGTCTGCAGGGGGGCACCAGAGACCCTAGGCACGGCCCTGCGCACCACATACAGAATACTGCCGGGCGCATGTACTACCCCTGCAGTAGTGCTGATTTGGCGCAAGCTACCTGCGCATTAGCCCTCCCATTGTTTTGTAAAAGGGCCCCTGGGTAACCATCCCTGTTCATTTTTTTTGTTGTTGTTTTATTGTAATTTCATTTATATATTACGACTCATTTTCGGGTTTCTATATTGTTGGCAGTTCATGTGTAGTCATTATGGTTAACCATTCATAAAACAAAAAATACTCAACAGAAAAAAAGCAGCACTAGCAATGTCTAATTGAATTAACTTTCTCCCTTACCTTGACAGTGACAAGATATACAGCAAGATTAAGAGTAAGTATATATCTCATTACTCAGAAATTCCTGGCTATGTAAGAAGAAGCACTAGACTGTTAGTAAGCAAGTCCCTGGTGGAATGATGTTTACGTGTGTACAGAAGCAAGAAACTGCGAAAGCTTCAGACATTGAAGCTCACAAACATTGGAATAGATAATGCAGCTAAGTTTATTTATCACACAAGTAAAGGATACAAATGTAGCCCACAAATACCACGCAATACTTATCTATTTTCAACAAATATATATCTCTCCCTGTTCTCTGAGTGGAAGTCTCTGAACATGGCCAGGGGCGAGGTCTTCACAATGTCACGTCACATCACCTCTTTGCTGGAATCTTCTCAATGGCATTTCATTCTGGTCTTTCTTTAGCTGGCTGATTTTCCAAAACCTTTTATTTCATAGGGTCTTCATCTACAGACTACAATGTATTTTGCCTGTCACTGTAGTCAGGTGAGATCACATAAAGTGCCTTGCTGACATTTTATGATTGGTCTATTATTTTAGAAGCAGAGTGGCCTGAGCTTAGCTTAGTCTCATTATCTGTTATATGTTTGTGCAGCGCTGCGTATGCCTTGTAGCGCTATAGAAATGCTAAATAGTAGTAGTAGTAGTAGTCTCATTATCTGTATCGGTCATGCCAAAGCCACTACATGGATATATCATGTATATGAAGTGTGTAGCTTATCACGGGCCTCCTTCTGGTTCTTGATATTGGTCATTTACTCACAGAAATAGCTAGAAAGTTCCAATAAGTCCACTTATACTTCACTTAAAGTCTAGTGCAAAGGCTTCAACCCAGAGTACATTGACCTAACCTTCCTTTTACTAACCTAATCTGACAACGGGGCCCATTTTCAAAAGAGAAAAATGTCCAAAAAGTGGCATAAATCTGCATTTGGATGTTTTTCTCACAAAAACGTCCAAATTGGTATTTTCGAAACCAATTTTTAGACATTTTTGTATGAAGTCCATCAGAAGTGCATTCAAATCACTAAAGAGCGTGTCAGGGGAGGGGCATGTTAAGAGTGGGTTCTGGATGTTCCTAACACTTGGATGTTTTTCTGCCATAATGAAACAAAACAAAAACATCCATGGCTATAAGTTGGACGTTTTGGTCTGTTTTAATAATGAATAAGCCACAAAAAGTGTCCTAAATGAATAGATGACCTCCCCTTACTCCCCCAGTGGTCACTAACCACCTCCCCCCCTAAAAAAATATGATTAAAACATTACTTGTTAAGTTTGTCAATACTCCCAATAATGTGGGCTGGAATTTATTTGAATTTTCCTATAATACTTTATTGTTATTCCAATGTTTAAAAATTTTCTTGTTTCTTTGATGAAACTGATTAAATAAAATATATATTTTTTTAAATCATTACTTGCCAGCCTGTATGCAAGTCTCAGATGTTATACTCAGGTCTATTAGAGCAGCATGCAGGTCCCTAGAGTAGTCTAGTGGTGGGTGCAGTACACTGTAGACAGGTGGGCCAAGGCCCATACCTTCCCCTACCTGTTACACTCATAGCGGAAACTTTGAGCCCTCCAAAACTGACCAGAAACCCACTGTACCCACATTAGGTGCCCCCTTCAACCATAAGGGCTATTATAGTGGTGTATAGTTGTGGGTAGTGGGTTTTGAGTGGGATTTGGGAGGCTCAGCAGACAAGATAAGGGAGCAAAGGTGAGCTGTGTACCTGGAAGCATTTATTTGAAGTCCACTGTAGTGCCCCCTAGGGTGCTCCATTGCAGTGTACTAAGAATGCTGGCTTCTCCTACATCCCAATGGCTTGATTTTGTGTGTTTTTCACTTGGATGGTTTTTTTTTTGTTTTGTTTTTTAATGGACCAAAAAGATAAACACAAAGAGCACAAAACATCTAGCAAATAGCCATTTTCAAAAACAAAAAGATAGACGTTTTTCTGTTTTGAAATGACTATATTCCCCACTTGAATTCTGGACTTTTTTGCAAAACGTCAAAATTGGACTTAGATGTCATATTGAAAATGCCCCTCCACATATCCTTTGCTTGTGTGATAAATAAACACAGCTACATTCTAACACAGCTGTGAGCTTCAGTGTCCGAAGTGCTCAGAGGTTGTGGCAAACATAACCCTCATCCCACTAGGCACCTGCTAACTAACAATGTAATGCGCCCTTTCTTGAATTTCCTCACTTGTTGCAGAAGGGTTTTAAATTGCAGTTTCCAGATGAGCCCATATCTCTACCACCATGTGGTCTCAGAGGATGTGATACCTCAGCAATAAAGCAGAGTTGAGGTCTTCCTCTATTTGAGTGTGAATCTTCCAAGTTGAATCACTCAGTGGTGTTGGTGCCTCAGGAACATGTCATCATATGAAAAAGCAGACAGCTTATGCCATGAGTTGTCTTGTTGGGCAGAGTGGATGAACTATAGAGGGGAGGAGTAGCCTAGTGGTTAGTGCAGCACACTTTGATCCTGGGGAACTGGGCTTGATTCCCACTGCAGCTCCCTGTGACTCTGGACAAGTCACTTAATCCTCCAGTGCCCCAGGTATAAAAAGAAGTACCTGTATATAATATGTAAACCACTTTGAATGCAGTTGCAAAAAAAAGCAGTACTTTACAAAACCAGATCACTGTACCAGTGATTTCATAGTAAGAATCCTGAAAGGTAACTTTAAAACCATACAGGAACATAAGACCTTTGAAGTCAGAATGATTGAATATTTTGACACCCAACAGACAGGACTTAACAAAGATCTGGGTTTTCTGGCCCATTATAAACCATAAAGTTGTATTGCTCTGTTTATCACCCTCCTCTCACCTATCCACCCCCATCCTGTTAGACTATCTCTGAAATGCTTTGATGTTCCCATGCATACCTCCTACCCACCCCCACCCTGTTAGACTGTCAATGAAATGCTTGGACGTTTCACTTATATATACTGTCATCTACCACATTTGCTTATTTCCGATCTGACAAAGAAGGGCAACCTTCGAAAGCTAATCAAGAAATGTATTAAGTTATGTCCAATAAAAAAGGTAGCATCTTATTTTCTTTTCCATGTTTTATTTTGTTTGATTTCTATTGGTTACCAAAAAAAAACACAGAAAGGGGTATATCAAGTCCCCCTTTATCTGTCATCATTTACTATGTTACCTGGAGCACAGAAAACCCAACTCTGGCATCAACCGGGAATCTTCCTGATGGCAGTGGACTGCACTGATCCAGCAGACAAACCCAACTTCTTGCCCTTTTTCACATGAACTATGAAAACAGTGTCTGGACAGATAATATCTCAGGAGGCATCATATAATAACTTTTCTTATCATGTTTAAAGGGATGGTGACACATACACCAGAGATCAAAACACACATTCTCATACTGGAAAAGAATTTTCCTTACAGTCTATTACTGACTGTGAGTCTAGTCAGGTGATTTATAGTATTAGATGCCCCTTGTCCTCTCTGGTATATAGGTCAAACTAAACTGAAGATAAAACAAAGACTTGCTTGTCATTTAAGTAATATTAGAGTTCAAAGATTAGAAGCACCCTAGTGGATCACTAGTTAAAGGCAGGACACAACCTAAAAGATCTAAGGTTTGTAATTCTTTTACAGGTGAAGCTCCCTCAAGGTGGAAACATATTTATTTATTTATTTATTTATTTATTTGCTGCATTTGTATCCCACATTTTCCCACCCACTTGCAGGCTCAATGTGGCTTACATTGTTCCGTCATGACTATCGCCATTCCAGAGTTAGAGATACAAGTGGTTATACATAGAGAACATGAATAACATAGTAAAATTAATCAAACAAGTATGAAGTGATCACAATTCGGGACCAGAGAAAAAGTAACATATCTGATATTTTGGAGAGGAAGGAGAGACACTTTATTTTTCAGTGGAACACTACGCACTCTTTGGATTAAGTAGAAATATGGACTGGTAAGGGATATCTTTGAGAGCATAGGTAGCAGCTGGTCAGCTCTGCTGTTTCAAAATTGTAAGTATTGTAAGTATTTTTGTAAAGTTATAATACTGTATTTTGGTGTATTTTCTTGTTTCATTTTGTTCTGTGAGATATTTATATGGAGATTGAGTTTTAGAGTGATTTTTTTTCACTTTAGCTCTGCTGACTCACAGGTGTTTAACTCACTCCTGATGACACAGCAATGCGAAACATAGTCCTGTGTTGAGTGAAGAAACAAGCAGAGGAAGTTCTCAGCCTTCTGCTGGGTGAAGCTGTCAGCAGAGTGAAGCAGAGTAAATCATCTTGATGAATGGACACTTTTTTTTATCTGTGGTGGTGAGATTTGAACTTGGGGCTCTGAGGGACTATTTGAACTCATACAAAAGATAAGGCTCTAGTAACAAAGTATGTGCTTGCAAAAAATGAAGAAAAAGCCCTCAGAAACCGTGGGTAAAATGCCCAGGGTTTAGTGCGCGGTTATATTGCTCTTATAACATACGCCACAGTTCTATCATTGGGCAAAAAACTTCATTTTGGATTAAGCTTGCAATTTAATAGCTTTTGATATGGCTATTGTAGAATATATTTTTTGATTCTTTTTCTAAATATATTTTTTCTCTTCTTTCCTTTTTTCAACTATTATTCAACAATAAGGCGTGAACTATTGCACTTAGCTTTTAAGCCGGGCACTCTTCAATATCTGTTCAACGGGAACCCGTTTCGCCCGAAAACACGGCTTCATCGGGAACGGAGTGCTTTAATTGTGCTAGAAACAAAATGTCACAAAGAGTTATTGTCACAGAAAGGAAATAAATATAACATTAGCACATTATATCTCACCTCGCGATCAAACATACTTTAATGAAAGCATAAAGCATTTCAAAAATGGCGCCTCAGCGTTCTCGTACACTCAATTGTCTGAAATACTGGCGCATACTCTGCGTGATGACGTCAATAAAAATTGTGCCAATCAATGGAACTATTGAGTCCATTCGGCTCCAAAGTATCAAAGTCAAAGATCCATCTAGTTTCCCTTCTCAATAAAGTGAGTTTGCGATTCCCTCCTCTGTGGTGAGCTTCCACATGATCCAATACAAAACATTGTAGCTCTTCAAACTTGTGCTGGTGGGAAATACAATGTTCCATAATTGGTTCTTTAACAACACATCTGCGAATGTTAGATCTATGTTCTAGAATTCTTACTCGTAGGGGTCTTGTTGTCATACCTATGTAGGATTTTTTGCAAGGACAGCACAAGATGTATACCACATGATCAGATGAACAATTTGTGAAATGTGATAATTTGTGAATTCTTTTCATTTTGGGATTAATGACTTGTTTGGTCTGTTTGGTAATTTTGCATATTTGGCAATGTCCACATTGGTAATGCCCCTGTATTTTCCTTTCACTGGTGGTAAAGGATCTCACATCAGCTGGACTAATGATTTCTTTTTATTTATTTATTTATTTATTTATTAAGTTTTTAACTTTATAACAAGAATTCACTTGTTATTGAAATACAGCATAATAGGCATTTACACTGAAAACAAAAATAAAGAAATACAATTGCATTAATTACATCAGCTTAATCCAACAAATAACATTAATGCTTTCTTAGACCATATTAAATGAGGAGGCGGTAAGAGTAGAGAAGTTAAACTTAAATAGTAAAAATTATAAATGACATGGGGCGTATTATTTCCACAAATATCTTATATTCATTTCAGCTGCTTCAACTCAAGAAATGATTTTAAATGTTCTGGTAAATAAAAGGTATATTTAACCTGACCCAATTTAACAATACATTTACATGGAAAAGCTAAGAAGAAAGTTCCTCCTATATCTAATGTTTGTGATTTCAATGCCAGGAAGGCTTTCCTTCTATGTTGGGTTGATTTCGTTACATCTGGGAAAATCTGAACCTTCACTCCGCCAAAACAAGCTTTTAAATTTTTAAAGTATAGTCTCATTATATTATTTAAGTCTTGTTCAAATATAAGTGATACAACCAAAGTAGATCTTTCAGAGTTTTCATCTAATGTTTGTTCCAGAATTGCTGAAATATTTTTTAAATCCAAATTGGCATCTCGGGGGCCTTGTCTTTCCCCCCCCCCCCCCCTCTCCTTTGGGATTAGGAATATAGAATATCTTATTTATAGGCGGAATTGCGTCAAGTGGTATCTTCAAAACTTCATGTAAATAACGTTTAAACATGTCGTAAGAATTAATCCCTGGGAGGTTAGGGAAATTTAACAGTCGTAAATTTAATCTTCGGTTGTAGTTTTCTATCTGCTCGACCCTCTTTCGAATGTCAAGATTGTCTTTAACCACAGATGTTTTAAATTCTTGAAAAGAGTCAGCATTCATCTGAATCTTTTGAATTTTTTCAGAAATTTCTTCATTAATTACATCTACTTTAGCATTTAGTTCTTGGAATTTAATATTAAAGGCTCTGACCTCTCCCGATGTCTGCTGTAGAGTATTATCCATTTCATTCAGCTTCTCCCAAATCATCTCGAGGTTGATTCCCGGTTCTTTCGTAGAGATCTCTGTCTCTACTCCAGGCGTCTTCCGTGGCGCTACCTGACCCTCACCGGGAGCAGCAGTCAAAACACTTCCGGTAGACTGGTGCGATCCACCCAGGCACGCCACCGACGCCGGGCACGGGGGAGTCAGCGTTGATGGAGGTGAGAGGGAAACTTCTTCTCCCAGCAGGGTCTCCGCTTCTCTCGGCTGCCCCGCAATGGGATCCGCTTCTCCTATAATGTGGGAAATTGGCGCGAAGTAGCGCTCAAGGCCCGACTGAAACGGCGAGGATGTCGAGGTAGGTGGGGGGACTAACCTCGCAATCCCCTTTCTTTTGGTATGCGGCATCTGGATTAGATAGTAGAAAATTTTTCCAAACGGACCTACGAGCTGCCTATCGACGCCGCCAGCTACGCCGCCATCTTGGTTCCCTGGACTAATGATTTCTTTGATATTATTTGTCCTTGCATACGCTATACGTAAATCAACTTTTTCAAATGCACTGGTTGATTTCATAATGTCCCATCTATTTTTGATCAAGTTTGTAAGAAGGGGACTATGTTCATTATACTGCATAACCATCGTGAATATGTTCTCGTCTGTTGGATGTATTGACCTGCTGGACATGAGTAAACTCCTGTCATTGAATTTGGCTCTGCGGTATGCTTTTTTTAAAACAGACTTCGTGTAGCCTCTCTCTGATAAATCACACATCAATTGCTTGGCTTGGATTTTGAATGTGGAAGTGTCTGTGCAGATGCGTCTGAGTCTCAACAGTTGAGAAAAAGGAAGACTATTTTTGAGATGTGTAGGATGGCAACTGGAGTTATGTAGAAATGTGTTTCTGTCAGTGATTTTCTTATATACTTTGGTGACAAATTTCTTTGAAACAATACTGACCTCAACATCAAGAAAATGTATACGATCTGATGAATGTTGCTCAGTGAATTGGATATCATGATTACAACTGTTGAGCCATGTCATGAATTGCTGGAGATTTGTCAATGAACCCCCCCAGAGCATAAAAATGTCGTCAATGAATCTCCACCAATGTAAAATAACTTCTTGGAAAGGGGACTTAGTGATCCAAGAAGATTCAAAATTTGACATGTAAAGATTTGCTGTTGATGGAGCAAGCGTTGCTCCCATCGCCACCCCACTTGTTTGCAAGTAAATTTTGTCAAGAAACATAAAGTGGTTTTCCTTCATGGCTATCCTTGCTAGTGTTAACAAAAATTCTGTAGGTATTGAATGTGGCCTGGGTCTGTTATCAAGAATTAGTTGAATCGTGTCTAAAGCCTCGTCTTGAGGTATGGACGTATATAATGAACATACGTCCAATGTGACCATTAAGACATTGCTGTACTGATCAAGATCCACATCCTGAAGTTTACATAGAAAGTGTGTGGTATCTCTAATGTACGATGGATACTTTGGTACCTCTTCTCTAAGAAAAACATCAACAAAAATTGATAAGGGTTCGAGGACAGAATTCCTTCCAGATAGAATGGGTCTGCCCGATGGATTGGTCAATTGTTTGTGTACTTTCGGTAAAAAGTACATCACTGGAGTGATAGGATATTTTGGACAGAGGAATTTCTTATCTTTAAGGGTAATGTAACCATCATTTAATGCTTTATTGGTTATTCTATTGATGAGAGACTGCAGTCTTTTGGTTGAATTCAAAGGTATTCTTTTGTAATGTTGAACATCATTCAGTTGCCTTAGTCCTTCATTGATATAATCTTGTCGATTCTGAAGGACGATCGCACCGCCCTTATCAGCTTTTTTGATGATAATCCCTTTGTCATTTTTTAGTTCTTTTAATGCGTTCATTTCTTCTTTGTTAATATTGTAGTTCTTCGAATGTAAAGGACCACTCTTCTTTTTCAATTTGTCAAGGTCCTTGAGAATCATAGTTTTGAAAGTTTGTATTGCCAGTATTTGTGGGACTGGTGGTTTCCAAATAGACGGGTTTGACAACAGTTCTATCAGGAATATCTTCGCGATTGTGGAAAAATAATTTGAGTTCCAACTTCCTAATGAACTTTTCCAAATCTATGTGAAATTGAAAATTGTTGAAATGAGTCGACGGAACAAAAGAAAAGCCCTTTAAAAGAACTGATTTCTCTATGGGTGTTAGTTCCCTGTCAGATAAATTGATGACAACGGACTCTACCTCTGGGATCGAGTCCATGGTCTGTTCCGCTGACCTGTCTGTCCTCTTTTGTTCCCTTTTCCCCTGCGTTGAAATCTGTTTCCTAAAAAAGCTTGTTTACTGAATTCCTCAGAATCTCCACTTGTGCTCGTGGATGATGAGGAATCATAATATGCAGTACGTTTTTTTTCGATGGACAAATCAGTTTCTTTGATTCTCATCCAGGAATATACGTTATTTGTAGAATAATCTCTCTCATCCCTTGCCAATTTCTTTACTTTCGATTTTTTGATGTTCTCTCGAAATTTTTCAATACTTTCTTTGAGCTCAAGATGTTGTTTATCAAAGTCAGCTGATGCAATGTTGCTTTTGATTTTAATTAGCTCAGTATCTAATTCTGCTTTAAGATTGTTTAAACTGATTTGACTTTTCTCGATAATCAGTAACATTAAATCAAGTGAGCACCTGTTTAGTATCTTATTCCATTTTTCTACAAAATCTTTATCATCAACAAAGCACTGAGGAGCTTTGTTGATTCGCAGACCGCGTGGAATTCTTTCTCTTTTGCAGTATTCGATCAACAAGCCACTATTTAATTCTATCTTTGCAATGTTCTTGTATTTGAGAGTGATGTCATTCCAACCACCATCGGTGGTTGGACTAGATGTTTCCAGAGTGAACTCTGAAGGGAAACTTAACAGATTCTTGACCTGATCATTTGAAAAACTAAAGCATGATGACCTCGAGTCTTGTGACATGCTGCTGATATCTTTGTAAGACCAAACAACAGAATAGAAGCAGTAACGCTAGAGCAAAAAAAGGTAACCTAATACAAAAGATAAGGCTCTAGTAACAAAGTATGTGCTTGCAAAAAATGAAGAAAAAGCCCTCAGAAACCGTGGGTAAAATACCCAGGGTTTAGTGCGCGGTTATATTGCTCTTATAACATACGCCACAGTTCTATCATTGGGCAAAAAACTTCATTTTGGATTAAGCTTGCAATTTAATAGCTTTTGATATGGCTATTGTAGAATATATTTTTTGATTCTTTTTCTAAATATATTTTTTCTCTTCTTTCCTTTTTTCAACTATTATTCAACAATAAGGCGTGAACTATTGCACTTAGCTTTTAAGCCGGGCACTCTTCAATATCTGTTCAACGGGAACCCGTTTCGCCCGAAAACACGGCTTCATCGGGAACGGAGTGCTTTAATTGTGCTAGAAACAAAATGTCACAAAGAGTTATTGTCACAGAAAGGAAATAAATATAACATTAGCACATTATATCTCACCTCGCGATCAAACATACTTTAATGAAAGCATAAAGCATTTCAAAAATGGCGCCTCAGCGTTCTCGTACACTCAATTGTCTGAAATACTGGCGCATACGCTGCATGATGACGTCAGTAAAAATTGTGCCAATCAATGGAACTATTGAGTCCATTCGGCTCCAAAGTATCAAAGTCAAAGATCCATCTAGTTTCCCTTCTCAATAAAGTGAGTTTGCGATTCCCTCCTCTTTGGTGAGCTTCCACATGATCCAATACAAAACATTGTAGCTCTTCAAACTTGTGCTGGTGGGAAATACAATGTTCCATAATTGGTTCTTTAACAACACATCTGCGAATGTTAGATCTATGTTCTAGAATTCTTACTCGTAGGGGTCTTGTTGTCATACCTATGTAGGATTTTTTGCAAGGACAGCACAAGATGTATACCACATGATCAGATGAACAATTTGTGAAATGTGATAATTTGTGAATTCTTTTCATTTTGGGATTGATGACTTGTTTGGTCTGTTTGGTAATTTTGCATATTTGGCAATGTCCACATTGGTAATGCCCCTGTATTTTCCTTTCACTGGTGGTAAAGGATCTCACATCAGCTGGACTAATGATTTCTTTGATATTATTTGTCCTTGCATACGCTATACGTAAATCAACTTTTTCAAACGCACTGGTTGATTTCATAATGTCCCATCTATTTTTGATCAAGTTTGTAAGAAGGGGACTATGTTCATTATACTGCATAACCATCGTGAATATGTTCTCGTCTGTTGGATATATTGACCTGCTGGACATGAGTAAACTCCTGTCATTGAATTTGGCTCTGCGGTATGCTTTTTTAAAACAGACTTCGTGTAGCCTCTCTCTGATAAATCACACATCAATTGCTTGGCTTGGATTTTGAATGTGGAAGTGTCTGTGCAGATGCGTCTGAGTCTCAACAGTTGAGAAAAGGAAGACTATTTTTGAGATGTGTAGGATGGCAACTGGAGTTATGTAGAAATGTGTTTCTGTCAGTGATTTTCTTATATACTTTGGTGACAAATTTCTTTGAAACAATACTGACCTCAACATCAAGAAAATGTATACGATCTGATGAATGTTGCTCAGTGAATTGGATATCATGATTACAACTGTTGAGTCATGTCATGAATTGCTGGAGATTTGTCAATGAACCCCCCCAGAGCATAGACTCCTGATGTAGGCCTATCCGGCCGAAACACAACGTTGTGTCGAGTCAATTTTTATGTGTAATTGTTTTATTATCATTTGTTTGGAAATTAATAAACGCTGGTTATTTTAATTTTAGTTTGGTTCCAATCTTTGGATAGCCTGGCTTTTATATTCCCACCTTTTTTGTTATGGGCATAAAGTCTAACATGGCCATCAAAAATGGTTGTTCATTGAATTTAATGGTTTCCAAAATATTCAGTAGATGAGTGCTGTCCCTGAGATATGTGGAACTTTCTTGCACTAGTGGTTGGAGGAACCAGTCTACGTACTGGGAAATAGGTTCAAGAATTGATTCTGTGGATGCCACTATCAGCCTACCGGGAGGAGTATGTATATTTTTATGGATTTTTGGAACAGTATAAAAGAACGGGACCAACGGGTGTTTTTTATTTAGAAATGCAAATCCATGTTTTGTCAGGAACCCTTCTTCCAGTCCTTCTCCACACACTTCTAGAATCATACCTCGTATTTCCTCTGTGGGATCGAATTCCAGGGGAATGTATGTCTCTGTATCTGCTAGCTATTGTCTAATTTCATCTTCATAATATTTTTTGTCTAATATGACTAGGGCTTTGCCCTTATCTGCTCAACAGATGATGATATTCTCATCTGTTCTCAATTTTTTAAGAGCTTTCCATTCTCCTTTGGTTAAATTGTACTGATGTAGAGTGTCTTCTATTACCAATTTTTTGAAGGTGGACAACAACGGGTCTACTGGGCCTGGAGGGTTCCATAATGATTTATTCTTTTTAATGGATCTATCCAACATAGTTTCTTTATCTGAAAAATAAAGTTTTAAACCTAAGGTCCGTGTAAATCTTTCTATGTCAATTTGGAATTGAAAGAAGTCGAAAGGGTCACAAGGAACGAACATTAATCCTTTTTGTAGAACTGTTCGTTCTTCAGGTATTATATTTCTGGTGGACAGATTAAAGATTATGCCCTCCACTGGGCCTGAGATCGTGTTTTAGGCCGGGATTGTTGGATCTCTCGGTAATTGTGCCCTCTTTGGCGTCTTCTGTGGCCTCGTCCTCTGCCTAAAAAACCTTGGCGGGAATGTTGTTCCTCGCCAGATCTGGATGATGTTGAAGAGGACGAATCAAATTCGCAATCAATGGAAGAGCGAGCAGGCTCAGCGAGTCTGCTGCCTTCCCTTTCTCTTCACTCTGAGCTCTGACTCTGGTCCTACCCTCATTTCCTGTTTCAGCAAGGGCGGGACCAGAGTCAGAGCTCAGAGCGAAGAGAAGGGAAGGCAGCAGACTCACTGAGCCTGCTCGCTCTTCAATGCTTCCGCCGGGACCCTGGTAAGAGGAGGAGGGTAGGGAGGCTCCTGCACGCAGGGATGCTGCTTCCGACAATTTTGTTTTTCGCTTGTGTTTCAGCTGTTCCAGTGGTCCCGCCCTTCAGGGACCCTTCAGGAACAGCTGAAACAGAAGTGGAAGAAAAGGCTGTCAGTAGCAGCGACCCTGCGTGCAGGAGTGAAGAACTTTGAAGCAGGTGGCTGTTACGGAGGGGAGGGCGAGAGAAGGATGGAATGGGAGTGGTCTGCTGGGAGCACATCAGAATGCAGCCAGTGATGTCAGTGTGATCTACCACACCTAGCAGACCACCTCCAGCGGAAGCCACGGTCCCAGGCAGTTTCAGAATGTTAGAGGTGAGAATTATTATATAGGATTTCTTCACATTAGTCTAAGTTTTTTGATCTAATTAACTGGTCGACAACCTTATCTTCTGCTTGTATTATGTCTTTATCAAATTGTATATTGTTATAACCCTTCTATTAATCTGTTATTCCTTGTTACTCAATCCAATGTATTATGACCAATGTAATTTTTCATTGTATATTCATTCAACCTATATCGTAAACCACTTTTTGGGATAATGTGGGATATAAATGTCACAAATAAATAATTGTTTGTGAATAGGCTATATTCAGTGCCATGTGTACTGTATACTTTATTTAGATTTTGCTCACACCTTTTTCAGTAGTAGCTCAAGGCGAGTTACATTCAGGTACACTGGGTAGTTAAGTTTAGCAACTTTCTGCAATGGAAAGTAAAGGAGGCAGTGGGCAAGGGAGCAGTATGGCATTACTTAATTTATTTACAATTCATTGGTCCAAATTATACAGGCAGGTATAGGAAGATTCTGGAAGTTTCTGAGAGGACGTTGGGGGCGTCCACTAACATGAAACAAAACAGAAGGACCTACACAAGTTATCACACACTTACATATAGAGATGGACTCAGTAGTCATGGAAACAAGATTACCAAATAAGCTGGTGGGGCTGAAGGAAAGAATTAGAACAGCGTTGGCAGCCCAAATGTTCCATTAAGGAACCAGTGCACTACTAAACTTACCATGCATAGCCATTTGTCATGCACAAAAGGATAGCATGCTATGCATGAAAGATCTAGCGTGCTCATTGAATGTATAAAAAGACAATAGTATGTAAGCAATAAAAGTAGTTTGTACATATATGTAAATAAAGGTACATAAAATGCAAATG
The DNA here is from genome assembly GCF_901765095.1 of Microcaecilia unicolor. Classification (NCBI taxonomy): domain Eukaryota; kingdom Metazoa; phylum Chordata; class Amphibia; order Gymnophiona; family Siphonopidae; genus Microcaecilia; species Microcaecilia unicolor. Next base: position 452,510,892 of record NC_044032.1, on the reverse strand, counting down.
AGACATTAGTATATGTGTGCTAAATAGTCCAAATTAGCTCACACTTGCAAAGGCTTAAAATTTAACACCTGTTAATTTTTTAGCCTGCACACTATTTCAAGGACTCAAGTAACAGCTTATGCATTCAGGTTTTTGATGGAGGAGATGGAGCTGTTACAATCAATGTTGTGGGTAGCATGGAATAAAGGATGGGGACGCTAAAGGGAAAGAGGAGGAGACACACTAACACACACTTGAACACTTCAAAAATATTCCACTTTTATGTAGACAAGAAAACATATAAATGATATTATTCTAGCTATGGTAAATAAATGCCCAATGTACAAATGTCCTGCATGGTCTGAGATGGTACCAACAGTCTACAAAAAAGTGCTGCAGCAGAGGTGAGGCAGCAGGCATTGAGCTGTAAGTCCCTCATAAAGAGCACTGGATAGGACTAGGATGCCTAATCTAGATGGCCTCTTTCACTCAAGCTTTGACATCTCTCTTCAGCCTTTTCACTTTTGGCTATAGCCTTCTGAAACGGCCATTCCCGTATGGTGTAAATGGAGTAGATACTGTGGAAAGTAGGAGATTAACAGGGAGAAAGGACATATGATTGCATTGTTATTGTTAGCTGATGTTACTTAACTAATCTATATTGATTCCTACTGAGAAGGGAGCTTGGTTTAAAGCCTTAACTTGCCAGATAAAACATTGTATGAAATGAGGTCTGCCTATTTCCTAAGGAAATTTAAAACTTATGTGCCCAGGCAGCCCCTTAATTCCCAAGATTCACATCAATTAGATCAACCGACCCAGAAACAGCTTTGGTTGGTGAAAAGATTGGCTCAGATGTTGAACTTTAGGATGGCTAGACAGTGGAATCATCTTCCAAGAGAAATTTGATCTGCAAATTCTCATTTGAGCTTTCACTATGGTGCAAAGACTTTGCTCGTGGTGGTCAGTGGGTTTTTTAAAAATTAGCCCCAGTTATTCAATGCCAGGCCATGTCTAGGCAACAGCATTGAATATCCGGAACTAATTCCACATGTACTGGCCACTGGAGCTTATGCAGGTCCTGGCCGATATTCAGCCAGAACCCGCCTAAGACATTTATGTGGGCTTTGGCATTCAATGGCCTGGCATTGAATAAAAAGCTAATTCTGCTCATGGTGGTTAGCATTTTAAAAAACACTGACCTAGCTGCATTGAGCAGAAAAGAACACCACTCCTTAGTAATATACTCAATGACCTTGTAAAATACCTGGTGCCACGCGAGAGGGGCCCAGACTGCATGGAGAGAACTATTATTGGCATCCATCTCTCATCTGCTAGTTCCGCCATGTATCTGACTGGTTCCAAAAAGATGACTTGATTTGCCACTATGTGCCAGTACGTTCTGGTACATCCAATTGAGATATTTTACAATCCCTACACATGCATATTTAACTGGTAAGAAGGGGAAATGAGTTAAAAGATGCTGAGACACAGGAAGGGGAGTTGCCTTCATATGAAACTCTCATCTTTAAGTATTCTTTCTCTGCATGCTAAGTAAAAGTTTTGCTGTGGCTGCTCACTGTGGCACACAGCTGGAGCTGGTCTTGTTAAACTATCGTCTGCCTGCATTCTGACACTGGCTGGTATCTGTGAAAAAGAGCTGGATCTGTATCTTGATATGGTTCCCAAAAACGTTTCTCAAAGAACAATGGGAGTGTGGTTTATTTAATTTGCTGAAAGTTGTTATAATGTGCAGTTCTACTATTATCCAATGAGGGGGAACCAGAGAGAGACGTGGGCACTCATTTTCAAAGCCTATGGACATCTCAAAAGGCCAAGATGGACATCCATGTGGTCCACTGAAGAGATTAAGGCACAAAACCTCCAAAATCCCCCAGTAGTTGCTGACATGTGAGATGGACGTCTGTTTGGGACGTTCTGACTTGGACGTCCTTTTAAAAATGCCCCTATAATGATTCTTATAGTTGTCACAATAAATCTCTTATAACACAGTAAGGGAGCAATTCTATAATTTAGTACCTTGACATAGGCGCTACAATGATGTGCGCTGAGCACCAGTTCTATAATGGCATCTGGGCATGCCTAAGCCATTATAGAATACTAGATTAAAGCTGCATTGGTGCACCCACTAGGAGCAACCACTTACGCCAGGTCAATGGCAGTCTATAAGTCGTGCAACCCTTCACTGGCTCCCTATCCGTTTTCGCATCCTGTTCAAACTTCTTCTACTAACCTATAAATGTACTCACTCTGCTGCCTTCCCAGTATCTCTCCACACTCGTCCTTCCCTACACCCCTTCCCGTGCACTCCGCTCCATGGATAAATCCTTCTTATCTGTTCCCTTCTCCACTACTGCCAACTCCAGACTTCGCGCCTTCTGTCTCGCTGCACCCTACACGCCTGGAATAAACTTCCTGAGCCCCTACGTCTTGCCTCATCCTTGGCCACCTTTAAATCTAGACTGAAAGCCCACCTCTTTGACATTGCTTTTGACTCGTAACCACTTGTAACCACTCGCCTCCACCTACCCTCCTCTCTTCCTTCCCGTTCACATTAATTGATTTGATTTGCTTACTTTATTTATTTTTTGTCTATTAGATTGTAAGCTCTTTGAGCAGGGACTCTCTTTTTTCTATGTTTGTGCAGCGCTGCATATGCCTTGTAGCACTATAGAAATGCTAAATAGTAGTAGTAGTTGTTGGCCCACCCATGCTCCGCTCTCATGTACGCCCCCCTTGCACTTACATGTTATACCATCTACATTCCATCTTAGAGCATAGTGCTCAGTGTACTTGTGCATTTAAGTCCCAATTAAGGTGGCATTTATGTACGAAAGACATGCATAACTTCATGTACCAAGTTATAGAATTATCCTGTAATTGTTTTGCCTGAAACTTAAAATGAGCCTTTATCTCGATGGCCTTTATCTCACTGTAATAAAACATTCAGAGTTGAGCATTTGCCTTAAATTGTCTTATTAGCTGCTAGACAGCAGTCAAAACGTTTGGATTTGTAATTATGGGGAGGTTGTACTAATTCTTACAATACCCCTATATTACCCACACTCTATATCGCTCTATGGAATACCCATACCTTGAGTATTATGTACAATTCTGGTCATCACATCTCAAAAAAGATATAATAGAATTAGAAAAGGTACCGAAAAGGGTAACCAAAATGCTAAAAGGGATGATATAACTGTCCTATGAGGAATGGCTAAAGTGGTTAATGCTCTTCAGCTTGGAGGAAAGATAGCTGAGAGGAGATATGATAAAGATCTATAAAATCCTGAGTGGAGTGGAATGGGTAAGCCCAGATCAGTTATCTACTCTTTAAAAAAAAAAGTACAAAGCCTAAGGGACCCGCAGTGAAGTTACTATGTAGTACATTTAAAATAAATAGGGAAAAATATTTTTTTTAGCCAACACATAGTTAAGCTCTAAAATTTGTTGCTGAAGGATTGGGTAAAAGCAATTAGCATAGCTGAGTTTAAAAAACATTTGGACATGTTTGTGGAGGTAAAGCTCATAAACCTATGAAGGTAGACAGACTTGGGGAACGCCACAGCCCGAGGAGTAAACTGCATGGAATTTATCTGCTTTTTGGGATCCTGGTACTTGTGGCCTGGATTGACAACAGACCCAGTATACTGAGCTTGATGGACCTTTGATCTCACTCAGTATGGCAGTTCTTATAAGTCTACTTAAAAGAGATTACAAATTCCAACAACAATTAATTCCTTTGTTTTGTATATACAAGTTCTACTGTACAAAGCTATAATTACTTCTGATTCCCCACCGAAGTAACTCCCATAGTATTTTTGGAGCTAGCAGGCATCAAGTTCTATTTTTCTCTTCTCCCTTTATCCAGCTGCAAGTTTGGAGCTCATCTCATCAGATCTAATGAATTATATCAGAATGGGAATTCTCCAAAAGATTAAAAGACTCAAAAATTTAATGTTCTTAACAGAGGTTGAGCATGATTATTAAAACTACTGTGGTCTACATTTAAAGGAAACAATAAGAAAATAGAAAGGATGGTGACCTTGTTCCTGACCTCTGTATATTTCTCAAAACATACATCTCCACATCAGCTGTAAACAAACTGCTAAACATGTCAGGAACAGAGAGAAGACTCTCCTTTCCTTTTAAATTCTTTACAGCATCTACAGCTTCAGAGTGATTCAGTCCAAAGTGACATCAGAGAACAAATGTATTGCGTTAATTTGGCACAGCTTGTGGAATCACCAGGTTGAACTGTTTTTTTTTCAATTAGATTGTTTATTTAATAAATTTAGTACTAATAATGTCATCCAGATATGATGACTCGTGAAGATCTGTATCCTGAAACCCTAAGTCACGTGCATTATGGAGTTTTGCACTTTTCATTCATTTCTACTGTTGATTCATTATTTTAGTTTTCTTATGTGGAAGGCGGGGGGGGGGGGGGAGCAAGTTTTGACTCTGCCATAGTTACCACAGTTCCCTGCTTTTCTCATCTAAAGTTTCTATGGCCTCATCTTCCAGTGGTAAAGTCTGGCACAAAAGGGCAACAGAGCAACTCTTGAGATATGTGTTTCAGTAATCATGTTACCTTATATCTCAGGTAGTCTGTCTGCTTTTTTTGGGGGGGGGGGGGGGTCAAAGAATAAGGAAGTTATTTGGCAGTGAGGAGTGAAGGACTAATTCATTATTAATGGTTTATGGTTTATTAGGAATTACTATACTGCCTAGACTAACTCGCCGATCTAAGCGGTTTACAGACTAAAAAATACATTTCAAAGTAGGAAAGGAACAACAAAATTAGACAGGAAAGAATATCACATTCAAGAGGCAATCCTTCAAAAACAAAAATAGTAGGGAAAAGTAGGAATGAGTGGGGTGAGGAAAAGAGGATGGCATACTGGGTAATTGAAAAAACAATGGAAAAAAACAGCAGTTCCAACATTGGGGGGTGGGGGTACTGCTTCCCATATGCCCACCCCAACCTATGCCTAGGTCTGATCTGAACCTCTTTTCACTGAGGACTCAAGATATGTTGTTTTTAAGGAGAAAACATCTGGTGCCTCAGTGATGAAAATTTTATCCCATAGGAACAAAAATGAGAGAATGCCCCTTTGACTAAGCTCTCATTCATTCTTTTCTTTCATACCCATACACCAGGACATTAAGAGTGCCACTGCTTCCAGTCCCCTTCAGAAGCTGTCACTGAAGTAGTCCTGGTAACAGAAATGTAATGAAATACTATCCATTCCAGAAGCAAAATGTAGGCTCAGTGAAACAACACAGGTGTAAAGCTCAACGTGAGTTCTCTTTCAGAGGAAAGTGACCATGGAAAACCAAACTAGTCTGGAAAGCTGGGAGGAATACAGGCTGATGCCTTGGTGTGATTTTTTTTTAAATTCACGCCTTTTGAACAGTAGCTTAACGTAAGCTACATTCAGATATAGTAAGCATTTTCCTGTCCCTACAGAGCTTATAAGTTTTTAAGGTAATAGTGGGTTAAGTGATTTGCTCAACATTACAAGGAGTGTTAGTGGAATGTGAACCCTGAACTTCCCTGGTTCTCAGCCTGGTAAACTAACCACTAAACCAATCGATTCATATTTCACTACTGTGTTTTATCACTATTCAGAGTGCAGATTTGGGTTTATCACTGTTGGTCTAGATGAAAATCTCTCATGTTGCAAAAAAACAAAACAAAACAAAACTATTTTCAATTAGCACCACCACCACACTATTACTAATCCATTTCAACAATACATAAATCCATAATTGTTGATGTTGAATTCTTGGGTATTTCCCTGCATTGCACTGTAACAGTGGAGTTCTGTGCATGAAGGGAAAGGGGTAGGGAGATCACAAAATCAACATAGTATCACACAGATGCTATCAGGATTTTCTTCTCATAGATTCTGGGTCACATGTGACCAGGTTTACTTACTGCAGGCTGATGATGAACAGACAGCTGCTTTAGCACAACATCCTTTCATGAAGATGCAGAAAGACAAAATCTGCTTGACTATTTGCTTTTAAAGATGATGCCAGTGACTAGCACTGTAATTTAGACTACAGGTTTCCTGGAGCAGAAAGATCATAATCTCTTGAATTACTCTGTACAGTGCTGTCTACAATGATAAATAAATACCATCAGAACTGGTGACACCTGTAAATGCTATTGGAAAAATGCATTTCCTAAAGTGAACGCAGGAACACAAAGCGCTTGAAAATTTTGGCTCTGCTGTTGTGGAATTGAGTCCTTAGGGTCACACCTACTGCATATGTGTCCTCAGCAGCTTTTGTAAGCTTTTCAGTGCTAACATGAGACTACAATCAACTTGTGCATAATTTCAGAACACAGATTAGGCTTCAGAAGTCAGTTTTGCAATGCATTATATAGCTATTTAAAATACATCTTCAATACTAAGGTGAGTGATTCAGATACCAGATATACAACCTAAGTAACACATAGGGTGATAGAGCAATAGAGAGGTGCAGTAAACCAGTGTCCTAAGTATGCAGTGATAGTGTGAGGGCAGAGATCTATGGACAAAACTCACTTACAAGCTGTCTTAGGTGCCCTTTTACTAAGCTGTGTTAGGCACTAATGTGTGCCTAATGCAGATTAAAATAGTTTACCGCAGGACATGCTCAGGTGTCCTGTGGTAACTGCCAGATTAGTGCACACTAATCCAGGTGCTAAAAAAAAATTGGGGGGAGGGGGCAGGTCAAGGGCAGAGAGTGGGTGTTCCTGCACTAACCAGTTAGCCTATCCACATTAGCACATGCTAACTGTTTAGAGCAGGATTAACATAAGAAGATAAGAACAGCCATACTGGGTCAGACCAATGGTCCATTTAGCCCAGTATCCTGCTGCCAACAGTGGCCAATGCAGGTCACAAGTACCTGGCAGAAACCTAATTAGTAGCAACATTCCATGCTACCCATTCTACACCACTCAGGATTTTATAGACCTCAATCATATCCCCTCCTCAGCCATCTCTTTTCCAAGCTGAAGAGCCATAACCCATTTAGCCTTTCCTAACATGGGAAAAGTTCCATCCTCTTTATCATTTTAGTTGCTCTTCTTTGAAACTTTTCTAATTCCGCTATATCTTTTTTGAGATACGGCAACCAGAATTGAACGCAATACTCAAGGTGAGAATGCACCACTGAGTGATACAGAGGCATTATAATATTCATGGTCTTATTTTGCATCCCTTTCATAATAATTTCTAGCATCCTGTTTGCTTTTTTGACTGCCACTGCACACTGGACAGAAGATTTCAGCATTTTGTCTACACTGACACTTAGCTCGTTTTCTTGAGTGCTGACTCCTAAGGTGGACGCTAGCATCAGGTAACTATGATTCGGATTATTCTTCTCAGTGTGCAGCACTTTGTATTTGTCCAAATTAAATTTCAACTGCCATTTGGATGCCCAGTCTTCCAGTTTCCTAAGGTCTTCCTGAAATTTTTCACAATCCGCATGCATTTTGACAACTTTGAATTGTTTTGTGTCATCTGGAAATTTAATCATCTCTTTTGCCGTTCTGTTTTCTAGATCATTTATAAATATTTTAAATAGCACCAGTCCCAGTACAAATCCCTGTGGCACTCCACTATTCACCCTCCTCCATTGAGAGAAATGGCCATTTAACCCTACCTTCTGTTTTCTGTCCAATGACCACTTCCTAATCCGCACAAGGACATTGCCTTTTATCCCATGACTTTAATTTTCTCAAGTCTCTCATGAGGAACTTTGTCATTAATACAATAAATAGAAAATCAGCTGTTTTATGGCTGTGGTAAAAATGACTTTGCCACATCGGAAAAATCTGCTAAGGCCACTTTTTGCCACAGCTTAGTAACAGGACCCTGGAGGGTGTATACAAAACATTGCCCCTCACCCTTAGCAAAGATCCCTCAGGTACTGTGAGTGACCTTAAAACCCTTAGCCCCACTCAGGGAGGACAAGGAATTTAGAAAGGAGGGGTGGAGCCAAAACCAGGAACAATAAAAGGAAGGGCTAGAGTAGGGTTCAGGAGGCTTAGGGAAAGGCGGTTCAAATGGAGAAAATCCTGTCGAACTCTGGGGTACCTCGCAGATGATAAATAGTACACACGGGAGAAAAGAATCCCAATTTTACTCCACTTTTACGCCCCTGGGTGAAAGCATATGTTCTTCTTTGGAAAAAAATTTTACGCCTTTATGGCTTTCCAGAGACAGCTTGATATTGTTCCTATATTTTGTACAGCTTTGCAGTTTGTTACCTATTGTGTGGTTTTCATTTTTTCACCGTGCCTAATGGATGGGGGGATGGGGGTGTGGATGTCTGTGTGCTAGGAACATTCAGTGATGTGTGTATGGTGTTTTTAAGGTGTCTATAAAAGTTTCAGAAGAATGAACGCTCTTTTCTGTATTGGAAATAGTCTCCTTGGATAAGAGCCCACTAAGGGGACTACTCAAATTCTCTGTGGTTTAGGGGCTGTGCATCCATTGTACTGGGCTTTTGCGTAACACTGTCCCTTGTGGTTTGTTATAATATTCCTCTCACATGTACTTGTATCTATTCCTGCTGATTGTTTAAAGAAAGTTAAAAAAAAAAAAAAAAGAGAATCCCAGTTGTCCCCATCTTTGGACAGAAACTTCTTCAGCATCTGCTTGAGAGTCTTGTTGAAGTGTTCCACTAGACCAGGGTTGTCCAACCTCGGTCCTTCAAGGCCACAATCCAGTCGGGCTTTCAAGATTTCCACAATAAATATGCATGAGATCTATTTGCATGCACTGCCTCCATTGTATGCAAATAGATCTCATGCATATCTATTCGGGAAATCCTGAAAACCCAACCTGGTGAGGGCTGAGGTTGAACATCCCTGCACTAGACCATAAATAAATAAATGTCCGTAAGGTCTTTACATTAAGCAGGGCACACACTTGCTTCATGACCCTAGACAAAAAGGTAGTTCCTTGATCAGTCAGTATTTCAGTAGGAATCCCCACTCAGGAAAAGACTTCCCACAGTGCATTGGCCACTGTGGTAATTTTCTTATCGTGCAGGGCATTTTTCAGAGGACAATAAATGACTCAAAGTTCTGCAAAGTTGTCCAAGCTTATAATCATAGCATGATTGTATTATATATAAAAAAAAAATGCCTCCAAGTGCCTTGTGTTGTTAGGTAAATCAATACTGAGACACACTTTCACTTAACTTAAAAGTTGTAAACTCGACATGGTCCATGTTTCGCCGGAGCTGTTTCAAGACACCCGTTAAATGAACCTTAAACTTCTAATGAAAGGCGTCCCTGAAAATAAGAATCAATAACTTAGAACTTTACAAAAAACTTTCAAACTGTTAAAAAAATAAGCTGTACAAACAAATGAACCGACTGGGTATTGGGGAAACCCTTAATTGACTGTTACTGCTTTTTTAACTCAATTGTAGACACTGTGAAAAAAACGAAGGAGTGGCGGCTCCCTTTAAACTTTGAGCCGCCACTGACCCAGAAGTCAAACTAGAACAAGTTGCTGAGCAAAAGGATAGAATGAATTACGTAAATGGATAATACCGGCTTATAATTATGACCTCCACTCTACTTCCCTATTTAGCCCCTCTGGTTCTACTGTATTCGAGGAGTAAATCCAAAATTGTTCCTGTCTCCATAAATACCTAGCAATGTTGCCACCCCGCCCTTGTATGTATCCATTACTACAAACTTCAAATCAGCCTCTGTATGTTTGAAGTTCATCCAGTGCTGTACTAAAGGAGCCTGGATGCTTCTTTTTTGGATCTTGCTCAAATGTTTGGTTATCCCTGCCTTAACCACTCTCATTGTATGACAGGGGCATAGCACTGCATAAATCACCATTTCAGAAGGGCAGTCAATGTAGCTTTTAAGTATATGTGACTTCAAAGACTTCGGATGTTGAACTTTATGTACTTGTAGGGCATGTGGACAGATTTTACATTGGCCACAACAGGTGTGAGTACCTTCTGAATTTAAACAAACAGATGTTTCTGTGAACTGAGACTTAGATAGGTATTCTCCCAAATTTCTGGAACTGGAAAACGCAAACCATGGCATTTCACTAAATATTTGGTGATGTTTCAAAATGCTCCGATGATGTTTGATGATCTGCTTGATATGAAATGCTGCATCTGAATAAGGTAAAACACAGACAATGCGGGCATCCTGTTCCTCACGAGAAGAGGTCAACATTAAATCTCAGTTGGCGTACAAAGCTCGTTTATATGCTTTTTTGATGACTCTGTGGGGATATCCCCGTTCTACAAAACGAGAAGTCATTTCCAGTACCCGAAACTTGATATCCTTAGTGTCCATGCTTATGCATTGCAATCTTGATAGGAATGGAGAGGTAGCCTAGTGGTTAGAGCACCAGTCTTGACATCCAGAGATGACCAGATCAAATCCCACTGCTGTTCCTTGTGACTTTGGGCAAGTCACCTAACCCTCCATTGCCTCAAGTACAAAATTAGATTGTGAGCCCTCCAGGGACAGAAAAATACCCAGTGTACCTGAATGTAGAGCTACTACTAAAAAAGGTGTGAGCAAATCCAAAAATAAATTTAAAAAAGTATTCCAATTGAAAAAGCCCACATCTTTGTCTCCACATCGTGGTACAATATTGGCAAAGACAAAGTTGTTGAGATGTCTCAGATCTTAACACTCATGCTGGTTTACACATTACAAAAATATACAGGAACAGTCTCATATATACACTGATGAATCTTAAACTACACTGATGAAGTTCTAAATTCTGTATATTACAGAAAGCCAATGCATTTTTTTAAACACTGGAGTAATATGTTCTGATTTTGAAACTCCAATGATCAACTGTGCAGCTGCATTTTGGATGACCTGCAGAGCCTGGAACCGGGAAGATGACATACCCAACAACAAAGAATTACAAAAATCAATTTTCGTTAGTACCAGGCTCTGCACAATCGTCCGAAAATTATTAGGTGTCACTATACCTTTCAATTTACTCAAAATCCGAAGTTGAAAAAAATGTAGAAATTACATGGTCTTCCTGTTTTTGCATTGCCAGATTACTATCCAATGCCCAATTCCTAGAGAGCTGTAGTTGAGAAACTACTGGCAAAGCAAATTCTCAGTACAGATGTAGGGAATGCTTTTCAGGATTTCCCCAGAGTGCTAGATCTCAGAGAAAGCTGGAAGAGCAGAAATGTCAGGGAGAGGATTACAAAACAAACTAGGGAGTTCAGATTTACCACCAATACAGAGGTGCCTGCAAGTAACACAGTCAGCAGACGGATTGCATATCCTGGTAAACTGTAGGTGTCACAGCCTTCAGTGGAAGGATGGAATGAGGGCAGCTCACATAAGAAATTCCCATATCATTATCTGGTATGAGTCACCAACTAGAACTGAGAACAAAGAAGAGTCACAGCAAATCAGTTCCTGCAAATTGGAACAGATTTGTTGTTTGAAGGAAATTTTCATCTCACAGCCAGTTCCACATCTGTTTATATTAGGGATGTGCCCAGCAAACATTTTCAGATCACTTACCCATTCAGTTTGTTTTCAGATTACACAAATTTGATTCTTGTGGAGGAGTAGCCTAGTGGCTAGTGCAGCGGGCTTTGATCCTGGGGAACTGGGTTTCATTCCCACTGCAGCTCTTTGTGGCTCTGGGCAAGTCACTTAACCCTCCATTGCCCCAGGTACAAAATAAGTACCTGTATATAATATGCAAAATGCTTTGATTGTAACCACAGAAAGGTGGTATATCAAGTCCCATCCCCTTTCCCTTTCTTGTGTTTCCATTTGCAGAATTGTTACTGGGACAAACAATTCCGCATTCTAACAATGCGCTTTCCATCTACTTTCAATAACACTTGCTTAACTTACAGGCAGGCATCTGCCACAGAGACAGCAACACTCCAAGGCATCAGCAGTGACATGAAGAGCCCATGGCACCAAAAGAGGATACTACTACTATCAGGGGCATATCTGCTATGGGGCCACGGGGGCCAGGGCCCCCGTAGATTTTGGCCCTGGACCCCCCTACCGATGACCCTCGCAACCCCCCCTCCCGCCGCCAACCTGCCGTCAACGTCCTTTGCTGGCGGGAGATCCCAACCCCCGCCAGTCGAAGTCATCTTCCTTCGTTCGTTTGGGTTTCTTCTTTCTGAGTCTGACTCTGACATCCTGCATGTACACAATGTGCAGGACGTCAGACTCACAGAAACAGAACGAAGCCCTCAAGGGCCCAAACGAACGAAGGACGACGACTTCAGCTGGTGGGGGTTGGGGTCCCCCGCCAGTAAAGGTAGGCGACAGCGGGTGGGGGGTTGAGAGGGTCGGCGGCGGTCGAGAGGGTCATCGGGCGGTCGAGAGGATCGTCAGGTGGGCGGGCCACAGTTGTTGGAGGTGGTTCTGGCGGCGGTGGGGGGTGGCGGCGGCAGCAGAGGTGGTGGCAATGGCAGCGGTGGCGCCGGGGGGGGTCGCCGGGGGGGGGGCTAAAATGTGCCCCCTCACCTCGGCTCTGGAACCCCTACCGGCGAAGTCTAGATACGCCCCTGATACTACTACTACTACTTGTCATTTCTATAGCACTACTAGACATACGCAGCGCTGTACACCTGAACATGAAGAGACAGTCCCTGCTCGACAGAGCTTACAATCTAATTAGGACACACAAACAGGACAAACAAGAGATAAGGGAATATTAAAGTGAGGATGATAAAATAAGGGTTCTGAACAAGTGAATAAGGGTTAGGAGTTAAAAGCAGCAGCAAAAAGGTGGGCTTTTAGCTTAGATTTGAAGATTGCCATAGATGGAGCTTGACGTACCAGCTCAGGAAATCTATTCCAGACATATGGTGCAGCAAGATAAAAGGAACGGAGTCTGGAGTTAGCGGTGGAGGAGAAGGGTGCAGATAAGAGAGATTTACCCAGTGAACGGAGTTCCCGGGGAGGAATGTAGGAAGAGATGAGAGTGGAGAGGTACTGAGGAGCTGCAGAGTGATTGCACTTATAAAAGGAATAAAAGGGCACTAACAAAGGCATGAAGACTCCAAGTCACCATAAGAAGGGCAAAAAGGCTCAAAGCAGTGGAATGAAGATGCCAAGGTACTGGAAGAGGGGCAAAGTGGCACCAACATTGGTAGGAGTACACCAACGCTATGGAAGAGGGGAAAAATAGCACTAACAGTAGAATAAAGACTTAAAAGCACTGGAAGAGGGATAAAGTGGCACCAGTAATGGAGCCCAATCCTCTAGGTAGGGAGCAAAAGATGCATCAGCAAGTTTAAGTTAGACTCAGAGTTTTTTGGGATCATGAACCTCTATTAGGAGTGCATAAAATGGTTTCTAAATATGGTTGGTCAGCAGAATTTGATTACAAGAGCCTACGTCCTGTAACACTGACAGAAAGATCAATGGGAGGAATTTAGGGCCACTACTTTGAAAGGAAGATTGGAAAGCAGCCTGAACATTCTTCTGTCGCAAAGGAGCTAACATTGACTAATCCTAGCTTCTAAAATCATTGGATTGTAACAATGTGTGAGGACTTGGTTCTTTAAATCTCTAAAATGTATTCTTTTAAAACACAGTTTATGCCTGCAAAAGCTGTTAACAGTCTTTTTCACATAAGGAAGTCAATAACTGAATAATATAAATCTTTAAATTAATACAAATAGGCTTTCAGAAGGTAAATGAGCCATTATAAAATGAGGTCATGCCTGAAAGTATATATGATGCAAGCCAGCATATACTTGTACAGTAGATGTGCTCAAAGGTGGAGTATTAAGTCATAATTTATGTGCATATTTTATAAAATACACATGGTCATGCATATTTTATGCACTAATATTTACACCTTCAATTTAGGTGTTATTTCTGCAAGATGTGGTCTAGTATTTTAGAAAGATAAATTAGGTGCTTATTTTCAAAGCATATGAATGTCTCAAAATGCACAAATGGACGTCCATTTTACAAAGGCAAAAAAAGGGTCATCCAAATAGCAAGGGGGGAGTGTTTTGGGTGGGACTAAGGAGGGTCCAAAATCAAAATCAGGACGTCCAGCAGTGATTACGGAACAAGAAGAAAAATCCAAGCCTATAAAGAAGGATGTCCTAAGTTAGACCTATTTCAGTTGTGTCAAGTGTACAATATGGTGCTCTGATTGAGCAGCTGACTACTGGAGGGATTAAGGTATGACACCTCCTTAATCTTGGAGATGCTAAACTACCCAGTTCCAGGCTGCAAATTATGGGACAGTCCTGGATTTCTGACCACCCCCATCTTGGTGCATTATGGGAGTTGCCACACTGATTCCAATGGGCAGGATTAGGCACTACAAATCCCACACTGCTTTGGGATGTAAATTCTAAACCAGGACTGGCCAAAAAGTCTCCAGCCTGGAGCTGGGTAACTTGGTAGCTCTGTAAACCCCTAGTGGTTGCTTTCCCCTCCCTCTCCCCTGAGAGTGAAACTGAAAGAGGATACCAGGCTCTATGATAACTCCAGGTACTATAGACATTCTCAATAAAGCAAGAAGCAAGGCTGAGGAGTAGCCTAGTTAGTGCAGTGGACTCTAAATCAAGGGACCCAGTTTCAAATTCCACTTTAATTTTAGTTTTATTTAAATTGTGAGCCCTCCAGAAACAGAAAAATACCTACTGTACCTAAATATATAAACCACCTGCAAACCTGAAGGCTATTGAAGTGGTGTACGATCAGGTACAGGAGATATTTCTCTGTTCCTTGAGAGCTCACAATCAAAAAATAAAAGAGTTAAAGTGGGATTTAAACCAGGATCCCTTTGCTTAAAGTCCACTATAGTAAGCACTAGAGTGCACATTTGCTCTGCAAGGATGTGTGTGTGGCCATTCTTCTAAGAACACTGGCAGATAGATATCCTTGTCCCTGTTTTTTTGCTGTTCATATGTTGGACATTCTAGTTTGTAAAATGACTGTTTATGTTGGATGTCTCCAGCATGTGGCTGTCCATCTCACGTATTTTAAAACAAGAAATCTTGACATATTTCCTGTTGGAAAATACCTGTGAGATGGACGTCCATTTCGGATGTTATGACCTGGATGACCCTATTCTGACTTGGGCGTCCTTTTGAAAATGCACCTCTATTTGTCTTTAGAAAGTAAGGTACTAAAAACAGATGCTTTCTTGCCCATTTCATCTATCAACTGGGTTATAAAACTACCCTCTTATGTTCCACAGAATTTCTCATACTTCAGCCCTTTCCATAAACAGTCTTTAAAAGAACCATACACAGACTGAGCTCTTAAAATTTGCCTGGAAATAGAGCATAAATTTAAGAGCTCTGCTCTGTCTCACTTAGACTACTGCAATTTGATTCTCACAGGTCTCCCACTAAGCCATCTCTCTCCCCTTCATTCTTTTCAAAATTCTGCTGTGCAATGTATATTCCACCAGTGTTGCTATACTCATATTAGCCTTCTCCTCAAGTCACTTCATTGGCTCCCTATTCATTTCTGCATACAGTTCAAACTCTTCTTATTGACTTACAAGTGCATTTACTCTGCTGCTCCTCAGTACCTCTCCACTCTTATCTCTCCCTACACTCCTCCCTGGGAGCTCTGTTCACTAGGTAAATCTCTCTTATCTGTACCCTTCTCCTCCACTGCTAACTCCAGACTCTGTTCTTTTTATCTTGCTGCACCATATGCCTAGAATAGACTTCTTGAGCCGGTATGTCAAGATTCATCTCTGGCCATCTTCAAATCTAGGCTAAAAGCCGACCTTTTTTATGTTGCTTTTAATTCCTAACTCATACTCACTTGTTCAGTACCCAAACTGTTTCATTACCACCTTAGTAAAGAGGAGTAGCCTAGTGGTTAGTGTAGTGGACTTTCATCCTGGGGAACTGCATTCAATTCCCACTGCAGCTCCTTGTGACTCTGGGCAAGTCACTTAACTCTCCATTGCCCCTGGTACAAAATAAGTACCTGAATATGTGTAAAACACTTTGAATTTAGTTGCAAAAACCTCAGAAAGGCAGTATATCAAGTCCCATTTCTCCCCTTATCTCTTTAGTAATTCCCTTCCCTTATCTCTTATTTGTCTTGTTTGTCCTAATTAGATTGTAGGCTCTGTAGAACAGGGACTGTCTCTTTATGTCCAGTGTACAGCACTGCATAAATCTAGTAGTGCTATAGAAATGATTATTAGTAGTAGTAGTTTTTGAATATCATGTCCTAAATTGTCAGCTGAAAATTCATCTTAATTTAGGAGCTTAAAAGTTAATATTCAGCCGACAGTGGTGAGCATTTTTTTTTTAAAACACTGAACATCGCTGGCTAAATTAGACTCTGATATTTAAGGTGGGCCATGTCCGGGCACTGGTATTGAATATGTGCGGCTGACTGAAGTGTGGCAGACTGCTGGCCCTTTTGTGGATCCCAGCCAATATTCAACTGGGACCCACATACGTTATCTAGGTTCCAGATTAATATTGGCTGGGATCTGCATAAATCCTGTGTTCATAACCATCTCCCCCCAAAAAGACAGGACGCTCTCTCACCCCTCAGCAAAGTCCAGATCCCCCTCCCACCCTTCCCATCAACAAGGCAAAGCCTTCTCCCAATCCCCCTCCCTCCCCCCACACACACAGGTCCAGATTCCTCTCCCACCATTACCCTGTCAGAGTAGGCCATCTTGGGCCTACCTGGTGGTCTGGAAGGATGATAGGGTCAGGAGTAAATTCCATTCGCCACTGCCCCTAGTGGCTCAATGGTCAAAATGACCACTGTGACTTCTAGCAGTAGTCTTTGTACATAAGTATTGTCACACTGGGACAGACCAAAGGTCCATCAAGCCCAGCATCCTGTTTCCAACAGTGGCCAATCCAGGTCACAAATACCTGCCAAGATCCCGAAAAAGTTAAATACATTTTATGTGGCTTATCCCAGAAATAAGCAGTGGATTTTCACCAAGTCAATTTAATAATGGTCTATGGACTTTTCCTTTAGGAAGCCGTCCAGACCTTTTTTTTTTATAACCATTTACATTTTTACAAGCAATAAAACAACTTGCCGGAAATACAGAGAAAGTAATATATAGGAATTATTTCAGTCAGGTAATTCTATTCTCTTCCTTAGACCACTAAATGGGGAGAGTGAAACAAGATAAGGAGATCAATTAAACAGTAAACAGAAAAAAAACCAAAAACGTGGTATTAACCTGATTATCCCCAGATATTACTCGTCTAATTCATTATTCCACATTGATCATCTGGTTGGCTTCTTCAAGGCCAATACGGTGTATAGTCAAATCATTTCATTGAAAACATACTTATTGTCCAATATTAGTTAGAAATAATACATCTGATTACATTCTTTCTCTTTTAAAAACCAGAAGTTATTTAACAATACATATACAGTGGGGGAAATAAGTATTTGATCCCTTGCTGATTTTGTAAGTTTGCCCACTGACAAAGACATGAGCAGCCCATAATTGAAGGGTAGGTTATTGGTAACAGTGAGAGATAGCACATCACAAATTAAATCCGGAAAATCACATTGTGGAAAGTATATGAATTTATTTGCATTCTGCAGAGGGAAATAAGTATTTGATCCCTCTGGCAAACAAGACCTAATACTTGGTGGCAAAACCCTTGTTGGCAAGCACAGCGGTCAGACGTCTTCTGTAGTTGATGATGAGGTTTGCACACATGTCAGGAGGAATTTTGGTCCACTCCTCTTTGCAGATCATCTCTAAATCATTAAGAGTTCTGGGCTGTCGCTTGGCAACTCGCAGCTTCAGCTCCCTCCATATGTTTTCAATGGGATTAAGGTCTGGTGACTGGCTAGGCCACTCCATGACCCTAATGTGCTTCTTCCTGAGCCACTCCTTTGTTGCCTTGGCTGTATGTTTTGGGTCATTGTCGTGCTGGAAGACCCAGCCACGACCCATTTTTAAGGCCCTGGCGGAGGGAAGGAGGTTGTCACTCAGAATTGTATGGTACATGGCCCCATCCATTCTCCCATTGATGCGGTGAAGTAGTCCTGTGCCCTTAGCAGAGAAACACCCCCAAAACATAACATTTCCACCTCCATGCTTGACAGTGGGGACGGTGTTCTTTGGGTCATAGGCAGCATTTCTCTTCCTCCAAACACGGCGAGTTGAGTTCATGCCAAAGAGCTCAATTTTTGTCTCATCTGACCACAGCACCTTCTCCCAATCACTCTCGGCATCATCCAGGTGTTCACTGGCAAACTTCAGACGGGCCGTCACATGTGCCTTCCGGAGCAGGGGGACCTTGCGGGCACTGCAGGATTGCAATCCGTTATGTCGTAATGTGTTACCAATGGTTTTCGTGGTGACAGTGGTCCCAGCTGCCTTGAGATCATTGACAAGTTCCCCCCTTGTAGTTGTAGGCTGATTTCTAACCTTCCTCATGATCAAGGATACCCCACGAGGTGAGATTTTGCGTGGAGCCCCAGATCTTTGTCGATTGACAGTCATTTTGTACTTCTTCCATTTTCTTACTATGGCACCAACAGTTGTCTCCTTCTCGCCCAGCGTCTTACTGATGGTTTTGTAGCCCATTCCAGCCTTGTGCAGGTGTATGATCTTGTCCCTGACATCCTTAGACAGCTCCTTGCTCTTGGCCATTTTGTAGAGGTTAGAGTCTGACTGATTCACTGAGTCTGTGGACAGGTGTCTTTCATACAGGTGACCATTGCCGACAGCTGTCTGTCATGCAGGTAACGAGTTGATTTGGAGCATCTACCTGGTCTGTAGGGGCCAGATCTCTTACTGGTTGGTGGGGGATCAAATACTTATTTCCCTCTGCAGAATGCAAATAAATTCATATACTTTCCACAATGTGATTTTCCGGATTTAATTTGTGATGTGCTATCTCTCACTGTTACCAATAACCTACCCTTCAATTATGGGCTGCTCATGTCTTTGTCAGTGGGCAAACTTACAAAATCAGCAAGGGATCAAATACTTATTTCCCCCACTGTACTTAAGTCTCTAATTCAAATCCCACTGATTAAAGTAATCCCAGTTTTCACAGGCTTCACTCCTTTTAAAGTAATAATTTGAGGAAATATTTCTGAGGAAAACTTTAGGAGTCATACCCAGAACTCTGGGAAAAACAATAATTTCGATATTAATCATCTATAATAATATTCATTTTATTATTCAAAGTTTCTGGTCTATTATCTTTTTCAAAATCATAACCACTTCTTGCTCGTGTAGAATCATTTGTTATATCAATTTTTTACTCTCAAAGGTTTCAGTTGAATTGTCCATGTAACTCTCTAATAAAATTATATCTGAAACAAAATTATTTACTGCCACCGTTAGGTCCTGAAGCGCCTTCCAGATGGTATTCAATGTAACCTCCAAGGGAGCCAAAAACTCCAAGTTGATTTATCTTAGGTGTTTAGGAGTGGTTCCGCCGATTCGGGTTCTGCTGTAAACGTCCTCCGTTTCAGCATATGCCTCTAACTCACTCCTCCACTCCTTTGGACATGGTGGTTGAATAATTCGGGAGCGATGGAGTTGTTTTTTCCAGGTCCAAGAGCGTCAATGCTCTTTCGCCGGCGCTAATCAAAGGACTCGCCAACCCTTTCATCTGTGGGCAGTTTGTCGCACAGCGGTCCCGCACTTGCTGCTCAGGGGACAAAACGCTGGCCATCGGCGGCTGACCGCCGGTTGTCCCCTTCCTCTCAGTTAAGGTAACTGCAATTGCAGAGAGGAAATTTACGTAAAAAAGACGAAACTTCAGAGGGCAGCTGGGCCGTTGGGCATACAAACGTCAGGTCGCCATCTTACCACTCTCCCAGTTTGGGACACTCTTTGTCTGGTTTCTCCTCAGAGGCCTGCCTGATATGGGCAACCCTTCAGCATAGCCCTCTGAGTCATTGAAACACAGAAGCCCCTCCACCAGTACAAGGTGGTGTCCCTTCGGAGGGATCCAGACCTTTTTTAAACTCTGCTAAGCTCACCACCTTTACCACATTATCTGGCAACAAATTCCAGTTTAATTACACGTTGAGTGATGAAATTTTTCCTCTGATTTGTATTAAATTTACTACTTTGTAGCTTCATCATATGCCACCTAGTCCTAGTATTTTTGGAAAGAGTAATCAAACGATTCACGTCTACCCGTTCCACTCCACTCATTATTTTATAGACCTCTATCATATCTCCCCTCAGGGAGGGGAGATTGATAGGGAGGGAGGGAAGAGATAGAGAGAGATGTTGGACCTGAAAGCTAAGGAGAGGGAGGGAGGGAAGGAGGGAAGAAAGATGCTAGACTTAGGAGACTAAAGGGAGATGTTGGATGTGGAAGGGGAGGGGGAGGGGAGTCAAAGGTACACAAAGGGAAGATGCTAGATTGGGGCAATTGTATAGGTAGATGTGCACAAGTTGAACATGGGGAGAGATCAGGAGAGTGCAAATGGTGGATATATGGGAGCTGCACATTAGGAGAAAGAGAAGAGATTCTGGACATAAAAGGATATAGGGAATTGGAAGGGAGATGGGGAGATGCTGAACATGAGGAGGCATAGGGAGATTTTGAACACAGATGCAAGAGAGATAGGGGCACATAGAGAGATGAAGGGGAGATGTTGGACATTGGGGAGCATATGGAGATAGAGAGGAGATGCTGGACATGGAGAGACACATAGATTTAGGAGAATGTTGGACACTGGAGCATAGGGAAATGGACAGGAGATGCTGGATATTGGGTATGATAAGGAAAGAGTACATCTCTTCCTATAACATAACATAGTAAATGACGACAGATAAAGACCTGTATGGTCCATCCAGTCTATGTCCAGCATCTGCTCTCCATCTCCCTATGCCCCCAGAGCACAACATTTTCTCTGTCTCTCAATTACCTTCTTTGAAATGTGGCCACTGACCCTCTAGTGGCAGTCTTGTAGTATTACCACTAGGAGGTTCAAGTTACTATCAGGCTTATTTTCGAAAGTGATCGCCAGCCATCTTCCGACATAAATCGGGAGATGGCCGGCGATTTCGCAAAAGCGGCGAAATCGGAATAATCGAAAGCCGTGTTTTTGACACCATCGCCGCTTTCCCATTGCCGCGCCGGTGAAAGTGCAAGGGGGTGTGTCGGCGGCGAAGCGAAGGCGCAACATGGGCATGGCTACCAGATGGCCGGCTTTCGCGGATAATGGAAAAAAAAAGCAGCGGTAAGCAGTATTTCGCCGGGTTTACTTGGTCCTTTAATTTTCACGACCAAGCCTCAAAAAGATGCCCCAATTGACCAGATGACCTCCCCATACTCCTCCAGTGGTCACCAACCCCCTCCCACACTAAAAAATTAAAAATAAAACACTTTTTTGCCAGCCTCTATGCCAGCCTCAAATGTCATACCCAGCTCCCTGACAGCAGTATGCAGGTCCCTGGAACAGTTTTTGTTGGTTGCAGTGGACTTCAGGCAGGTGGACCCAGGCCCATCCCCCCCTACCTGTTACACTTGTGGTGGTAAGTGTTGAGCCCTCCAACCCCCCCAAAACCCACTGTACCCACATGTAGGTGCCCCCCTTTGCCCATAAGGGCTATGGTAATGGTGTAGAGTTGTGGGGAGTGGGATTTGGGGGGGCTCAGCACCCAAGGTAAGGGAGCTATGGACCTGGGAGCTATTTGTATATATTTTTTTAATTTTTAGAAGTGCCCTCTAGGGTGCCCGGTTGCTGTCCTGGCATGGCAGGGGGACCAGTGCACTAGAAATGCTGGCTGCTCCCACGACCAAATGCCTTGGATTTCGCCGGGTTTGAGATGGCCGGCATTATTTTCCATTATCGCTGAAAAACAAAACCAGCGATCTCAAACCCGGCGAACTCTGGCATTTGGCCGGGCTAAATCGTATTATCGAAAAAAAAGATGGCCAGCCATCTTTTTCGAAAATACGTTTCCGGCCAGCTGTTGCACCACAATAGATCGCCGGCGACTATTTCGCCGGTGACGTTCGATTATGCTCCTCCACAAAAGCTATATCCTTGCGATAGTGCAAGCGGAAGAACATATGGCTAGAAACGTAAAGAGAGACGACAAAAAAGTTTCTTCAGGTATATTAGTGAAAGGAAGAAGACTAAAAATGGAATTGCGAGATTGAAAGATACTGCAAACCGCTATGTGGATAATGATGAAGGAAAAGCAAATTTGCTAAACAAATACTTTTGTTCTGTTTTCACTGAAGAAAATCCTGGATAAAGACCACGGTTGATCGGCAAAAGTACATATGAGAATGGAGTGGATAGAGCACCGTTCATGGAAGAGAGTGTGTATAAATAACTTGAAAATCTAAAGGTGGACAAAGCCATGGGACCAGACGGGATCCACCCCAGGATATTGAGGGAGCTCAGAGAGGTTCTGGCGGGTCCTCTTAAAGATTTGTTTAATAAATCCTTGGAGACGGGAGAGGTTCCGTGGGATTGGAGAACGGCGGAGGTGGTCCCTCTTCACAAAAGTGGTGATAGGGAAGAAGCTGGAAACTACAGGCCGGTAAGCCTCACTTCGGTTATTGGAAAAGTAATGGAAGCAATGCTGAAGGAAAGGAGAGTGAATTTCCTGGAAGCCAATAAGTTGCAAGATCTGAGACAACATGGTTTTACCAAAGGTAAATTGTGCCAAACGAATCTCATTGAATTCTTTGACTGGGTGACCGGAGAATTGAATCAGGAACGTGCTATAGATGTAATCTACTTAGATTTCAGCAAAGCTTTTGACACAGTTCCCCACAGGAGGCTCTTGAATAACCTTGACAGGCTGAAGATAGGACCCGGCGTGGTGAACTGGATTAGGAACTGGTTGACGGACAGACGCCAGAGGGTGGTGGTAAACGGAATTCACTCAGATAAGGGAAAGGTGAGTAGTGGAGTGCCTCAGGGATCGGTGCTGGGGCCTATTCTGTTCAATATATTTGTGAGTGACATTGTCGAAGGGTTAGAAGGTAAAGTTTGCCTTTTTGCAGATGACACCAAGATTTGTAACAGAGTGGACACCCCAGAGGGATTGGAAAACATGAAAAAGATCTGCAGAAGCTAGAAGAATGGTTTAATGTTTGGCAATTAAAATTCAATGCAAAGTGATGCACTTAGGGAGTAGAAATCCACGGGAGACATATCTGTTAGGCAGTGAGAGTCTGATATGTACAGACGGGGAGAGGGATCTTGGGGTGATAGTATCTGAGGATCTGAAGGCGATGAAACAGTGTGACAAGGCGGTGGCCGTAGCCAGAAGGTTGCTAGGCTATATAGACAGAGGTTTGAACAGCAGAAGAAAGGAGGTGTTGATGCCCCTGTACAAGTCGTTGGTAAGGCCCCACCTGGAGTATTGTGTTCAGTTTTGGAGGCCGTATCTTGCTAAGGAAGTAAAAAAAATTGAAGCGGTGTAAATAAAAGCTACAAAAAATGGTATGGGATTTGCATTACAAACCGTATGAGGAGACTTGCTGATCTGAACATGTATACCCTGGAGGAAAGGAGAAACAGGGGTGATATGATACAGACGTTCAAATATTTGAAGGGTACTAATCCACAAACAAACCTGTTCCAGAGACGGAAAGGCAGTAGAACTAGAGGACATGAAATGAGGTTGAAGGGGGGCAGACTGAAGAAAAATGTCAGGAAGTATTTTTTCACTGAGAGAGTGGTGGATACTTGGAATTCCCTCCCGCGGGAGCTGGTAGAGATGAAAACGGTAACGGAATTCAAAAATATGTGGGATAAACATAAAGGAATCCTGTTCAGAAGGAATGGATCCTCAGTAGCTTAGCGGAGATTGGGTGGCAGCGCTGGTGGTTAGGAGGCAGGGCTACTGGTTGGGAGGTGGGCCTAGTACTGGGCAGACTTCTATGGTCTGTGCCCTGAAAATGGTAGATACAAATCAAGATCGGGTACACATATAAAGTAGTGCATATGAGTTTATCTTGTTGGGCAGACTGGATGGACCGTACAGGTGTTTTTCTGCCGTCACCTACTATGTTACTACGTTACTATAAGCTGAGCTCCTAAATTTTTTTCTTGAAGGGCAGGTTGAACACCCTAGTAGCGCCATTTTGAAGAAGGCAGCCACCAGTGCAGGAACAAGTAGGGATCAATCCTACCCCTGCCACCGCTAGAACCCCTGGGGTGAGTCGGAGTTATGCAGGCAGGCTGGCTGGAAAACTGATGGGAAGGGGTGCATACCAATGGAGGGGGGAGGTAGTTATGCAGGAGAGATGTACTAAAGCAAACGTTGGCTCAGGGTGCCACAATCTGTTGAGCTGGCTCTGACTGGTTGTGTTAGTCTGTCACAAACTCCCCCTTACTTAATGGTGCAGTGACCAGGGGAGCAAAAAGCCAAACACAAAGTCACTCATACAGGCTTAGTATTTATATACTTTCAGTTTCCTTCTAAATGGTGTCCCCTATTACTACTCTTACTTAGGCAGGAGGGCCATCCCTGGCTCTGGAAACTGCATGAGCTTCCCAAGTCAAAAGTTCACACACCTAATACTAGAAGAGGTAATAGAGATCACTACCAATTTTAATAGGCAGAATCTGTATGTTGTCCTACCTGAAATAATTTTTCACTGCAAATATAGTTGATCTCCCAGCAGAGGTGTGTTTCCCATTTTGTTAACCTCAGCTTGAAGGGTTTTTTTCTTTTTTTCTTGTACTTCCAATATCATAGTTTGTTGAAAGATGAATTGCATATGCACAGTAGTGATCCACCAAGAAATTTAAGATTGAGTGGAACATAAGTTTTTAAATAAATAAATAAATAAATAAAGCCTTCCAAAGAACAAAAATGTGAAAATAAGTGGCTACCAAAAATTGTGGGGTGTTTTCCCATTTAGTTATTACTGTAATTGGTGTGACTCATACTTGGTAGTGAGACCAATAACTGTATCCTTTTCTGGATCCTATTCAGCCCTAATTGCTATGATTACACAGGTCTGAATCGGGTCCAACATGCACAGTCCAGATTGGCTGTTCCTGGCACTTGAAACCAAGTCTGACTGCTTGGCTCAGCTATAGCACAGAATCTGTTGGCTTGTCCTGCTCAAGTGTCAACAGTCTTGCAGATATAAATGTTTTGTGTAAGTAGGAATGTCTAGGGCTACCATATGGCTCCAGAAAAAGAGGACAGATTAAGCCAGCCTGGGTTTTACTTCCATTGCTTTCAATGGAAGCAAAACATGGACTGGATCAATGTGTCCTCCTTTTTCTGGAGCCATATGGTAACCCTAAATATACAATTCAGCCAGAACATGACTGATATTGTGCCAGTGGGCAATTTAATGACCCAATGCAAGCCCCAAGCTTATGTTAAGCAGGCCTTTCTTGACGTTTCATCTTCCCCTCTAAAAAGGGTCCCAAACCTTTTGAAGAAATTCTAGCCATCAAAGTCAGGCATGAAAGATTAAACAGCACATTACAAAGGGATCACATGAAAAAAGATTTGCATACAATGGGTCTCCAATAAATGCAAATTTATCTTATACATATTCATTGTGATATTTCTGAAAATCTCATTGGCTAGGTAAGCCTCCAAAAGAGGGTTGAGAAGGACCGACTTATTATACATTGGAAAGAAACATTAATGTAAGGCAAGAAATATCCATCTTCAGTCATCAGTTATATGATTTACAATTATTCAAACTGGTCAGTGGCCAAACCAAAATACCAAATATGATGTTATATGTGATTATTAAACAGTAGGCAGGCTCACTGGTGAGGGAGAGATAAATACTGCTTTGATGACATTAATTACTAAATTTAGTGGTTTTCTTGGCTTAAAATAAATGTTGTGCAGCCTAGCTATTCCAGTTGTCATGCCAACAGTATATATTTGTCATCTGACAACCTTGAGAATGCCAGTTTGGAACTTTGGTTGTAATTATACCACAGTTGGAGATTTTGAATGGTGAATTGATTTCTTTCGCTCATTTTATTCAGAAAGAAAAGCATTTAGTCTTACCTGTAGAAAAATATTTGTCATAAGCTCCGAGGTGGCCTATGTACTAAGCATTTTCTCCCACAGACCTAAAATGGGATAAACCCTTTAATAAATCTGACCAGTAGATCTATACTCTTACAATAGGAAAATATGTGGTTAAGGATTAGAATTCTGCTTTAATTAACCTACTTTTGTTTGGGTTTTTTTTGTGGTGGGCTTTGCACCCCTTGTGAAAGGGAATTGCTTGACAGTACAGGAGACTAAAGTCTTTCAATTATTCACTGCATATGTGCAGCCCAAGCAGCACACTGCTCTGCCAAGGTGCTTCATCCCTGCTTTGGAGAGAGCCAGCATATATCCTGCAATTGGCTGCTGGATTTTCTTGCTGCTGGGAGCTAATTAATGATACTTTATGCAGATGGTGTGTGTGGTCAAGTGGACACTTGTTCACAAAGACCACACTGAGGCCACAAACTCAGTTTACATTAGGATTGCCAACTGGCACTAGTTTCGCCTGACAGGGTTGATTCAGTCTAGGTTTTATCCCATTGCAAGCAGAGAATTATAGTTCTGATTTCTAGACTGGATTCCCTAAGAAAAGCAAGATTACAAATTCCTACATGCAATAGGGATCAACATGGAGCCAGCTGGAAATCAGTTTACATTAGTGACCACATGGAGAGACAAGATGCTTTTTATCAATATGCCAAATAATGAGCCATCTAGCAAATTCAGTTTGATATTTTTGGATCTCATGATTGTGGTATAACAGTGTAGCTTGCTATCTAGTAACTTATATGCAGTATACATGAAGGAGTACTACATGCATACTATAAGCATGCAGTGTACAAATATTTCTGTTAGATACCACCTGTCCCAAAATGCCTAGCCCCCGCCTGGGAATACCCCATAGCCACTTAGATGGTCTATCCCCAGCATAGCACCTGCCGCTCATGCTCTACACTAGCACCCTCCTCCCACCAACTGGGTCACAACAGCCTCTGGGTGATTCTCCCACTCTCCAAGTATCCCCAGTGATTTCTAGGTAACTGGAGCCTCCCAGCGGTCCCACAGTTTCCAAAAGGCACTCACAAACCCAACACACAAACCACCAGACAGGCAGAACAAACAATTGAGTTTATTCTCGGAGCGGTGGACAGAAATGTACAAATAGCAAACAGTAACAAGTAACTGAAAATTGGGTCAATTAGAAAACTAACTAAACATCTATATACTGTCTAAACAGTACCTGGGAATGTCAGGGCATATAATTGTTCAAAGAGCCTTAGTAAGGAGATCTGTCTCCTTCTTCTTCCAGGCTAAGACTGAAAACCAGTAAAGTCCAAATGAGATGAGTTCCTGGGCCAATCAGAGCCCAGTCAACAAGATTTTAAATATATACTGCTTCTTGCTTCCTATTTGTGTCTAACTAAACAAAACAAAAAAACACTCAGTTCTCTGTAACAGCTTTAAATCAAAGAAACACCACCTGCTGGCCAAATAGGAGAAATACACTTTAGAACATAATGCAGGAAAATATCCGATAAATTTAAAGACTTAAAGCAAACTGTTTCTGCACCAAGCATTCTAGGAAATATTTTTAATAAACTGTTTCTCTCATTAGGGTTCTAAACCTCAAAACAGGCAAGCTGTGAGTAGATCAGTTATTTTCAAATCCATGTCTCAAGATCCCTAAAACATCTGATGTCCGATATTCAGCCGGCAGCGGTGAGCTGCTGACCGCCAACAGAGTTATTCCTAGACATTCAAATCCAGGCTTCGGCTTTGAATATTTGATTATTTTTAAGCCAGCTAACACACAGCCACTTAGGTTGATATTCAGCACTTAAACGGTCATGGGCCAGCACATAAAAATAAGACAGATTTTTATGCGGTCCCATTTATGTGCTAACCCTGGCTGCTTAAGGGCTAAATAAAAGCACTTAAGTGGCCAAGTACTGACTCTGCCCCTGGAACGCCCACAACATAGCCAGCTTTGAGTTAGGCGATACCTGTGAATTTCAGTGGGATTAAACCACTTAAATGCTGCTGAAAATTAGCAGCTAGCCCTGAACAAATGATTTAACCAGTCAATGGCTAGCTAAATCACTTTGAATATCAGCCCCCTGGTTTTCAGAATATCAAAATATGTAACCCAATCTGGCTTTAAAGAACAAATATATGCAAATATATATGAATATTAATTGTGGATGTTCTCCACCCAAAAAATCTTGTGGGGTCTTACTTACTGACTCAGGGAACCACTGGAATAGGTCAGGCAAGAAAACCAAGAGCATGTATTCGGGGTGCATACTTTAAGCACTAACACTTTTGAGTATTTAATCAGTTATGCACAACATACGCATGTAAATGACCCCTTACAGAATACCAACTAGTTGAAAAGTATGTGTCCTGATATGATAGTACAGGAGGGGGGAGTTTGGGTGGCATGTGGACAGAGCACACAAGTGTGTAGATTATAAAATACTATAATTTACATGCATACATGACAAATATTGGCATGGATATTTACATCAGCCCTAGAGCTGGTGTCAATGTCCACACCTGCCCCTTAAACTAGTATTTTGTAAAGACACATAGGGCTGAATTCAGTAAATGATGCCCAAATTTAGGCACTGGAAAGCTCCGCATTAAAGGGCCCTTTTACTAAAGGGTTGATGTACAGTAATGGGCTTGCCGTGCGCCAAGCTGGAACTACCACTGGGCTACCACAGGAGTCTGGTGGTAGTTCCCACCCCCAGAGCACGCCAGTTCTGGTCCTACAAAAATATTTTCAATTTTGTAGCACCGGGGCTTACCCGGTGGTAATTGGGCAGCTGTTACTGCTGGGTTAGTGCAGGAGTCCTTACTGCCACCTCAATAGGTGGCAGTAAATGTTCCCCCCGAAATGGCCGCACCAAGTGCTTTTTATACAGTAGTGCTTAGAGCCGATTCCTGCACCCAACTTTGGGCATGAGGATTTAGGCCTGCTGAGACCTGGTATATATCCTGCTATGCAAGTTGGACGTCTGACCCAGGAATTCTAATATTTGGAATGCCCTTAATGCGCCCATGTCCTCTTTTGAGTTGCACTCAAGATCATTTGGCTGCAGCACTATAAAACAGCCTATAAGCAGATGCATAAGTAAGTCAAATTAGTGCCAATTAGCACCAATAATTGGTCACTGACAACTTAACTAATTAATTTGGATGTGCATCTGCCCTGCACACCCAAATTTGGGCAACCTTTATAGAAACCAGGGGATAGATGCCTACTTTTCTTGATAAAATGGTGCCTAAGTAGGTACCCTCTTACCCTAGGTACCCTGTTATAAGATTACCCTCTTTATGAAAACTGAGAGCAGCTGTGGAACAGGGCAGAATAAGAAAAAGGAACAGATTCAGATCATTTGGGTATGTGATTCAGATGGTGCTTCTAGATCATGCTCAACAGTCACTGGTCATTCATAGAACAAGCAAAATAAATTGAAAGGATATTACAATTCAGGTTTGGCACAGTGCCTAGAAATTAAGCAATGTGTTTCTCACAAAGCCACAACTGAAACTTATATACAGTATTGGCTCAATAGGAAACATTTCAATAATACATATGGGACTACAAACACACATAGAGAATGTGTAAGAGAGAAATGCTGCTGTGTTGAAGGTAACTTTACATTTAATTTTTTGCCAAAAAAGAGTGAATTAGGGACATTTCTCAGAGAATTAAAGTTTGTATCATGTTTATAGTAACAGATCTGTGATGCTAACACCTTCTCTATTTTTAACACCTCTATTTTTCAGAAATCTCTTGATATAACTAAATAATATTGCTTGACTGATAATAATATTGCTTGGCTGATAATTATTTGTCAGGCGATTCACCTTTGCAAGGTCTTTCTTCTTGTTCCATCCTATCTGCTCTATTAAAGAAGCCATCATGCCCAACAAGCTCCAGTATATCCCATAGTCTTCCATATCCACTCCAACATTTTTTTAATTCCCAAATTTCTATACTGCTTAAAAACTAGGCGGTTTACAAAATATAAACATAACATAAAAGTCAAACAAAAATTAAAATTATATAAAGGGGAAAGGAAATGAGACTTAATATATCACCTTTCTGTGGTTTTTCCAACTACATTCAAAGCAGTTTACATAGCATATACAGGTACTTATTTGTACCTGGGGCAATGAAGGGTTAAGTGACTTGCCCAGAGTCACAAGGAGCTGCAGTGGGAATCGAATCCAGTTTCCCAGGATCAAAGTTTGCTGCACTAACCACTAGGCTACTAAACTAACAAAATACAAAATTTTCTTAAATGTATCACAAATAATAAAAGTACAGCTCTTGCTGCAAAATATACTCTTAGACATTTCACAACTGATAGAACAACATACTGTACAATATATGCCAAGTATTATGGAAACCTCCCAAAATCAAGGCAGGAGGACACCGGTGTTTCCATTGGTACTTCCAATGCAGTTGCCAGCTAAATCACAGTAAAAACAATACTTGATACTACTTACCCAAGTCATAAGTGCTAATTTAATGGGAACAGGACTCCTAGTTCCAGTCAGCCTGAGCTGGACATCAAGATCAGGTCTCTTGTTTGCAAAAACAAAATACTGAGCATCCAGTCAGTAAGATATCCCAACTTATTAGTAGGTCTACAGTGTATTTACACATAAGTCGGTCAGCACTTCTTTTTTGTTATTGCTGTTCTAGTTCTGAAACGATGGCAGCAAAACACCAGCATTGGTCCAACCAGTCGCCCCAGAAAGATGGCCAGGGTTGAACTTGACACTTCGTGCTGGTTACCCCTTCCCCCTTTGTTGTTAGGGTCAGGGGTAGCAGAACGTCTTTTTGTTTGGAGTCCAAGCTCTACCCCCAACCTTACCCATGCTTCGCCCCCAGCTCCAGCATCTCCCCTTACCTACCATCCCATAGTCACCCCCTTCCACAGCATCCAGCATCCTTCACTACCTTTGAACCACCCACCATGGTGCCCAGCATTTCTCTCCTCCCCTCCCTTGTAGTCTCTCCTTCCCCCAAGGTATCCAGTACTTCTCTTCACATTACTGCCCCCCCCCCCATGATGTTTAGTGCCTTACTTCCCTTCCCCGGGGCGGTGATGCTCCAACTGGCATAGCACCGAAAGCATAGAGACTGGTGGGCGTGGGGCCTTGAGAATCTGTCTGCTCCCTCCCCCTCCAAACTTCCTATTTCATGCTCAAGGCCCCACGTCTGCCAACCTCAGTGCTTTTTGTGCTGTGCCGGTTAGATTATCGCTGCCCTGGAAGAGGGAGGTAAGTTACTAAACTTGTTGCAGGGGGCAGGGAAAGTGGAGGGAAGGAGAAGTTGGAGCAATCTTCTCTCTAAGGACTAAAGTTGACATGAGCAAATGTTTTCTGTTACATTGCATTGTGAGCATTTCTTACAGATAACACACACACCTACATAAACGCTTGCAGGGAGGCTGGAAAGAATTCCATGAGCCATGCTCTGCATGCTTTCGCTTCTTGTTTGTCTGTAGTTCAAGTATATTTATAGCTATTCTGAATTTTACTCAGCGGACGTATAGCACAGCTTAGAGGGAACACTGCTCCCTCAGTACAAATGCCACTTTTAACAAAATAAATAAATAAAGGGACAGTAGGAGTACTTTTGAACACAGCAGGAAAGGACCCCTTTGCAGTCTACCGGCTGCCTCCCTCAGTAGCTCTGTTACTGGTGGTATTATGCACTCTGTAATACAATTCAGAGAATTATGTACCAAAAAAAATCAAAATAATGCACAGCAAAACTATGCAGCATATTAATCAGAAAAGTATTTGCAGTAGTCTGGAAATAAATGGAGGTGCTTTAATACTTGGCTCTCTGTCAGCCTTAGTTTACCCATCCAACATCTTCCCGTTGGCCATGTGAACAGTGATGTTCAGCAGTACTGTAACAGAAATCCTGGAGCTACTGGCAACCAGAGAATAATTTGCCTATCAGTGTTTTTGGAAGGCTGCCAAATGGCCACCAGCCTTCAGCTCAGCTAGCCTTTAGTAAGCGGTTGAGTTACCCAGCTAATTACAGGACAGCAAATCGTTCATACAAATCGTTGTAGTACAGAACCTGCAATTCCAAATAGTTCCAGCCTTGTTGACAATGGAATCCAGGGCTAGTTATAAGGTAGAGGGAGCCAAGCTATCCATTAAAGTGGTAGTATAAAGCCAAATGCAAATTGAAAGAAATGTGTTTTCAAAATAATTTTGAATTTGGAAAAAGAGGTTTCAGTTCTTATTGATGGTGGAAGGTTGATCTAAGATTTAGGTGCAAGGAAAAAAAATGCAGACATTCATATAGATTCTTTGTGTGTGAGTTGTTTTACTTCAGTGGAAATACTCTAGGGCAGAGGTAGGCAATTCCAGTCCTCGAGAGCTGCAGGCAGGTCAGGTTTTCAGGATATCCACAATGAATATGCAGGAGATAGATTTGCATACCAAGGAGGCAGTGCTTGCAAATCTATCTCCTGGACTGGGCCCAGGGGGGTATGAGTTTACCACACCTGCATACCTATATCATTGCATACCTGTTATGTCAACTTAATGACTGGGTGCACGGATCAAAGGAATACACTCCTTGGGCTACTGAGAAATATTTGTTTGCTCCATTACATCCCCACTACCTTCTCCATACATCCATAAGAAAGTTACCTCGAGCATTTAAACACCATATTTTGTTAAAACCAACGCAGGAAGTCATTTTATTATCTCGGCTACTTGAAATCTTGATTGCACTGACCTATTGCCTCTTGTAGGGAATTTGGATTTTACTCCAGGGTTCGAGCATACAATCTTTAAATGTTGGACAGCTCTGGGACTGGTCTCTGTGGCTGATCTCTTAAATCTAAAATCTTTTGCTTCCTTACAACAAACTCTGGGGATATACTCTACTGAGATATTTACTTATCTACAGGTTTCACATTATATTACTAAGCCTTTTGAAAAACAATTGTTCTCAGGACATTGCTCCTACCTTGGACCTTTTTTTTTTTTTGCCCTATCTGACCGGCCACAGACCTCAGTTTCTGGTTTATATAAGCTATTTATGAAGATTGCTCATGGGAAGACTTATGATACTAACCTTGCAAAATGGAATACGGAACATAGGGTTCGGTTACAACAGGCTGATTGATTTGTTTCCATACAGCAAATCCCATATAAGGTTCATAATGACATCCTTAGGGAGTGCCAATTCCACATCCTAACTAGAGTATACTTCTCACAGAGACAAACATTTTGTGCTGGGTGTGTTTCCTCCTCTCAGTGTCTTAAATGTGGTACACAAGATAATACATTCTCCCATGCATTCTGGCTTTGGTTAGGGGATATTGGATTAAAATTTTGATATTTCTTGAGGGGCTCATGGCGAAATCCATCATCCTGTCTCCGATGGTGGCTCTTATTGAATGTTGTGGCCCACTTACTAAATTCCAACGGAATTTAGTTTATAAAGCATGTATCATTGGTAAAGTATATTTAATGCAACATTGGGTGTTGGACCACTTACCCACCTTCACACCCTGATGGTAATGGAATCTACATGCTTGTTTTATGGCCAAATGTAAAATTGTTTCGGACTATCTGGGGGGGGGGGGGGGGGGGGGGGGTTATATTCAGTGACTTCCTTCACAGACAAAGAGTCTCATTCTCAATTATTTGAATTTATAAATACTCTGACCATAAGACTCTGGTATTTTTTGTTGGGGGGGGGGGGAGGTGTCCTGGTTGTAATCTGCTGTTCATGTTAATAATCTGATGGATTATTAACATGAACAGCAGATGAACCCAAACTCTCCACACTCATTTGACTATTGTCAATTTTACTGTTGTCATATTGCTCTCATCTTTGCTTTGTTTTCTAATTACAATAAAAACATTGAAACTAAAAGTGTGTGTCTTAAAATCTGCATTTAGACTTCCATGTCAAATAGATGTCCAAATCCCAATTTTATAAAGCCAGTATATAGATGTCTAAAACTACTGCAGTACATCCTTATGTCAAAGTGGATGGTCTGGGCAGATTTTGAGTGGGACTAGGAAGGGGCCAAAATATGAACATCCAACTCTGATTTCAGAAAGGGAAGGAACATCTTTGTCCAAAAAGATGGACATTGATTTAGACCTCATACCCTATGTGTCCAGATTACAGAAAGGTGCTCAGATTGAGCAGCTCTCAGCTGGATGGATTTTATTTATTAGGATTTATTAACCGCCTTTATGAACAGATTCACACAAGGTGGTGTATAGCAGGTCTAGTTTAACATAAAACTTATAAATTTATTAACATCATAGCAATAGTAAAATGGCCAAATATAAACATAAATACAACAAATGTGGTGAACATGGAAATATGATGTCAGTATAATACAAATAATACCATAATAGACAGAATAGAAGAATATTCATAGATATAATACGATGTCAGCATAATACCAATGAAACATCTAATAAACAAGCAATAGAACATTCAAAATAACATAGATATGTTAATGCTTTTCTAGCTAGCTAAGAGTCAATTGGGATAAATAGATGGATGGCTAAACTCAAGGCAAAATCTTTGTACAATTAAATAAGATATAAGGAATTGGCCTACGTTACAGCACGTGCAGCAAGATAGTCCAGGTGGGGAGTGTATAGTCAGTCACCATACGCATTAAAAGCTTGTGAGAAGCAGGGCTTTTTTTGAGGGGATACTCGGGGGTACTGAGTACCGGCACCTTTTCCAGTGTCTCCTAAAATTGACCCATGGACCACATGGATGACAGTTTTCCATAAATTTAACTTGTTAAAGAATGAGGGGGATAGTTCTCGGGGGAGGGGGGGGGAGACATGGACTTATTTTACAATCCAGACACTGAGTTAGATGCAGTGCATGACAAGCTGCGAATATATAATGATGATACTCATTCAAAGGCCCATTTAATAACTTGAACTGAAGTTACTACATGTAGCTGCCAAAATTACTGCACAATAGCTGCAAAACCTTTGTGTTAACTGCATCTCATTAACTGCATTCCAGATAATGAGATGCAGTCAGTTAACACCTATTGAGATGGCATCAACAGCTCTGTGGAATTTGCCATGTTGATTCTAAATGCATGGTAACTACCTCCATTTTAACGGAAGGATACATTCCCTATCTACTTCCCAATTCATTCCACATAGCACAGGTTAATAAATAAGTCTCTTATTTATGTGCAGACAAAAAAATTCTTTTGAATGTACAGTATAAAATATTCGAGCATTTATTCTTGATTTTAGTATTTTAACAAGTACTTAAAAGGGTTAACATTAATCAAAGCTCACTGTTATTTGATATGGATATTTTGTCACTTTTTCAATATCAGTTAATGCATCAGCGTTCTCTTTATTAACATAATTTTAAAGCTTCTCTTTAACTGGGTGACTCATTCCACTCACATTCAGGAGATAACATTTCTTAATTTAGACACTGGTATCATTCTTGCATAAATTTATAGTTCTTGGTTTCCATGCACCCATATTTAAATCAAAATTTATTTCAGATAGCAAGTATATTGTACAGATCTGAGTTCCAGTTATCAGCAACCAACAACCTCCAAATCTTTTCAATTCTTACAACTGGATCCTCTCAGAATCAAAACAACCCTAGGACAAATATATGGGAGAATGAGATACATTCAGGAGACCTACAAGAGGAATCTGTTATCCAGCCTTTACTTCCTACAACATGTGTTTCTCCTAAAAGATATTCCTCCCTTAAAAACTGGTATAAAAATCAGTGGCTCAACACTACCTGCTCCAACTGATGTTCAGTGGCACAACATCCAGTCAAGTTTAGGACATCTATTTGTGAGGCCCATCTTTACCCATAAAGTTGAACTGGATGGCATTGATAATTTAGTGCTAATGGGTGAAACTCTAACGGCACCAACAGCAGAGTTCTGTCCAAAAGACTGACCACACAAAATTAAGGCAGTGACAGGAGAAAGATTGTCTGGGTAATTTCCA
Source organism: Microcaecilia unicolor (assembly GCF_901765095.1). NCBI lineage: Eukaryota > Metazoa > Chordata > Amphibia > Gymnophiona > Siphonopidae > Microcaecilia > Microcaecilia unicolor. Next base: position 452,474,887 of record NC_044032.1, on the reverse strand, counting down.
AAGTTACCAAGCAAATATTTTAAATATTGACCTCATTAGAAGACAGCTGTGCAAAGATTTTTTTCACAGACACACAATGGGAAAATAATCCTTAGCATATCTAGCCCTATATGTTGAAAGCAATAAGGCTGGCTTTCAGGGACTGTTATCTGTGCAGTCACACAGTGTGCCATTGCTCTCCTCCCCCCCACTATGCCCTTCCATACCACACCTGTAGCCTACAACCTATCCAGCCAGAGTCCTGGAAGAAGCAGCACAGTGGTGTGGAGGAGCTGGGCTAGACAGCAGGTGATAAAAAGCTGTGGGGGGGGGGGATAAGGAGGTATGCGAGGGGAAAAAAGTATGTGCAAGGGGGAGACAACATGTAAGAAAAGTGGGGGGGGGGAATATGGAGGATGAGGAAGAGAAGGGTAAAAGGAATGTGAAGTGAGTACAAGAGGGTTGGGAAGTTTCTGATAGAGAGGCACAAAAGTAGGCAAAGAGCACAAGGGAGTGGGAGTGAGTGCAGAGGGGCAGGGATAGTACAAGGTGGAGGAAAAGGCAGAAAAGAACATGAGAAGGAGAGGAGGAGACAACACCCCAGGCCAACCTATCCCAACACACATGCATTCTCTCTGACACCAGGGCTGTGGAGTCGTTACACCAAACTTTCATCTGATTCCGACACTTCTACTTTTCTATATCCAATTCCGACTGACTTCTACAAATATTAGGCTTTACATTTTTTGTCCTGATTTAAAGTACTGGTAAATATTATATTTACCAGTACTTTAGATCCAGGACAAAAATAAATACATTTCTCTCTCTCTCTCTCTATGTATATATACATACATGTAAAGATATATATAGATAGATAGACGGATAGATATAGAGGGAGAGAGAGAGAGAGAGAGAATGGCTCCTAGCCGGTTAAATAGCACTTAACCAGCTATCCAGCAATATTCAGTGGGGGATAGCAGACTATCTCCTGCTGAATACTGCCAGTCAGCGCTTAGCGGATAGCCTGTTATATCGTGCGATATAGTTGGCTAACCTCCTATATTCGGTGCATCGCCGGCTAAGTTTGACAGCCAAATTAGGCCACCAAGATAGCTGGAATATCTTTGGCCAGTTTAAACTTAACTGGCAAGTGCTGAATATCAGCTTGGCCGGTTAAATTTAAACCAGCCAAATAACACCTTGACATTCAATGCCAGTCATGGTAAACAGCCTGGGCATTGAATATCTGGGCTTAGTGCCAACCACGGAAGGCAGCCCGGTTACCTCCCATGGTCTGAATAAAGGGCCCAGTAAGACATTATTAAGATGGACTTGGGAAAATCCACTGTTTATTTCTAGGTGAAGCAGCATAAAGTCTGTTTTATTGTTCTGGGATCTTGCCAGGTACTTGTGATCTGGATTGGCCACTGTTGAAACAGGATACTGGGCTCTTGATGGACTTTCAGTCTGTCCCAGTATGGCAACACTTACATTCTTATGCTTACAAACCCACCAAAATCAGGTATTGCTTTGATGTAAAAAAATAAAACAAAACAAAACTATGTTAAATTTGACATGGTTTTAACTTCGCCTTTAGAGCAGAATCTTTACTTCAGCCTAGGAGCAACAGAGTCATCTGAGGTGAAGTGCAGTACTTCACCTCAGAGGACTTGTGGCCCAAATAAGCCAAAACTGGTCCAGGACATTCCCGGACCGGGCACCCAGCACAGAGATGCTTTTGCCCAGAAAGCCTCCATACTGCCAGATCTCCCCGGACCAATACACTTACTTGGTCTTGGGAGGTTGTCTAATGACATCCTTTTCCTGCCAAAAAGTGGAAATAGCCAACCAGAATGTCCAGGATGACCAAAGTTTACTTCCAAAATAGATAGCTGATCAAATAACCCAACACGGCCGAACTACCATGACAGCATCCTTTATAACAGCCTGGCTGTTATGTGCCTTTAAGGATGCTGTCATAGTAGTTCTATAAGATTGCACATTTTGTATGCTGACTTGGAAGATACCCCTGACAAAGACTATGTTGGTCGAAACACGGCCATGTTGGGTTATTTAATCAGCTATCTATTTTGGAAATAAATGCACTCTCGATGTCGCTGCTTCCCTTGACGTCGCCAACCTCGGTACCGATGTCGATGCCGTCAAAGGACGGGACTGATCAGCAAAACGTTTCTCACGTTGAGCCTCCCGAGCCACTTGGGTCTGTTTCTTCTTCAAAAGACACAGCTTACAGGCAGCTGGCAGATGGTCGGGCCCAATGCACTGGAGACACCACGCGTGGGGGTCGATACCCGAGATGGTCCGGTTGCAGCGAGTACAACGTTAGAAGCCGCTGGAAGTCCTCAATGACATGGATGGAAAAACAGTGGCTGCAAAATTGAAAGACTCGATCGTGCCAAATAAAAGGCACAAAAATAAATGATCTGGCCGAGCAGCCTAAAGGGCAGTCGCGACGAAAAAAGAAGGAAACTTAAAAAGGTGAAGAAAAAACTAATAAAATAATGGAAAAAAACTACTTTTTTTATATTTGAGAAAAATACTACAACTTTAAGAAGAAAAGGGAAAAAGGGGAGCGGTAAACGCTGAGTCCAAGTCTCCTGAGCCGAAAAGATCACAGTCGAAGAAAAGAAGTATCACTCCAGATTGCGGATCAAAAGAACTGAGGGACTCACGCTTGTGGCGTGGGCGGGAAGCCATTTGCACATGCGCGGTGCACTCAGCCCACGTGACAGAGCGTTCAAGAGACTTCTTCGTTTGCTCTCAAGTTTTTTTCTGGTCTCCTGGGCTGTTGCGGACGACGACCCAATAGTGAGAATTATCAGCCTGCTTGTCCTCGGAGAACATGCAGTTTAGGTGGGATGTGAGGTCTGCTATGAAGCGGTCAGGGGCGGATTTCATTAGGTAGTTGGGCCAGGTATCTAGTTTGCAGTGAGTGTTGGAGAACCTGCTGATCGCCTGTGCAACTGCATAGACGGTAAGGAGGGCGAATTTTAACCAGGTTCGGTCGGCCGGGTATTCTCCCGTGGTTAGTCACTTCTCCAATCTGTTTCAGAATCCCCTTATGCATTACACCTTTCCAACCTCCCATCCTCCTCCCCCCTCCTCTGGTACCCACCTATCCACCCAGGTCTCTGGCTGCACTGTACCCCCAACCCTTGCCATCTTCCGCTTCCTTCTCCTTGAAGGAACACAGATTTTTTTTAAACAAATTTTTCTTAGGTTAAACTGTTAGGACTCCTAGCTTAAGTGTTTATAAATGTAAATGTAGGTGTTTATTGTACAGATAATTGAGGATTTTCTGAGGAAACAAACTGAAAACTGGTGTTCATCTATGTTTCTTCATGACAAGTACTATTGCTTGGTATTTTTCCTCTGGAATCAAATATGCATGCTTGCCTTTTCTGTGCCAACAACTAAGTGAGACAAAAAACTTGAATAGAGGGTATAAAAAACACTAGGGGAAGAGTAAGCAAGAGATAGGACAAGTCACGCCCAAAAGTAGCCCAACAATAGCTATGTAAGGGAAGGGAAGGAGATACCCCGCTCCTCACATAGTTATTTTTGGTGCTGGGCTACTTTTGGGCATAAGTACATAAGTACATAAGTAGTGCCATACTGGGAAAGACCAAAGGTCCATCTAGCCCAGCATCCTGTCACCGACAGTGGCCAATCCAGGTCAAGGGCACCTGGCACGCTCCCCAAACGTAAAAACATTCCAGACAAGTTATACCTAAAAATGCGGAATTTTTCCAAGTCCATTTAATAACGGTCTATGGACTTGTCCTTTAGGAATCTATCTAACCCCTTTTTAAACTCCGTCAAGCTAACTGCCCGTACCACGTTCTCCGGCAACGAATTCCAGAGTCTAATTACACGTTGGGTGAAGAAAAATTTTCTCCGATTCGTTTTAAATTTACCACACTGTAGCTTCAACTCATGCCCTCTAGTCCTAGTATTTTTGGATAGCGTGAACAGTCGCTTCACATCCACCCGATCCATTCCACTCATTATTTTATACACTTCTATCATATCTCCCCTCAGCCGTCTCTTCTCCAAGCTGAAAAGCCCTAGCCTTCTCAGCCTCTCTTCATAGGAAAGTCGTCCCATCCCCACTATCATTTTCGTCGCCCTTCGCTGTACCTTTTCCAATTCTACTATATCTTTTTTGAGATACGGAGACCAGTACTGAACACAATACTCCAGGTGCGGTCGCACCATGGAGCGATACAACGGCATTATAACATCCGCACACCTGGACTCCATACCCTTCCTAATAACACCCAACATTCTATTCGCTTTCCTAGCCGCAGCAGCACACTGAGCAGAAGGTTTCAGCGTATCATCGACGACGACACCCAGATCCCTTTCTTGATCCGTAACTCCTAACGCGGAACCTTGCAAGACGTAGCTATAATTCGGGTTCCTCTTACCCACATGCATCACTTTGCACTTGTCAACATTGAACTTCATCTGCCACTTGCACGCCCATTCTCCCAGTCTCGCAAGGTCCTCCTGTAATCGTTCACATTCCTCCTGCGACTTGACGACCCTGAATAATTTTGTGTCATCGGCGAATTTAATTACCTCACTAGTTATTCCCATCTCTAGGTCATTTATAAATACATTAAAAAGCAACGGACCCAGCACAGACCCCTGCGGGACCCCACTAACTACCCTCCTCCACTGAGAATACTGGCCACGCAATCCTACTCTCTGCTTCCTATCTTTCAACCAGTTCTTAATCCATAATAATACCCTACCTCCGATTCCATGACTCTGCAATTTCTTCAGGAGTCTTTCGTGCGGCACTTTGTCAAACGCCTTCTGAAAATCCAGATATACAATATCAACCGGCTCCCCATTGTCCACATGTTTGCTTACCCCCTCAAAAAAATGCATTAGATTGGTGAGGCAAGACTTCCCTTCACTAAATCCGTGCTGACTTTGTCTCATCAGTCCATGTTTTTGTATATGCTCTGCAATTTTATTCTTAATAATAGCCTCCACCATCTTGCCCGGCATGACTTAGGCTGGAAAAAATTTCACAATCTGGCAATTCTGCTGGCAGTTGGGAGAGGAGCTGAAGACACTGAAGAGTGAGGACATTTGTGAGAGAGCTCTGAATGTGTGATAGATTTCAGAGCCAAAGAGTGTTAGATTTTCCTCAAAGGCCTACCTACTGATTGGTCGATGATCAGAAGCAAACGCAGGTGCTAGAGGCTCTTAACGCCATACTAGCACCTGCGTTTGCTACCGCCCCATGATCAGAGCCCCCGAGCATGTGAAACAATGCGCTTGCGGGCTCTGAACGCAAATAGCATGTAAATGCATGCAAAACAGGGCTCTTAGTGCAAGTGACATGCAAATGCATGCTAAACCTATTCATCCCCAATTATCAGCGACCAGCATGCCAAAGATTGGCTTGCTGGCTGCAGCAAACCCTACGCCAGCTCAGAGCTGGCGTTAAGGTTTGCAGACCATTGGGGAGGAATGGTGAGCCCTCTCCAGCATGCATTTGAATGCTAGCATGCATCCATTCCCCCTAATGAAGCACCCCCCCCCCCCCCCCAGTAACAGATAACCCGACCAACAACCCCCCCCCCCCCCAGTGACAGGGGGCTGGGGGGGATAGGGATCTGGTAGATCTCCAGTCCCCCCTAACCCCTCCCCCCAGCATTGGCAAGAAGTCCCTGGTGGCCCAGTGGGCCGCAGTCAATCCCCCCACCCCCTACCTTGGGTTGGAGGAGGGAGGTGGTCTCCCTCCTTGTCCTTCGGCGCTGCCTGCTAAATGGCAGCGCCCAGCCCTGCCCAGTGTATCCTGGGATGCGCTGTGCAGGGTTTACACCATATAGTGTGAAGCCCCGCCCAGCGCCAACCCAGGATACACTTGACAGGGCTCACTATTCCTCCCCAATGGTCTGCAAACCCTAACGCCAACTCCGAACTAGCGTAGGGTTTGCCACGGCCAGCGTGCCAATCTTTGGCGCGCTGGTCGCTGATCATTGGGGATGAATAGGTTTAGCATGCATTTGCATGCTACTTGTGCTAAGAATATCCTTTGGCTAGGGTATACAGTGAAGAGTACAGGTGAATTATTTAGGGTTGCAAAATTAACATTTATTTTCTAAGCTAGAAAGTCCCAGTAATCCCTATGCACTAGCTAGAGCTCTTCCTGGTGTTAGATAGGAAGAAAGTTTCGCTTATTGATTTGCTTTAAAATTAAAAGGCAGTAGTTCCGAAGCTGGAAAAAAAAAGAACCTGAGCTCCAACAGTAAAGCAAGGTGAAGAAAAGAAGCACAAAGGCAGACCAAAGTAACTTCCACATACAGCAAAGAAAGGACATTGAGAAGTCACTGGGTTTAGTAAAACTTGCTTTTTCTGGGGACTGGTTCTAGGTATCTGCACCTGAAAAACATAAAATAGATCACAAAGAATCAATTCTTAAGACACACATAACGAAAGAAAGTTATAACTATAAAGTAAAAGAAAGAAAGATAGATAACTTGGTCCAATACTTATCTGATGGTTTCACTGTTTCAGAGTAATAACATATCTGATGGTTTCACTGTTGTTCCAAGTGGTATTACTGTACCTGTTAAAAAAAATTTAAACTGCCAGTTAAATTGTTATACATCAAGAACCAATTTTGTTAACGAACACATTTTCTATACCTCAATAAAGTAACTTATATTTACCATCTGTCTGGTTACTGGGTCTCAAAATCCTTTTAGTTACCATTCCTTTCCATAGTTTAGAACTTTGGAGACAAGGTTAGTTTAATTGTCTCTGAGCTCAGGGGTGAGCTGTGAGCTTGAGGTAACATAGTAAATGACGGCAGATAAAGACCTGAACGGTCCATCCAGTCTGCCCAACAAGATAAAGTAATTTTACATGGTATATAATACTTTATATGTATACCCGAGTTTGATTTGTCCTTGCCATACTCAGGGCATGGACCATAGAAGTCTGCCCAGCACTGTTCTTGTACTAAAAGTTCTGAAGCTAACGTCGAAGCCCCTTAAACACTCCAGCCCATCCATATCTATTCAGTTACAATCAGGGCGTAAACCATAGAAATCTGCCCAGCACTGGTTTTGCTTCCCAATTACCGGCGTTGCCACCCATCTCTGCTAAGATTCCATAGATCCATTCCTTCTAAACAGGATTCCTTTGTGTTTATCCCATGCATGTTTGAATTCCATTACCATTTTCATCTCCACCACCTCCCACGGGAGGGTATTCCATGTATCTACCACCCTTTCCATGAAAAAATACTTCCTGATATTACTCCTGAGTCTGCCCCCCCCCCCCCCCTTCAACTTCAATTTACGTCCTCTAGTTCTACCACCTTCCTGTCTCTGGGTTTGTTTGTGGATTAATACCTTTCAAATATTTGAAAGTCTGCATCATGTCACCCGTTTCTCCTTTCCACCAAGGTATACATGTTCAGGTCGGCAAGTCTCTCCTCGTACCGGCCATGGGTAATAGTAAAGTTTGCAGGGCCCTGTGAGACTCAGCAGCTACATATGTATCTTCCTTCCTGTCAGTGAATATGCCAATTCCTGCATATGCTGACAGACAAGAAGACATTTACACCCAATGCAACAAACCACTGCAGATTACCCTGGCAGGGTGTACAGTTTACTTTTTTTAGTCTTAGTATTTTTTATTAATTTTGTTGCAAAGAACAATAACAGATAACAGTAATAGTAATACAATACAATGCAAAGAACTATAAAGTTTAGATTCAACATTAGGAGCTTAAAGAAGACAAAGAAAAAGAGGGAGAAAGAAGGAGTCCCCCCCACCAAAAAAACCCACTGAGGATTTAAGACAATTCATGCATATATCACAATTGTTAGCAATAGGAACACTTCTCATTTTACTTCTTTAAAGTAAGACAACAAAGGAGACCATTTTTCTTATATAAGATAAAACGAGGTGATTTTTTTTTTTAGCAAAATACATTTCATATTTATACGTTTGAAAGAATAAGTTCCACCACTCTTGGTAAGTGACTTGGTGCAGAGCTTTCCAATGCGAAAAAACTACCTTTGAGGCTAAAGTACACATGGTATTAACAAGCATACATTCATTAGACTTTAATAGGTTTCTAAAACATTGATCCTTAAGTAACACATATTTATACAATATTGGACCAGTAAGATGGAATACATCTATTAAAATAAGCCATATATCTTTCCAGAATGTTTGAATACATATACATTCAAATGTAAGATGTTTAATAGTGCCTTGTTGGGTATGGCAGGACAGCGAATGCTACATACCTGTAGAAGGTATTCTCCGAGGACAGCAGGCTGATTGTTCTCACTGATGGGTGACGTCCACGGCAGCCCCTCCAATCCTGACACTTTTCTAGCAAAGTCCTTTGCTAGTCCTCGCGCGCCGATGCGCACCGCGCATGCGCAGCCGTCTTCCCACCCGAACCGGCTTGTGCCGGCCAGTCTCATATGTAGCAAGACAAAGACAAGGGAAGACACAACTCCAAAGGGGAGGCGGGCAGGTTTGTGAGAACAATCAGCCTGTTGTCCTCGGAGAATACCTTCTACAGGTATGTAGCATTCGCTTTCTCCGAGGACAAGCAGGCTTCTTGTTCTCACTGATGGGGCATCCCTAGCCCCCAGGCTCACTCAAAACAACAAAGATGGTCAATTGGGCCTCGCAACGACGAGGACATAACTGAGATTGACCTAACAATTTATCCAACTAACTGAGAGTGCAGCCTGGAACAGAACAAACATGGGCCTAGGGGGGTGGAGTTGGATTCTAAACCCCGAACAGATTCTGAAGCACTGACTGCCCGAACCGACTGTCGCGTCGGGTATCCTGCTGCAGGCAGTAATGAGATGTGAATGTGTGGACAGATGACCACGTCGCAGCTTTGCAAATCTCTTCAATAGTGGCTGACTTCAAGTGGGCCACTGACGCAGCCATGGCTCTAACATTTTGAGCCGTGACATGACCCTCAAGAGCCAGCCCAGCCTGGGCGTAAGTGAAGGAAATGCAATCCGCTAGCCAATTGGATATGGTGCGTTTCCCCACAGCCACTCCCCTCCTGTTGGGATCAAAAGAAACAAACAATTGGGCGGACTGTCTGTTGGGCTGTGTCCGCTCCAGATAGAAGGCCAATGCTCTCTTGCAGTCCAATGTGTGCAGCTGACGTTCAGCAGGGCAGGAATGAGGACGGGGAAAGAATGTTGGCAAGACAATTGACTGGTTCAGATGGAACTCTGACACAACCTTTGGCAAGAACTTAGGGTGAGTGCGGAGGACTACTCTGTTATGATGAAATTTGGTGTAAGGGGCCTGGGCTACCAGGGCCTGAAGCTCACTGACTCTACGAGCTGAAGTAACTGCCACCAAGAAAATGATCTTCCAGGTCAAGTACTTCAGATGGCAGGAATTCAGTGGCTCAAAAGGAGGTTTCATCAGCTGGGTGAGAACGACATTGAGATCCCATGACACTGTAGGAGGCTTGACAGAGGGCTTTGACAAAAGCAAACCTCTCATGAAGCGAACAACTAAAGGCTGTCCCGAGATCGGCTTACCTTCCACACGGTAATGGTATGCACTGATTGCACTAAGGTGAACCCTTACGGAGTTGGTCTTGAGACCAGACTCAGACAAGTGCAGAAGGTATTCAAGCAGGGTCTGTGTAGGACAAGAGCGAGGATCTAGGGCCTTGCTGTCACACCAGACGGCAAACCTCCTCCATAGAAAGAAGTAACTCCTCTTAGTGGAATCTTTCCTGGAAGCAAGCAAGATACGGGAGACACCCTCTGACAGACCCAAAGAGGCAAAGTCTACGCTCTCAACATCCAGGCCGTGAGAGCCAGGGACCGGAGGTTGGGATGCAGAAGCGCCCCTTCGTCCTGTGTGATGAGGGTCGGAAAACACTCCAATCTCCACGGTTCTTCGGAGGACAACTCCAGAAGAAGAGGGAACCAGATCTGATGCGGCCAAAAAGGAGCAATCAGAATCATGGTGCCTCGATCTTGCTTGAGTTTCAACAAAGTCTTCCCCACCAGAGGTATGGGAGGATAAGCATACAGCAGACCCTCCCCCCAGTCCAGGAGGAAGGCATCCGATGCTAGTCTGCCGTGGGCCTGAAGCCTGGAACAGAACTGAGGGACTTTGTGGTTGGCTCGAGATGTGAAGAGATCTATCAAGGGGGTGCCCCACACCTGGAAGATCTGTCGCACTACACGGGAATTGAGCGACCACTCGTGAGGTTGCATAATCCTGCTCAACCTGTCGGCCAGACTGTTGTTTACGCCTGCCAGATATGTGGCTTGGAGCACCATGCCGTGACGGCGAGCCCAGAGCCACATGCTGACGGCTTCCTGACACAGGGGGCGAGATTCGGTGCCCCCTTGCTTGTTGATGTAATAGATGGCAACCTGGTTGTCTGTCTGAATTTGGATAATTTGGTGGGACAGCCAATCTCTGAAAGCCTTCAGAGCGTTCTAGACCGCTCGTAACTCCAGGAGATTGATCTGCAGATCGCGTTCCTGGAGGGACCAGCTTCCTTGGGTGTGAAGCCCATCGACATGAGCTTCCCACCCCAGGAGAGACGCATCCGTTGTCAGCACTTTTTGTGGCTGAGGAATTTGGAAAGGACGTCCCAGAGTCAAATTGGACCAAATCGTCCACCAATACAGGGATTTGAGAAAACTCGTGGACAGGTGGATCACGTCTTCCAGATCCCCAGCAGCCTGAAACCACTGGGAAGCTAGGGTCCATTGGGCAGATCTCATGTGAAGGCGGGCCATGGAAGTCACATGGAGGCCATGTGGCCCAGCAATCTCAACATCTGCCGAGCCGTGATCTGCTATGACGCTCGACGAGGGACAACAAGTTGTTAGCCCTCGTCTCTGGGAGATAGGCGCGAGCCGTCCGAGAACCCAGCAGAGCTCCTATGAATTCGAGTTTCTGCACTGGGAGAAAGTGGGACTTTGGATAATTTATCACAAACCCCAGTAGCTCCAGGAGGCGAATAGTCATCTGCATGGACTGCAGAGCTCCTGCCTCGGATGTGTTCTTCACCAGCCAATCGTCGAGATATGGGAACACGTGTACCCCCAGTCTGCGAAGTGCCGCTGCTACTACAGCCAAGCACTTCGTGAACACTCTGGGCGCAGAGGCGAGCCCAAAGGGTAGCACACAGTACTGGAAGTGACGTGTGCCCAGCTGAAATCGCAGATACTGTCTGTGAGCTGGCAGTATCGGGATGTGTGTGTAGGCGTCCTTCAAGTCCAGAGAGCATAGCCAATCGTTTTCCTGAATCATGGGGAGAAGGGTGCCCAGGGAAAGCATCCTGAACTTTTCTTTGACCAGATACTTGTTCAGGGCCCTTAGGTCTAGGATGGGACGCATCCCCCCTGTTTTCTTTTCCACAAGAAAGTACCTGGAATAGAATCCCAGCCCTTCTTGCCCGGATGGCACGGGCTCGACCGCATTGGCGCTGAGAAGGGCGGAGAGTTCCTCTGCAAGTACCTGCTTGTGCTGGAAGCTGTAAGACTGAGCTCCCGGTGGACAATTTGGAGGTTTTGAGGCCAAATTGAGGGTGTATCCTTGCCGGACTATTTGGAGAACCCACTGATCGGAGGTTATGAGAGGCCACCTTTGGTGAAAAGCTTTCAACCTCCCTCCGACTGGCAGGTTGCCCGGCACTGACACTTGGATGTCGGCTATGCTCTGCTGGAGCCAGTCAAAAGCTCGTCCCTTGCTTTTGCTGGGGAGCCGAGGGGCCTTGCTGAGGCGCACGCTGCTGACGAGAGCACGCGCGCTGGGGCTTAGCCTGGGCCGCAGGCTGTCGAGAAGGAGGATTGTACCTACGCTTGCCAGAAGAGTAGGGAACAGTCTTCCTTCCCCCAAAAAATCTTCTACCTGTAGAGGTAGAGGTAGAGGCTGAAGGCTGCCAGCGGGAGAACTTGTCGAAAGCGGTATCCCGCTGGTGGAGCTGCTCTACCACCTGCTCGACTTTCTCTCCAAAAATATTATCCGCACGGCAAGGCGAGTCCGTAATCCGCTGCTGGATTCTATTCTCCAGGTCGGAGGCATGCAGCCATGAGAGTCTGCGCATCACCACACCTTGAACAGCGGCCCTGGACGCAACATCAAAGGTGTCATACACCCCTCTGGCCAGGAATTTTCTGCATGCCTTCAGCTGCCTGACCACCTCCTGAAATGGCTTGGCTTGCTCAGGGGGGAGCTTGTCCACCAAGCCCGCCAACTGCCGCACATTGTTCCGCATGTGTATGCTCGTGTAGAGCTGGTAGGACTGAATTTTGGCCACGAGCATAGAAGAATGGTAGGCCTTCCTCCCAAAGGAGTCCAAGGTTCTAGAGTCCTTGCCCGGGGGCGCCGAAGCATGCTCCCTAGAACTCTTGGCCTTCTTTAGGGCCAAATCCACAACTCCAGAGTCGTGAGGCAACTGAGTGCGCATCAGCTCTGGGTCCCCATGGATCCGGTACTGGGACTCGATCTTCTTGGGAATGTGGGGATTAGTTAGAGGCTTGGTCCAGTTCGCCAGCAATGTCTTTTTTAGGACATGATGCATGGGTACTGTGGACGCTTCCTTAGGTGGAGAAGGATAGTCCAGGAGCTCAAACATTTCAGCCCTGGGCTCGTCCTCCACAACCACCGGGAAGGGGATGGCCGTAGACATCTCCCGGACAAAGGAAGCGAAAGACAGGCTCTCGGGAGGAGAAAGCTGCCTTTCAGGAGAGGGAGTGGGATCAGAAGGAAAACCCTCAGACTCCTCGTCAGAGAAATATCTGATGTCCTCTTCCTCTTCCCACGAGGCCTCACCATCAGTGTCAGACACAAGTTCACGGACCTGTGTCTGCAGCCGTGCCCGGCTCGACTCCGTGGAACCACGGCCATGGTGGGAGCGTCGAGAGGTAGACTCCCTCGCCCGCACCGGTGAAGCTCCCTCCGCCGACGTAGTCGGGGAGCCTTCCTGGGAGGCTACCACAGTCGGTACCGCAAGCAGCACCGATGTCGGAGACCTCACCCTGGGCAATGGGCCAGCCGGCGCCTCGCTCGACGGTACCGGAGGTGCAAGCACCCCCGGTACCGGAGGGGTAGGGCGCAACAGCTCTCCCAGGATCTCTGGGAGAATGGCCCGGAGACTCTCGTTCAGAGCGGCTGTGGAAAAAGGCATGGAAGCCGATGCAGGTGTCGATGTCAGAGTCTGTTCCGGGCGTGGAGGCTGTTCCGGGCTGTCCAAAGGGGAGCGCATCGACACCTCTTGAACAGAGGGCGAGCGGTCCTCTCGGTGCCGATGCCTACTGGGTGCCGACTCCCTCGGCGACCCAGAGCTCTCGGTGCCGACACGGGAAGGGGACCGGTGACGATGCTTCTTCGACTTCTTGGGACGAAGCATGTCACCGGAGCTTCCCGGTACCGATGAGGAGGACGTAGAATCCAGCCGTCGCTTCCTCGGGGCCGAGGCCGAAGGAGGTCGGTCTCGGGGGGGGGGCTGTACCGCAGGAGCCCTCAGGGTAGGGGGAGACCCACCCGAAGGCTCACCGCCACCAGCAGGGGAATGGACAGCCCTCACCTGCACTCCAGATGAAGCACCACCGTCCGACGACATCAGCAGACGAGAAGGTCTCGGTACCACCGACGCCGACGCAGCCCTCCGATGTCTCGGCCCCGATGCAGAGGGTCGATGCCTCAATGCAATCGGGGGCGAGGATGAAGGTCCGGGCGCCGACGACGTCGAAGCAGTCGATACTCCCGGTGCCGATGCCGACGAAGAGCCTGAGAACAAAACGTTCCACTGGGCCAATCTCGCTACCTGAGTCCGCTTTTGCAAAAGAGAACACAGACTACAGGCCTGCGGGCGGTACCCAGCCCCCAGACACTGAAGACACGACGCGTGCCTGTCAGTGAGCGAGATTACCCGGGCGCACTGGGTGCACTTCTTGAAGCCGCTGGAAGACTTCGATGTCATGGGCGGAAAAATCACGCCGGCAAGATCAAAACTCGAAATGGCGAAAACGGCACCACAAAAAAGGGGGAAGAAAAACTTCGAACTGAGGCCTAAATAGGGCCTACCCCGACGACGAAAGAAAACTTACCGGGGCAAAACTAGAGATACAGGAAGGGGAACAGACCGAAAAGGTCTCCTTCCGAACACCTTTTTTTTTTTTTAAGCGAAGTCAAAAACGACGCGCGAGGTCAACTTTCGGGGCGCGAACGGTGAAACACAACCGTACCGAGCGCGGACAAAAGAAGACTGGCCGGCACGAGCCGGTTCGGGCGGGAAGACGGCCACGCATGCGCGGTGCGCATCGGCGCGCGAGGACTAGCAAAGGACTTTGCTAGAAAAGTGTTCCGATTGGAGAGGCTGCCGTGGACGTCACCCATCAGTGAGAACAAGCAGCCTGCTTGTCCTCGGAGAACAACATAAATTAGAGATATGAGGGTCAATTAAGTGTGACCTGAGAGGTGTCCATAGGGATCTATGTGCAAAGAAATAAAGAGATTGTGTTATCGAAGAAGATCTGGAACATTTAAATAGTGAACTCCATATCTGTTCACAATTTTTATCTGTAATAGATTGCTGAATATCCTCTTCCCAGCATCTACGCAAGCCCATACATTTAATAAGGGATGATAAAAGTATAAATATGGGATGCAACATGCCTTGCAGACTGAAGTCTCTTAGTTATATCAATGAACTCAGGAGTATGATGCATCCTGTGAATTTGTAAGTTGCTTTTTTAAAACATTGAACTGAGCTGTAGCCATTGATAAAATTGAGTATCTAATAAAGAAAATTCGACCTTCATAGCTGAAAATGGTTTCCAAGTGTGATTGTTCAGGTCGATAAAATTGTTAAGATCCCATATACCTATGCGTTGCCAATGTGACCAGGAGACTTGTTTTTTATTAATTGTAAATTTAGGATTATTCCATATAGGCATATATGTGGTAGAAGACCAAGGAATGCTTAGTTGCTTATCAAAAGAGGATATTAATTTATGAGTAGTATTGATAATGGGATTAGAAGCAATATCTTTAGGAAGATGCATACCAATTAAATACAAGTGTATTAATGGATCTATAATGGATTGCTCCAATAGTACCCATCTAGGTGAGGAAGCAATATTAGAGGGAGCAACCCATGCTAATCCTTGACGAATAATAAACGCTTTATGATAAGATAAGAGATCAGGAAATCTTACCCCTCCCTGCAATTTAGGTAATTTTAACTTACCTAAGGAAATTCTGGGTGACTTAAGATTCCACAGAAAATTAGAGATTAATTTTTCCAACTTTTTATTAAAAAAAGTAGGAAAAAGGAGAGGAATCATACTCAAAGCATATGTAATTTTAGGAACTATCATAATTTTGATAGTGTCAAGTCTGCCCCACCAGGTTAAATTGAGTGGAGACCAAGATGAGAGAGAATTTTCAACCTTAGCTATAATTTTATCAGAATTGATTTTGATGGTAGTAGGGAGATCCCTATAAAAAAAATACCCAAGTATTTAATAGAGGATATAACCCATTTAAGGAGATAACCTGGAATAGTAAAATGAATACAGATATCATTTAAAGGCATCAATTCAGTTTTATCCCAATTAATTTTATAGCCAGATAACCTTGAAAAATGAGAAATTAGCTTAATAAGTGCTTTCATAGATGTATGTGGTTTAGCAAGATATAACATTATATCATCTGCATATGCTGAAAGCTTGAACTCCTCCCTACTCATGGGAATACAAACAACATCATTTGAATTTCGGATAGCTACCAAAAGGGGCTCGAGCCAAATTGAATAGTAGAGGAAATATAGGGCAACCTTGTCTGGTGCCTCTATGTAATATAAATGGAGCAGAAAGCTCACCATTAGCTGTAATTCGTGCAGTTGGTAATGAATACAATATGTGTACCATGTGTAGGAAGGGTTCAGGGAAACTAAAATGTCTGAGTACATTAAACAAGTATTTCCACTCCACCCGGTCAAAGGCTTTTTCAGCATCTAGGGAAACAGATAGGATAGGGTAATCTATAGACCGAACGGAGTGGATAAGATGACACAATAATCTTGTGTTATCAGTACCATATCTGAGTTTTACGAAACCAGCTTGATCTCTATGTATGAGTGATTGGATAATGGTCTCCATTCTGCAGCACAATAGCTTTGAATAATTTTTGTAGTCTATATTTAGCAAGGAGATCGGTCTATAATTCTGCACAAGGGTACAATCTCTATTAGGTTTAGGAAGCACTACAATGTTGGCGTCCAAAAAATGGCCTGGAGATAATGAATCTAGTAAAGCTTGATAATAAGACATCAAATGAGTTGAGATAGAAGCAGAGAATGATTTATAAAATTCCACTGCAGCCCATCAGGACCTGGTGCTTTTGATGAAGGCAATATTTTGATTGCAGAGATTATCTCTTTATGAGAAATGGGTTGATTAAGTTGACATATTTGTTGCTCAGAGAGCCGAGGAAGATTTAATGATGAAAGAAATTTAGAAATTTCAGAATCATGAGCTATACATTCTGAAGAATATAATGATGTATAAAATGATTCAAAAGCTTTGAGTATTTGAGAAGAAGAAGTCAAGGAAGCTCCTGCAGGCGATAGAATTTCAGCTATGCGTTGCTTTGTTCGTTTGCCTTTAAGACTGGATGCTAGTAATTTACCAGCTTTGTTGGAATCTGTATAATATGTAGCATTTTGTATAAAAGTGATGATACTGGTAATGCTTGACAAAATGGAGTTGTACTGCATTTTAAGGAGCCTGAGTTTTTGAAGTGTAGACTTAGATGTTGATGTGTACAAAGTAATTTCAAGATGGCAAATTTCTTCCTCTAGTTTAGTAATTTTAGCATTGATGGTTTTGCGAAGATGAGATGTATAGCTAATTATTTCACCTCTTAGCCATGTCTTAAATGCTTCCCACATTGTTATATATGATGGTACAGAGTCTTTGTTATTAGCAAAGAATTCAGATGCTTTTTGGGAAATGTGTTGCAGAAATGCTGAATCCGAGAGCAGAGAAGTATTGAGTCTCCAAAAAGAAGATTTTGTTTTATTAGACCAATTGAAATCAAAAGATATTGCTGCATGATCAGAGATTGATATTTCATGTATCTGTGCAGCAGATAGCATAGGGATCAGGTCTTTAGTGCCCAAAAAATAGTCAATTCTTGAATAAGTTTGGTGTGGGGCGGAGAAAAAGGAACAGTCTCTAGACGTTAGATAGGCTAATCTCCATAAATCAGACCATGCATTGGATTGCATTACTATTCAGTGAGTTTCGAACTTTGAGTTCAGTTTGAAGATCTGTCCATATAAGGATCAATTGGAAAATTAAGTCTCCTCCAATTATAGTGTGGCAAGTAAGATAATTTGATCCAGAGGTATTCATTTTTTGGAAAAATTAGGATCATCAATATTTGGAGCATAAACATTGATTAATATTATAGGTTTGCCCTCTAAAGATTCTTCCAACCTAGACCATTTGCCTTCATTATCATTAATATGGGAAATTAGTTGGAAGGGCAAGGATTTACTAATAAATGTGATAACGCCATTTTACGACCATTTGCTGGACTTATAAAGCATTGATCAAACCATTTACCTAGAAGTTTGGAACCTTCTTGTGCATCTAGATGAGTTTCTTGCAAGAAACAAATAACAGAATTTTTCTTTTTCAGGTAAAGTAGGAGTTTCTTATGCTTGATGGGATTAGTGATCCCTTTAATATTAAGGGATAATATCCATAGTTTCATCATTGATAATATATAAGCTCTGCATCCAGTTAAACAGTTCAATCTAACTATATAAACGAGAGGTGACTGACTCACCCGCAAATGCACAGTAGAGACTTCCCTCTCTGTCCCTCCCCCGCGTCAAGACGTGATGACGTCAGAGGACGGAACAGAGAGGGAAAGGAACGCTGCACTGGAGGCGAGCTGATAAGAGGACTCACAGGAGGGAAAGGAACGCTGCACTGGAGGCGAGCTGACGAGAGAACTCACAGAAGGTAACGAAAGCAGAGGAGAGTTGATGGACATGGGGGCAGGGAAGGGGAGGGGATGGAAGGGGAGAGAGGACAGTTATTGGACATGGAGGGAGGGCAGGGGAGAGAGGAGGGTTGCTGGACATGGGGGGAGGGTAGGGGAGAGGACGGTTGCTGGGCATGGGTGGAGGGTAGGGGAGAGAGGAGGGTTGGTGGACATGGGTGGATGGAGGGGAGGGGAGGCCAGGAGAGAGAAGAGGGTTGCTGGACATGGATGCATGGAGGGGAGGGGAGGTCAGGGGAGAGAAGAGGGTTGCTGGACATGGATGCATGGAGGGGAGGGGAGGTCAGGAGAGAGAAGAGGGTTGCTGCACATGGATGGATGGAGGGGAGGGCAGGTCAGGGGAGAGAAAAGGGTTGCTGCACATGGATGGATGGAGGAGAGGGCAGGGAGAGAGCAGAATTGTTGAATATGAATGGAGGGGAGGGAAGGGAAGACAGGAAGGAGATGCACATGGATGGGGGGGGGGAGACAGAAGAAATTCTGGACATGGATGAAGGGGAGGGAACACAGAGGAAGGAGATGCACATGGATGGATGGGAAGGGAGACAGAAGAAATGCTGGACACCCAACTCTCATTTTTCTATAGCTGTTCCACTACATTGTTAAAAACAAAATCTTGCCCGTTTTAACGGGCTTAACGGCTAGTGTAAATATAAATGAAGAGAAGACTGCAAATAATTGACAGGCATAAAATCCTCAAAAAAAATGAAAAATTCAATGAATATAACAAAATAAGGGCTGATCTTAATAAGTGAAGAGAATGAAGACAAGAAGTCCATTTGCCCCATGGATAAGGAGAGTGAAAACCAATTATGGGGCACATGCGTCCAGATCAGACACAAAGAAAGAGCTTAAGCCAGCATAAAATAATATGATAGCACTTAAAACAGCAATGTGAAGTTAACTTTAGAAAGCCATCAGAGAGAGAAAATTTTATCACGGCACTTACAAGCAGGCAGATTGACCAAGCTAACACATGGTGTCAGAGGATTTTTTATTAAGAAACTCTGATACTTCAGCAGGATCGTTACAATGTTTAATATGAACCACATTTGTTTGTAGCTCAGCAGGATCGCTATAATGTTTAGTATTATTTTGAAAGGTTACCCAACACGAAATACCAAACATCTCAAGGCGAAAGGAGAGAACAAGAGATACTGAACACCTTGGGGGTTGGGGAGGAGCAAACAGGAAATGCTGAAAACCTCTAACATAGTAACACAGTAGATGACGGCAGAAAAAGACCTGCACGGTCCATCCAGTCTGCCCAACAAGATAAACTCATATGTGCTGCTTTTTGTGTATACCTTGATTTCTACCTGTCATCTTCAGGGCACAGACCGTATAAGTCTGCCCAGCACTATCCCCGCCTCCCAACCACCAGCCCCGCCTCCCACCACCGGCTCTGGCATAGACCGTATAAGTCTGCCCAGCACTATCCCTGCCTCCCAACCACCAGTCCCACCTCCCACCGTCGGCTCCGGCACAGACCATATAAGTCTGCCCAGCACTATTCCCGCCTCCCAACCACCAGCCCCGCCTCCCACCACCGGCTCTGGCACAGACCGTATAAGTCTGTCCAGCACTATCCCCGCCTCCAAACCACCAGTCCCGCCTCCCACCACCGGCTCTGGCACAGACCGTATAAGTCTGCCCAGCACTAGCCCCGCCTCCCAACCACCAGCCCCACCTCCCACCACCAGCTCTGCCACCCAATCTCGGCTAAGATCCTGAGGATCCCTTCCTTCTGAATAGGATTCCTTTATGTTTATCCCACGCATGTTTGAATTCTGTTACCGTTTTCTTTTCCACCACCTCCCTTGGGAGGGCATTTCAAGCATCCCCTACTCTCTCCGTGAAAAAATACTTCCTGACATTTTTCTTGAGTCTGCCCCCCTTCAATCTCATTTCATGTCCTCTCGTTCTACTGCCTTCGCATCTCCGGAAAAGGTTCGTTTGCGGATTAATACCTTTCAAATATTTGAACGTCTGTATCATATCACCCCTGTCTCTCCTCTCCTCCAGAGTATACATGTTTAGGTCAGCAAGTCTCTCCTCATACGTCTTGTAACGCAAATCCCATACCATTCTTGTAACTTTTCTTTGCACCGCTTCAATTCTTTTTACATCCTTAGCAAGATACGGCCTCCAAAACTGAACACAATACTCCAGGTGGGGCCTCACCAACGACTTATACAGGGGCATCAACACCCCCTTTCTTCTGCTGGTCACACCTCTCTCTATACAGCCTAACAACCTTCCAGCTACGGCCACCGCCTTTTCACACTGTTTCGTTGCCTTCAAATCCTCAGATACTATCACCCCAAGATCCCTCTCCCCGTCCGTAGCTATCAGACTCTCACCGCCTAACACATACGTCTCCCGTGGATTTCTATTCCCTAAGTGCATCACTTTGCATTTCTTCGCATTGAATTTTAATTGCCAAACCTTAGACCATTCTTCTAGCTTCCTCAGATCCTTTTCCATGTTTTCCACTCCCTCCCGGGTGTCCACTCTGTTACAGATCTTAGTATCATCCGCAAATAGGCAAACTTTACCTTCTAACCCTTCGGCAATGTCTAGGGAGGAGAGGAGCTCAGCTCAACACCTTAGGAAAGGAGGAGGGAAAGAGGGATGCTAACACCTTCAGGGAGGGGTGAGGTGGAGAGAGAAACAGACATGCTGGACACCTTTTGAACACAAATGGAACATAATAGCCATACTGGGTAAGACCAAAGGTCCATCTAGTCCAGTATCCTGCTTCCAGCAGTGGCCTATCCAGGTCACAAGTACCTGACAGAAACCCAGTTAGTAGCAACATTCCATGCTACCAATCTCAGGGCAAGCAGTGGCTTCCCCCATGTCCATCTCAATAACTATGGACTTTTCCTCCAGGAATTTGTCCAAACCTTTTTTAAACCCAGATACGCTAACCGCCAATATGACATCCCCCAGCAATGAGTTCAAGAGCTTAACTATTCTTTGAATGAAAAAAAATATTCCTCCTATTTGTCTTTATACTTTTTGAATGAGTGAAACATTGATTCATCTCCACCTGCTCCACACCACTCAGGATTTTGTAGATTTTAGATTGGCAGATTGGGAAAGGAGTAGATGTTGACATGGTATGGGAGGGCTTGAAGCTGCCCCCTGGGGGTGGGAGGGTGGGGCACTTACTAGTGTGTCAGATACCCCGTAGCCTACTTTGGGACCATAATTATGGGTCAGGGAGAAGCAGCTGATCAGGGTACAAGCCTCAGGTAAAGGGATGACTGAAATGAAAGTGTTAAAAAGCAGTGAATGAAAAGAAGGAGGAGTACAGCTTTCCTCCCCAGCCTAAGTATATAGGAGAGAAAGGAAAAAACAGAAAGGAGTTGAGAGCAGGATGAGTGTGGGAAGGTGCAAATTCAATTGTGTATTACAGGCAAAATTAGGACTGTCAGTGAGGTGGCAGGCAGTAGAATTTTATAGGTGGTAATGAGTTTGCAAGCATAGATCTGAAGTGTCAGGGACACCCTTCTCCTGCTTATCCTCTCTGCCCCTGTCAATGATGAGCTGTGATTGAGAAAAGAAAGGGGAGACTTAAACAAGGAAAGTCCAGATGAATACATGAGTACAGACAGATGCACAGTGCCACTGTTTCGGGAGAGAAAAATCTCAAAAGGTAAATTCATAGTTTCAGCCCCACACCAGCACCAGGTGTCACTCTGGTCTCATACTGTAGCCCTGTACCCAACTTTCCACCCTGAGAGCTGCTCAACACTTACGTCCTCCCAGCTCATGCTCTTGCCCAGCATAGATAACTTTTGTGATGGGCTGCTATGAGAATGTGCAGATAGGTCTCCATGAAGTCCAGGGGCTTCAAAAACTCACCTGGATGAACTGAGCTGATCACAGATCAGGGAGTTTCCATGCGAAAATGCTGCACTCGTAGACAGCCAATTACTCCATTTAGATCTAGGATAGGTTGAAAAGAGCTGCACTTCTTTGGGTCCATGAAATAAATGGAACATACAAACCTCACTCTGAAAGCCACCAGCTTGTGCAAATGCTGCAGAGTAAGAGCAACAGCCTGCTGCTTTAGGGCTGAGCCACATGGGGAAACTATGAAAATGTCGGGGACAATGCAAATGAGGCTCCAGGGAGTAACCCTTCTCAATCACCTCCACAACCCAGTGATCTGAGTTGATGCAGGCCAACTTATGGTGGAAGACTGACAAGTCTATCCCACACCGGAACCATCAAGGAGTCCGGCCCACCCTCAATGAGCAGGTCTGGCTGCTGTGGTCCCACCTAATGGACCTGGTTGATCGGCTCTTTTGGGGCCACAAAAGGAACCTGGCTTGAAGAATCTAACCACAGTTTTCGGTCAGGCCTGGGCTGGTGAATGCTGGCCTGCCCGAAAACAGCCTGCTCCTCTACAGCATCTAGAGGTGTAGGACCGCTGAGCACTTTTTTGCCTCAGTTCAGGGAGACAGAGGCTGAGCCTCCCCCATATCCTTCAACAACTTCTCCAAACAGCCCCTAAAGGGCTGCTGAATGAGAAGCTTCATAGAAGCCATATCTGTGACCTAATGGTGAAGCCACAGCCAGCATCGGGCCACCGACCAGGAAGAAAGGTGGACCAGATCATAGAGAACATCTGCCATAAAGGCTGCCCCCAACTCCATACAAGAAATCTCAGGGTACTCCTGCAGCTTCTGCAGCCTACACAGCGTGGCCCTTGCCATATAGCCGCCGCAGATAGTGGCCTAAACACTGGAATCCTCCACCAAAAAGGCTAGGTTGAACTCCTATTCCACCCACTTCTTGTGCATCTTCCGGAGGGCTAGGCCACCCTGCACAGGGACTGCAGTCACCTTGGTAACTGCTGTTACTAGTGTGTCTACCTTACATATGACCAGTACTGCTCCACTTCTTCAGGAGTGAAGGTACAGAGACAAGCAAGGACATCACAGCATCATGTGGGTGAAAAATGCTTCAGGGCCTCCCTCCTCAGAGGGATCATCAGTGGTAGCCCTAAGCATCCCAAGGGCCTTCATAATCTTGTCAATAAGACAAGAGTGCTCCTCCCAATGGACGAGCCGAATCACATAGGACCACTCATCCTCCCTGGGAGGGAGGACACTTTCCTCAAAATATGAGTCTGAGGGAGACTGGCTGGGTCTGAAAGATTATCATAAGTGCATAAATATTGTCATACTGGTACAGACCAAAGGCCCATCAAGCCCAGCATCCTGTTTCCAACAGTGGCCAATCCAGGTCACAAGTACAATACATTTTATGCTGCTTATCCTAGAAATAAGCAGTGGATTTTCCCCAAGATAATGGCCTATGGACTTTTCTTTTAGGAAGCTATCGAAACCTTTTTTAAATCTCACTGAGCTAACTGCTTTTACTACATTCTCTGGCAACAAATTCCAGAGTTTAATTACACATTGAGTGAAGAAATATTTTCTCCGAGTCGTTTTAAATTTACTACTTTGTAGCTTCATCGCGTGCCCCCTAGTCCTTGTATTTTTGGAAAAAGTAAACAAGTGATTCACGTCTACCCGTTCCACTCCACTTGTTATTTTACAGACCTCTATCATATTTCCCCTCAGCCATATCTTCTTCAAGCTGAAGAGCCATAGCCTCTATAGCCTTTCCTCATTGGGAAGTCGTCCCATCCCCTTTATCATTTTCGTCGCTCTTCTCTGTACCTTTTCTAATTCCACTATATGTTTTTTGAGATGCAGTGACCAGAATTGCACACAATATTCGAGCATGGAGCAATACAAAGTCCTTATATTTGTTTCCATTTCTTTCCTAATAATACCTAACATTATATTTGCTTTCTTAGCCACTGCCACACACTGAGCAGAGGGTTTCAATGTATCATCAACGATGACACCTAGATCCCTTTCCTGGTTGGTGACTTCTAAATTGGAACCTTTCATTACGTAGCTATTGTTCGGGTTCCTCTTTCCCACATGCATCACTCTGCACGTGCTCACATTAAATGTCATCTGCCATGCACATCTTGAAACTTACTTGCATCTGTAACATCATATGTTAATTGCCATATATGTGGAATACACTTATTGTAAGTCTTTTTTTTAATATAGAGAATGTGATTTCTTCTAAATTGTTATAACGTCTCTAGGGAGAATTTATTCTCCACAGTTTTTAAAATTTTTGTATGTTTTACCTTTGTACTTTATAAAATTCAATAAAATTTTCATGGAAAAAAAATTGTCATCTTCCATTTAGATGCCCAGTCTCGTAAGGTCCTCTGGTAATTTTTCACAATCCTCTTGTGATTTAACAACTTTGAATAACTTTGTGTCAGCAAATTTAATTACCTCAGTAGTTACTCCCATCTCTACATCATTTATAAATATGTTAAAAAGCAGTGGTCCCAGCACAGACCCCTGGGGAACCCCACTATCTACCCTTCTCAATAGGCGAATACTGATCATTTAACCTTACTCTCTGTTTTCTATCTTTTAACCAGTTTTTAAATCACAATAGGAAACTACTGCCTAGCCCATGACTCTCCATTTCCTCTCTTTCATGAAGTACTTTGTCAAATGCCTCATGAAAATCCAGATACGCAATATCGACCGGCTCACCTTTACCCACATGTTCGTTCATCCCTTCAAAGACATGTAATAGATTGGTGAAGCAAGATTTCCCTTCACTAAATCTATGTTGGCTTTGTCTCATTAATCCATGCTTTTGAATAAACTCTGTTATTTTGTTCTTTATAGTAGTCTCTACCATTTTGCCCAGCACCTGACATCAGGCTCACTGGTCTATAATTTCCTGGATCACCTCTGGAACCTTTTTTTAAAAATCGGTGTTACATTGGCCACCCTCCATGCTTGATTTTAAAGATAAATTACATATTACTAACAATAGTTCCGCAAGTTCATTTTTCAATTCTATCAGTACTCTGGGATGAATACCATCTGGTCCAGGCGATTTGCTGCTCTTCAATTTGTCAAACTGCACAATTACATCTTCCAGGTTTATAGAGATTTCATTCAGTTTCTCTGACTCGTCAGCTTTGAATATCTTTTCTGGCACCGGTATCACTCCCATATCTTCCTTGGTGAAGACAGAAGGAAAGAATTCATTTAATCTCTCTGCTATAACTGTCTTCCCTGAGTGCCCCTTTTAACCCTCGGGCATCTAGTGGTTCAACTGATTCTTTCACCGGCTTTTTGCTTTTAATATACCTATAAAAAAGTTTTACTATGTGTTTTTGCCTCCAACGCAATCCTTATCAGCACTTTGAATTTGACTTGACATTCCTTATGATGTTTCTTATTATTTTAAGTTGGATTCTTCTTCCATTTTCTATTTTCTTTAAGCTCTAATAGCTTCCTAGTTTCCTTCACTTCATTTTTTAACCAAGCTGGAGGTCATTTGGTCTTCCTTCCTTCTTTTTTAATACATGGAATATATTTGGCCTGGGATTCCAGGATGGTATTGTTGAACAGCATTCACGCCTGATGTAAATTTTTGACCTTCGCTGCTCTTTTTTACCATTCTTCTAATTTTATCATAGTCTCCTTTTGAAAGTTAAATGCTAACATACTGGATTTCCTGTGTGTATTTACTCCAAAGCCGATATCAAATCTGATCATATTATGATCACTGTTATCAACCTGCCCCATCACCATTTTCTCCAGCACTAGATCATGCACTCTGGAGACTATCCACAGCTTTCCGAGGTATAAGGGAGCCCTCAATGGTGCTTGCCCCCCCCCCCCCCCCCCCCCCCCCCACAAATATTGGCCAAGCCTCTACCTACAGGACTTGCTTAACCATATATGTTAAGCTTCAGAGTCAAAAGAGCTAGGGCCCCTAGGCCCCCACAGGTAGACCCTGGGTGATAGAGAAATACTCTTTACCCCTCCAAGCCCCGATGGGGGTTGAGAGTTCTCCTGCTACACTGAAGCAGCAGCAGGAAAAAAGGAAAAAGGTGGCAACTGAATATTATTCGGGTATTCCCAGACCTGAAACCACAGAAAACCAGCTTCTGTGATTGAGGAGTGGGAATCCCAGGCTGCTTCTAAAGTATATCGACTCCTTAATCAAGACAGAGCTGTGCACTTGCTCTTACCAACCAGAGAGACATACAGACCCGGATTAATAAAGAGAATTAGAGATAAATTTTTTCAATAGTTTATTTACTTACCAAAGTAAGAAGTACAGATGATTTATAAGAATATAAGCATATTCTTAGGGGAGTTCGGACAGAGTGACCAGCCAGGTCTTACATGTCAAAGATGCTCCCCTGGCATTTGAGCTGTCAGTTTCTTAAATACTCTAGAGGCTAACATCATTTTCCTATTAGCTCCAATTTCTGGTAATCATGTTTACTTCTAATTTTTCTTGACCGTTTATTGTGTCCCCAACTGCTGGTTTCACAAGTTCTCCAAAAAACCCCTATTTCTCCCTCTACACCTGGCCTTCTGATGTATATTTAACCGTCCACTTCTCGTTTTGGCTTGCACCTGGTATTTTGCATCTTGTTTTGTCCATTCTTTCAACAGCCTCTAGTTTCAACATCTATAACTGTAACAAACTGTCACAAACAAGATATTTGCCAATCTGCTTGCTCTTTTTGAGTCAGACAGGCTTTTGGATTTTTGATCTGGCCTATTATTTCAGACCTAAATATTCCTTGACCTATCTTTCTGAAAGACATGCAGCATCCATTTTCTACACAACATGGGTGCCATTCCCACTGTGGTCCTGATACTTCAGCATGGGAAGCAGCACAAGCAGCTTCGGTGACCCCAACCCCCCACCCCCTCCCACCAGGGCTGTTTCCGATGTCAGAAACGGCTCATTGAAGAAAGGCACACAGAGCCGGCAGCTGTACTAAGCTGCTGGCTATTGTAAACAGAGCACCATTTGCTAGCAGGTATACCCAGCCCCGTGGCTGGCATGTGCAGGCCTGCCTCCTCAGAACAGCCAACTTCGGCCTGGGGCTGCGGCATCTCTGCCGTCTCCATGCTGTGCTCAGGTGTACTTTCCCCCCTCCCCCACTAGCTTTATTTCCCATAGAGGGAATAAAGCTAAAACCATGCTGAATGGGGTGGGAGGATAGGAAATTGTGCCCTTCCGGCAGGACCAAGACAAAAGCCTCACCCAGTGGATGCTAAAAAGTATGACTGGGGGCACCAAAGCACAGCTCTGCACTCAATAAGGTCTGATCTGGGGATCAGGTAATCTGAAAGTGGATGGGGAGCCTTGGCCAGCAGAGCAGGGAGCAGACAGCACAACCTATTTGCTAGAGAAAAACACTGGTTCTTTCCACTGAGCACAAGCAGGTCATACTGGTAAGAACACCCGTAAAGACTAGCTTTCTCTACCTCCATCTGCTGGTAGGATGGGATATCAGCCATTTGTGCAGAATGGTACAGCCAGATGACTAGGAAATGCTAGTTTGAAAGAAGGGCAGGGTGGGGGAGATATGGAGAAAAGCTGGACAATGAGAGGGATGGAGGGAGAGAAGGCGAGAGGAAACGCATGACTTCCTCTATGGCAGGCGTCCCTAAACCAGGGCTCAAAGTTTCTTAGAATCTAGGAGTCAGCCCATACATCTAGGAGCCAGACTTGTAATGAGCCAGAATATGCATGCATGCACACCCCCCTCCACACCCATAGCCCTACCTCTGCCTCTCCCCAGCATGCACACACCCATAGATCTGTCAACCACCACCCCATATACCCACCTGTAGCATACATTCCTCCCCCTGCCAGTAGCTGTCTCCCAATGATGATTCCCCTCCCGAACTGAATTCTCAATACTGCTCCCCAGCTTTTTATCTTATCCACCTGCACATTCCTCCCCAGCTCCTGCATCCCAGAACACTGTTCATGGTGCACATTATGGGCTGATTCAATGTGCAGGTGGATTTTCTAAGCAGAACCTCATTAGATCCATGGAAACTATCCCCAATGGTGTTTTGCCCTTCTGCAGGCCCAAAAGCAGTCTACTATGTCAGCATATGCGCAAGTCTGAGACCCTGGTGTGCTGCATAGAAGGTGTCTCCTTGGATGGCCTCCTTGTCAAAGATCCTGACTTTTTTGCAGGAGGGACTTCAGAAGGACCTGGTGTGTAATTTGCTGCAGGTCCAGGTGGCAGCTATGGCTTGCTACAGAGGATGCATTGAGAATGTTTCTTTGGCTATGCATCTGGATGTAGTGCATTTTTTGAAGGGGGCTGCTCGGTTTAAGCCTCCTCTGCAACCTTCATGACCGGAATAGAACCTTACTCTGGTTTTGAGAGCCATGCAACAGGCTCCTTTGAGCCTCAGAGGCGGAATATGGTATTTCTGGTGGCCATGTCCTTAGCGTGGTGTGTGTCGCAACTACAGGACTTGTATCGTGATCCCTTCTCCATTTTTCAGAAATCAGGGGTTACAATTCTGACTGTTCCAGCCTTCTTGTCGAAGGTAGTGTCATCTTTTCACTGGAACTAGTCACTGTTTCTCCTGTCGTTCTTGGCAGAGGAATATCTGCAGACTTTACAACGAGTGTTGTTGCGATATCTGCAAGAGACTAATGAATTTCACAGGATGGACCATCTGTTTTCACGATTGTGGGTCTCCAGAGGGGTCTTGTAGCTTTAAAGGCAACCCTGGCATGTTGGATTAAGGACACGGTGACTTCAGCGTGTGTTAGCAGGTTGCCAAGCTCCAGGAGCCTTGTGGGTGGATTCTAATCACGCTATGGTGACTTCCTGGGCGGAGTTGAGGATATTTTCACTGGACATTTGTCAGGAAACCACTTGGGCCTCTTTAATCTTTCACTAAGCATTATCATTTGGTTGTGGCGGTGCGCCGAGATTCATGGTCTGGTGCAGTGGTTCTTTCCACAGGGTCATCAGATCCCCTCCTTCCCTAGGGACTGCTTTGCTACATCCCACTAGTTTCTGGATTCATCTGCTGCCGACACAAAGGAAGGGAAAATTATGGCTTACCTGGTAATTTTCTTTCCTTTAGTCACAGCAGATGAATCCAGCATCCCACCCTTTCAGCACTATTGTTATTGAAGTTTCTTTAATTGTTCCGCATATGTTTTCTGTTTAGGTCATCAAAAAAAAGAGAAGAGGGGAAATGACTGCTTTTACTTTATAAGGAGTGTACGCCTATGACTGCTGGTTCTGGTTGCAGTCCATGCAGCATGGTCTACAGTTACCAGATTCTGGTTGTGTGTGTGGAACAGAGGTCGGTCGACTAGGGAATGGTACACGAGCAGGTGTGACCCGATGGTTGATGGGGCCCGTTCTGGTCTGGCTCAGGTTGCTGCTTTGATATATGACATATTGACTTCCTGAGGAGCTAATCTCTTCTATATCACTGGTCGGAAGTCAGTGATCTCCATCTACACCTGCTGGTAGATGGTCACAACCGACTAGTTTCCGGATTCAACTAAAGGAAAGAAAATTACCAGGTAAGCCATAATTTTCCCATATCAGAGATGCACATTTCCCAAAGCTGACATGGTCCAATTGACAAATAAAATAAAATATTTGTCTACCTTTGTAGTCTGAGAATTTTATTTTTCTATTTGATTTTGTCTGCGTCTTCTGCTTTTTTCCATGCCTTTCCAAGGTCTCCTGTCTACTTGGCATTTCTTGTTTCTCCATGTCTGCCATCCATCTTCCCTGTGTCCCTATATGTCCTATCCAGCACCTCTTTTCTGTGTCCTTGTTCCTGTCTACCCCCCCCCCCCCCTCATGTTCAGTATCTGCCCTTTTAGTGTCCCTATCCTCTCCTTATATTCAGCATTGCTTCTCTGTGGCCCTATCCTTCTCCCTATGATCAACAACGCCCGTCTGTGTTGCTATCCCATCCCTTTTCCAACACCGCCTTGTGTCCTTGTCTCTATTTCAATTCCATGCCCAGCATCTTTTGTCTGTGCCCTATCCCTTCCCTGCCCCCATTCATAGTCTCAACCATCACAATTCAATGGGAGAAAATTCTTTACTTATGGGAAAACACATATCATAACACACGTCCCATATACAACCTTATCAAGAAACGCCTAGCACCCACCTGGGGCTAACCCTGCGGCCACCTAAAGGGTCCAACCCAGCACTGTTCAGGCCCACTTGTACCTGTACACACACACCTACACTGGCACCCTCCACCCACGCACTGGATTCCACACTGAGGCCACAATCCCAGGGGTCCCACAGTTCCAAGAAAAACATCCACAGACCAAGAACACAAAGCTACCAGGATTCTGAGTCAGTCCAGGACAACAGAGCTAATAAACTAATAGGTTTATCATCATAAAAAGGCACAACAGTGAACAGGTGTAACCAGCAAACAATAACAGATAAAAATAACAGGAATCAACATTAAAACTAACTAAACAATTTTACTACCTAAGTAGTACCTGGGGCGTTCGGGAAAAATAACTGCTCACAGGATCTGAACAGGGTCTCAGCGCAGAGCTCTCCACACTCCCATTCTGAGGGATTGCAGCGAATTCTAGCTGGATCTTGCATTTCAGGGCCAATCAGGGCCCAGAGAATTTACACTGAGCGTATTTGGCCAATGGCAGTGCAGGTTACTTTCCCTCAGAGGCTTTCCTTTCTTCCTGTGGGAGATAAGCTGAAAGGAAAACAGCTGCAGATTTAAAGCATAGGACAGGCACCACCTGCTGGCCAAATAATGAAAATGCACTGAGGGGAAAAAAGATGTCATAACAGCAACATAATAAATAACAACATAAGTCCCCTGCTTCGCTACAAAACCTATATACATTACTTAATCCTATATACATCAATTAATGTTTATACTTCACATTATGTGATTTCAACAAATTGACTGTAAATATTTTTGATGTGCTCACCTGTTCCTCTGATCCCATTCCCACCCACCTTCTTAATGCCACCTCACCTGCTCTTATTCCTTTTATCTGTCACATTCTCAACCTCTCACTTTCCACTGCAACTGTCCCTACTGCCTTTAAACATGCTGTGGTCACACCTCTCCTTAAGAAGCCTTCACTCGACCCTACTTGTCCCTCTAATTACCGACCTATCTCCCTCCTCCCTTTTCTCTCCAAATTACTTGAGCATGCTGTTCACCACCGCTGCCTTGATTTTCTCTCCTCACATGCTATTCTTGACCCACTACAATCTGGTTTTCGCCCTCTCCACTCAACCAAAACTGCGCTTACTAAAGTCTCCAATGACCTATTACTGCCTAAATCCAGAGGTCAATATTCCATCCTCATTCTTCTTGATCTTTCCGCTGCTTTTGACACTGTCGATCACAGCATACTTCTCGATACCCTGTCCTCACTTGGATTCCAGGGCTCTGTCCTTTCCTGGTTCTCTTCCTACCTCTCCCTCCGCACCTTGTTCACTCTGGTAGATCCTCTTCTACTTCTATCCCTCTGCCTGTCGGCGTACCTCAGGGTTCTGTTCTTGGTCCCCTCCTCTTTTCTATCTACACTTCTTCCCTTGGTTCATTAATCTCATCCCATGGCTTTTCCTACCATCTCTATGCTGATGACTCCCCAATCTACCTTTCTACCCCTGATATCTCACCTTGCATCCAAACCAAAGTTTCAGCGTGCTTGTCTGACATTGCTGTCTGGATGTCTCAACGCCACCTAAAATTAAACACGACCAAAACCGAGCTTCTCATTTTTCCCCCCAAACCCACCTCCCCACTCCCCCCGTTTTCTATTTCTGTTGATGGCTCTCTCATTCTCCCTGTCTCCTCAGCTCAAAACCTTGGGGTCATCTTTGACTCTTCTCTCTCCTTCTCTGCTCATATCCAGCAGACCGCTAAGACCTGTCGTTTCTTTCTTTACAACATCCGTAAAATCCGCCCCTTTCTTTGCGAGCACTCTACCAAAACCCTCATCCACACTCTTGTCACCTCGCGTTTAGACTACTGCAATCTACTTCTTGCTGGCCTCCCACTTAGTCACCTCTCCCCTCTCCAATCGGTTCAAAACTCTGCTGCCCGTCTCGTCTTCCACCAGGGTCGCTTTACTCATACTACCCCTTTCAAGTCGCTTCACTGGCTCCCTATCCGTTTTTGCATCCTGTTCAAACTTCTTCTACTAACCTATAAATGTACTCACTCTGCTGCTCCCCAGTATCTCTCCACACTCATCCTTCCCTACACCCCTTCCCGTGCACTCTGCTCCATGGATAAATCCTTCTTATTAGTTCCCTTCTCCACTACTGCCAACTCCAGACCGCGCCTTCTGTCTCGCTGCACCCTACGCCTGGAATAAACTTCCTGAGCCCATACGTCTTGCCCCATCCTTGGCCACCTTTAAATCTAGACTGAAAGCCCACCTCTTTAACATTGCTTTTGACGTAACCACTTGTAACCACTCGCCTCCACCTACCCTCCTCTCCTCCTTCCTGTGCACATTAATTGATTTGATTTGCTTACTTTATTTTTTGTCTATTAGATTGTAAGCTCTTTGAGCAGGGACTTTCTTCTATGTTTGTGCAGCACTGCGTATGCCTTGTAGCGCTATAGAAATGCTAAATAGTAGTAGTAGTAGTAATTTTCTATGGGACAATGACAGACCGACTCAATCTTGGTGTCCACTGGCAACTAATCATTACACATTTTTCAAAAGTGATATGTGCCATAGCATACCAAGTGAGTAGTGCCACTTATCTTAACTCGGGAGGGAAGAATCCCACTCATAAGTCTAGCATAACTGCCTCCAGCCCCCCTTCCCCTTCTCCAGGGTCCAGCACATCTACCTACAGCCACCCCATTCCCCTCCCTCTCCCAGGGTCCAGTACATTCCCCTCCAGCACCCTCTCTCCCTCTCCAGGGTCCAGCACATTTCCCTACAGCCCCCCTCCCCTCCCTCTCCCCCTCCCCAGGGTCCAGCACATCTCCCTCTAGCACCCTCTCCAGAGTCCAACATATCTCTTTCCAGCACCCTCTCCAGAGTCCAACACATCTCCCTCTAGCCCTCCATTCCTGTCCCTCTCCCTAAAGTCCAGCACATCTCCCTCCAGCCCCCCCTTTCCCTCTCCAGGGTCCAACACATCTTCCCCGGATCCAACGCATCTTTCTCCTTCCTCTCTCCAGGATGCAACACATCTCTCTCCAGCCCCCTCCCCAGGGACCAGCACATCTCCCTCCAGGCCCCCTTCCTCTCCCCAGGGTCCAGCACATTTCTCTCCAGCCCCCTTCCCTCCCCAGGGTCCAGTGCATCTCTCCCAGCCCATCTTCTCCTCTCTCTCTCCCCATGGTCCAATGCCTCATCCCCTCTCCAGGGTCCAACACAACTCCCTCTACACTTCCTTCCCTCTCCCCAGGGTCCAGTACATCTCCTTCCAGCACCCTCTTCCCCTCTCCAGGGTCCAACACATCTCCTTCCAGTCCTCCCTTCCCTCGCCTCAGGGTTCAGCACATCTCCCTTCAGTCCCCCCCTCCAGTCCCCACGGTCCACTATATCTCCCTACACCATCCCCCCCCTTCCACTCCCTCTCCCCAGGGTCTAGTGCAGCTCACTACAGCCCTCCCTTTCCTCAGAGTCCAGCGCATCTCCCCTAGCCCCTCTTCTCCTCCCTCTCCCCTCAGTCCAACATATCTTCCTCTCCCATGGTCTAACGCCTCTCCCACTTTCCAGAGTCCAACACATCTCCCTTCAGCCCCCTTCCCTCGCCAGGGTCCAGCACATCTCCCTCCAGCCCCCAGGGTCCAGCATATCTCCCTCTAGCACTCTCTCCCCTATCCAGGGTCCAGTGCATCTCCCTAGAGCCCTCCTTCCCCTCCCTCTTCCCAGTGTCCAGCATACCTCCCTAGTGTCCAGCGCACCTCCCTAGAGCCCCCCCTTCCCCTCCCTCCCCAGGGTCCAATGCATCTCCCTAAAGCCCCCTTCACCCCTCCCCAGAGTCTAATGCATTTCCCTCCAGCCCCCATTCTCCTCCCTTTCCCCATGGTCCAACACCTCTCCCTCTAGCCCTCCCTTTTCTTCCCTCTCCCCAGTGTCCAGCACATCTCCCTCCTGCACCCTATCCCCCTCTCCAGGGTCCAACAGATCTCACTCCAGCCCTCTCATCCCTCTCAGCACATCTCCCTCTAACCTCCCTTCCCAGGGTCCAACACATCTCCTTCTAACTCCCCTTCTCCTCTCCAGGGTCCAACACATCTCCCTCCAGTCTCCCAGAGTCCAGGACATTTCCCTCCAGCCTCCCTTCCCTGGGCCCAACATATCTCCCTGCAGCACCCTCTTCCCCTCTCCAGGGTCTAACACATCTCCCTCCAGCCCTCCCTTCCTGACCTTCTCCCCAGGCTCCAGCAAACCTCCCTCCAGCTCTCCCTTCCTGTCCCTCTCCCCCAGGGTCCAGCACATCTCCCTCCAGCTTCCCTTTCCAAGGTCTAACACATCTCCCTGCAGCACCCTCTTCCTCTCTCCAGGGTCTAACACATCTCCCTCCAGCCCTCCCTTCCCTCTCCCCAGGACCTGACCTCCCTCCAGCTTTCCTTTCCCTCTCCCAAGGGTCCAACACATCTTCCTCCAGCCCCCCAGGATCCAGCACATCTCCCTCCAGCTTCCCTTTCCAAGGTCCAACACATCTCCCTCCAGCACCCTCTTCCCCTCTCCAAGGTCTAACACATCTCCCTCCAAACCTCCCTTCCCTACCCTCTCCCCAGGACCTGACACATCTCCCTCCAGCCCTCCCTTCCCCCTCCCCAGGGTCTGACATCTCCCTGCAGCCCTCCCTTTCTCTCTCCCCAGGGTCCAGCACATCTCCCTTCAGCCCCCCCCCCCCCCATCCAAGGTCCAACACATCTCTATTTCCCTCATCCCTCATCCCCACCCCACCTCGAGTTCAGCATTTCTCCCTCATCACTCACACCCTCTTCCTCCTGGGTCCTCTAGCAAACCTGTCTTGATGGCCAGCAGCGATTAAGGTACGTTGCTCTGGCAGGCATCAGGGCCTTCCTAATAGCGGGTTCCACCTTTGCAGAAGGAAGTTACTTCACCAAGGGTAGGACCCAGCAGTGGGAAGGCTTAGACGCCGGCCAGAGCAGCATGCCCTAATCGCTGCCTCGCACCATCAAGAGGTTACAGGAGCCAGGAGGAGGGGGTGTGGGTGGTGAGGGAATGATGATGGATTCGGGAACATGGGGAGACAAAGGCACTGGCTGGACCCAGGCAGAGGGGAGACCAGGACTGCAGACAGACCTTCAGGAAGCTCTCAAAGGAGGGCTGAGATGTTTGATCCCTTGTAATAACCTCACCGCTTCTAGGTGTGCTGCCAAGGATGAGCCCTGGCCTCTCTTGCTTAAAGGGTAGACTCGCCACCTAGACCCTCAAGGAGTTAAGGGCTTATCTACTATTAGTGATCTGTAGCGCTGCGTAACCCCAGTAGCGCTCTAGAAATGTTAAGTAGTAGTAGTAGTAGTATTATCATCATCAGTGGTACCTGAAAATAGGAAGGTGGCCAATATAATGCCAATTAAAAAAAAAGGATTCTGGGGTTGCCTGGGAAATGACTGGTAAACCTGGATCACTGCTAGGCAAAACGATAGAAACTATTATAAAGAATAAAATTACTGAACACAGACAAACAAGGTTTAATAGGACAGAGTCAACATAGACTCAGCCAAGTGAAATCTTGCCTCACCAATGTACTACATTTCTTTGAAGGCATGAACAAACGTGGTTAAAGGTAAGCTGGTTTATGTAGTATGTATAGATTTCCAGAAAACTTAACAAAATCCCTCAGGAGAAAATGATAAAGTCATGGGTAGGAGGCAATATTCTCTTAGGGATTGGGAATTGGTTAAAGAAAACAGAGAGTAGGTTTAAATGGCCATTTCTATCAATAGAGGAAAGTGAACAGTGAAGTATTCCAGGGATAAGAACTGGGACTGGTGCTTTTTAACATATTTATAAATGACCTGGAAATAGGAACAAGTAACTGATCGAAGTTGCTGAGGGCAATTATTCATATAGTTAAATCACAAGAAGATTGTAAGAAATGTTGATGACCTTACAAAATAAAATTTAATATGGACAAATGCAAAGCGATACACATTGGTAAGAATAATCCAAACCATAGTTACCTGATGCTAGGTTCCACATTAGAAGTCAACTCCCAAGAAAGAGATCTAGGCGTATGTGCACAATACATTGAAATCGTCTGCTGTGTGCGGTAGTGGCTAGAAAATCAAACAGAATGCTAGGAGTTATCAGGAAAGGACAGAAAATAAGACAGAATATTATAATGCCTCTGTATTGCTCCAGGGGTAATCTCACCTTAAGCATTATGTGGGATTCTGGTCTCCATATCTCAAAAAGGATAGAGCGGAATTAGAAAAGGTTCAAAGAACGGCAACCAAAATGATTAAGGGGCTGAACTCCTCATATGAGAAAAGGCTTAAGAGGTTAGGGCTCTTCAGCTTAGAGAAGAGACAGCTGAGGGGAGGATATGATAAGAGATTTGGGATTGGTGACCTCAGTACACTATGCCATTACTACGGCAGCTGCCTTTTCAGTGTCAGGAACTCTACTGTGGAATGCCTTACCTGGCCAGTTACACATTACCTCTAGTTTACAACAATTTAAGAAGAAGATGTTGAAAACTCAGCTTTTGTACAAGGTTTTTTGTGATGGACTACAAACTGCTTGGATTTTGGTGACAGAAGTATTGTGCGTTATGTATATCTGAGAACTGAATTATGTATGTTTTTATGGAAGCTGCTTAGGGTATAAGCAGGTTACAAGTGATTAAAATAAATAAATAAATAAAATCCTTACTGGAATAGAATGGATAAATGTGAATCGACTGCTCACTCTATCAAAACTACAAAGACAAAGGGACGCTCCATGGAGTTACATGGTTAATAGTTTTAAACAAATGTGAAAAAATATTTTCTCCCTCAATGAATAAGCTCTGGAAATGGTTGCAAATGAGTTGGTAAAAGCGTTAGCATATCTATTTAAAGAACATTTGGACAAGTTCCTGAAAGAAAAGTCCATAAACTGCTACATAAGTACATAATTGTTGCCATACTGGGACAGACCGAAGGACCATCAAACCCAGAATCCTGATACCAACAGTGGACAATCCAGGTTACAAGTACCTGGCAAAATCCCAAAACAGTACAATACATTTTATACTGCTTATCCTAGAAATAAGCAGTGGATTTTCCCCAAGTCCATTTTAATAATGGTTTATGGACTTTTCTTTTAGGAAGCTATCTAAACCTTTTACCACATTTTCTGGCAACGAATTCCAGAGTTTAATTACATGTTGAGTGAAGAAATATTTTCTCCGATTTGTTTTAAATTTATTACTTTGTAGCTTCATTGTGTGTTTCCTTGTCCTAGTATTTTTGGGAAGAGTAAACAAGTGATTCACATCTACCCGTTTCACTCAACTCATTAATTTATAGACTTCTATCATATCTCCCCTCAGTCGTCTTTTCTCCAAGCTGAAGAGCCCTAGACGCTTTAGCCTTTCCTCATAGGGAAGTTGTCCCATCCCCTTTATCATTTTGACACCCTTCTCTGTACCTTTTCTAATTCCATTATATCCTTTTTGAGATGCTGTGACCAGAATTGCACACAGTATTCGAGGTGCGGTCACACCATGGAGCGATACAAAGGCATTATAATGTCCTCATTTTTATTTTCCATTCCTTTCCTAATAATACTTAACATTCTGTTTGCTTTCTTAGCTGCAGCCGCACACTGAGCAGAGCGTTTCAATGTATCATGAATGACGACACCTAATCCCTTTCCTAGTCGGTGACTGCAAGGATGGGGACGAATTTTTGTCCCGGTGTTACGCTCTAGTCAACAGCAAGAGCTAGATGGTATGGCTGGTTTGTGCCATTATGCACTACTGGTGGCAAGCTGCAGTGGGACTTGAACCAGCAACCTCTGGATCTCTGTGCTTGCTCTCAGCTGGCTACTTTAACCATTAGGCCAGTGGTTCCAAAGCTGTGTACCATAGCACCCCGGTGCACTGCAACAAACTTTCAGGGGTGCCATGGCAAATCCCAACCTCCCTCCCATCGCTCACGAACCGCTATTGCTCCTCCCAATCCAGTATCTGCCTCCTCTGTCCCTACTCCCCCCCCCCTCATCCCTGCCGCTTTTCTAGATGAACAGCAGCAGCAAAACAAGCTGCAGCCACAATTTGCCAGACTCTTCATACACACGGCTGACCATTCTGCCCCCTCGAACTTCACTTCCTGTTCCGGGGCACAGCCGGAACTCTGAAAATGCCTATTTAGCATTCCCATATTCTTATATACCCTTCATTTAGAGAGCTAGAGTCCCCTCAGTTTTTTCAGACATCAGTTATTTAAAAAAAATAATTAAAAAAATCCCACTCTGAAAACATTTAACCAATTCTGCAACCATAAGTAAAATCTGAATAGCTCACTCACCAAAAGTGAAGAAACAAGTGATTTCTGGTTCTCAGTCATTAAATTCCTTGGCAGAGAATGCTCCCCAAATAGTTTCTAAAACTAGAAATCACAGGCTAAGATTTTTTTTTAAGAGGCAGGAGAAGCCGCAGAAGGGAAGAGGTGAAGTGGGGGGGGGGGGGGGGACTTGGCACCACCAGGTTTACACCCAAAAGGACAATATACAAAGCCTTTGCCCCAGAAGCTCAACTGAAACCTCAGGAAGAAAACAGGAGCCCACCACAGGAACCTGATGCAGAGTGCACAGCGAGGTTCTACTGCCTGCTGGAGATATATAGATCCTAAATGGAACCTTTGCACAGCAGCCTTATGTGGCAAAGTTCTAATTTTCTCTCTGTCTCCACCTGCTGGTAGACAGGCACAACCCACAAAAGTATGGACTAATCCTTTGGAGATGCTATGGAAGCAAATGCTCCCCTCTTCTTCAACTTCTGTCAAAAAGCACTGGGGAGAAAGGAGATGAAGGAGGCAAGCCAGGGGTTGCTGTAGGAAGGGGTAGCAAGTACGAGGGGGTACAGCTGGATGTGCAACTGCCGGTGGAGAGGAATGGCAACAGAGGTATGTTGCATGCTTTACACAGCCTTGACGCTGCTGCCCATATACTCTGCTGACACTAAGAAACCTAGGCGTTAGGTCTGATTTTTTTTTGTCAGAATGGCTACTTCACACCTGGTGTTTGTTGAACCCTGCTCTAGGCAACTAACAGGCTAAAGCACCTCTCTCAAAGATCACTTGCCCTACACAACCTTGCCCCTCAGTGTGCTCCCCAGTCTTACCAGGTTGGCATATGTTGTGAACACTCACCCAACAGACCCCCCCCCCCCCCCCCCCAGTGAAATGAGCTGAACTGTTCCACCAGGCCAATGCCTCCAGTAAGACTATGGACAGCGGTAGGTGAACTTTGAAATCCTGGGAATGGAGAGCCTACCTTTGTAACAGGCTCTAGGCATGGGTCCCTGCCATCAACCCCAGAAGCTGCAGGTAGTCAAATGCTCTGGCAGCCAGTTGTGCATAGAAGCTGATGTTCTGGGCCTGAAGCTTGCAGATCTTCTCTGGGAGAAAAAACATGCCTTTGCAAATCCTCAAGTACTCCATCACATTGGAAGGGCTCAACCGGGTCCTGGCATAGTTCACCATCCATCCGAAATGTTCCAACAATGCAATGTCTGAAGCCATCATCTCCTTGGACTTCTGTTCTGAACTTGCTCGAATGACCCAGTTGTCCAGACAGGGGTGGACCCAAAACCACTGCCTACAATGAGGCCGCCACCATTACCTTGAAAATGGCTGCCTGACACGCAGAACCAGAGGAAAATCTTGTGCGATTCTGGAATGGGACTATGCGGTCAAGTAATGCAAGTTTCAAGGAGATAAGAAATTTATCTTGCTGTGAAGGTTTTCATGCAAAAATGAGGGACTGTAGGGCCATGTTGACTCCCTTGAGGCCTAGAATGAGGCAGGAACAGCCCTGGGCCCCATGAAGTAAATAGAGTACTGGCTCAGGCCCTTCCCCAGGAGGGTAACTGGCACCACAGCCCCTAGGTTGAAGCAGCATATTGAAAGCATGGCCTAGACCGCCTCCCTCGCTATAGGGGATCCACAAGGGGAAACAATAAAGGCATCACTCTGACTTATCACCTCAGGCCAGTGGATTCTAGAGGTGCTAAGGGCCCACCCATGTTCGAAGAGGCGCAGCCTGCCCCCCAACCTCAATATCGAGGGGCTGCCTGAACATTACTAGAACTGGAGGGTGCAGTCCCAAGAGAGGACTTGGAGTCATTTTTCGGGTGCGAGAAGGTTCAAGGACTGTCCCTTAATGTCTTTGGGGGCAGCAGAGTCACAGCAAAGCCTCCTACCCTGACAAAACTTCCTCAGTTTTGACATCATAACTTGCCAGGTCCAGGACGAGCCAAGACTTTTGGCTGCTCTTCTGGCAGCTGCTGAGACTTAACTTTGCCCAGATCCTTCATCATCTTCTCCATGTCTTCCTAAAAAAGAATGCGCATGAAAAGTCCAGCATCACGTGGTTGCAGCTTGTCGCGCAGGTGCTGCTCATCTACAGAAGTAGCAGGGATGGGTGGGTGTAGAGGGCGTGGGGACAGAGAGGAGGCAGACACTGAAATGGGGTAGCAGAAGTGGTTCAGGTGGCCAGGATTTGCTGCGACACTTCTAAGAGTTCACGGTAGTGCACCTGGGTGCTCCAGTGCACAGTCTGGGAAACGCTGTACTAAAGGATTCCAGTAAGCACCAGCCCTCATCCTGGTGATGTCACTGGCGAAGTTCAGATAATCTACCTACATCTGCTGGTTAAGAAGGGCCACGACCCACTAGTGCAGATTGGTTTAAGAGAATAAAAGGGAATACTCTTACAAAACTAAAATTTCAGGTTTCTTTAACTTCATCTCTGTGTTCAGTTATTTGAAGCTCACAGACATTTCACCTAGTTTATTAAATAAATGCACATTTCTTGGACTTTGCCTAGTTCACC
The DNA here is from genome assembly GCF_901765095.1 of Microcaecilia unicolor. NCBI lineage: Eukaryota > Metazoa > Chordata > Amphibia > Gymnophiona > Siphonopidae > Microcaecilia > Microcaecilia unicolor. The sequence continues at coordinate 452,433,859 of NC_044032.1, read as the reverse complement.
ATAGCACATCAAGCACTAGACTAGTGCAGCTGTTAATACTTTGGTAGAGTTCTCATCAAGAAGAGAGGAACAACCTTTAGGGCATCAGATAACTTTTACTGGCCTAACATGTGTTGCCAAATTAACACATGGTAAGTAATTTTACAACAGAGGGTTAATTTTATTAAAACAAGTTAAGTGCCTTTATTCAACAGGCTCATACAATAATCCTCATCACATGAAGTTATATCTGACTCAAGGAAAGTACAACTATGTACAGGAACGCTAATGTGGGTACATACCTATTTTATTAAAGAAGATACACATATATACAACAGCTCCACCCAAATGCAGAACATACAGGCAAATCTCATAAAAGCGTACATGTTCCTGTTGATACGTGTACTTACACATGCATATACATTCACACAGTTTCAGAAAAGTAATTCTCACATGTTGAAAGAAAACGCTTTACCATAGCCATCGTTTTTAAAAGGGAAAATCCTTTTCTAAAGTGGAGGAGTGGCCTAGTGGTTAGGGTGGTGGACTTTGGTCCTGAGGAACTGAGTTCGATTCCCACTTCAGGCACAGGCAGCTCCTTGTGACTCTGGGCAAGTCACTTAACCCTCCATTGCCCCATGTAAGCCGCATTGAGCCTGCCATGAGTGGGAAAGCGCGGGGTACAAATGTAACAAAAATAAAATAAAGCTACAAGACATAAAAAGGTCTTACGCTTACATATTCCAAGTATGAAAACGTAACTGCATGTAGAAGACGCTGCGTGCGTAAACCTAAGTGCAAATGCAGAGTCTAGGACGGACAGACACTTCACATGCTCCCGATGCGGAGAACTCCCTCCTTAAGGACTTCCAAGGATTGGTGCTGCGCCCTTCCACCGGGCCAGTTCCCGCACAAGCCTGTCCAAAGTAACATTGTGCAGTGAGTGGAGACAAAGCATTGACACTGAATAACTCAAACCTCCAGCCTCAATCCAACATCTTTTCCTCATTCTCAAATTCCCCGGATCCCACCTTCCCAAAGTCTTTGAAGCTGCCTCGCAGCTTCTTTTCTCCCTCACAGAACTCGCTCTTCTTCTTCTTCCCGTCTCTTGAATGAAGCGATTAGCGAACCGCCCCTTCTGACGCATTTCCTATTTCCGGTAGAGCTAAACGCAGTTGAGGGAGAGAACAGTTACGTCAGAGGGGGGCGGAGTAGGAAATCGGCGGGACCGGTGGCGGGGTGCTGGAGGAGGGAATCGGCAAGACGGGTGGCGGGTGACCTTAGCCATGAGTTTGAAGGTAGGATGAGCATGGGGGAAGGAGTTTGAGATTAAGGGATAGGTGCCGGATTGCAGACGGGGAGACGCACTGGACTGGGGAGAGTGAAAGAGAAGGCAACTGGAGAGGGATGGGATGGGATGGGATGGGACGGGACCTCGGTCCCCAATGCGTGAGAAAGAAGAGGGGTGTTCGGTGTAAGAGGGCAATCAGTGTGACTTGGTCTGATGCTGTGCATCTTTCTGTCTCCTATGGGCGAGGAAGTTGCAGGAAATCACTGAATAAATGAAGGGGGTGGGACTGGGTTTTTTGTTTTTTTTTAAGATTTCACCTGCACATCATTCATATTCCCCAGATCCTTCACCTCTCTGACAAGAGGCAGAGGGAGCTGGTTGCTATCGCCTGGACTGTGCGTGCAGTGCTGAGCGCTCATCCTTTGCGCTGCCGCTGTGCAGGACAGGCTGAAGGAAATTAGCTGAGACAGAGAGTCGCTGAAATGCACTCTTTCCTCTTGTACTTTTAAGTAGTTACCTGTTGGTGTTTGAACAGGTTTTTTTTTTTACCTCGTTGATGATGTGATATGCCTGTTTTCTGCAGCACTTTGACAGATGGGCTGCTAATAGCGCTTGTTTTTGCTGGGCTCGGTTTTGTTGACGTTCAATTAGCTTGTAAGAAAGAGGAATCTTTCAGCAGTTGAAAGGTTACTCATTTGGATTTTTGGTTTAGTGTTGTTCTCTACATTACGGATACATTATCCTGATTTATTTATTTATTTTTTTATTTCGTTGCTCACCTTTCCAGATCCCAGCTTGAGGTGAATTACATTCAGGTACATTAAGCATTTTGTGCATTCTACAGGCTATATTTACTCGAATGTGGTATAGCGTATTATTAGCAAATAAGTACATGAGGTAAATAAAGAACATTAGTGCATGGTAGCACACTTTAGTTAGTAATTCTAACCCAAAGTTTGCTCCCGGGGCAATGGAGGATGAGGTAACTTGTCCAAAGTCACAAGGAGTGTCAGTGGGATAAATAAATTTGAGCTCTGGCTCTTAGTTCACTATGTTAATCACTATACTACTATTATATTAGTTTTGAAATAAGCATAAACAATATTTAAGTATATCCTAGCTGTGATTAAGACTTCAGGAAAGGGTTACTGTAACACTTGGTGTTAACAGAAAGAAAGCATAAGCTTGGTGGGTATCTGCTTACCTGCCAATGAACTCTTGACTGAATTTTAAGATTGCTATTGAATTCTGATTTTTGAACTCATGTTTGTTCTATTTAATAAACCTTTCATTTGCTTAGTATCTTACATTTGTGGTTATTTCACTTCGTGATTTCTCATCTTTTTGAGTTTTGATATTGGATTTCTAGAAATATTTGTACATGCACAAAGGATCTTTAGCTTTTGGGAAGTAAGAGTAAAGCTAGAGACTACACAGGGAAAACTGACAATAAACAACCCTTCCAGTGATATTCTGTGTTTTCATGCTCAAGGTTTGAATAATTTTGATTATGTTTATTCATGAGTTGTTTTATCCACCCCTCTCTAGACCTCCGTGGAACCCCTTTCCACGGTGAGGTGAACAGGGGACCAAAGGACCGCCTTCGGTCACGGAGGTGTAGAGGGGGTGACAGAAGGCGCAGTTCAAATCTAATTCCTAGGACCTCGACTTTCTGGCTTCTAGGATCTAGGTGAATCTTTGGCCATTTATTTTCCCACATAATGTATACATGAGTGAAAGATAATTTACTTGTGTGTATACTATTTGTGTGAGACAGTTCAAAGAAGGAGATAGACAATCAAAAAGGATTGAAACTCAGGCTGGAGAAGTTTAGTGACAGAAATAGTCTTCTATTCTCACCAATTGAAACTTCCAGCTGGTGCACACATCAGTCAAATTCTGGGTTCAACGGACCGTAGCTTCGCCGTCTGACTAGCGTAGGGGAAGGACTCCGATTTTAACTCAGATTTACATTCCTTATATAGTATTTGCTGCCCATACAATTCAATGGAGAGAAACTTTTTTTCCATCTGTGAATCATACTTAACCGCAGGTCAGGTGCCCACCTGCTCCCTCTTCCCCCCCCCCCCTGAAATTGCCTAATAACGACAGTAAACATCTCTCCTAATATGGAGAGATCAGTTTTATATCTTGTGATACTGGGAGCCATTTAACTGCAGCAGACTCCATTTTCTGAACCAAACTTTTTAGGATTTTAGCCATCAATTCCTTGATCTTGGCTTTTGCACTGCTTTTGAATGTCACACTAAATTCTAATAAGGCTTATCAAGCAGTCCTGCTACTGCAGGTGCTCCGCAACAAGGCCATCATCAGATTTTCAGGCCTAGTCAGTGCTTTTCAGCAGTTTAAGCTATGTAAACTCGGCCTACCACTATTCCAGTGGATGGGTCTCAAGCTGGGACACATATTAACAATTATCAGGAGGTGTAAAGTTTAATGGTTACAGCCTTGTACCATGAGCTATGAAAATTCTTGGGACCTGAGACTTGTCTCTCCTTTCTGCCCTGGTCTATTTCTGATCTTTTCCTGTTTGTTCTATTTTGATTTCTCTTCCCTCTCACCATCTGACCTGTGTTTTAAATTCAGCTACGTTTAGGCCTTAATATTCATTCTAGTTGTGTCTGATACAGCAGTTTTACAAATGTGTTAAATATTTATATCCAGTCACTGCACTTGTCTGCTGGCTGTGACAGCATTTTTGTTAGTGTTAGTATGCATTGGAAGGAGCTGACAATTTAATATTAGTTTTTATTTTCCATTGAGTCCCATTTAGTTCAGGGCACATTACAAAGGCATTAAAATATAATTTACAAATTTGTCTAAACAGTCCCATAACCTATTATGCAAATACAACATCCTCCTGTCAGTCCCCCTCATTCCAATGCATTCCTTCAAACAAAAACAGTTTCACTAAACAACCTAAAATAATGAAGTAACTCATAAGTACAAATGAGCCCTGCAGTTTCTTAATCATTACTCAGAAATGTTTTGATAGAGCACCAAAATGCCAAATAACTCCTAATTTGTCTAATATCCTTCAGTAAATAGTTCTATTCTGTAATTGCCTGTAAGTATTTATTTATTTATCTCTCTCTCTCTCTCTGTCTATCAAATGTATATCCTGCCTCTCCAAAGCATCTAGGCAGATTACAACTTACACTCATAAAAACTAGGACAAACTCAAAACTAAAACATACAGTACAATAAAAGGAAATATGAAACTTATAGCAAAAAAAAAATAAAATCAAAATTCTCTATAAAATGAAAATAGTTATTCATTAGAATGCTTCACTCAAATTTCTGTTGATATTGTGGAACTCTACCAGTAGTAACATATTCTTTGGGACCTGACTATGTATAACCGACAACAATTTTACAACTGTCTTGGCTTGGACAGGTAACCAGTGTAAGTGACACAACAAGGGGATTGCTGGATCAATGGGACAGCTCTTTAATACTAAGGGGTTTGTTTACTAAGGTGTGTTAGCGTTTTTAATGTGCCTAAACATTTAAGGCACGTTAAACGCTAACACGCCCATACATTTCTATGGGCGTGTTAGTGTTTTTAATGTGTGTATATGGTTTACGCGTGTTAAACGCTAACACGCCCACTTAGTAAAGTTATCCCTAAGTTAGAGGCAGAATTTTGTAATAGCTGCAACCAGAATCAAACATATAAACGGCGAGTGACCGTACTCACTCGCAAATGCGCAGTAGAGACCTCTGCCCCGCCCCCACGTCAATACGTGATGACGGGGGGGCGGAACACAGAGGGTCTGTACTGCGCATTGCTGAGCCCCCCACCCGAGTCGCCGCCGCCACCCACCTTCTACCCGGTCGGGCCCTCACTCTACTATTGAAACAGCGAGGGTCCGGGAACGCAGCACTGAGCTCTGCTGAGCTGCCGACATCGCCCTTCCTTCTTCTTCTCTGCCTCTGTCCCGCCCTCGACGACGTTACGTCACACGAGGGCGGGACAGGCAGAGAAGAAGAACGAAGGCCGACGTCAGCAGCTCAGCAGAGCTCAGTGCTGCGTTCCCGGACCCTCGCTGTTTCAATAGCGGAGCGAGGGCCCGGCCGGGTGGAAGGTGGGTGGTGACGGCTCGGTGGGGGGGGGGGGGCGCAAACTCGGAGGGGGAGGGGCAGCGGCGAACTCGGCGGTGGGGGCGGGCCTTTCAACCCCCCCTTCCTATAATAGCCCGTTTTTACGGGCTCAAAGTCTAGTATTAGAATAATTTATTTCAGTGGTTCTTGACCTATTCATGGAGCACACCCATCCAGTCAGGTTTTCAGGATATCCACAGTGAATATGCATGAGATACATTTGCATGCACTACCTCCATTGTATGCAAATTTATCTCATGCATATTTATTGTGGTAATCCTGAAAACCTGACTGGATGGGTGTACCCCAAGGACTGGGTTGAGAACCACTGATCTATTTGAAATAAAGTCAGAGCCTATACCAATACTCTCAACTGCTTCTCATGAAGGCAAGAATGAATTTGTGTTACTGTACCACTAATATGAGAAACAAAGCTTCCGATAGAATAACTCAAGTATGATTTTATGTGCTCTTTCTATATGTGGAAACTCAGGGGTCCTTTTACAAAGGCACGCTAGCGTTTTTAGCGTGTGCTAAGCACTAGAGACACCCATATATTCCTATGAGTGTCTGTACCATTTTTTAAAAATTGTTACCACAATCGTGTAGACCTCAGTCATTCACGGTCTTTTTCAAGACCATTCTTATGCTGCCTTAAGATCTCTGTTTTCCAATTGAAGTGCAAGATTATTCCATATCTCCAGTTTTTATTTAGGATATGAGACTCCTGATGTAGGCCATCAGGCCGAAACACAACATTGTGTCAAGTCACTTTTAAGAAAAATTAATAAATTTTGTTTATTTGATTATTATTATCAATTTTGTCTGGTTCTAGTCTTTGGATAAGCCTGGTCCATATTCCCACTCCTTCTGTTTTATCTACCATTTAGCATGCACTAAAAACGCTACCGCGCCTTTGTAAAAGGACCCCTCAGTGTGCTGATGGAGAAGCACATGTGCAGCCATTTGCAAAGCATGGATTTCATGAGCAAGTCTTGAAGCTGTGAAGGAGCAATGATATCTTAATCATTTGTAACATAAGCCCTTGGTTTTCACTCTGTTCTCGAGGACCATCAGCAGATCAGATTTTTCAGGATATCCCTAATGAATATATATAAGAGAGATTTGCATATAGTGGAGGAAGTAGGCATGCAGATCCTTCTCATTTATTAGGGATTTCCTGAAAACCCTGACCTGTGAGCAGCCTTCAAGGACTGTGAGTGAAAACCAAGGGCATAAGAAGACGATGACTTCCCCATGGACAGGCATTTTCGAGAGAGTAAAGATTTGAATCCCATTTCTCTGGTCCTTAGTGTTCTACTCTAACCTCTACATCATTACCTATTAATTTGTGCATACTAGCTTCATAGAGTTGATGGCTGGTGTGGAAAAAGTGTTGTCACTTTTTAAATCTTTTCCTGTACATTCTTGTGTTTAGCCCATCGAGACAACGCCACCACCCTCTCTTGCAGGCCGGAAGGAAGAGCTGCTGAGTCAGAGCAGCGGCAGCCCTGGCAGTGGCACGCAGGTTTCCAGCACCAGCGGAGTCTCTCTAGGAGAAGCCATCCGTCAGACAGCCAATCAGGTAAAGCCATTGCACTCACTGAATTGGAAGGAGATGTTCAATGCATGGCAGAAAGTAGAATTCTATCTGGATATTATGTATCAGGTTATTGGGAAATTTCATACTAAACTCGCCATCCAACTTAAAAGTGGAAATATGGAAGTATTAGCAATGTTCAATTTTTTCCTTTTTTTCTTTGTTTTACATAATTCAGATGGTATTTTAAAGACAAAGTCCTGAAAACCTTCATTAACATCCAGATATTTATGTAAATCCTGAGGGCATATTAGTTGCTGTGGTGCTCATATGTTTTCACACTTCCTTCTACAAAACTGCTTCCAGGTTACAAATGTAAATATTTGGGTGCTACTATACTGATTTTTTACAAGAGCTTGATACAGGTGTCATACAGATACTTGAAAGTATAAGGAGTTATTCTCATGGGGTAGTCTCCAAGTTACATTAAAACGATCTTATAACCCACAGTTACCATTCAGGCTCAAAGCAGCTAACAATCCAAATCCAAGCAACCTTCAAGAGCTGCTTCTATCATTTGCAACAATTACGCTTCCTCTCTCCTTAAATAGAGAAGGCAAGTATTGTCTCAGTTGTGCAGCCATGATAACCTGAAAACTGGATTATTGTAATGCAGTCTCTACACTGGTCTGACTACAAAGGGTCTGCACCAGCTCCAATTAATTCAGAATTCTGCATCAAGACTAATAGAAGGTAGTAAGCGACATGACCACATCACACCATGTTTTTAAAAATTTCACTGGCTACCAGTAATATACAGGGCAAAATTGAAAACTTTGTCTGATCTTCAAAGCCCTTAAAGGAAATGACTCGGAGTACTTGAAGAGCAGGATGACCCTGTACACATCTCTAAGGACACTTGGGTCCTCCCAAGGAAAATCCCTAACCATAACCTCTCCAAAAGGGTATCAGGCGAGTTCCCACCCACCAATTCCCCCTGAGACAATTCCCACTTAAAGGGGCAGTTCCCACCAAGGACTCCCACCCCCTGGTCATTTCCCACCCTCCCTATCCTTTTTTTTTTTTTAACCGACCGTAGCTTCTTTCTTGTATCAGGTCTGGAACAAGGAATTTAGAGCAGTATACATATGTATACAGAGAACATATAATAACAGAATAACTTTTCATAGGTAGAGTAGTAATTTTTTATAAATCGTAATCCGTATGTTATTTTGAGGGGCTGAATTGGGTTGAAACCTAGTTTGAGGGGGTGGGGGGGCATAGGTACAGTAGTAATTTGTTATAAATCATAATCAGTGCATCATTTTGTGGGACTGAATTAGGTTGGAACCTGGTGTGGGGGTTGGTATTGCCCCCCGCCCCCCCCATAACCTTCAGCTTGGTATTTATTTATTTTTCTTATTTATGACATTTAGATACCGGATTAAACATGAATTAGGTTGAAACCTAGTTTGGGGGGTGTGGGAGGGCATTTGTTTAGATTTTCTGCTCACTTGCAATGCCAAATGATACTTTGTCTCCCTGTTCTTAAAGTGGTGCGGTTTCTTGGATGGCTGATACTTTCAAAGAGGCATATTTTCAAAGCACTTAGCTTTCCAAAGTTCCATAGGTTTCTATGGAACTTTGGAAGGCTAAGTGCTTTGAAAATATGCCTCATTTTATATTCTTTTTCTGTGGTCTCTAATTAGAATTCTTTTCCTTTATGCATTAGAACGGAATTGAATTACTTAGCGTTTTGTAAAAAGCTTAAGATATTTGTATTTGCTAAATGATTATTTGAGAGTAGCTTAGGTTATTCTTTTTTTCTGTTTTTATTTCCATGTGTTTAATTAATGTTGATGTACTTGAATTTTACATTGTATAATTTCAAATTGTATTTAATTTTTATTCTTTGTAAACTGTATTGGACTCATATTTGGGGATATAGGGCCAGATTCTATATATGGTGCCTAGAAAATCCACGCAGAAAACATTTCTGCCTAAGCGTTTTCTATAAGGGTTGCCTATATTTAGGTGCAGTATACAGTGGGGGAAATAAGTATTTGATCCCTTGCTGATTTTGTAAGTTTGCCCACTGACAAAGACATGAGCAGCCCATAATTGAAGGGTAGGTTATTGGTAACAGTGAGAGATAGCACATCACAAATTAAATCCGGAAAATCACATTGTGGAAAGTATATGAATTTATTTGCATTCTGCAGAGGGAAATAAGTATTTAATCCCTCTGGCAAACAAGACCTAATACTTGGTGGCAAAACCCTTGTTGGCAAGCACAGCGGTCAGACGTCTTCTGTAGTTGATGATGAGGTTTGCACACATGTCAGGAGGAATTTTGGTCCACTCCTCTTTGCAGATCATCTCTAAATCATTAAGAGTTCTGGGCTGTCGCTTGGCAACTCGCAGCTTCAGCTCCCTCCATAAGTTTTCAATGGGATTAAGGTCTGGTGACTGGCTAGGCCACTCCATGACCCTAATGTGCTTCTTCCTGAGCCACTCCTTTGTTGCCTTGGCTGTATGTTTTGGGTCATTGTCGTGCTGGAAGACCCAGCCACGACCCATTTTAAGGCCCTGGCGGAGGGAAGGAGGTTGTCACTCAGAATTGTACGGTACATGGCCCCATCCATTCTCCCATTGATGCGGTGAAGTAGTCCTGTGCCCTTAGCAGAGAAACACCCCCAAAACATAACATTTCCACCTCCATGCTTGACAGTGGGGACGGTGTTCTTTGGGTCATAGGCAGCATTTCTCTTCCTCCAAACACGGCGAGTTGAGTTCATGCCAAAGAGCTCAATTTTTGTCTCATCTGACCACAGCACCTTCTCCCAATCACTCTCGGCATCATCCAGGTGTTCACTGGCAAACTTCAGACGGGCCGTCACATGTGCCTTCCGGAGCAGGGGGACCTTGCGGGCACTGCAGGATTGCAATCCGTTATGTCGTAATGTGTTACCAATGGTTTTCGTGGTGACAGTGGTCCCAGCTGCCTTGAGATCATTGACAAGTTCCCCCCTTGTAGTTGTAGGCTGATTTCTAACCTTCCTCATGATCAAGGATACCCCACGAGGTGAGATTTTGCGTGGAGCCCCAGATCTTTGTCGATTGACAGTCATTTTGTACTTCTTCCATTTTCTTACTATGGCACCAACAGTTGTCTCCTTCTCGCCCAGCGTCTTACTGATGGTTTTGTAGCCCATTCCAGCCTTGTGCAGGTGTATGATCTTGTCCCTGACATCCTTAGACAGCTCCTTGCTCTTGGCCATTTTGTAGAGGTTAGAGTCTGACTGATTCACTGAGTCTGTGGACAGGTGTCTTTCATACAGGTGACCATTGCCGACAGCTGTCTGTCATGCAGGTAACGAGTTGATTTGGAGCATCTACCTGGTCTGTAGGGGCCAGATCTCTTACTGGTTGGTGGGGGATCAAATACTTATTTCCCTCTGCAGAATGCAAATAAATTCATATACTTTCCACAATGTGATTTTCCGGATTTAATTTGTGATGTGCTATCTCTCACTGTTACCAATAACCTACCCTTCAATTATGGGCTGCTCATGTCTTTGTCAGTGGGCAAACTTACAAAATCAGCAAGGGATCAAATACTTATTTCCCCCACTGTATAGAATACGCTTAATTGATATCCTAGTGCCTAAAATATGCATCTCCATTTATACCAACGAAAACGTGGTGTAAATCCCAGTGTGTAGATTTAGGCATATTGGGCCATATTTTATAACTACACGTGTACATTTTAGAACTACTACTACTACTTAACATTTCTATAGTGCTACTAGGGTTACGCAGCGCTGTACAGTTTAAACAAAGAAGGACAGTCCCTGCTCAAAGGAGCTTACAATCTAAAGGACGAAATATCAAGTTGGGGTAGTCTAGATTTCCTCAATGGAGGTGTAATGGTTATGTGCCGAAGGCGACATCGAAGAGGTGGGCTTTGAGTAAGGATTTGAAGATGGGCAGGGAGGGGGCTTGACGTATGGGCTCAGGGAGTTTATTCCAAGCATAGGGTGAGGCGAGGCAGAAAGGGCGGAGCCTGGAGTTGGCGGTGGTGGAGAAGGGTACTGAGAGGAGGGATTTGACCTGTGAGCGGAGGTTGCGGGTAGGAACGTAAGGGGAGGTGAGGGGCTGCAGGTCGAGTGCATTTGTAGGTAAGTAGGAGAAGCTTGAACTGTATGCGGTACCTGATCGGAAGCCAGTGAAGTGACTTGAGGAGTGGGGTGATATGGGCATATCGGTCCTGACGGAAGATAAGACGTGCAGCAGAGTTCTGAACGGATTGAAGGGGGGATAGATGGCTAAGTGGGAGGCCAGTGAGGAGTAGGTTGCAGTAGTCCAGGCGAGAGGTAATGAGAGAGTGAACGAGTGTTTGGGTGGTGTGCTCCGAGAGGAAAGCGCGAATTTTGCTGGTTATAGACAAAGAAGCGACAGGTTTTGGCTATCTGCTGGATATGCACAGATAAGGAGAGGGAGAAGTCTAATATGACTCCGAGGTTGCGGGCAGATGAGATGGGGAGGATGAGGGTGTTATCAACTGAGATAGAGAGTGGAGGGAGAGGAGAAGTGGGTTTGGGTGGAAAGACAAGGAGCTCGGTCTTGGCCATGTTCAGTTTCAGGTGGCGGTTGGACATCCAGGCAGCAATGTCAGATAAGCAGGCCGATACTTTGGCCTGGGTTTCCGCAGTGATGTCTGGTGTGGAGAGATAAAGCTGGGTGTCGTCAGCATAAAGATGATATTGGAAACCTTGAGATGAGATCAGCGAGCCCAGGGAGGATGTGTAGATTGAGAAGAGAAGGGGTCCAAGGACAGATCCCTGAGGAACTCCAACAGAGAGCGGGATGGGGGTGGAGGAAGATCCATGAGAATGTACTTTGAAGGTACGGTGGGAGAGATAAGAGGAGAACCAAGAGAGCACAGAGCCCTGGAACCCAAATGAAGACAGTGTGGCAAGAAGTAAGTTGTGGTTGACAGTGTCAAAAGCGGCGGATAGGTCAAGGAGTATGAGGATGGAGTAATGACCTTTGGATTTGGCAAGAAACAGGTCATTACAGACTTTAGATAGTGCCGTTTCTGTTGAGTGTAGAGGGCGAAAGCCAGATTGAAGCGGATCGAAGATAGCATGAGAGGAGAGAAAATCAAGGCAACGGCTGTGAACGACGCGTTCAAGTATCTTGGAGAGGAAGGGCAGGAGGGAAATGGGGCGGTAATTGGAGGGACAGGTAGGGTCAAGTGAAGGTTTTTTGAGGAGTGGTGTGACTACAGCATGCTTGAAGGTGTCAGGGGCAGTTGCAGTGGAGAGAGAGAGGTTGAGGATATGACAGATGGGGAGGGTGACAGTAGGGGAGATGGTGTTAAGAAGGCTGGTGGGGATGGGGTCAGAAGAACAGGTGGTGCATTTCGAGGAGGAGAGAAGGTGGGCAGTTTCATCCTCTGTGATATCAGGGAAAGAGGAGAAGGAGGCTTGGGTTGGTAGGTTGAGGGAGTGGGTTAAAGGGCGAAGGGGAGGAGGAGGCTTGGTGGTGAATTAGAGGTTGATCTTCTGCACCTTGTCGCGGAAGTAGTCAGCCAGAGATTGAGGAGAGAGTGAGGGGTGTGGGGGGGGGGGGGGGAGCAGAGGGCACTTTGAGGAGGGAGTTGAGGGTGGCGAAGAGACGATGAGGGTTAGAGCTGAGAGAATTAGTCAATTGGGTATAATAGCCCACGAAACATCCCTTCCCCCATAACCACACCCATTTTGCCTACACACATTAGTATTTAAGTGCAGTGCATAACAGAATACACTTAGCAAGTTATGCGTGTAAATTCTAATTGCCAATTAGTGCTCATTATTGCTTGTTAAGTACTGTTAATGCTGATTGGCTTGTTAAGCCAATTAAGTTATGCAGGTTGTTACAGAATACGCTTGGATTTTGGCGCAGAACGCTAGGCGTGCTATATAGAATCTGGGGGATAGCGGTATGTAAGAGCTGTATTGGTATTGGCCTAATACATATTTTCTAAACAAAAAAGTATTCAATAGTTTTCTAAAGCAAATATGATCTGTAGTTCTCCTGATAGATAAAGGAAGAATATTTCAGGTTAGTGCTGCCTGGTAGCGTAATGAATTGCCTAACAATTTATGAGATTTTACGGATTTCATCGATAGAAATCACAGCAGTAGTTTCTCTCTTATATTCCTTGAAGATAAACCTGGTAACAGTTGGAAATGATCTGCCAAAGGTGTTGGTTATTCTCCTTATGAAAACTGGGTTTGTTTTGCACATACATGACCAGAATGAAGACAGGGTATACTGGGTATAATCTCAGTCTCTCAGATTTACTGCTTATGTTCTTGTACCATGCCAAAGAGAGCCTCCACGTGGAACTCATAGGGTATAATATGTACAGTTAACGTATTGAGGTGTAGATTTTTAAAATCAAATCACTGGCACTTAATACAATAAATACTATTTCTGTGGCATATTCTTGGTCTCTGCATCTTTTGATACTTGATGATCTTTCTCTTTATATATAGTATATATCATAGTTCCTTGGTACTGGCACTCCTATTTTCAGTACAGTGCTTGCTTGAGTTTTTTTTTTATGGCTTTCTTGCCTCCCTCTTCTTATCTTTTTGAATGGAAGTGGCCTAGGTGATCTCAGTCTTTCCATTTTCTGGAATTCTGCCTCTGTCTTGATTGTAGCATTTAAATGGTACAACAGTGATAGTGTTTACAGAGTTTCCAGTGCTTGAGCTGTGCTATCTAGTTGTGCCATTTTGTACACAGGCTTTCTGACATAAACATGCCCAACGTTGTAACTGTTTTTACAGTTGTGTGCTACAACATCTGCATTTGTTGGTTGCCTGTTTTTTTATTTTATTTTTGCTTTTGGGGTTTGTTTTTATATGCTGATTGTGAATCATCTGTTTGTGGTCCATTGTCCTGTATTGCAGATTCCAGTATCTTGGTTCTCTTTAGTTGTTACTGTATTTGATTTTTCATCTGCATATGGTTATTGAAGGATATCCGTGCTTTGATGAATAGCCAGTGTAAGTTTTGAAGTAAAGGTCTCGCTCTTTCGAATTGATTTTTTTCCGAGTATAAGTCTTGCTGCTATGTTTTCTGCTGTTTGTAGTCTCTTTTGTGTAGATTCCATTGCAGTAGTCTGCATGAGCGAGGACCATGGTTTAGACGAGAGAATGGAATATGACTCTGGGGAGTTACTGTATACCGCCTTGAGTGAATTCCTTCAAAAAGGCAGTAAATAAATCCTAATAAATAAGTAAATATTAAGAGTTCAAGGGGGCTTACAGTCTAAATAAAGCATATTGAAAGCATACCCTTAAAGTAGTACAATCAAGCAGGACATGTTGCAGTCTCTGTCTTGTAATGTTTCTGAAATAGCCATGTCTATATACCCTGGAAAAAGTGCAAATAATTTTTGCTTAACATAAACTTGAGAGGAGCAAATTCCATAATTCTGGGCCTAAGTTTTTGATAGCTGTATTTCCAAGTGACCAGTCTACATATACCAGGAACAGAGGAAATTTTTAAATGTTCTGACAATAAGAATTGTTCTAATAATTGTGCTGTTTTCAATTTTAATTAATATTTGATATACCACTCATTTCATTCTGAGAGGTGTACATAATTTAAAAAAAATATAAAAAGAAGCGAGAAAAGAAATCCATCATTGACAGGAAAGAGGAAAATACAGCTAAAAGCAGAGTGACTGCACACTGCTTCTGCCCTCCCCATAGGGTACCCGGGAAACCAACCAAAACCACTAGTCACCCCCAGAACCATAGGCATCACTAAATAAAAATGTCTTCAAACCTTCTTTGAATATTTGGAATGATCATTCTAGTCTTAGATGCAAAGGCAAGGCATTCCATAGTGTAGGGCCCATAACTCTGTACGTACAGTGTTGAGACGAATGGTCCTAAAAGATGGAATACCAAGAACGTTTTGTTGAGAGGATCTGAGAGATCTATTGGGGGTATAAGGGACAATGAATCAAGGTAGATAAAGAGGATTGCCAGAATAATGTACCTTTTGAACAATAATTAGTATTTTATAGGTAATTCTACGTGAAACTGGAAGCCAGTATTCAGCTCGGAGTAAAGGGGTGATGTGGTCGAACTAATCAAAATTTTACAACAATTTAACAACGATATTCTGAAGCGCATATACCAATTAATAATGTGTTACAATAGTCTAGATGACTTATGTAACACAGATTTAGTAATTAGATTCCTGATGGAGTAAATCATTCTAAGTTTATAATAACAATTTTGAACAATAAAAGAGACCTATTGATAAAAAGTTAAATGCTGGTCCAAAATAACTCAAGGATTTTTAGTGTAGGTGTGAATGGTATCTTAGAGTTAGCAGTCATAATTGGGGTAGATAACACTACTACTACTACTAATCATCATTTCTATAGCGCTACTAGATGTTCGCAGCGCTGTACACTTGAACATGAAGAGACAGTCCCTGCTCGACAGAGCTTACAATCTAATTAGGAAAGACAAACAGGACAAACAAGAGATAAGGGAATATTAAAGTGAGGGTGATAAAATAAGGGTTCTGAACAAGTGAACAAGAGTTAGGCGTTAAAAGCAGCATCAAAAAGGTGGGCTTTTAGCTTAGATTTGAAGACGGCCAGAGATGGAGCTTGACGTACCGACTCAGGAAGTCTATTCCAGGCACAAGGTGCAGCAACATAAAAGGAACGGAGTCTGGAGTTAGCAGTGGAGGAGAACGGTGCAGATAAGAGAGATTTACCCAGTGAACTGAGTTCCCGGGGAGGAATGTAGGGAGAGATGAGAGGTACTGAGGAGCTGCAGAGTAAATGTACTTATAGGTCAATAAGAGGAGTTTGAACTGTATGCGGAAATGGATAGGAAACCAGTGAAGTGAGGAGAGGGCTAATATGAGCATAACGACACTGGCGGAATATTAGTCGTGCAGCAGAATTTTGAACAGATTGAAGAGAAGAGAGATGGCTAAGTGGGAGACCTGTGAGAAGCAAGTTGCAATAGTCTAAGTGAGAGGTGATGAGAGTGTGGATGAGGGTTCTGGTAGTGTGCTCAGAAAGGAAAGGGCAAATTTTGCTGATATTATAGAGAAAGAAACGACAGGTTTTAGCAGTCTGTTGAATATGTGCAGAGAAGGAGAGGGAGGAGTTGAAGATGACCCCAAGGTTACGAGCTGATGAGACAGGAAGGGTGGGAGTGTTATCCACAGAAAGAGAGAATGGGGGAGGAGGACAGGTTGGTTTAGGGGGAAAGATAAGTTATTAGAAATACTTGCTCCACTGTGCTTCTCACAGTAAGTCTTAACTACTACTCAACCACACTAACTGTATAAAATACAAAAGTTGTCTTTAAAAGTCTGACAAAAGGTGCAAAGTGTATGGTACTCTGGCCTACCAAGCACCCTTCCCCACACTCATGTCTTTTCTAGAGGAAATATATACATTAAATGTAATCTGTCATGCATATTCATTGTAAGTATCCTGAAAACCTAATCGGCTGGGCATGTCCTGAAAACTGGGTTGGGAATCCCTTCTTTAGAGTGAAACTAGCAAACAAAATAAAAGCACTGTTTTGCTGGGTGGGGGGGCCAGGCTGGTGTCAAGTTAAGTACCCTAGGGAAGCCTTTCACCTTGTGTGCATCCCTTCCATTTACTTTCAGACTCCATGTCCCTTTGCCTTGAGATAAAAAACATAAAAAATCACTATATCACCCATCCCAGAATAATCCTGTAAAACACAAATAAACACCATGTTATCATCATGAGGGCAATTTTCAAGTACTATTTGAATAAACAGCTTTTGAACATTTTTTACTGCTCCCCTTAAGGTGCAATACACAGTGATGGCTCACCAAGTGGGTGGCTTTCAGACTTCTTTTCCTTTGAGTGCAGCTATTCTGTACTACCCACTGAAAAGCTTCCACTTTAGATAAAAGGGAAGTGGCCACTGCAGACTCAACACTAACAGAACCAACCAGAATGTTCATTGAAAAATGTTTCCAAATCTTTACATATATATTTTCTGCGCTGTACTAGTTTTCCGGACTGAATGACCACATTGTATGATCCATTTGTACATCTTGAACATCCCAGTCTCAATTTGGCACCAATAGCCACTTTGAGCCTGCAAATAGGTGGGAAAATGTGGGATACAAATGCAATAAATAAATAGCCTCATCAATGACTATGACAGTATAAAACGGCCACATACTGTGGGCTGCCTGCCACCCTCCCCCCCCCCCCCAAACATATCTAACTTGCAAAACAGAAGGTAAAATTATGTATCATACCTGATAATTTTCTTTCCATTAATCATAGCTGATCAATCCATAGACTGGTGGGCTGTGTCCATCCACCTTTACGAGAAAATATTAAACCCTTAGAATTTTCAGGATTTAATTTCAGTCTGTTGGTGTTAAGCCAATCTGCAATAGTGTTCAATTTATGATTAAAGTCAGAATTCTCTTGTGGATTATTACTATACAAAAGGCTCACTGGGATTAAGACCAAATCACTAGCACAAGGAGTTGTTAAGAGTATTTGGTGATAAACAAAACAAGAATGGTGACTGTAAGTTTCCTTGAAACATTCCTTGCTGGATCTCGATATTAGGAATGATAATGATTCAACCCTGTAACTCGGATAAAGTCCAGGCATCACGAATATGCTGCTCTGCCATCCACAACATAAATAGCTGACTGTTTGTTTCACCAGTGGATCATGGTGAACTTCATGTACTCAATCAATCCAGGCTTTGTTTTGTACATTTCAAGGAAGTGTGTTATCCAAGACTGTGGATAATAAACTCTAGGATTTTTTGTGCCCTCAAAGAACCCTTAATTAGCTGGAAAATAAACAAATGTACAATTATAAATACCTAATAATAGAAGCCAATTATTTCCCAGCTAAGCTAATTAGGGGTTCTTTGAGGAGGGTACAAAATCAAAATCAATGTTTGTCATTTTTTTTGTAGCACATAAATCCACAAGATATATATAAGAGTACATTAAAATGTGGCAAAATATCTTGGACATTCAATTTTATAATATAAGCTATACCCTGTTATTATATTTGTTTATTATTTTATTTTTCTTTTTATAGCCATTAATTCTTATATGGCACTGTGTTCCTGTTGACTCAGTTAAGGGGTGGGGTTGCTGGCGGACACAACTTTCATAAAAATCTTTCATAATTAAATGTTCACTAACAATAAAATACTGAAGCTTTAGAGGCAAATTATTAATACAATTAAAAGTGCCTCAGATCTGAAATAACTGTGAGCTATAGGAGATCCAATATCCTGAATCACTAATTGTATGATGCCTCTAGGCTATAAAAGAAAAATACAAAAATAAAAACATATAATAACAGGGTATGGCATATATTATAAAATTGAATTTCCAAGATATTTTGCCACATTTTAATGTACTCCTATATATTTCTTGTGGATTTTTTTGTATCGCAGCAGGGAGCAGTTGAAATTAAAAGCATTCAGTTCCACGAAAGCAGCCATTTTGGAAAGGCAGCCACTAGGGTTAGGAGTGGGTGGGGCTTTGCTGCTGCCCCACGATCCCTAACTGGAGGGGCCTTTTGTGCATTTTGGATTGGTGGGGTTTTTTGCGTGGTCAGGGGGAAGGGGCTTGGAGTAGCTCGAGATGGGGAGGGGGTTCATGATCAGAGGGCTTCTGCTCATCTTTTTTGTTATGCGTATCCCGGACGATATTCAGCTGGCACCTGCCTGTGTCTTATGCAGACCCTGGCTGTTGACCAGGACCCACATAAACTCTGGCGGCTGGTACTGGAACAGTTAGCCCCAGATATTCAGTGTTGGTGCCCGCATATGGCCTGGCACTGAATGTATGGGGCAAAATTAACCAGGGACCGGCAGTGTTTTGAAAAAAAACTTGACCACTGCTTGCTGAATATCAACCGGAGTGGTGTTTTAATGCCAGCGGGTGTGGCCATCTGTTTATGCAGTACTGGCTCACAATTTAGAGCAGTAAGTGTTTCTTCCTTTCTCTGCAGGGCAATGTGGATTTTTTACCCAGTCTGCAGTCTAGAGTGTTAGGGGCTGGGAGGGCTTGCATGGATAGTTGAGGTGAATGAGACTCTAAGTTCATTTGAGGAGTTATGGCAATAGTATGTGCCAGACTCTCAAGTCTTTTATGAGTATGCTACTTTATTCATTCTGTGTGGATGGATTCCCTGTCAGAGTGGTTCAGCTCCCAGATGATGAACTTATTGAGGAAGGGCATTGCCAACCTGGAGGAGGAGTGGCCTAGTGGTTAGGGTGGTGGACTTTGGTCCTGAGGAACTGAGTTCGATTCCCACTTCAGGCACAGGCAGCTCCTTGTGACTCTGGGCAAGTCACTTAACCCTCCATTGCCCCAGGTACAAATAAGTACCTCTATACAATATGTAAGCCGCATTGAGCCTGCCATGAGCGCGGGGTACAAATGTAACAAAAATAAAAAAAATAAATAAAAATATATTTATGTTTGTCTCCGCCATTCAGTGGGTACAAGCAAAACAATTCACAATACTAAAAACCATCAAATAAAGAATACATTGTCAACATATATGAATTAAAAAAAAAAGTTAAAATTATGCAAGTAAAAATTAAAAGTAATAAGTTAAGAAATTGGGAAATGCTGGCTCAACTGTCCTGGTGCCCCAGCCCGCAAAAGCTTGTGTAAATGGGTGAGTTTTTATAGCTTTAAAACAGGGGAAGGCAGCTCTGACCTT
Source organism: Microcaecilia unicolor (assembly GCF_901765095.1). NCBI lineage: Eukaryota > Metazoa > Chordata > Amphibia > Gymnophiona > Siphonopidae > Microcaecilia > Microcaecilia unicolor. Next base: position 452,414,128 of record NC_044032.1, on the reverse strand, counting down.
AATTGCACAGGTACAGAGTTCCGTAAAGTAGGGACTAAAGCAAAAAAAGCATTCTTCTAAGTAGAGTCGAAGTGGGTGTGGAAAACCGATGATACAGCTAATCAATGTTCATATGCTTAACATAGAGTGAATAAAAATAGTACTTACCAGTCTCTATGATAGCTTCAGATGTTATAGTCAGTTGTATTAGAGCAGCAAACAGGTCCCTGGAGTAGTGTAGTGGTGGGTACAGCAGACTGTAGAGAAGGGGACTCAGGCCCATATTTTACTCTACCTGTCACACTTGTGGTGAAAAGTGTGAGCCCTCCAAACCCGACCAAAAGCCTACTATACCCACACATAAGGGCTATTACAGTGGTGTACAGTTGGGGGCAGTGGGTTTTGGAGGGCTCAGCAGACAAGATAAGGGGGTAATGGTGAGATGTGTACCTGGGAGCTCTTATATGAAGTCCACTGCAGTGCCCCCTAGGGTGCCCCATTGGGATGTCTGTGTGGCCAACTACCAAGAATGCTGGCTCACTCCAGTGGCTTGACGTTGTGTGTTTGACTTGGATTTTTTTTTTCCCGAAAATGGACCAAAAAGATAAATGCACAGAGCACAAAACCATCTAGCATGTGCCGTTTTTGAAAAAAAAAAAAAAAAAGACATTTTGCTGTTTCAAAAATGGCTATATTTCCTATTCAGATTTGGGATGTTTAACGCAAAATGTCCAAAGTCCAACTTAGATATCATATTGAAAATGCCCCTCTATGTGTAATAAATAACAAACAATTCCAAAAGTAATGAAATGACTGCTATCACTTCACAAACTTGGAAATATACCTCTATAGATCATTTTTTGGGAAGGAATTTTGCACCTTTGGGGTTCCCCATTTCCTTCTTTTTTGAAAGTGCAGGGTTGTCTAAAGTGGCAGAGGGTATGTGAAAGTTTGAGTTGCTTTCACTGTCACAGTGGATGGGGGTTTATAGAATCTTCCTCTCCCCAGAGATTCCCTCTTCTAACTTCAAAGACAAGTTGCTGACAAGCCATAGAATGAGTACCTTGAAGTTTATGAGAAGAATTATGCAGCTACAGATACTAGAACTTCAGAAAATACAGGTGCAGCTATACGTTTTTTTTTCTTTATCCTATCAGTTTTTACAAATGTGAGTGAGGCTGTCTTAAAATAATAGTCTTGCTTACAAAGTGATGGAAACGTCAAGTGGGCAAAGCCTTTTGTTATTACGTAGTGCCCGTCATAATTAAAGTCTGTGTGCTTAATCACTCCTGCATTAATTCTTAGTAAATGGTCTGACATCTAACTCCATTAGAGTGCTTACAGACATAAAATCCAGGTTAACCAGAAAAAGAAAATCGGAGCTGACTCTGGGGAGCACAGGCTGCATTGCCACCTAGTCATTAAAAGTTTGTAACTGAATGTACTCCATTAGTCATGTTAATCTGACATGTTTGTTTGTTTATTTATGTATTCATTTTCTTATGTACCGCCTGAAAGCTATGGAAGCAGTATATGCTCAGGGACAGTAAGTAAATTTCTGTCCCTGGAGGGCTCACAATCTATTTATTTTAAGTATATTTGCACATGTGGGCAGATCAAATTAACAGAGCAGATCTAGCACAAACAGTAACAGTGCAAGCTACTCTGCCCTGAAAAAGAGCTTACAGATAGGCAGCTGGCATTAATTTTTGTATTCCTGATGGTTGGGGCTGCTTCTGCTGTTTGTTTTGCCGGCTTGGCTATCTGCAATTAAATTGAAAAGGCATCAAATTTTGAAACTTGCATTTCCACAAGGCAGCAATGCCAGGGCGACTCTATAGTAACGGATGGCACCAGTTACAAGAGCCACGTTGTTAATTCTTCTCAGTCCTGTCCCACTAGGACTGGTTACAGGGAACTTGCTTTTCTAAGGAAATTACTTTGGTACCTTGGGGAGGCACTTACTGTTGGTACTTTATCAGCTCAGGGAATTTTATGTACACTCTAATTAGAACCTTTGAGTCTGAAGAACATGTTTAGAGTATAAAGTTACAGTAGTGACCTAGTTTCTCCTCTCCCCTCTAACCTTGTTACCCGTTACCACACTCCCTGTCTTTCTGGCCTGGGACCTACTGGTGTTTCCTGTGAGCCTAAAAAGACAATTGAGTGTGATCTGGCATCACAAGATAAGTATTAATGGGCTCCTTCACTCTGGCACTGTGCAGGCCAGGAGTGGCGAGTTGGAGCTGCAGATCCAGCATCTCATTCTACTTGTCAGAGGCACAAACTAGAAAACAGACTCTTAACTAGGTTGGTTTTTGCTTTTAATTGTTCTCTCTTGTTGGTTTGGTGGGGGATTGGGGGGGGGGGGTCATGTACTAATGATTAATGCATGGTAATTCTGTTAGGGCTGTGGGCCCTGAGGCAGATAACGAACGATAGAATTTGCAAGATAGGGCAGAATATATAGAAATAAATAAATCACACATGCTGTTAGTAAATGGCTGCTGGTTCAACCCTGCGCACTTCTTTGGGCAGCCTGTTACTGATTGATGAAGTAACTATAAATATTTCAATAAATAAATAAACTTTTTGACTATTAACTGTGTCCCAAGTGTGGCCATGAGGTCCAGAGACTGGGACTCGGCCCCTGATGCCAATGAAAATCTACTTGGTCCATCTAACCTGCCAACTGTAGCAATAAAGGGCCCAATATTCAAAGGGCAACTTTCACAGTTATGTTCATAAATTTGGCCTCTTTGAACATTTTTAGGGATAAATATATAACTTTATATTCAGAATTACACTGAACTCCTAAATTTAGGAGCATAAAATGTGGGTGACATCAGGGACAGGTTTAGGGCAGGGAAACAGAAGTAGGAACTTAGAACTGATTTTCAGTATTAGGCTCATAAATCTAGGCAAAACAAATCGCAGGCCTAAATTTATAAGCATAACTTTTAAGCTCCTAAGTTGCATTTTCAGCTGAAAACTGGGCACTAATTTAGGAGCTTACTTTAGGAACATAAAGGGCCTCTTTTACAAAGTTTGCACTAGTGATTCCTGCACGACAAATGAGAGGAAACCCATAGGAATTGAATCGGCTTCATCTCATTTGACTTTGTAAAAGAGGACCATCTTTAGCAGCTCAGGTTTTTGTTTTTTTTTAAATATCGGGCCCAAGGATACTATCTGATTCCCATTTATAACCATATTGCAAGGAATTTTCATTTTGAATTCTGATATTATTTTTGCCCTCACCACTCCGCTTGGGAGTTTGTTGTTAGCATTCATTCCCCCTCCAGCTTCATGCTAGAAAACCTTGTTCTAGCATTTATAGTTTTGAGGGGTTGGATTCTGAATTTAAATTCCCTTCAGACCTAGGACAGATTTTCTGTCACTCGTTTTGAGTCTTATTATAAGGTCTAGTTATTTGCTCTCATCTTTTCAATAACCCTTTGTTTTTTTCTTTTGTGCTTTCATTTTTGTTGCACATGCAGTCAGTGTTCTTGTGTTTGCTTATTGTGTTCTTTGTGACGAAGGTGTTTGAAGAAATATAGTAATAACCTATTCAGACTCCATATATAGAGGCCAATTTACAGAGTAATTTTAAGTGTTCTAGCTGTGTAAATTGGCTGTTTAGGTGTCAAGAAAATTACCTTTCCTTCAGAAAAATGTCAAAAACTTTCTTATTTTATAGATTCCTGTTACAATTGAATTAGGAAATGCTATAAATGAAAAGTATATTAATTGTTTTATTTTATTGAAACTTATTATACATTGAGGCATATTTTCAAAGCACTTAGACTTACAAAGTTACATAGGGCTCCTTTTATCAAGCCGTGCTAGCGGTTCCTGTGCGGCAATGCTGACGGAGCACATTCAAAGTGAATGGGTTTTGTCGGTGTTGCTGCACCAGGAACTACTAGTGTGGCTTGATAAAAAGAGACCCGCAGTAACCTATGGAACTTTGTAAGTCTAAGTGCTTTGAAAATGAGCCCTATTGTCAGTTGGTTGTTATAGGCTAATGTGTAATGTGGGATATAAGTTTCAATAAATGTAAATGTTTGAAAATCTCTTGGGTGGCCTGATCAGAGCCCTGACCTCGGTCCAATTGAAAATCTGTGACATGATATAAAGATTGCTGTCCACAGTGCTTTCCAAACTACTTGACAGAGCTTAAATAGTTTTTGTAAAGCAGAATGGGCTAATATAGACAAACCTTACGTGTTCCAAGTTGGTAGTAATCTATCCCAATAGACTCACATCTGTAATTGATGTCAGATGTGCTTCCATCAAGTACTGACCTAGGGAGGTGCAGACTTTGTATTTCAGTTTTATTTTTGGGGATATGACTTGTCCCCCAATAAATTGCTTTTTCCCCTGACTGGTTTCTATGGAACTTTGGAAGGCTAAGTGCTTTGAAAATATGCAAGCGTACTCTGTAACAATGCAGGTAACTTAATTGGCCTAACAAGCCAATCAACATTGTTAATAGCATTTAATATGCAATAATGAGCACTAATTGGCAGTAATTAGTGCTCATTATTGCATGTTAAATGCTATTAATTTACACACATAACTCCCTAAGTGTAATTTCTAATGCACTGTGCTTAAATTTTAATGTGCGCAGGCAAAAAAGGACGTGGTTATGGTCAGGAAATGGGCATTTCATGGGCATTCCAAAATTTATGTGCACTATTATAGAATATGTCCCTCTGTGCCTAAATCTACGTGCCGGGATTTATGCCACATCTTCATTGGCGTAAATGGAGGCACATAGTTTTAGGCACTGGAATATCAACTAAGTGTATTTTATATACAGCACCTAAATCTGGGCACCACTTATAGAATACGCTTAAGTGGAAATGCTTTCCACACAGATTTTCTAGGCGCCATATATAGAATTTCCCCCCCCTAAGGGCCTAATTTACTAAGCTTTTTTTCCCCATAAACATAGAATGGGAATACAGCCTTAGGAAGTCTGGATGTAAAGGAACTGCAGCAGACCTAGAAGGAGTTGCTTCCTCACTTCTTCAGCATTGAACTTTGTGGGGAAAATGGGTGGGGAAATGAGAGAGGCTGGCTCCTAGTTTGAAAGAAAATTCTCACAGCCTATATGTATGTAGATATAAATAATTCATATACTTATTTACAACTTATTTACAATGTCATACCAAAATTGTCTCTAAATGACAGCCTAAAATGCAGCTCTCCTTAAAGCTTTTTCTAGTGCTTCTTTTTTTTGCAGCTGTAAAATGTTGCCATAAGAAATATTACCATACTTTTCCCTCCAGAGGTTGAAAAGAACTCCAGCAACACACACAGTTGAATTTAACCGGGGGTATAAGAGCCTTCCTCTTCAGAAACAACCTTATTGTGAGAACTGAATGGTTGATTGTCCAGTTTGAGTTAAGCACACAAATCGCTGGGATTGAAATTTGTCAGAGCAGAGGAGCTAAATATAGCTATGTAGGTTGTACAACATCTGCTAAAGTACATATCCCCAGGTGTGTATTGGATCAGGGAGAAAAGAATAGGTACAGAATTTAATTTTCAAATATACTTGTAATTGTTTCTCCCTTTGCACCCCCTCCCCCTTCCTGGAATAAAAATAACAAGTGAAGTACACAATATTTGGAGTATGTTTGTATTTATGATATTTAGTAAATATACCACCATTTGCAGTAAAAATTACTTCAACATGGTTTACAGAATTGAAGGTGAGTATGTAAACAATATGAATGAAATCGGACAGAAATATAACATACCACTTGAAGGAGAAAATGTAGAGTATCAGTTACCTTTGCACATGATCTACACACAGGGAAACAAAAACAGAAGGAGAAAAAATGCAGAGCAGGCATGGGTGATGATTACCTATGTTTCTTTAGCCATTTTTCAGGTGGAACCTACCCGGGTATGGAACTTTGCTCCCTTAAAGGATTTCAGTGCATAAGTTAATCAGCGGAGCTTTCTTTGAGCTGGTTTTAAGAGGCATTTTTGATTCCTGTAATTTCAGGGGATGGAGTCTTGGTACCAGCTTCCGGTTGAAGAAGATGTCAGTTGCTTTGTCCCAGGAGCTGATCAGACAGAGTTGCCTACTGTGGAGGAAGGCGTGCTGACCCTGGCTGCAGGAGACCTGACCCATTCACCTCTTTTGGGTAATGATATCATCCAGAAAACAGTCTTTGGGATACATTTTGATTTAAATGATCCTCAATGTTTTGTGTCAACTTTTTTTGTGACCAGCCTTTTATGCAGCATAGTCTTCAAAAAAAAAAAAAAAAAAAACTCTTGATGTTAATTGGCAAACATTTGGCTGCACTTTCCCTTTCCAGAAAAATGCAGAGTAAGTTAGAATTTTTTGTAGCAGAGTGAGCACTCTGTCTCTATTTTTGCCCTTTAATGGAAAAATGACTCTTAGCGATACTACCGCGAGATTACCTCTAGGGATTGCTGGCATCGTTTTGGATCTCAGCACCAGCAGGATAGGGGTGAGTGGGGATCGCTCCTGCCTGCCCCCTTGACTTCCATGGAAATGTAAAGATATGGGTGAGGATGGGATCATGGGAGGTGTGCAAGGGTTTTGCTAGACTTGGGTGTCCTTCTTACTGGGGCCAGAAATACGGTATATTTAAGTATTTTAAATAAAATAAATACCAGCTAAAGAGCTGCACTGGCCATACATGTAGCTGTAAGCTGGCATCCAGGTTTTTTGTACCACTTGGCTTCTATAGGCACTGCAAAGGACAGCTGCAGCAGCTTCTGCAATAACTTGATATACGTCAGTCTTGGTAATACACGTGATGTGATAAGCAATGGTCTTGGTTCCTTCCTGAAGCAGCATTTTCCTGAGCGAAACAAGGCGCTCTTGTTGAAGGAAGTTAGGATATTCTTGGACTGAATGTGAGATATTTCCGTGTCTGGCTGGAGGACGTTCCTCGTAGGTGAGACTTCTGCAACTATTTGTGCGTGGTAATATATGAAGACGAATCGGTTCAGCATGGACCTAGCTGATTGAACCAAAGCGTTAAGAGCTGTGCAATGGATTCTGGACATAGACTTCCAACAGCTAAGTGCCAATATATATATTTTTTGAAGTTATTGCAGAAACTGCCGCAGCTGTCCTTTGCAGTGCCTGTGGCAATAATTATCTCTTATTTTTTCTTCAGTTAATTTATTATTCTGGGCAGGGTGTTTTTCCTTGACTTCTAAACACCATGTAATGGATTTTCCATAGTTCCTTATTTGTGGGATTGGTTATTTTTTGAACCACCTGTTTTTTTCCCACGGGGTTTTTTCTCGTGTGGTTTTTCTAGGTGTTTCTGGTTTTCCAATCCTGTATGATTAAGAACCTATGATAATACTCTGTTCCCGTTGTAGAGTAGTGGACTTGTTAGTGCCTTTTGACACTTTCCCTACTGGGAAATTTGAGGTTCTGTGTGTTAACATTTGTGTGCCATCTTCAAGTTGAAAGCAGTGGAAACTTTTGGGAAATCCAGCACATGGTATATCAGATTCAAACGATATTTTGAATAGGATTTGACATCAGGAGTTTGAATTCCCTTTTTTTTTTGTAATAATAAGTAGTATACTATGCCATACTTTGTATTGTTATTTGAATATTTTTACTGATGTAATTATCTATTGCTCATATTTATTTATTTATTTGTAGCATTTATACCCCGCTCTTTCCCGCTCGATAGCAGGTTCAGTGCAGCTTACAATGTATGGGTACAAAATATCCCAGAGATAACACAATGTATGGGTACAAAGTATCCCAGAGATAGCACAATGTATGGGTACAAGGTATCACATAGATAACACAATTGTATAGAGAAGGATAAGAGGAAGAGATGGGGGGAAGAATGAGTTATGGTTAATGTTAGTGGTGTGGGTTAGGTTCGTGAATTAAGTTGGGTCGTTTGGGTACATAAGTAATGCCACACTGGGAAAAGACCAAGGGTCCATCGAGCCCAGCATCCTATCCACGACAGCTTGTTTGAAGAGGTATGTTTTCAGCAGCTGTTCTTAGTATACACCGCCTTGAGTGAATTCCTTCAAAAAGGTGGTAAATAAATCCAAATAAATAAATAGGGTACACTTGAAGGAGGTGGGGGGGGGGTAGTTAATTTCCCAAAACTATTTTGTAAATCAAGATGAAGATCCTAAAGAAGCAGCAACAACTAAAAAAGGAACTTTACTGTGAAGAAGAAAAATACTTAGATTACCGAAAAAAGATTATGAGGGCAATTCTGTAACTTGGTGCCCCCTCTTAGGTGCCCTGAAGCCATGTGGTAGGCACTTAGGTTCCGTTGTAGAATATCGGTGTAACCTGCTAGTATCGTCTGCACTTACACCAGCCACAGACCTGGTGTGTGGGTGCCTAAATGTGTCAGGGACATGCAAAACTTACAGTAGAAGTGGCAAGCCGGCCTCTGTCCCACCCATACTTCTCACCTGTGTGTGTGCTCCCCTTGCAAATCATCCCAAGCCAATTTTTTGAAAGTTCCATCACATAGGCCATTATGACTTAATGAATCGTGGTAAACAGCTTTTGGTTTGTTGCACTGTTGTTCTGGAACTCCCTTCCTTTGGAGCTCCCTTTCAGAAATATAAAATAGCAGTTAAAACATGATTGTTTAGGCAAGATTTTAATATGATTTATTTTTCCTGGGCAGATGTCAGTTATATGTTAGGAACTATCTTTACCCTCATGTGTACCAGTTCTTTCACAGGTGTCTTTGGATAGTTACTGTTGTGCTAAACATTTCTTTCCTTTTGTATGTACTATTTTATTTTATTATTTGCAGTAATTTTATTATGATCGTACACAGTTTTGATGTCTTTTTGAAAGGTGGTATGTTAAATGAATCAAATAAATAAATACATGCTCTGTAAGTTAAGTTTTTTTTTATTTTTGTTACATTTGTACCCAGCGCTTTCCCACTCATGGCAGGCTCAATGCGGCTTACATGGGGCAATGGAGGGTTAAGTGACTTGCCCAGAGTCACAAGGAGCTGCCTGTGCCTGAAGTGGGAATCGAACTCAGTTCCTCAGTTCCCCAGGACCAAAGTCCACCACCCTACTCCTCCACTAGCAACATTCCATGTAGAAGCTTGCCCTTGCAGCCGCGCAGGCTTCTGTTTCTGTGAGTCTGACGTCCTGCACGTATGTGCAGGACGTCAGACTCGCAGAAACAGAAGCCTGCGCGGCTGCAAGGGCAAGCTTCTACATGGAATGTTGCTAGTGGAATAGCAACATTAATTTTCCATGTAGAATCTCCAATAGTAGCAACATTCCATGTAGAATCTCCAATAGGGAAAGGGAACTGGGACTTGATGTGCTGCCTTTCTGTGGGGTTTACATAGTATATACAGGTACTTATTTGTACCTGGGGCAATGGAGGGTTAAGTGACTTGCCCAGAGTCACAAGGAGCTGCCTGTGGTGGGAATCGAACTCAGTTCCTCAGTTCCCCAGGACCAAAGTCCACCACCCTAACCACTAGGCCAATTTGCAGAATAGTGCTTAGGTGCCCTGCTAGCACTTTCATGAGTATGTGCACACGTATGCATGTAAGTGCTAGTATTCTAAACATTTATGTGTGTAACTTGCATGTAATTGTGGGCACCTAGTTTATAGAACTGCTCTTCACATGCCCAAGATTGCTAGTACCAGAAAAAAAAGATGTATATATAGTTCAACTAGCATGTTTCTTTTGGATTTATAAATAAATAAATTCAGTTCTAACTTTTTCTATGTTTACACCTCCTGCTTTGGCCATGGTGTCACTAGAGGGGCTAGGCGGCAGATTATCAGTTCTCTGTCTTAGCTAAGAACCAAGAATTGACAGCCCTGGGTGCAGATCTCAGACCTTAATGCTAAATAGTAGTAGTAGTAGTAGTCTTGATTTGAACCTAAAGGTTTAGAAGTGAGATGTTAATATAAATCGCAATGGTGAGGCCAGTTAGCAGTGATTGAGGAGAAGGGACTTTTCAGGCCTTCATTTGGATGCAGCTATGTATGTCTTAATGGAAAGAGGAAAGAAGCAAGGGGGCAGACCGAGCAAGGTGTCTTGGCCAGTATAGGCGATTGGACTTGGCTAAGGAGGACTGTTACAGGCATTCAGGGTTGAAGTAGTGATAAATATGTCTTTCCTAGTAGTTCAAATGGCATTATTTCCTCGTTTCCGACAGAGACTTGTGTAATGATAAGAATGTTGGTCATAATTTTTTTAGCTTTTGGAAAGTGTGTGATCTAGGAAATTATATTTCGGTTGTCTGTCTTTGTCTAAGCACATTTTAATTATTTAAAAAAAAACAAAACCCTTCTCTTTCATTAGTTGGTGCTTTACTGTGCAGTTAGATTCATGCCATGGGCATTTCTGATTCTTTTTTCGTTTGTGCTGGTAAATGGCTTATCAGAAACAAAAAGCCTCTTCCATCTTTTCCTCATTACTTTTTTTTCCTGGTTTCCCCTCTTTTCTTCTCCTCAGCTTCCCTGTCTACCTCTTCTCTTCTGCTCTCATTCTTTTCCCTTGTCCATTTCTGTGCTCTTCCTTCCTTCTGTCGTTGCTTGCATCTCTTTTCGATATTAGTACTTATTGGACCTGATTTACTAGACGCTGGAACACAGCCTTCACTGACACCGTAATTAAAATTGAATGACCTCACCTAGTACCTGAAGAAAGAAATAATCCACACAGCCCCCAATACCTGGTTCCAGCTTGACTTTTTAATTCCCTTCCTTTTGTGATTGTCAGTGATGGTGTAAAATTTTCAACCCTTAATTTTTGCAGATCTTTTTTTAAGTATCCTTTACAATGATGCAGTACTATATTAGGATTTGTTTCTCTGTGCTCTGAAGCTTGTGGTGTTCCCAGGAAAAGCTGCTTTGTCAGTAGGTTTCATTTGCTAATGATGCTACACTGGTACTCATTCATTTAATGAATGTTGCCTGCTTGGGTGTGATCGATAATAGGAGACTTGTATTTCCAAGGCAACCACTGTCTTGAGAGTACGTTTTCTCAAAAGCAGCAGCCTCTGATAACACCTTATGATTAACTGATCTATGTCATGTATGGACAGATGTTAGCGCTGAGTGGTTTTGAGGGTAAAAAATATACAAAAACAAAAGCCAAAATGCAGGTCAGATATATTGGGGTTTTATTATACTGATAACAGCCAACAAATATACGTATGAATGGTTTTATTTATGTTTTCATGCATGTACATTAACCAGACTTGTTCAGCCTGAAATTAACAGGGAGGGAGAAGAAAATTCACTTGATGTGTTCTGATAACATATGATAGTGAGCCAAATTCCTAGGTAGACACCAATGTGCTTGGCACGTAATATTGCTGATAAGGTGATTCTGGTTTTCCTGTATCCAAGAAAATGCTAGGTGATGTACTGCTTTCTTTGCTAGATTTTGTTTTCTGCCCTGTTCCTATTTTATCTCTGTCTTTGATGGAATAGCAACTAACATCAATTTTGATTCTCGTGACACTAGCAGATTTCTTCTTGTGCGATTCCTTGCTCTGCCTGAACAGTCCCACTGAGAAAATGTTGGATAACTTTGTCAAAGGCTACTGCAAGAGTATTCCTGGAGTGGAGAGGATCATCTTAATGCCCAAGAGTTATTCCTGTGCATAAAGCTGCAATCTTCTCAGGGTTCAGCAGCCTCTTTTCTTTCTTCCTTTTTCTTTTCCATGTTCAGAACATTCTCAGACTTTTCTGGAAGGTTGTAGTGATCAGTAGAACATTCTTGGTGATGCCTTCCTTCAGGGAGGAGGAGTGTGGTAGCCGTGTTAGTCCACTCTTAAGGTTATCAATAGAAATCAAATAAAATAAAACATGGAAAAGAAAATAAGATGATACCTTTTTTATTGGACATAACTTAATACATTTCTTGATTAGCTTTCGAAGGTTGCCCTTCTTCGTCAGATCGGAAATAAGCAAATGTGCTAGCTGACAGTATATATAAGTGAAAACATTCAAGCATTACTATGACAGTCTGACAGGGTGGGAGGATGGGGGTGGGTCAATCATTCTGACTTTTTTACACTGAATGATATATACCACATATATCTCATCTTCCAATGTGGTATATATCATTCAGTGTAAAAAATGTAACGAAGGATGCTATATTGGAGAAACAGGCCAGATGCTTAAGACAAGATTCAATTTACATAGACATCACATGAACAATACAGCCAGTAGGACAGCACTTCACAGAACCAGGACACTGTACCAGTGATTTCACAGTGAGAATACTGAAAGGTAACTTTAAAACCATACAAGAACGTAAGACCTTTGAAGTCAGAATGATTGAATATTTTAACACCCAACAGAAAGGACTTAACAAGGACCTGGTGTTTCTAGCCCATTATAAACCATAAAGCTGTATGTCTCTGTTGATCACCCCACCCCTCACCTATCCACACCCATCCTGTTAGAATATCAATGATATGCTTTGATGTCCCCATGCATACCTCCGACCCACCCCCATCCTCCCACCCTGTCAGACTGTCATAGTAATGCTTGAATGTTTTCACTTATATATACTGTCAGCTAGCACATTTGCTTATTTCCGATCTGACGAAGAAGGGCAACCTTCGAAAGCTAATCAAGAAATGTATTAAGTTATGTCCAATAAAAAAGGTATCATCTTATTTTCTTTTCCATGTTTTATTTTATTTGATTTCTATTGATAACCTTCAGGGAGAAGAAATTTTCAGAAGGATGCCTTCCAATTCCTCTCTTCCTCCTACAAGGAATTTCCTTTGCATCCTTGCCAGACCAGTCGAATGGGTAGTTGTGCTCATCTATTAGTGGATAGAGACAGAAATAGAAAGTAGTTCTGTGTGATCTGCCACTGTTAGAGCCCTGTGCAGCTGTACACTGCTCAGTATATAATCCCAGCCCTCTGCCACATTCATTCATTTCTGCAGAGCAATTATTCAGCTTCCTTTCCACTCACCTCACTCCTGCTAACCATAGGCTCCCCATTCAACACCAATCATAATCTCCATCCATGTACTCCACTCTGTGTCATTCCTAGCCCTCTCATCTCTACTCACTCAGTCAGACTCTGTCACTCAAAACACCTTATCTACTCACTTACCCTCTCTATCGTTCAGTCAACCCACACTGCCATTCATAACCGTGCATGCACTTACTGAGACCCCAACATCACTCATAACTGCCATATTTACTCACTCAGTCCCGCTGCCCACTCATAATTTCCTGTCCACTCACCAGTTAGCTCCCACTACCATTCATAAACTCCCTATCCACTTACTCAGTTCCCATGCCTCTCTTATTCCCACCACTCACTCGGTTGCACACATGGTCTAACCAAGCACTGCAAGAGCAGAATATCCCTTTATGTAATTCTTACAGCATGCACTCTTCAATGTGTTTTAAAGTAGTTGAGGATGCACATTTTTATGTGCAGGGAGCTATTGGCCCTATGTTTGAAACTCCTCAGCAGGGGGTAGGGAGGGTGAAGTCGGGTAAAATCCCTGATAGCTGTTGAAGGCCTCTCCCAGCCATGGTGTGGGGCTCAATGTGGAAACTAGTGAAGCTCTCCAGAAATCTTATCCCCTCGTGCCAAGTCCCATCCTGTGTGCTCCCCACTTGTTCCTGTCACATTGCAGCCATTTTGTTTGGTTTTGCATGCACACTTTGATTGATATGTTGGTTTTATTACTTGACAGACTTTTGGAGGTTCGAAAACCTGTACCTGCCTAGTTTAATTTAACAATTGGAAGTGTTAAACCCAACACAAAAGAATGCTGTCTGGATAGGGAAGGAGTTTGCTTATTACTGGACAGCACCCATGACACCCATAGAGCTGGCACCTGTGGTTCATTTTCAGTCATTTTCAGGCATTTTCTATTAACCAAGCCCTCTTCTAATTTATGGTTATCCATGAATATTGTACTTGTAGACATCTTTAGATTTGATATTTCCCATGTCTTTGAATCCACTGAGACTGCCAATTAAGAATTTCATTTTCTCTTACCTGTAACTGGGGTCCTCTAACAACAATAATTCAAATGAATTCATCTTTTCTACTCAACTTTTCTTTGAATATTTACACAAAGTTCTGTATTTAGGCTGTAGAAAAAAAATGTAATGTTTGAGAAGGCTGTTGGAAGTATGGTTGGTTGCTTCTTTATCAACCAATTCAAGTGTCAAGGTTCCAACGTGGGAAGCAACTTCAGCACCACATGAGACAGACTGCTATGATCCTTCTATGTGAATCCACCCAGCTGCCGTTATTAGAGAACATGAATTACTAGTAAGCAGGTTCATATTCCTGTGCAACTACTTTTCTGTAAGCAACTGTTACTATTTACAAATAAAATATTTTACCTTTTAAGACTGTATGCAAGCAGCACTTGTTAAACTGGAAACAGAATGCATTCTATGAAAAAGACTCACCCAAGTCATTGATGGCTAAATCAATTGATCCTAACAACCTGATGGAGAAAAAATGGTCCTATAACCAACCCAGCTGCTGATTAAGCTAAAGTAGAAGTCCATCCATTTATCTCCAGTAATGCTACCTGGATTTCGTATCCTTTCCAAATGTTCCATATGTTTAATAGAAATGTGGCTGTGAGATCATTTCTACAGCACACCTTTGTCATTGGGTTTAATCTTAAGATACAAATTCTAACACAGAAGATACCCTTTTCAGTCATCAATTACAACATAAATTGATAAGGCATGCAATATCCAGTTGATCAGTCCATTCTAGACACAAGAATTAGTGTTCTGAAAATGTACTTTGTGTGCTGTCTCAGGTGACCTTCTTTGTGTGAGTGCATGAGTGAGAGAACGAATGAATGAATGAATCTGCCTCTTGTCTGTGCTCTGTTTACACCCTTATTCTGGAACATGTTTCTATACAGTGGCAGGAGTTTTAGAACATCACTCAGATGGATTTTACTGGTTACTCTTTTCAGCTTACCTTTTATTTGTTTTGTGATTGCCAGATTTCTGTTGCAGACTACCAGGTATTCATTATGGATCAGAGTTGTTATTTCGGTCTCTGGCATTTGCCCTATTTTGATGGGTTTGGAGTTCAGCTGCCTATAACTGTGCATTCTTTTTCCTGTTCTGCCTTCAGAGACCAGACCTAGTTGAACAAGTGGCATTAGAGAAAGTTCACAAGGTTACAGGTGCCTTCACCTTTATTTGTTGAACAACATCTGTTTTATACTGCATTTTCTACTAGAGCTCAGAGTGCTGTGCAACAGCAAAAAAGCTACATAGCACAATGGTATCATAATTTAAAACACAGTACAACGCATATTAATAAAACATCATCAAAAAAAGCATAGAACATCTGACCATAAATGCATTTGCTTAATCCTCATGATGGTGTTCTCCTGTTAGATGTCGCTTCTGCTTGCTTTTGGATCCTTGTTTACAGACTGTAAATGAGTGGTTATCTGTGAAGAAGCAGTTTATTTTAAGCCTGTAAAATATATTGGATATTTTCCTGCATTAATTATGTCTTGCAGTGTATTTCTCCTATTTGGCCAGCAGGTGGTGTTTCTTTGCTGTAAAGCTGTTACAGAGGAAAGAATGTTCTGTCTTTAGTTTTAGCACACAAACAGGAAGCAAGAAGCCATATATGTTTGAAATTTTCTTGTTCTGGGCTCTGATTGGCCCAGGAGCTCATTTTCATTAGGAGAGTACTGGCTTTTGCTCCAGTCTTAGCCAGGAAGAAAAGAGAGCAAGATCTCTTTGCTGAGGCTCAGTAAATAAACAGTTGTATGTCCTGATCTTCCCAGGTACTTTTTAGAAAGTAAATTAGTTACTGTTATAATTGATCCCTATTTCAGTTACCTGTTATTGTTTGTTTGCAGATTGCACATTTTTTGTACACTGTTCAATTTTTAAAGACAGTAAACAATTTAGTTTATTGCCTCTTTGAACTGATAAAGCATCCTGGTGGTTTGTGTGTTGGGTCTGTGAGTGCTTTCTGGGAGCTGTGGGACCACTGGGAGCGTGACCTCCAGTAACCTAGAAATCACTGGGGATAATTTGAAAGCGGGAGACTTGCCCAGAGGCGGTTGTGACCCAATCGGTGGGAGGAGGATGCTAGTGTAGAGCATGAGTTGGTGCAGGCAGACGAGCTGTGCTGGAGGTAGACCCTCTTAAGTGACTCTGGGGTAACCCCAGGCGGGTGGCTAGGCATTTCTTGACACTATCTAATAGCCCTGTTAATCTCAGTCTGAGAGCAAAGATTCAAATTGTGCTTTCCTATTCCTTTTTTTTTTCTACTTCATTCTTCAAGTGTGCACTACGGTTACACTTGCTTTTTACAGCATTGGGGTGCTCTGAAGATTTTATTCTTTTCTCACTCTGACCTTTACAGTAGCTAAAGCAATGAGATTCCATCAGCAGGCCACAGCATGGTTGCCTTGGTCATTGTGATGGTTTTTAACTTTCAGTGTGGTAGGGGAAATAATTATAATAATGTCATGATGCTGGAAAAGTGCGGCATGAACGTCAGTTGCTTTTGAGAACATGAGGTGCCTGCCTCCTCACCCACCAAACTCTGGGTACATCTGGTTCTTCTTACTGTCATGCTTCCCTAATTCATCTTCATGAACAGTATAATTACAGCGAGCCCAGTAGTAATAATCATTTTGTAGTGTAAGGGAAGACAATCGGCTTTCCATCTGTTCTCTCAGTCAGTGTAAAATGCAAAAACTTTGTGTAAATGAAATTGTCAAGGATGCTTACCTTGATCAGAAACACTTGAGAGGGTAAATTAATTTAATTTTATTTCAACGTTTATATTCCTCATATTCCAAATCATGTGGTTTACTCAAAGTGGATTAAATAATCACAGAGAATCAGTAATTAAAATTTATAAAACAAACTAACGCTGGGGTTTACTAAGCCGCTAGCGTGGTTGGCTGTGCGCTAGTGCCAACACAGCCTGTTCCGTTTCAATGGGCTGTGTTGGCAATGACGCACAGAAGCCGCTAGCGTTGGTTAGTAAACAGACCCATCAATCAGTAGTATTTCAAATAAGTACAATATGTTCATAGAAGCAGAGAAAGATTAAAAAGAAAATACACAATGAAATTCAGAAATAATATGTAAATTAGTTTTTAAAAATCCAAGTAAATGTATAGGGCATCTCTAAATAAACAAAATATTTTGAGAGTCTGTTAAAAAAAAGAAAGAAAGAGAGGTTTTCAGAGAGAGAAAAAGTAACACCACGGAAGCAGTTGCTGCTGTGTCTGCAATTCTTGAGACCGCACTAATAATTTTCAGAAAACTGTGTTTGTGAGGAGCTAATTAAACTGAAAGAATTAAATTTTAATTTTCAAATTTATATGCCACATATTTCAGTTTTTCAACAATACAGAGTGGATTACAACATTCCCCTCACCCCAGTTAAAACACCAAAAATCCACAACCCCAACCTATCTCTAATAACTTCTCAGACCTAAGGCATCCAACCTTTCTACCCTGAGTCTACTTAACCCCCATATCTCAGCTGAAAACTATTAACTACATCATAGTCAACTTATCCAAGCTGAGCAATCCTCTTTGTCCTTTACACCATTCCTAGACAATAAAATCCCTAAAATATTTTTTATAAATCCAAGTTTTAAATTGTTTCCTAATAGTGAGCAAAAGTTCACAGATCAGTACACCTCTGTCACCGTGCAAAATCAAGCTAATTAGACTAGAATAAGAGGATAATGTCACCAAGCTCCACATTTACTTGCTATGAAGCATTTTATAACATAATCCATGTTTCCATATAATCCTTTGATTCCCTGGACTGGATCCAAAATCTAGTCTTAAACTGCCTATGAAATATATACTGTACAGAAATGCAACAATTATTTCACAAACTCTTAAGGCTGTCATGGGCATTTGCCTGCCCCCCCTCCCCACCCATTTCATAGCCACTGACTGCTGCATGCTACTGCTGCTCTTTCCCTCTACTGGATTATTCTGTTGGATTACTTTTGTCCCCCCCCCCCTCCCCTTGGAGAAATTCCTTGCTACACTACTGAAGACAATGGAAGAAAACATTTGGTGTGAGGGTCCAAAGTTTGAGGTCTGCATAGTTAATTTCTAGGGATTTTCTTTTAGCAGATGTTGAAGAGAGTATCTTTCAAGATCTCTGATGTTGTCTAAACTTACACTTAGCATTACTTTTCTTTCTGTGAGGACAAGCAGGCATAATATTCTCACATGTGGGTGACATTCACTTTAAATCTTTGAGGCAGTGCCCCCACAGCACCATCTCACCTGATGCTGAAGCACGGGACCAGTAGTTTATCATTTTCAGTGGAACAGAGAAGTTGTTGTTTTTTTTAAATCTCTCCTCAGCATGTCAAACTTTTGCCTTTTTGGTGCCTTCCCTTTTTCAGGACATTTTTTCTTCATATTCTTCTTTTTTCCTCAGCTACAAAGCCCATGAAACTATCCAGTGAAAACTCATGATGGGTACCAGAACTATAACAAACTACCTCGGTTTATTTGAGAACAAGGGCAAATGTACGGAGGGTAAAGGAAATGCTAAATAGTAGTAGGAGGATGTAATCTAGGCTAGGGAACTGAGAATGAAAGGTGCTGATGTTTGTTTTATTTACAACCATGGTGCAGCAGTATTAAAAATCAGCAACTCGTAGTAACAGGATTGGCTCAACAATCCATCCATCATGAGAGCAAGCACAGTAAAGAAATGCTAACCGGACCACATGAAACTCGGTTCAGAATCACAAGAAAATTCAAGACACAAGTTGATAACCAACATTTAAATAGCAAGATTCCCACTGGTCGAGCCTGGACAGCGCTCTTTTATTTATTTATTTATTGCATTTGTATCCCATATTTTCCCACCTATTTGCGGGCTCATTGTGGCTTACAATACATTGTGATTGATGGGAGTACAATTTGTTACAAATGATTATGGGTTACATTATGAAGAGTTAAAAAAAGCAAAAGCTACCCTAATTCATTTCACTTCATGCAAGGAGCAAATTTGTTTTGCGAGAAACAAAGAAGCCAGGGGACCTGACTCCTGTGTTGTACTGAGAAAATGTGCTCCAGACGCTGGAGCTCTGTAATTTTGTGAGCGGGTAGAAGCAAGCAGAGATCAAGTTTAAAAAGAAACCAACAGTTGGTGCAGCAGTTAACAGCCAGAGGCAGATGGCAACTCTGATCCTTGCTGAACAGGTTATAGGACCAGTCCAGAGTGCCGATACCAGCTTTAAGGATCCCTCCCTACAATCTGAACATCAGACTGCACACGAAAGAAAGCAAGTAGCTGGCTCTCTGGCCACCTTTCATATCCCTCCAAGGCTCTACAAATTCTTGACACTACTAGTATTATCTCAGAGTCATTTTTGACTCTCACTTGTCCTTCATGCCTCAGGTATCTTCACTCTATGTCAAGCTTCTTTATTTTATGCCAGTTATGATCAGCACGTCCTTTTTTTGATGTCGCTAGCATTCATACTTTGATATTGGCTTTTTTTATGGCACGCATAGATTATTGTAATGTTATTTTTACTGGCGCTTCTAAGGTGATTTTCAGAAAGCTCCAAACACTTCAATACACAGCTATTCATCTTCTGTGTCACCTAAGGAGGTCAGATTGTGTCACTCCTCTGCTCAAGCAGTTTCATTGATTAACCCTTGAGCAGCGTTTAAAATATAAACTTCTCCTCACAATCAAAGCATTTTGGCTGGGCTTACCAGCCTGTCTAGCCTGATGATTCCATATATCCCCACTTGTATTTTGCAGTCTTTCAATGATCACTGTTTAGTACTACCTGGACCTTGTTTGGCACAACTGGAAAGTAAGTACAAGATATAGTGCATTTTTTAAATTTTGTAGCCCCTGCTTTATATAACTCACTGCCTTTGTTAGTTTGGGGCGAGCTTTCACTTAAAAAATGTAAGATGGCATTAAAAACATTTATTTCAGCAGACTTACAGACCTTAACCTTGGGCAGTTTCTGGACTCCAGCTCCTTTGTTGAATTTTAAGTGTTTGATATCACTTGTTTTTCTTGGACTGAATATTTATCCTATATTCATTTGTAGTTCTTTTCATTATATTTGTCATTAGTCTGTATACTGCTTTGTCCTGCTAGTCAGCTAAAGCGTTATACCAAGTCTTGAATAAAATGAATAAAATCCACGCCAGACCAGCCCAGACAAGTGGTAGGCGCCAGGTGGGCAGGTGTGATGTTTGGTGCCTCTTCCCAGCTGACTCGCAGATCAGGAAGTAGGCTGGGAAGAGGCTGCAAACATTGCATCCACCCACCTTGCGCATACCACATGTCTCTACTGGTCTGAAAGGACTCAAGGAAAGGAGAATAATCAGTAAGTCTAAATTTTCCCCTCCCTGCTCCCTTCCAAAATTTGTTGAGCACTATGCAGTTTGCATGATAGTCCACCCATGGGGTAGCTGTCCATATGCTGTTAAAAGGCATGATTAGCTCCTGATTGGGCAGAAAATGCCGTATAAATGGAAATTATTATTTTATCATAGTATAAATAATCTCCAGCTGTCAGTGAGTTTTAGAAGAGCTAATTGGTTCAGCCCTATGTATACTATAAAAATTGGATTATAAGATTGTGAATCATTCAACTGTGATTTGTACTTCAAAAGTGTTTCTTTTTCAGCAAAAAAGAGCAAAACAACCCTAATGATCTCTAAACTTTTCTTGGCCAGTCATAGTTATTACTTCTGGGGTGGACCTGGC
Source organism: Microcaecilia unicolor (assembly GCF_901765095.1). Taxonomy (NCBI): domain Eukaryota; kingdom Metazoa; phylum Chordata; class Amphibia; order Gymnophiona; family Siphonopidae; genus Microcaecilia; species Microcaecilia unicolor. The sequence continues at coordinate 452,393,375 of NC_044032.1, read as the reverse complement.
CTTTGTGAGAGATATTCAATGCTGGCATAAAACTAGTCTCTCCTCTGTTCTGGTGCTACTCAGTTGCTAAGCAAAAATTTGGCACACTGACTGAACAGTAGAGTTGCTATGTGGTAAAGGCAGCTGCCAGGCTAGACCTAAGTACTGAAACTGCTGCTGGGATCCTGCAGTTCTTGAAGCCAGGCAGAGAACAACATGTTTTTCAGGCAGATTAGTCCTAGTTGATGTCAAGAGTGAAAAGCTGAAAGACCCAGACTGGGTCTTGCTCTACAGCATGCATGACCATGTAGCACCAGCTTTCCATAGGGAAATCAGAACTACATCTCCATGCATGCAACAGGACCTGTTAACTTGTCCCCATTGACGTGGGTTCTCTAGGGGGCAGCATCTCCAAATGGGGTTAGTTTTGCACATACTATGACATCTCTGTGGCCACCCTGGTATTCAAGCACTAATCTAAAAACATCATTCTTCAGTTTAATATATTACCTCATTTCTGTTCTTTCAAACCATAGGAGCCAGCTCTGTGGGTGCTGAACACCCTCAATATTGAGTAAGCTCCTTCATTGTGTCCAGGGAGGGGTATTTTGTATATTGTTTGGTATTCCCAATCATTTGGAAATGTATTGTTTATTTATTTTGCCATTTATACCCCACATTATCCTGAATAGAGTTCAATGTGGTGAACAATAAGTAAACAACAGACAAAGTTTACAAAGCCATAAACAAAATATCAAATATAGACCATTGATGGCTAGTTGCAATCTAAGATACTCCATCAATGGATAAAAACCTCTCAAAGAGCAGAGTTTTCAGTCTTTCGTGAAATACCAAGTAATCAGGCTGACCCTTGACTGCCATTGACAGTGAATTCCACCACTTAGCACCCTGGTATCTAATGTCAGTCAAATGATGGTGCCTATGTTTCCAAACCAATGGAAGTTCGAAAGAATTATTGTGAAAGGAGTGAAGACTCTGTCCATCTGTGTGTTGGGGGACAAACTAACTCTCCAAAAATCTAACGGAATGGGATGAAACTTGGCATGGAGCAAAAACTAGTGAAAAGACACATTGCTTGAAAATGGACTAGATTAGACATGGGGGGGGGGGGGGGGTTTCCAGAGAAATAAGCCCCTCCCACCATACCAATGTTTTTCTATGGGAGAAGCAATTTCAGGTTCCGCAGGATAGAAATGTATATACAGCCTCTCCCTTATTCTTTACGCCCTCTTCTCATTCAGAAAATCAAGCCACCCCTTCCCTCTCTCATATAAGTCAGAGATACGCACAGAGAGGCCAGTGTAGTAACAATATTAGAGTTGTGTTCTAAAGCTCAGCACATGGTTTCCTAATGTAAGTATAAGGAAAAAATTTTACTCCCCAGTTCAGTAACCAAATAGTGTAGAAAAATGGGCAATAACATTAGCATGCTGAATGTATGCACACATGGGTCTGCACTTAGTATATACATCTAAGCATGTGTTGGAATGCTATTCTGATACAGGTTTTGCAGTATCAATATTTCTCCAAGGAAAAGCAGGCCTATAATTCTCACATGTTGGTAACTCGGATCCATGTTGCTGGTCCAGAGCTTGTAACAAGCTTTAAACAAGTCTTTGAGCACAAGACATGCTTCGCCACACATGAGCGAGTGCCTTCCCACCCCCAGCAGTTCTCTTTATTTCTGTGGTGAGGAGAGGACACATTTTTTCCCACTCCTTACAGCTGGTTCGGTCTTGGGTCTCTTTTTGTGCCTTCCTTTTGTTTTTTGTATATATCTCTCTCGGGCTTTTCTTCATTTTATTCCTTCTCCATATAATCTGTTTGTCCCGTTTGTCTGTCCTGATTAGATTGTAAGCTGTTTTGAGCAGGGATGGTCTCTTACATGTTCAGTGTACAGCGCTGAGTACGTCTAGTAGCACTTTAGAAATGATAAGTAGTAGTAGTAAGCACTTATCTTAATTATGGGACCCGCAACCAACATCGGCATTGTTTCGCTGAAAGCTGCCTCGGTGTGGTTCTCTTACAATTTGCTACTGCACTCTCAATATCTTTGCATAGTCTTTAAAAAATTAAGACTAAGAAGATTAAGAAATGTTATGAGAAAAATATTGTAAAAAAAAACCAGTACCTATGACAAGGCTGGTGAATTATGGGGAATGAATACCTCATATGAAAGTCACCACTGAGGTCCAAAAAAATTATTTTAAAAAACACATAAAGCTACATGAAATTTATTAAGCATGTTAGTCGGTGCATTCAGTAAAAGATGATAATGTCACACTTAGCATTACAATATCAAGTCTGAGTCATAGCATTGGGTTTCTCTATTAAAGATACTCTGGGGCTCATTTTCAAAGCACTTACTTACAAAGTTCCATAGGTTACAGTGAAACTTTGTAAGTCTAAATGCTTTGAAAATGTGCCTCTGTGTAACTTTGTAAGTCTAAATGCTTTGAAAATATGCGTGTTTGTTATCCCCAGTTTTAAGATTTACAAGACCAGAAACTATGTCCCTGAATATCCTACATATGGATCGCATAAAAATGCACTCTTTGTCACCGCTGATATTTTACTTGTATATACCATGGGTAAATTAATAAAGTTCTTTCCTGCAGGCAAAACAGGGTTTATCTACTTGAAGATGAACTTTATGAAATGAACCCCATAAAAATCAATATTATTTCTAGGGCATTTTTTTTAAAACAAGTAATCTGAAAAGTAATACCATTCCATTTGAGGAAAACTTTTGCTTGTGACAGTTTTTAGGTGGTATAGTGGCCACCAAAATGTCCTCCTGGAGACTTGGATGTTTTAAAATAACTCTTATTTATTTGCATGATGAGGTTCTGGTGCATATTGTTAACTTCTGCATACATACACACATGCATGTAAGCAGTGAGTCTTCCAAATGTTATACCAAAATCAGCACAAGTTTGTTTTTGCTTAGCATAATTAAAACCCAAAACAATGCTTTATAATTTTGGTGATTTCTATATGCATAATATGATACACATGCTTTCCTTATTGAGTTCCTGGAAGTTTCAATATAAACTTCCTGATGCATCCATAATACCCAGCTCAAACTAATAAAACTTGTCATGTTGTAGATGCAGAATGTTAAAATGTATTCTGTATCCTGCCCAGCAAGTATCTCTCTCTCTCTCTCTTTAACAATATCAGTTCATAGTGAGGAAATTAAACGTTTTAGAGAACATCAGCCTCTTTAGCTCCTGCATCTTAAGTTAAGTGTATGCTTCTTCTAAGTTCTCTGTGTCATGTCCATGTTCATCCTTATCTCCATGAAGGGTAGAAAACATTCCTTTAAATATATTAGTGGCTTCCATGAGCTGGTGGTATAACCTGAGTGATAAGGTGAAATGTAGCTGTGACCCGCAAGAGCTAGATTCAGTTCCAGTGCTGTTTGATTGTAAAGAAAATATTTAACGTTCTTCTGTCCAGTGTTTAGTCATACATTTTATATATATTGGCACTGTTTGGTATACACTATCACATTTTTCTTTGGAAAGAGGTTGTCTTTATTTATTTTTTTGTGGGGGGTTTTTTATTGCCAGCTGTAGCGGCTTCTGTGGCTCCATTTTTCTTTCCCCCCCCCCCCCATAAGTGTTTTTATTGGGAAAATAAAACAAGTATAATATCACAATTGTCAAAAACCAACAAAGTAACATTTCAATATTAACAACCCCCCTCCCATCCCTCAATCCCAAGTACTACTACATTCTCCCATGAGAGTGCACTGTTGGTTCTTCAGCACACTCCCTATAGTCATACCCAGCCCCCTGTGGCTCTCTTTTTCATGATTGATAAACATGTCAAGAGTGGTATGATGATTAGTACCATAAATTTGTTTTCACTTTTTCAGAAATTCAGGAGAGTGGCCTGTCTCCTTGTCTCCCACTACTGGTATCTAATCCCACACAAGGAAAAAGGTTTTTTGAAGAAACCCTTTTTCAGCAAAGTGAATTGGATTTTGCTCCACTGAGGTAAGAGAGAGGGTTCTTTTCTAAGGATTTCCTGATCCCTGTAACCACATCTGTAGTGTTAATTTCACAGTGTGCTTTCCCACACTATGATGAATGTTCTGATTGATCATCCACCCCCAGTATATTATAATGTTTGTCCTTCTAGCATAACAAGTACTTACAGTGGTGTTTTAGCTTGGCCACCTGGGGTTTGATTATTATAACAGAATTTCTGTGTGAGCAGTCTGAAAAAGCACCCTTTAAGCCTGTTCTGTATAGGCAGCATAGACACCTATGTGCCTTTATAAAATAGGCACTCAGAACTAGTCCCTGTAGCATGTAAGTGCTGATGTACTTATTTATATTTGCTGGGCAGGATACAGAAGTTAGTGTAAATGTGTGCATGTACTCGCATCCTATATAATAAAAAGCACCTCCAACATTCTGAAGCTGACTCCGTGGCACTGTGGCAATGTAGGGTTCGTAAGTCTGTAGTTCAGCGTTTCATTGGCTCTCACTGTCAACGAAGAACCAATCAGACAGAACGGAACTTGGAGGAGGGAAGTGGAGTGGATTGAATCTCTAACAAACAATCATATACAGGGAGGTACAAACATCAGTGGAGGCAAGTGCACAGAATGGAAGGGAAGACAAACATTTAATCACTTTGTCACTCACAGACATCACACACACACAATCACTCTGTGTATCTCTCTCTTGCACTGTCTGTAAAACACACTGTCACTCTCAGTCTCTCACATGGGCAACTGTATGTTGCATTCTCATGAGTAAGGAGCTCTTCTGATGTGATTGTTAAACTGATTGAAGGGCCTGAACAGGAAAAACTTTGACCACATTGTAACACAGTTTACACACAAAATATTGTATATAAAGAAATCTTACACATGTAAACAACAATTATATTCAGAATACAACCGTGGAAACATTAATGACAGGAACTCATTACATTGCTAGCGCCCGTTTCATTGCGTTAAGAAACGGGCCTTTTTTACTAGTATTTTATAAAGTAGTGCTGAAACATGGTACTGTGTTGAGTCATCCTCAATAAAAGTTTTGCAATTTACATTGAGCATCTTTGGTCTAATTTGAAGAGCCTGGTGTGTTCCCACTCTTCGTCTTATCATAAAATAGACATGTACGTTGCAGTTACCCTCCTGGGAATGCCTACACATATTCCTCCAGATTCTATATAGTGCGCCTAGAGATCTGCACCAAAATCCAAGCATATTCCATAACAATTTGCGTAACTTAATTGGCATAACAAGCTAAATCAGCATTGATAACAGCTCTTAACAAGCACTAATGAGCACTAATTGGCAATAATTAGAATTTACACGCACAACTCGCTGAGTGCATTCTGTAATGCAGTGCGCCTAACTTCTAATGCACAGAGGCAAAAAAGGGCGAGGTTATGGGCAGGGGATTGGGCATTTTATGGGTGTTCTGAAATTTACGCACATAGTTATAGAATATGTCCCAGTGCACCTAAATCTATGTGTCAGGATTTACGCCATGTTTTCGCTGGTGTAAATGGAGGCACATAGATTTAGGTTCTGAGATGTCAACTAAGCATATTCTGTTTACTGCACCTAAATCTAGGCATCGCTTATGGAATAAGCTTAGTCTTCATTGATTTCCACGCCAAATTTTTTGTAGGTACCATATATAGAATCTCCCCCAGTATGCGTTTAAGTACACACCATCTTGTCAGCACATGTACTTAAATACGTGTAAACCGCTGTGTAGTATAATAAAAGGCCTTTTCTGTGTGTTGAACAGGCTTTTCATACAGAAAACCTTTTATGAATGTACCCCCTCCATGGTATCAGTTTTGTACACACTGGAAGGTTAAGTGACTTGCCCAGAGTCACAAAGATCTGCAGTGGGAATTGAACCCGCTACACTAACCATTAGGCCACTCTTTCACTCCTAGATGTGTGCATGTTTTTTTTTTTGTGTCATTCCTGCTTAAGGGCCTTGAATCCACTTCTAGTAACTCCTGAAAATTTCTGAAATGTCCCAGAAAAAAGCAAGCACATATGGAGAAAAGCAAGTACCCATGTCCATGCTGCATATTAGAATATAAAAGTCTATGGCAAGTCATAGTATAGCAAAGTAATATTTAGAGGTGTCCCAAAATAATCAGTCTGCTCTTAATCTTCAATCAAACTCATAATAGTATCCAATTTTGGGGAAAATAGGATTAATATATCGAGACCTTCACCTCTCCCTATCCCCCCCCCAAAACAAAAACATAAATATATAATAGTTTGAACTTTGCACCAGTGTTCTAACATTTAGATAGATGATTGCTTCTGCTTAAAGAACTGTAAACATTTAATGAGATTATTTTTTTTCTGTTCCAGAGGGTCTCTTGATGTCTCTGAGCTCTCTAGACACCACACAAGGCCTCTACATATGGGTGATGCTGTGCAGCTGGCAGCCACTGAAGTTTCCATTGACCTTGTCAGTGGCTGCTTCACCTTATCCCAGCACCCACTTGCTCTGAGTGCCTTCCAGGCTGGAGATGCTAGTAGTACATTCTTTTTATCACAGCACCCCATTTCTCCTTCTAGTCTGAGGAATGAGGAGGCGAAAGAGGAAGAAGGTAAAGAGCATTGGAACCAAACAGACTGTAGTGCTGCACATTGCAACCCAGATGGCAATAAGGACTCTCTTATGCCAGATACACTGATGATGACCAACAATCAGATGGAGCTACAAAAACATGAAGTTTCTTCTGCTGATGAGGCTCACAAGGGTTTTGCTACTGATGAAGTTTCATTCTTGGATAGCAGTATTCCTGCCCCTCTTCTGCTTGAGCTTCTGGAGAAAGAAATAGGATTATCCAGTAGTGCCAGATTCTCATCAGGATCTGTGAGCTCTTCCAGCAAAGCCTCATCAACTAGGGACCCTGATAAAGAGAAGACACAACAAGTTGAGGATGCAGGTTTGCAAGAATTTGAAGATCTGGGACAAGAATCCTGTCAGTCATTGAATGAAGTCAGACCTATTCTTGGATCCAGTCTTTCATTTATAGATTCCACTGAGGCAAATATCCCAGCACTGTCTTCCAAACTGTTAATGACAACCATGGGAGAATGTGTGGACTTGAATGGCTCTCCTCAGTCGGACTTGTCTGGCACTACTATTCATGCTGTGGTTAAACAGCCCAGTGGTGCCACCACAGATGAGCCATTGAAGCAGCTATGCTCTGAAATCATGCACAAGCATCAAGAAAAAAAAGCCTGTGATTCTACGGGAAACGGTGCTTCTCAAAATCTCTCTCTCCATACAGCCACTGTTAAATCTACCGAAACGTATAGTAACAAAAAGAACACCTCTGAAATCCAGAGAGGGAATATCCAGGCTGATCTGACAATTTCATCTGGATGTAGCATAGAGAGAGGACATAAAGATACAGACATTTCCCCTTCTTTCAACCCTCCCATGGATGATAGCTCTTTGTGTGGGCGACTGGTTGACCCTATCTCGCAGTCAACTCCAGGAATGTTTATGAATAAAAGCAGCAAACTAAAATTGCCCTCTAAACTGACCACCATCAAATCAAGTCTTCAGTCTTTAAGTGAAGAACTTTCTAGCAGATCATCCAAAAGTACACTTACTTCATTTCAATGGGCACAATCAGATCAAAGTGGCCATGAAGCTAATTTTGAAAGTAGTAAATCTTTAAAAGGGTCATCATCACCTACAGGAAGAATTGGGTCTCTCCCTGCTTTGAACTACATAGAGAAAGTAGGAGCTTGGAACATGAACCAGCCATCAGAGAAGATTTCATTTGATACTCTAGCTCTGCGTGGTCTGACAGGAGTATCTCCTAAGAAGAAAGCCTATAGTGCAGTAGCTGACTCTTTAAACCGCATGCTGTCTAAGCAGGCCAAGTATAGTAACCCAAAGAGAGCTTTAGCTGCATCGTTTGCAGGCCCTTCCTCTCTGTCTGGTTTGAATTCTGAAGACAAAATGCCAATATATACATTACCACTGACTAGGTCTCAATCTGACAACATTGTAAACATAGCAAGCAAAGATAATTTGCAGGCTGATGAACCTCAAAGGAAGATCCAGAAGGAAACAGTTCAAGTCTTAACAGAGAGAGACTTAAATAAGAGCAGCCAGACTGGGGTGCTAGATGGGCGGAAAAGTAATGCTGATCTGACAGAGTCTAGTGAAAAGCACAGTAAAAGTTCTCTTGATACTAGTGATCCCATGCCTACTTCAGATTTTAAGGACAGTAGCAAAGGTTTGGAAGAAATTGTGTTCCGTTTTAATGAAAAGATTCTTAACCCTTTCAAAGAAACTGCACATGTCAAGCAGGAGAAATTCGAAATTAGCAATCAGCCATCAAATGCCACTTTCACCATCAGCAAGATTAGCAAGCATCAATTCAGTGATGGTTCTGTGAATGCTAATTTTAAAACTTGCCATATTTCTCAGTCAAACAGCCCTTGTGAACAGACAGCTACAGAATCAACTGAAGTCATTTCTGACCACACTCTCATTGGTCCAGAGGTAGATAATTATTCCTCTTACTGGCCGCCTACAATAAAAACACTTGAAATGAATGAAGTAAACATTGAAGAAAGAATACCGGTAAGTTTTTAATTATTTTGTTCCCTCGAGTAGTCTTTGTGAGGGGTGGAGCAATAACCGGGAAGAGCTGGTGCATTTTACAGATATTTGACTGAAGTTGTGTATGTTCAAGAATTACAGATGTCTCAAAGTTTCTAAACAGATATGTCAGCAATTTCTCATAACATAGCTTATTATTAGGACTTCTTAGGGGTTTATAAATCTTAAATTTAGGTGTTTCTTTTCAAGCTAACGAGAGTACAGAAAATCAGTGTTTATCGGTGTTTTCATGTACATTATTTGTTTAGTGGAATCAAATAATGTAGGTTTGTGTCACTTAGGCAGTCTCAGCATAGAAATGGCACCAAAACTAAGTGGAGGCTACAAGACAACCCAGGGTGGGGTGAGAGTATGAGGGGAATGGTGTTTTCCGGTTTTATCCAATAAACGCTTACTGTAAAGGGAGAAGGGAGGGAGTTATTGGTATTTGGCTGAAACCTAAAATCTGAAGCCCTACTTGTGCTTCATGACCATTGCACAAAACATGCATTGATTTTTATAGTTATCTTTATTTTTTTTTCTTTCCACCTAATTACCAACCTCTATTCCTTCCAACGTATAGCTTAACATAATTGGCAAATATCAGAATATGGATCATAGTAGTTAGGGGCATAGTTATCAACCTGGGCTACTGTTGTCATGTTATTTTACCACAGGTCCTATTTTATGAAATGAGACCTAGTTATTAAACGACTGTGGTTAACAATAAAATAATACATCTTAGGGGGGAATGCTTCTGTTAAGTCGGGTTGTTTTATCATGTCAGGTTATTTTTGCACAGGGTCCTATTTTATGCAGTGAGACACTGTGCTAAATTTATCTGACTTGTGGTAAAATAACTGACTTAACAGTAGCCCATGTTGATAATTCCCTCCCCACTTAGTCTCTTTCTACTGTAGATTGTATACCATGTTGGATTTTAGCTGCACTAGGATACTGTACTTTAAAAAGAATAATTCAGAGGGTATATAGAATTTTGGTTCTGTAATGATATTTGGTTAAGTACATAAGTAATGCCACACTGGGAAAGACCAAGGGTCCATCGAGCCCAGCATCCTGTCCACGAGAGCGGCCAATCCAGGCCAAGGGCACCTGGCAAACTTCCAAAACGTACAAACATTCTATACATGTTATTCCTGGAATTGTGGATTTTTCCCAAGTCCATTTAGTAGTGGTTTATGGACTTGTCCTTTAGGAAACCGTCTAACCCCTTTTTAAACTCTGCTAAGCTAACCGCCTTCACCACGTTCTCCGGCAATGAATTCCAGAGTTTAATTATGCATTGGGTGAAGAAATATTTTCTCCGATTTGTTTTAAATTTACTACACTGTAGTTTCATCGCATGCCCCCTAGTCCTAGTATTTTTGGAAAGCGTGAACAGACGCTTCATATCCACCTGTTCCATTCCACTCATTATTTTATATACCTCTATCATGTCTCCTCTCAGCCGTCTCTTCTCCAAGCTGAATAGCCCTAGCCTCCTTAATCTTTCTTCATAGGGAAGTCGTCCCATCCCCGCTATCATTTTAGTTGCCCTTCGCTGCACCTTTTCCAATTGTACTATATCTTTCTTGAGATGCGGCGACCAGAATTGAACACAATACTCAAGGTGCGGTCGCACCATGGAGCGATACAACGGCATTATAACATCCTCACACCTGTTTTCCATACCTTTCCTAATAATATCCAACATTCTATTCGCTTTCCTAGCCGCAGCAGCACACAGAGCAGAAGGTTTCAGTGTATTATCGACGACGACACCCAGATCCCTTTCTTGGTCCGTACTCCTAACGTGGAACCTTGCATGATGTAGCTATAATTCGGGTTCTTTTTTTCCACATGCATCACCTTGCACTTGCTCACATTAAATGTCATCTGCCATTTAGCCGCCCAGTCTCCCAGTCTCGTAAGGTCCTCTTGTAATTTTTCACAATCCTGTCGCGAGTTAGCGACTTTGAATAACTTTGTGCCATCAGCAAATTTAATTACCTCGCTAGTTACTCCCATCTCTAAATCATTTATAAATATATTAAAAAGCAGCGGTCCTAGCACAGACCCCTGAGGAACCCCACTAACTACCCTTCTCCATTGTGAATACTGCCCATTTAACCCCAATCTCTGTTTCCTATCCTTCAACCAGTTTTTAATCCACAATAGGACATTTCCTCCTATCCCATGACCCTCCAATTTCCTCTGTAGCCTTTCATGAGGTACCTTGTCAAACGCTTTTTGAAAAACCTTATCAGAATAGTACCATAAAAGAGAGGCATAAGCATGTATAATAACTTTTTTTTCAAAAAGCAAAAGAAAAGTCTGCAAAAGAAAATAAAGAAGAGTTAGTTTTACAATGATTGCTTTTTTTTTTTTCTTCTCTTTTTCCTACTGTAGGCATACCTTCATAATCTTGGCATTGATCAATCACCTTCAACTATACTGAAACCATTCATCTCACCAGGAACAATTAAAGAGCTGGAATTTTCACCATCAGAGCTCCAAACAGTGAAGGATTCCACAGACACCCCAACAAAAAGTGTATCACAGTTTGAAGGTATGGACCGAATGAGAAGGTGGTTTCATGAATCGCAAGAGGAAAGTAAAGATCATTTTTGAATTGCCAAAGGAAAAAAAAGATCATTTTTTTTCTTTGCCCTGTATACCTTCTGATGCAAATATAGCAACCTTGGAATTGAGCAGACTTGGCATTCTTCATGAAAGTATTTTTTTAGCACCTTATATAGTAAAATAGACTTGACTTATCTGTCAAAGGTAACACAGAGGGGCATAATTGAACGAAAACGCCTATCTCCATGGGCGTTTATCTCCGAGAACGGGTCCGTGAAGGGGCGGACCGAACCGTATTTTGGGAAAAAATAGACGCCCATGTTTTATTCAACAATGTGTGAGCTGGGCGTTTTTGTTTTTCAGCGATAATGGAAAATGAAAGCGCCCAGCTCAAAAACGAATAAATCCAAGACATTTATTCGTGGGAGGGGCCAGGATTCGTAGTGCACTGGTCCCCCTCACATGCCAGGACATCAACCGGGCACCCTAGGGGGCACTTTTACAAAACCAAAAAAACAGGTAAAAGAGCTCCCAGGTGCATAGCACCCTTCCCTTGTGTGTTGAGCCCCCCAAATCCCCCTCAAAACCCACTGCCCACAAGTCTACACCATTACTATAGCCCTAAGGGGTGAAGGGGGGCACCTACATGTGGGTACAGTGGTTTTGGGGGGTTGGACGACTAATAAGCATTAAGCAGCACAATTGTAACAGGTAGGGGGGATGGGCCTGGGTCCACCTGCCTGAAGTCCACTGCACCCCCTAACAACTCCTCCAGTGACCTGCATACTGCTGCCAGGGAGCTGGGTATGACATTTGAGGGTGAAAATAAAAAGTTGTGAAACATCATTTTTTTGTGGTGGGAGGGGGTTAGTGACCACTGGGGGAGTCAGGGGAGGTCATCCCCGATTCCCTCCAGTGGTCATCTGGTCATTTAGGGCACTTTTTGGGGCCTTATTCGTGAAAAAACAGGGTCCAGGAAAAGTGTCCTAAATTCTAGCTAAAAACGCATACTTTTTTCCCATTATCAGTGAAATGCGCCCATCTTTGTTCGGCAGATAACCACGCCCCAGTTCCGCCTTCGCCACACCTCTGACACGCCCCCATCAACTTTGTCCGCATCCGCGACGGAGTGCAGTTGAAAACGTCCAAAAATCGGCTTTCGATTATACCGCTTTATTCGTTTTTGTGAGATAAACGTCCATCTCCCGATTTAGGTCGGAACTTGGGTGTTTTTCTCGTTCGATTATAAGCAGGATAGTGTAGGTGCTACTCTGTGTAGAGATTGTTTACCAAATTGTGTGAAATAATGACATGAGATATATATCTGTACATTTTCAAAGTGTAGTACCGGTTCAGTAGAGGAAAGCTCACCCTAGGCACTAGTGATCTAAAGCCAAACTGGGTAGCTAATTTCTAAATGTCTCTTTGCAGCTAATCACAACCACAGAATACCCTCTCCGAATTATTTTTTATGGACCATCAGTTGAAAGCTGAGTAAACACCAGTCATATATAAAAATCTTCATGGGTTCATTTTTCACTAGCAATTTTCAATTCAGTTTCAAATTCTAATGCTTTTAATAGCGCACTTATCTTCTGGTTATAGAAATGTTTGTAGTATATCGGCTTAATATTTATACAGGAGACTGTCATCTAACATAGTACCATGTTTTGCTATGCTGCATCAGGGAAAAGCTCCTGTGAAAAAATTCATACAGTCAATGAATGGTCCTCCATAATATTTACTACATTAAGATAAATAGCATTCTCTCCAAACAGGTCTGTAGTCGTATGTTTGATGTAATCAGTCAAATCACAACAAGGAAAGCCATTCTAATTCTTCATTCTGGCCATTAGGCTTAACTGTGTTTAAAACATAAATCTAATGTTGTCCTTTATAATTGGCAGTCATTCATAATTCCCAACCCCGATGAACCGCATCAGTTGCCCTCCATCTAATATTCATGTCCATAATGCTGGGTAATCTAGTAAACTACCAAAGGTGCATCAGTATTGCCAGTCTTCATTCTTGATTTATGCTCATTTAACCGCAGATGAATTGCACGAGTCATTCTACCCACATATACCAGTTGGCATGGGCAATGATGACATCTGTCATCCAGGTGGTATATCCTCAAGATTTCACTAATTGATTTGTTCTTGGACAGATCCATGTAGGGCCCTCAAGGTTAGTAGTACTCCATTGGCACAATCTACACTGTGCGTGTGTCCTTTCTGTTTCTTCCACTATAAACTGATTCCCAGTAGTTGATAATTGTTCATCAATAACTGTCTCACACTGCTACAATCAGTAATTCAAGGGCTCATTTAAGTAAACTTGGTACTGGCCTATGTTTATGTACCAGTCATACAACAGCTCATGATAAATTTGAGTAAGGAAGCCCAACATGAATTTCTCTTCCTGCACAGATTGAACTGGTTGTGACAACACATCTCTCTGTGCAAATTGTGTTTGTAAATGTGCTTTACGTACCACTAGTGAGAGGAGCAAAGAGTGGGAACAGAGTTGGGTGCTTCGAAACAGACCAGAGGCACTTTGGTGTGAATCAGCTCTGTTAAACCCCTCACCAGGCCCTCAGCTTCGTTATACCCCTCACCTTCATCTGCCGTCATCGTATTTGTATGTATTTGTTTTACTTGATATGTTTACCACATTGATTTTTTTTTGGTTACATTTGTACCCCGCGCTTTCCCACTCATGGCAGGCTCAATGCGGCAGGCAATGGAGGGTTAAGTGACTTGCTCAGAGTCACAAGGAGCTGCCTGTGCCAGGAATCAAACTCAGTTTCTCAGGACCAAAGTCCACCACCCTAACCACTAGGCCACTCCTCCACTTGATGTATAAAAAAGGTGGAATTGTTTAGTAAAAGTTTGTTTTATTGGACAGGAACTTTCTTTTTGGGGTACCAGGATTGACATAGAAAAAACTAAAATTTTCTAGATCAGGGCAAAAATGATAGGACTCGTGTCAACAAACTGGGTATGAAGCACAGTATTCTCCTACCATTACTTAACATTTCCATAGTGCTAGTAGGCAGATGCTGCACTCTACAGATAGGCGTAAAGAGAAAGTCGCTGCTCAGTGGAGCTTATAATCTAGCTGAGATACACAGACAAGAAAACTACATTTCTAATAAATGTTACTGTAAATGCATATACATTTTGTAGAGGGTTGTGTGTGCCTGACTTTATATTTTTGGAAAAAATGTGTTCCTTTTATGCTCACAATGTGTGTGTGTTTTAAGGATCCTCATGGTTGTTGAGGAATGTGCTAGTTCTAGGAGAGGCTATTAATGATTTGCAGACTTATCATGAACTAAAATGAAGATAAGATCTACGTTTAATCCATATTAGTTTTGGTACTGCCTTTGATATGCAGATACTTCCTTAATAACTTCTAGGGGGATAGATTATACTAAAATAAATTTGTATATGGGGCAGGAATGAATGTAATGTCTTTTATTCTTTGTAGGAGACTCACAGAAGGACATTGAATCCAGCTTCTATTCTGGTGTGTCCACTCTAAGCATGTCTATCCCAATGGGTTCTGATGTTGGTAATGATACTCCATTACCCACTGAGTTCTCACCATCATCACTTTTAAGATCCTCCCAGGAGAGACCAGTCAATCAGTGTAACATCACCCACTGTCCAACTAAGCAAGTGGAGCTTCCATTCCAGTTCCCTGTCGAAGGTACTGTAGAAACAACAATTACCCAAGAATCAAATGACAAACAAGTGCTTCCAGAGTTGTCTACCTCCTACTGCTGTAATGAAAACCCCCAAATAATTTCTAAACGTGTACAAATGCTAATTGATAAATTTGAATCTAGAAGTCCTACCCTAAGCCAAGACAATCAAACCTCAAGTTCTTTAGCGAACACTGCAGTGGAAATGGAAAGCAATAGAGTATTGTCTTCAAGTTTTGGTGCATCATTCAACCAACAAAACAAAGACTTGGAAAATGAATCATTTGTTGGGTCTAGGACTCTTAAAGAGATCCGCAAACTGTTAGAGGAAGCAGAAGATATTACTCATTACAGTTCAAATCCTGCTTCTTTTTGCTCCTTGAAAGGATACAATGAATTTTCTTCACCTTCAGATTGCTTTCGAGACTCCACATCACCAAGAAATAGCACTGGAAACCTAACTCCATTGCTTGAACGGAGATTATCATGGGGCTCCTCAAGCAGCTTATCAAAAGACAGCAGTCAGATGAAAACACTTTCTCTCTTAAAGGACAGTTTAAAATGGGAGACTGTAGAAAAGAAGACCATACCAGCAGTACAAAACAATGTGGAACAATCTAAGCCAGCAGAACCATTGAGACGGTCAGAACCAGAGGGATGCAGTGGTGCAGTAGTAGATACAAATGCACCTGCTTCTGTTCTCCCTGACAAAGATAGCCCCGATGAGGAATCCTCTGGTGAAAGGGGTTTTGATTTGCAGAGCAGCCTCACCACAGAGATCTTGAATGGTGTTTCTCATTCCCTCGAAGGCCTTGAACATGCGCTGACTCAGACAAGCATAATGTGTAATGCAAAGGGGGACAGTGTTCGAGAGAGTGATGACAGCAGCAGTGCTGATTCACTGGCAGCCCGTGTTGCAAGCCTTCTGAAAGGTGAAGACCCCCTGACACGTGCAACACAATTGATTCAGAATGCTGAGGAGGAACAGAAAAGAACACAAGGT
This sequence comes from Microcaecilia unicolor, assembly GCF_901765095.1. Lineage (NCBI taxonomy): Eukaryota > Metazoa > Chordata > Amphibia > Gymnophiona > Siphonopidae > Microcaecilia > Microcaecilia unicolor. The sequence continues at coordinate 452,377,447 of NC_044032.1, read as the reverse complement.
AAGAAAAGAGGTCTTCCAAGTTTAGACAAACTGAGACATAACCTATATATTGCAACATTATTGTATACCTGGAATGACCATCAGAATATGGTGTATCCAGTTCTTAGATTTATTATTGCACCAACAGGCCTCCACTGCATCCTTTCTCACACCACTGAATACCAGGCTGCATAAGCCTGAGAAAGAAGGAATAATTGAATACTCTGCATAGGTGGGGAAAGGATTGAAGTAGCTTTTGAGGTGAGATGGGGAGGAAGGAAAAAAGTATGCTGCCGTCAGGGATGCAAGAGAGTGGAGGAGGAGAGCTTTCTAGGAACAGAATGTGTATGTTGGGGTCAGGGATTGGAATGGGAGTGTGCTACTATCAGGTTTGCAGGGATGATGAAGGTGGGAATAGAGAGAAAGTATATACCAATTTAAAAATTTTAATATAAAAAAAAGACATGAAAAATAAGCTACCCAAAATTTAATGTGAACCACTGATATACATAGATTTTACTGCCTTCACAAAGCACCTAATTAGCTTGAAACTTGAATACCTAAATTTACAATTTATAATCCCATAAAATCAGAAGCCTTAGATATCTATCTACTGAACTGCCTCCTCCTTCCATCTCTTCTTTTAATTTGTATAGCTGTTATCTTTTATCTGTAAACCGCTTAGATATAGTAACATAGTAAATGACGGCAGATAGACCTGCATGGTCCATCCAGTCTGCCTGAGAAGATAAACTCATTGCATAACGTATGAGGTGATTCAGCATATGTATACCTGATCTTGATTTGTGCATGCCGTTATCAGGGCACAGACCATAGAAGTCTGTCCGCCACTGTCCTTGTTCTTAAACTTCTGAAGTTATTTATTTTATTTTTATTTTATAACATTTATATCCCACAATTTTTCAACTGACATTGGTTCAATGTGGCTCACATTAGCAACGGGGGTGTTAACAGACCATGAGGTGTATTTTCAAAGCACTTAGACTTACAAAGTTCCATAATAGCCTATGGAACTTTGTAAGTCTAAGTGCTTTGAAAATGAGCCCCATATGTAGTTAGAGTTGGGTTCAGAAAGTTACAGAGGTTGCTTATAAAAGGGCAAGGTGTACGGATCAGCTGATCACTTATTCAAGAGGAACTGAGAGAAGGATCATAGATCAAGGTTACCATGGGAATAATTAGTGGCCCTCATAATAAAGTTTTCTGAAGAAAAATGCTTTGAGGCATTTGCGAAAGTTGAAGTATTGACCTCTACGTCTTAACATTTTTAGTAGGGCATTCAATAGTTTTGTGCCTTGGTATGAGAAGCCAGCTCAGTATATGGTCTTGTATATTAGTTTCTGGCATTTTGGGTAGTGGAGGTTTAGGTAAGTGCGGGCTCCAGCTTTTCGTTCCTGAGAGAGAGGTCGATTAGGACTTTCATATAAGTTAGGGCCATATCAAACGTTATTCGATGGATCAGGGTGCATATTTTGAATGAAATGCGCTTCTTAATTGGGAGCCAGTGGAGCTTTTGCAATAGTGGATCTCCTTTATTGTTACATGTTTTTCTTAGTATTAATGTTGCTGCTGTATTCTGTGTGGTCTGAAGTTTTTTCAGGATTTCTTCTTTGCAGCCGGTGTATAATCCGTTGCAGTAGTCCATGTGTGTTAGGACCATTGTTTGTACTAGCATGCAAAAAATGTCTCTAGGAAAGCAGTTCCTTATCCTTCTTGGTTTCCAAAGAATTTAGAACATCATAGTCATCACATTCACTGTCTGATTTTCAAATGTGAGCTTTTGATCTATCGTGACCCCTAGGATCTTTAGGTTCCTTGATATTGGATACTTGGTTCCTTTTAACTCGATGGTAGTAGAGTAGGTATGTCTGCAGCATGTGTAGGTGAGCACTAGAAATTGTGTTTTTTCCTTATTCAGTTTTAATTTGAAGGCAGTTCCGTTTAACTCGATGTGAGGTGAGCACTAGAAATTGTGTTTTTTCCTTATTCAGTTTTAATTTGAAGGCAGTTGCCCAGGCTTAATTTATTGCTTGAGTAATCTTCCTTTTATTTCATTCAGGTTATTCTCAAAGGGAATGTAAATGGACACATCATCTGCGTACATGAATGGATTAAAACCTTGTATTGTTAGTAGTTTTGCCAGTGAGATCATCATAATGTTGAAAAGTGTTGGTGATATGGGGGACCCTTGTGGGACACCGCAGACCGCTTTCCAGTGTACCGACATCTTTTAGTTCATCTTCACGTAGTATGCTCTGGTTGTTAGGAAGCCCTTAAACATCTGAGGACTTTGCCACCAATTCCGATTTCATCTAGAAATTGAAGTAGAATTTGGTGATCTACCATATTGAATGCTGAAGGCATCTCGAATTGTATTAGTATTATCTTTTTCTCTATGCTTATCTCCTTCCTGAAATTTGCAAACAGTGTTATCGGGACCATTTCAGTGCTAAACTGGGGTCTGAAAACTGATTATGACTCATGTAGGATTGAGTGCCTGGTTAGGTAGTCCATTAGTTGCTCTGCAACAATCCCTTCTGTGAGTTTGGCTATTAAAGGGATTAATCCTACCGGTTCCTGGTCCTAAATGGCGCGTTTACTGAGTTTCATGTTTTTTAGTATAGGGGTTAGCAATATGTAGCCTTGTATGATGGGTAGAGCCCCTTGGAGAACATAAAGGCCTCGTATTGTGTTAGGTGTTTTACAAGGGCCTCTTTCATTGTGTAACTTGGGCAAGGGTCTAGCATGCAGTGAGCTGAGAGAATCTAGTGAGTATGTGTTGAACTGTGTGGGATTGGAGTATTATAAATGATGTCCAGAGCTGGTCTGCAGCAATGGCATCATTTTTGTTCACTACTTCAATGAATTGTTCTGTGTCGGTGTCAATATCCATTAGGCAATTTCTTAAGTCGAGTATCTTGTTCTTAAAATGGTTGACTAACTCATCGGCTGACTGTGTTTTGTCACTAGTGGTGGTCAGTGCTTTGATGTCGAGAAGATTGACTAATTTATACAATTTATTGGTGGTGGTGTAGTCTTTGCCAAGTATTTCTCTGTAATATTTGAATTTGGCTTGTTTTAAGGAGGTCTTATATTTCCTTTGAGTTTGTTTCCAAGTTTCTTTGCCTCTGATTTATCATTTCTCCATTTGTATACCTGTGTTCAGCAGTTCCATTTCAGATCACACAATGCTGAGTTGAACCACAGTTACATTTTTTTTAATCTTTAATGGAGCGATTAGATCTAGTGTTGTCTGGGAACAAAGGTCCCATTCTGAAGTGAAGTTGGGATATATATATATATATATATATATATATATATATATATATATAGTTCAGTAGAGGTTTCCTTCAACCGTACCTTGTGTTTGAAGTGAACTTGATTGTGTTGCTTTGTGTGCTTTTTTGGTGTTGGTCTTCTTCCAGTTGATGATCAAGGTCAGCCTGAAGTGACCTGACCACAACACCTCCTCCCAATTCATACAGTCGATATTAAATGTTTGGGAATCTGTGAATCTATAAATAATTGTATCTAATGTGTGACCTTTTGTGTGGGTGGCAGTTGCTTTTGTGGTTTGCAAAGCCCAATCGTGCAGAAAGTCGTAAAGCAATTTAGTGTTGCTTTCTAGGTTTTCAAGATGTATGTTTAGGTCTCCTACTAGCATTACGTTGTGGTGATTAACGCATACAGTGGAAGTGAAGACTGTGAGGTCCGTATGTGTGTTTGACCACTTGCCAGAAGGTCGATAGCATAGACTGCAACATAAGTGGTCTTGTAGTGTGTCATCTTGAATTGTGCAGGCGAGTATTTCTAGATGAGGTGAGTGGTATTCAGATATGACGTTGAGCGCGAGGAAGGATTTATATATCATTGCTATGCCCCCTTCCTTCTTTTTGCTTCTGACCCTGTGTGTGATTTTGTATCCTCGGGGGCAAATTTAGTTTAGAATGGGGTTTTGTCTCAAAGCTAGGTCTCTAAGGAATGGGACCCCTACTGGCTTATTTTTGAAAGAGAAAGACGCCCATATTTTGGCCCAAATCGGGAGATGGGCGCCCTTCTCTCATGGGCGCCCAAATCGGTATAATCGAAAGCCGATTTTGGGCGCCTCCAACTGCAGTCTGTCGCGGGAACAAACAAAGTTGACGGGGGCATGTCAGAGGCATGGTGAAGGCGGGACTATGGCGTGTTTATCGGCCGAGGAGAGATGGGCACCCTCGGCCGATAATGGAAAAAAGAAAGGCGGCAGTAGCGAGAATTTGGGCCACTTTTTTTGGACCCTTTTTTTTTCACGAACAAGTCCCCAAAAAGTGCCCCAACTGCCCAGATGACCACCGGAGGGAATCGGGGATGACCTCCCCTGACTCCCCCAGTGGTCACTAACCCCCTCCCACCAAAAAAAAAGAACTTTAAAAACTTTTTTTTGCCAGCCTGTATGCCAGCCTCAAATGTCATACCCAGCTCCATCACAGCAGTATGCAGGTCCCTGGAGCAGTTGTTAGTGGGTGCAGTGGACTTCAGGCAGGTGGACCCAGGCCCATCCCCCCTACCTGTTACACTTGTGGTGGTAAATGGGAGCCCTCCAAACCGCCCCCAAAACCCACTGTACCCACATCTATGTGCCCCCCTTCACCCATAAGTGCTATGGTAATGGTGTAGAGTTGTGGGGAGTGGGGTTTGGGGGGCTCAGCACCCAAGGTAAGGGAGCTATGGACTTGGGAGGTATTTTATTTTTATTTTTTTTTTACAAGTGCCCCCTAGGGTGCCCGGTTGGTGTCCTGGCATGTGAGGGGGACCAGTACACTATGAATACTGGCCTCTCCCATGACCAAATGCCTTGGAGTTGTTCATTTTTGAGCTGGGCGGCTTCGGTTTCCATTATCGCTGAAAATCGATACCGCCCATCTCAAATCCGCCCAAATCCAATGCATTTGCCTGGCACCAACCGTATTATCGAAACAAAAGATGAACGCCCAGCTTTTTCGAAAATACGGTCTGTCCTGCCCCTTCGCGGACCCGTCCTCGGAGATAGTCGCCCATGGAGATGGGTGTCTGCGTTCGATTATGCCCCTCCTAGTGTCTCTTCTTCCACCCAGTCTCTAATGATTTCTGCCTTATTTGAAATGGATCTAAAGTTGACGTATTCTACTGGGATAGGTAGGTGGCGATCGACTATTGGTTTTTTGCAGTGTATTGGGATCAGGTGTGTTCTGCCTTGTTGTTGTTCTCGTTTTACCTTTTGTTTGTCTTTCACATCCATTCAGGCTTCGTATGGTTGTGAACTGCAGGTGATAACGAGTCACATAAGAAATAGTGATTGTTTTTTCATGTGATGCGTTGTGGTGAGTATAGGAATCGTTAGACCTTCATGAGATTGTAAACCAGTAGAAGTAATCACAAGGGCTGGCAACATTATTAGGAAGAGAAAGCCTTTAAAGAACTAGTATTCCATCTTCTTTTTTTTGTTCGGATGGGTCCGCAGCCTGCTGGTATTGCCCTATCCTCTCTGTGAGGTGGGATGCGGGTCTCTATTAACTTGCTGCCTTATTTCCTGTTGGATAGCTTGGCTCTGTTTCCTTGGGCTCGCCAATGGAGCTAGGTGTATCTCATGTATATGTGTGTAGTTGACGTCCCGCATAGTTTATCAGGGGTTTCCTGACAGTGGTAGCTATCGGTTGTCATTCTTTCAATTGAGCTGCTGTTCAGTTGCCTTAGGGTCATGAGGATTCTGTTGACCCTTTGACCAAATGAAGGATTTCAAGGCTCTCAGTTACTTTTTGTTCTGCAGATACTGGGGAATGCAACACAGGGAACAACTTGAGTTCTTATCTCAGACTTAGCGGTTGTCTAATCGTTCAATACCTGTCAGCATTAGCAGGATCAGCAGTTTGAATTGGGGGTTCTCCTGATGGACAGGGCACTAAATCTCCTGTCTTCAACCTGGTCATCTATCAGTTGCCACTATCTTGTTATGTGCTGAGTTGTGGGTTGTGGATTTTTCCCAGCACGTAAATTTGAGCACCATTTATAAAATTGACCCCTTTAATCTTCAAAATCTGCTAGAACTTTTTGAAGTACAGTAATTCCTAATTTTTGCTTACGGTACCTAGGTCAGAAATGGAACATCCAAGTCAGGATTTTAACAGTTTCAAAACTTTTTTGTTAAAGGCCCTCTGAATGCACATCCTTCTGTAAAATATGTATAGGGCAGTGGGGATAGCCACATGTATCTTTACAATGATACATGGCTACGAACAGAGCAGCATCAGTCAGAGTCTTATATTTGTAAGCAATGATGCATATACCTATAGGTAAGTACTACTACTACTACAAATCATTTCTACAGCGCTACCAGACTTACGCAACACTTTACAATTGAACATGAAGAAAAGACAGTCCCTGCTCAAAAGAACTTACAATCTAAATCAGGACAGACAAACAGGACAAATAAGGGAAAAGGATAGGACAGACAAATAGGACACATAGGGAAAAGGGAACTATTGAAGAGAGGAAGACAAGATAAGGGTTAAGAGTAGGTGACAAGTTAGGAATCAAAAGCAGCATCAAACAGGTAGGCCTTTAGCCCGGATTTGAAGGCGGCCAGGGAAGGAGCTTGACGTAATGGCTCAGAAAGTCTATTCCAGGCTTAAGGTGCAGCGAAATAAAAGGAACGGAGTCTGGAGTTAGCAATGGAGGAGAAGGGAACAATTAGGAGAGATTTGCCTAGTGAACGGAGTTCCTAGGAAGGAGTGTAGGGAGAGATGAGGGTGGAGAGGTAGTGAGGGGCAGCAGAGTGAATGCACTTATAGGTCAATAAGAGGAGCTTGAACTGTATATGGAAATGGATAGGGAGCCAGTGAAGTGACTTCAGCAGAGGGCTGATATGGGCATAGCGACTTTGGCGAAATATTAATCGTGCAGCAGAATTTTGAACAGATTGAAGAGGAGAGAGATGGCTGAGTGGAAGACCTGTGAGAAGTAAGTTACAGTAGTCCAAGCGAGAGGTGATGAGAGTGTGGATGAGGGTTCTGGTAGCGTGCTCAGAAAGGAGAGGGCGAATTTTGGCGATATTATAGAGGAAGAAACGTACCTATACACATATGTAAATACCAGCAGTTGCACGTTATAAGCCCTGTATTCTGTAAATGTTTATGCATAAGAGCATCTATACTCACTTATAATTGTCAACTCAGCAACTTTTCCAATAACAAATTGTCTGTATGACAAATTATTTAAAAATGGAGGAAAAGACTTCAGTAAACCAGTTGCTCGTATAGTGTTCAGGGCCAAACTGCAATCACCATCATTAATCATAAAAACTTCCACCGTCCTATTTATTCTAATTTTTTTAATTTTTTCAAATATTTAAGTGTAATAATTGCAAAAAAGTGATTGCTGGAAGGGTAGATCTGGGGGACCAGCAAATTTCTCCTCCTGAAGTAGTGGTTGGATGTCTTTTATGGTTTTCCTTAAAATTTCTAGCTCCTGACTTTGTTATTACAAGTGATATATAATCTACATGGTTCTCCTTTCCTTGTATTGTAGTAGGTTTTGCCTAGGTGTTTTTAGCGAAGATGCAATGATTTTGGAGTGATACTGAGGGGCATAATCAAAAGGGACATCCTCATTTCGATTTGGACGTCCTCACAAAACGTCCAGGGGTGGGGAAACCCGTATTTTTGAAACAAGATGGATGTACATCTTTCGTTTCGATAATATTTATTATTTATTTGTTACATTTGTACCCCGCACTTTCCCACTCATAGCAAGTTCAATGCAGCTTACATAGTAGTAGAATTACAAAGTATAATGCAGTAGTAGAATTACAAAGTACAATGCAGAGAAAAACAATATGGTCAGGGACGCCCAAATCCTGAAATTTGGACGTCACTAGGCTTGGTCATTTCTGATTTTCAGCAATAATGGAAACCAAGGACGTCCATCTCAGAAACGACCAAATGCAAGTCATTTGGTCGTGGGAGGAGCCAGCATTTGTAGTGCACTGGTCCCCATGACATGCCAGGACACCAACCGGGCACCCTAGGAGGCACTGCAGTGGACTTCATAAATTGATCCCAGGTACATAGCTCCCTTACCTTGTGTGCTGAGCCCCCCAAAACCACTACCCACAACTGTACACTACTACAATAGCCCTTATGGGTGAAGGGGGCACCCAGATGTGGGTACAGTGGGTTTTTGAGGGCTCACTGTTTTCTCCACAAACGTAACAGGTAGGGGGGGGGAGGGCCTGGGTCCGCCTGTCTGACGTGCACTGCATCCACTAAAACTGCTCCAGGGACCTGCATACTGCTGTCACGGACCTGATTATGACATCAGAGGCTGGAAATCAATATTTTTAAAGATGTTTTTTGAGGGTGGGAGGGGGTTATTGACCACTGGGGGAGTAAGGGGAGGTCATCCCCAATTCTCTCCGGTGGTCATCTGGTCATTTCGGGCACCTTTTTGTGCCTTGGTCGTAAGAAAAACACGACTAGTTAAAGTCATCCAAGTGTTCGTCAGGGACGTCCTTGTTTCTTTTGATTATGGGTCGATGATGTCCAAGTGTTACGCCCCCTTGAACTTTGGCCGTCCCTGCGACAGAAAGCTTTCGATTATACCGATTTGGATGACCCTTTGTGAAGGACACCCGTCTTCCGATTTATGTCGAAAGATGGGCGTCCTCTTTCGAAAATGAGCCCAACTCTGTTTTAAAAAGGTGCATGTACTTATAGTAATATGGTGCCAGAGCTAAAAAAAATCTAAATCTGAATTTTGTTCATCTTAGGTAATGACTGATATTAACTCTTCTTCAATAATATCTTCAAGCAGTTAACTGGCTCTCTAATCACCATCCCTTCTTAAACCTTGTTAAATATGAATCTGTCCTCTCCCTAGAGCCACACTGTGTCCAGTTATACAGAAAGTCACCTTTACCATTAAAAATACAGTGAAAGTGCATCGTGTTCTTCTTAACTGTTCCCTTAATTTTGAACCTGAAATCACATCAGTGATACATTCTTTCTTGTCATCGTATCTACTCTATCAAACCATTCTTGTCAATCTTGATCTTACGTACATTAATTGTTGCCCTAATTTTGATTCGTTTAGATTTTGTAATGCTCTGTACAGTGGTCTTCCTTTAAAATCAATAAACAATTTCAGCTGGTTGAATCCAGAGTGGTAAATCTAATTCATAATTCTCATCATTACGAAAACACTTTACAACTTTTTTAAAAAGAAAACTGAATTTTTGTTTTAAATTTAAAATATTGATCCTAGCACAAAAGGTTAGCCACACTCAGGTTCCATTGTATCTATCATTTTTTTCTAATACTCTGTGCTTTCCTGCTGTCTTTGCTGTTTGCAGGCCAGGCTACAGGCACTTTTTACATACATCATGACATTGTAACACCCCCTAGGTTTCAGCGCTGCTTCATTTCACTACAGTAACAAAACTTGCTATTGGTCACAGCACCATGGATAAGATGGTTCCCGTAAAATGAAGCACACTTCCACCCTTGACACCACTGCCACTAAAAGAAATCAGCCAGTGTTGATTTGTCAGAGTGAGAGTTACATCACCCTATAAGGATCAAACAATAAGCCACAACTTATTAAGTTAACAATATTTGGTTTTATTGCACAATTATTTCTAAAAAGATGATCTTAGAGCTTTCGTAGAACTGTTGCATGAATAAAGTGCTTCTCAAGTTAAAAACACATTTCTTAAATAGTTAAAAACATTTTTTTTAAAACACAGCTTAAAAACCTTAGCTAAGTTGCACTAAAGTTCAGTTTCAATTAAAATTATTTCCTCCCCTTTACAGATGTCTCAATTAAACAGGAAGTTTTACTCTTGTATAGCTAATTCGGTTTCCTTCCCAAATTGTACTTGTTTCCGAACCCTGGGTTTTTCCTTTCAGGTTTCCCAAGTACTTAGGGTTCTGTGTGAATAGCAGTTGAACATGGGTCAGTCAGTCCTAAGAGATAGGTGAGCGCCATTCAGAGGGACGGGCGATGGCCTCCGTCCCCCCCCCCCCCCCCGGAGCGGTGGAGATGGGCGCTGCGAGGCGTCCAGTGCGGTAACGCGACTGATCCTTTCCAATACTTTCTTAATGTTGCTATCTCTTCAGTATTTGTATCTTAAACTCTCAATTCTATCTCCCCTTTATAGGTGGTCTTCCTTTATTTACTGGTGAGTATCACTCCACCCCAGGCAAGTATTTCCCAGTGTCTGTGTTCATTTAAAAGAAACGCATTGAAATTAATAAAACTCAAAAATAAATCAGTGTGCACACACTAAAAAGGAAACATAAACCTCGTCATCAGTCTCTGCCGCTTTCTTGCATTGGGTACCGTTCAGCAGATGTTCTTCAGCCAGGAATCAGGTGATGTCTCTCTCCAGGCCAAGAGACAGAAGACAGGACAGGAACTCAGAAATACCTACTGACTTCTTTTTAATAAAATCATTAAATCAAAACCTTATGCCTCCCTGTTGTATGTTTACTATAGTCAGTGTCTTCTTAGGCGGGGCAGGGCGGGCCGTGTATTCTAGCTACTTTTGAAAATAAAAATAATTCAGGAAGCCCTGCACTAAACCTCCCACAATTATATTGGCTCACTTAATTTAATTGGCTCAGGCTCATTCTCTATTTCAGCCCTACTCAAACTCAAAAGGCAGTATTCAGTTTCACCTCCAGGTCAGAAGGCTCACTATACACAATTTAGCTTTGCACCCTAACCTCCAGTGCAGCAGCTCAGTTTTGTCTAAATAAGCAGGCTGCAAATCACTCTGCTTTGCTTCTGCAGACTTCCAGAAATCTAATTCCTCTTCAGTGTCCTTTTCAGGCAGCACTGGATAAATAGGACTCTATCTCTTTAATTGGAATCCTCTGCTCTGAGTACACTACAGCACTGCTTCCCAAGTTCTAAAGAAGCTCTGCTTTTATGTTTCAACATTTTTATTGGAGGCGTTTCAATCCTGTCACAATTAGACTAATTAATATACATCATTTCAGAACAGAACAAATCCAATACAGTGACTTCCAGTTAAAGAAACGGTTATCAAAAGTTTAAAAAAAAAATACAATTTTCTCTCCATACTCTCCCAACTTTATTCCTCCCCACCCCAGGTTATTTCAACCTCCCAGATTCAGTACCAATTCCCCACCTTAATATATGTACCTGCTCATGCTCAGCTGAACTCCTGTATTGACCCTCCTTTAATTATCTTAACATCTTCCTCTCCCTCCCAACCCCTCTCCAACGGCCAATGAGCAACAGATTAATATCTTAATTCTAACATAACAATACCTGCCCATAAATCATATCACACATTCAATCTCCCCCATCCCCCTTTCTAACCTCAACCCCTCCCTCCTCCCTTTATACCAACCCAAGGACCCCAGCAAATTATTCTGATAACCTGAATTCCCCCCCCCCAAGTGAGTTAAGAAAACCTAATTGCATTTTACTAATTCCCACTAGATCTGAATTAAATTGAAGACAAGGCTTCAACCTCGAGAGCTTAAATTTTGTAGGTAGGGATTCCAAATTTGTATAAAGCATTGCTTTCGTTTAGGAGACCCTTTCACATCCCGTGCTTCCCAGGTCACTAACAAGTGCACTTGATTTCTCCATCGCCAAAAGGAGGGTGGTTCCTGTGACGTCCAACATTGTAGAATGCATTTCCGTGCTACCAAACACATTTTGCGGCATAGAAGACCATGGGGCTTATTTTCAAAGCACTTAGACTTACAAAGTCCCATTGTAGCCTATGGAACTTTGTAAGTCTAAGTGCTTTGAAAATACGCTTCTATCTGGTTTAGATAGAGTATTGTAAGCCTTCAGTTTATCTAAAACAAATTGTTCCAAAGAACCTTGCATTGTTACCCCGAACAATTTGATCAAGAACAACTTCACTTGTATCCAAAAATCCCGTATAGGTGGACATGACCAGAAAGCATGACTAAAGGAATGAGGACTCTGTCCACATTTGGTGCAAGCATTCTCTCCAACTCCCCCCATATGTGCCAACTGCCCTCTCGTCATATAGGCCCAGAGTACCACCCTATACCCGCACTCTCTCAGGCTTTCATCCGATGATAATGTCAGAATGCTCCACAACAAGGTTCCCACATCCCAGCTTGCCAAAGAGATCCCTAACTCCCCTTCCCATTGCATCTTCAAAACTGAGTAGTCTTTGGGGGATTCCCTTTTATCTAGAGATTTATGGAGCTCCTGAACAGACAAATCACCATCCAAGATCTCCTGAAAAAACTGTCTTACCCGAGCTCCCATCTTGAGACCCAATTGTGACTTATCCAAGGATGCAACATAATGCTTTATCTGTGCATATGCAAACCAACTCCCCCACGTAGCCCCTATCTGAGTTTGTAGTTCCGCGAAGGAAATTAACTCTCCTTCGCTACTCAACAAATGCTCCAGCAAAAGAATGCCATTTTGTTCCCAGATTTTAAACACAGAGTTCTCCAACCCTGGTTCAAATGCCACATTTCCCCTAATAGATAGTTGATCAGACTCAAGAGGACAGCCCCCCAACTTCTTCACCAGCACCCTCCACACCTCACGCAGAGGCCTAAGCAATACACAAGTACGCAAGTGACTAGGTAATTGATGAGTAGTATGGTGTAGTAGTGAAAAAAATTATATGGAGCAAAAAAAGCACGCTCAAACCCTATGGGTGTAAATTTTTGTGACCTACCAAACCAATCTCCTAAATAGCGCAAAAGGCACACCTGATTATAATTAGATTGTAAGCTCTGTCGAGCAGGGACTGTCTCTTCATGTTCAAGTGTCCAGCTCTGTGTACGTCTAGTAGCGCTTTAGAAATGATAAGTAGTGGTAGTAGTAGTAGTAATATAAGGACAAATTGGGCAATCCCAGACCCCCTCCCCTCCTACCCCCCAGCATAACATTTAACCGCAACTTTGGCTTTTTATCTGCCCAACAAAAGCGACTAAACAGACTATAAAGAGTGCCCAGGTCTTTATGGAGCACCCGTAAAGGCAATGTTTGCAATACATAAAGCCAACGTGGGAACAGAACCATTCTCAGTAGGCATATCCTGCCCGTTAAGGATATCGGTAACTCCCTCCAGTTATTTAACTGCTTTTTGGTTTCCAGCGTGAGCCCCTCTATATTAAGATAGTGCAAGGCCTGGACATCCATAGATAACCATATGCCCAAATATTTAAAGGAACTCTCTGCCCACCATAAAGAAAAAGCCCGACCCCCACCTCTGTTTTTCCTGCGGAGAGGAGGGCAATGCCTCCGACTTAGTCAAGTTTAATCTAAAATCTGCAAAATCTCCATATTCTCTAAATGTATAAAGTAAAGCTGAAAGGGACTCTTGTGGATTCATAAGATGAACTAATAGGTCATCTGCAAAAGCTACGATCTTAAAACAATGTGTTCCTATCTGGACTCCACAGATTGAATCATTTGTTATTATATTCCTAATTAGGGAATCCAGTGTCAGCATAAACAATAAAGGTGACAAAGGGCACCCCGTCTCGTTCCCTGCAATATAGGGAAATCCGGAGAATCCAACCCATTAGCCATTACCTGCACACTAGGTGATGAGTACAGCGCTTTCACAGCTGATATAAATCACCCCGAGAAACCCATAAGCCCATCAGTGTGTCGAACAGGAAGTCCCACCTGACACGATCAAAAGCTTTTTCTGCATCAAAGCTAATGAGCACTGACTGAGCTTTACATCTGTGGCCAAATTTCAACGAAGCCAATATTTTCTGAGGATTCTTAGCCACTGAAAAACTGTAGCTGGGCCTCATGGACTAGCTCTGGCGGGAAATGAGCCATATGTGTAGCCATAATCCTGGCCAACAATTTAGCTTCAAAATTCAAAAGGGATATGGGGTGATAGGATTCCGGTCTTCAAAGATCTTTACCTGGTTTAGGTAACACAACTGTTTGTGCCTATGCCAAATTAAGGGGAAGCAACTCCGTGTCCACAATGTGATTCAAAATGTTAGTAAGCGTTGGTAGAATTGCCTTACCCAGAAGCTTATAGAATTCAACTCTAAAACCATCGGGATCTGGAGCTTTAAGCAACGGGCTACGAATTATTGCCAATTCCACCTCCTCCTCCTGAATGGGAGTATTCAAAAAATCTGTGTCTTTTTGATTGAGCTTGGGCAGAGAAACATTATCAAAATGAACTGGGAACCCCTGAATGATAGGAGTGGCGTAAAGTTGTTTATAATAATCGTGGAAAATGTCACATATTTCTTTATCAGAATGCACAGTCTTCCCTGTACCATCTTTTAAGTATTATAATTTTCCTGGTCCCACCCTGTGGTCAGATCAATCTGGCCAACAAGCGTCCCGCCTTATTACCATGTTTATGTAACATATACTTATAATAAACTTGAGACTTGAGAGCCCTTCCATGTAAACATTCATTGAGTGCCGTCTGCAGACACAATAACTATTGTCTATGTTCCTCCGCATGAGTTTGTCCATATTGCGTCCGAGCCCTACACAATTGTGAGCTCAGCTGCAATATCTCCCTTTCCCTCGCTTTCCTCACAAAGTGTGAATAGCTTATAATTTCACCTCTCAGCACCGCTTTCACGGTTTCCCAGTATAGTAGAGGTTCGACAGAATGTTTTTCATTACAGTGCTCAAACTGTTCCCAACATTTTAAGTTTTTCTTGAAATGCCAAATTAGTTTGTAATTCTAGGAGATACACCCATCGATGCTTGCCACCGGATATCATTTCCACCACCCATTCCATTCACACCCAGGCGTGATCTGAGATAGTGTAAGATCCTATCTCCGCCCTCAAAACTGTACCAAACAGTTGACATGATATTAAGAGATAATCTATTCGGGCCTGAGTGGAGTGTGCCCTCAAGAGATGAGTATAATCTCTATCCATCGGATGTAGCACTCTCCAAACATCAACCAAGTCAAACAGTTGACCCATGCGGAGCAACCATTTATTAGAATAATAATGTGCAGCTCTCCCAGCCTCAGACCTGTCCATGGAAGGATCCCACACTGTGTTACAGTCTCCTCCTATTACAAAAGCGTTGTGTTGTTATGGCAGCAAACGCTTGACTACCTCATGATAGAATAGTTTATCATAATGATTAGGCGCATAAAAATTACAAAAGAATAATTTCTGGCTATTAACCATCACCTCCACCAGCATGTATCTACCCGCCCCATCTATCCATATGGGCCTCACAGCCTCTGCCACACCTTTTCTGATTAGTAGTGCTACCCCTCCTTTCTTTCCCGAAGCTGCAGCCGCCTCACACTCTCCTACCCACCATCTTTTTAACTTAGCATGTTTCAATTGATTGTCTCCTGTAACAAAGCAATATATATTTTATGTCGCTGCAGATGTTGTAAACATTTTGACCGTTTAATAGGTGAGTTAATCCCTCCTACATTCCATGTTACAATTTTCACCATGTGAAGCAATCTGTTTCTAAAGCTTCATGAACAAGACACTTGATAAGATGCCTAAGAGGACGTCCCAGCCAGCGTCCCTCCCAAGCAATTTTGCCCTCGAGATCAACATCGTGTAATATGGTCTTCTCCCTCCAATAAGCTTCGTCTCTTCCCCATACATCCCAAACAGCCCTTGACCTGCCCTGTAGGTGCAAACTCCCCCATGACCCTGGCCCCAACCTCTATCGAACCATGTTCTCCTTATGAGAACCATCACATTTGACACCTCCCCACACTCCCTCCAGACATAAGCTCTCTGGTCACCCAGTCAAATATATTAATCAGATTTATCTAATAAGGCCTGCCTCTAGTGAAATCATGCTGCCTCAGGTCCTGCAATGCATTGGTTTTCCGAAATCTTACTATTCTCTTTTGTAGAGGTGTTTCATTAATTTATTTACCACAGAGGTGAATTTGCTTTCTTAGGTCTGCCACATTTTTAGAATTCTCTTCTAATACGCATTTATACAGAAATTACCTGTATATGCTTCACCCACCCTTTTTGCCCCCCACCCCCCTTGTCTCACTCCTTATCTGTCCTTTTGATTCTTTATATCCTTTCTTTTTCTCTGCGTATATCTACTTCCAACCCTTAATTTATCCCTAGATTTTATAGTGTGAACTGCTTTGGTATGATTTGCTTTAAAAGCGGTCTATGAAATTTGTTTAAATAAATAATAAAGAAAATCACAAGACCTTCAACTCATACTTCTGAAGGACAAATTACTAAGAGCAATATCTGCCCCCCTCCTCCCGAGTGTAACCTCTGGCAACCACCTAACCTGGAGGAGGATCCACCAAATATAAGAAAATAGCACAAAACCCAGCAGGACACCAAGATGCAAATTAGGCTAGCATGCATTACAGGACTCTACAACTACCCACAAGAGAGACATTCAAAATAAGAGACTCACAGTCATGCTTCTCTGTGGATGTAATGTACATCATCCAGTATGAAAATGCGAAGAAAGACGCTGCATCTGTGAAAAAAATCCCAAAATTAGTCATTATCAATCTTTATAAAATATTATAGAGAGAAACAGAATCACAGCCCAAGTACAGAAGCATTTCTCAGAGGAAAATGATTCCCTATATGACCATTCATTTAAGTATTTTAACATAACCTTGAAGTGTACATAAGAATGGAAATCATTTGAAATTTGGGATTATCAGGCAGTTGAAACTGAGACAATAGAGACATTAACTTTTTCACCCATTATCAAATACAAGGCTTTTCAGTTGTAAAGTTTTACTGTTTCATTACTTTTCTCTGTTCCCATTTTCTCGTACTGAACTGTAATGGCATGTGTAGAAAGCCTAAGACCTATATCCTCTGTACAGTGTAACTGTATTGTTTCCTCTCTGACCTGATGAAGAGAGGATAACTCTTGAAAGTGTCACAGATGCATTGTTAGTCCAATGGAAAGGCATCACACATACCTTATTTGTTGACTCTTATTTCCACATCTCCATATGGACTAATACAGCAACCACAATTCTTTTCTCATGTAAAAATCATGTAAGATAAAAATATTTTGGAATCCACTCTAATTGGAAAGTGGTTATTCCATGGATTCAGAGAAATAATGATCAGTAAATCAGTTGTAGGTTATACCTTGTTCTCTGTCCGCAAACAGGAAGCATGACACCAATAAGCACTAGTTTTTTAAAGCTCAAAAACATGATTTCTTTTTTCCCGCGCGTAATTAGAAGTTCTCACGCAGCCACTATTTCACAAGTCCCTTCAATCTCCTTTTGTTTGAGCTGTTTCTCAAATTAAATTTCTTGCTTTCTACTAATTTTTATTATTTTTTAAAGAAAAAGGCTTGGAGGTTTTGTTTTTCTCACTTCCATCCTCAGTTCTTTTTTTTTTTCTCTGTCCTTCCATTCCAAGATGGAGTTGAAACTCACTTGAGAGCTGTTCACAATGACAAGCCTCATTCCCCTTCTCCCACAAAGTTCCTTGCAGTTGTTGTTGCATCTCTACGCATACTGGACATTCATATGTTTCTCTGCTTGGACTATTCACTAGTCAAGAGTCCATCAGTAAAAGGCACAAAAGAATCAATGCACATGATCATTTAAGTGCTGGAACTATTAGTTATCACAAATTCCAGCTAAGCTGTTCAAGATTGGAGTTTCTAGGAGCCCTGCTAGACACAACTCAGGCTTGTGCATTTCTTCTGTAGTAGTGGGTTGACACATTGATGTCACTGGTCACAGAGGTGCAACAGAGTTAGCAGGTATCTGCCAGCTCAGCAGATGTCAAGAATCCATTCAACTCCCATGGTGTGCCTTAGTTTTGATGCAGGCTCAATGGACCTTGGTTTCCCATTTGTCACAGGCCAGAGGGAACCTGCAGGATATAGTATCTTTCATGACTCCTCTTAAGTAGCCTCCATCCTGGTGGCTAGTTCTCTCCAATTTGACCAGGGGAATGCTCTTCTAAATTTCTCAGGTTCAAAAGACTTTGATGACAGATGCATCCAACCTGGGATGGGGAGTGCATGTTGATGGGCTTTACTTTCAAGGTCTATGGCTTTCTCTGGAGAGACTTCACTAAATAAACCTCTTGGAGCAGTTTGGAACACTCTAAGGGTTTTCAGAGGTTGGTTGACAAATCAGACTATTTAAATCCAAATAGACAATCAGGTTGCAGTTTATTGCATCAATAAGCAAGGAGCCATGGGATCTTGCTTCCTGTGTCAGGAAGCAGTTAGGATGTCACTCAGGGCCACATCCCAAGGGATGTCACTCAGGACCAAATAACCTGACAGGGAAAGAAAATGGTCTGTTGAACAGGCTGAGACAGGCTCTGTACCTCCATGTATGTCTCAATTCCTCCAGGCAAGGCCTGACTGTGGTTAGTAGTGTAGACAGGCAGAGACTCAAATATCTATTTTTATGAATCTGACTCTGAGCAACTCCTGATGAAGAGCCAGAGATCCAGTGTTGGCAAACTTTAGGTCCCTCTCCATGATTTTATTTTTTCAGGGAGCTGGTGCATGCCGTCCCATTTAAGTTAGAGATGGAGGAGGAGCCCAAGGCAGAAGCATTGAATATCCTCTAATTCCACAACCCAACTAGGGAGGCTGTGACTGTACACAGAATCCTAAAGGAGGTACAGATGAGAATGTGGAAGACCTTTTCTCTCTGTTTCTTCTATTAACAAGAGAGGTGCGGTAGCCGTGTTAGTCCACTCTTAAAGGTTATCAATAGAAATCAAACAAAATAAAACATGGAAAAGAAAATAAGATGATACCTTTTTTATTGGACATAACTTGATACATTTCTTGATTAGCTTTCGAAGGTTGCCCTTCTTCGTCAGATCGGAAATAAGCAAATGTGGTAGCAGATAGTATATATAAGAGAAACATCAAAGCGTTACTTTGAAAGTCTGACAGAGTGGGAGGGTGGGGGTATGCATGGGGACATCAAAGCATTTCATTGATATTCTAACAGGATGGTGTGGGAAGGTGAGAGGAGGGTGATAAACAGAGAAATACAACTTTATGGTTTATAATGGGCTAGAAAACCCAGATCCTTATTAAGTCCTGTCTGTTGGGTGTCAAAATATTCAATCATTCTGACTTCAAAGGTCTTACGTTCTTGTATTGTTTTAAAGTTACCTTTCAGTATTCTTACTGTGAAATCACTGGTGCAGTGTTCTGGTCTTGTAAAGTGTTGGCCCTCAGGGGTGGGGGCCTGACTGACACCGGCTATTTTCATGTGATGTCTGTACAGATTGAATCTTTTCTTAAGCATCTGGCCTGTTTCTCCAATATAGCATCCTTCATTACATTTTTTTACACTGAATAATATATACCACATTGGAAGATGAGCATGTGAAAGATTCTTTTATGTTGAATATTTTTCCCTTGTGAATGACTGTGGGGTCCTGTGAAATGTTTTGGCATAGCTTGCAGCTGGATGTATTGCAGGGAAATGTGCCCTTCTCTTCACCTTCAGTCTGTGTTGGGAGTTTACTCCTGATCAGCTTGTGTTTTAAGTTTGGTGGCTGTCTCCTCCCGCTTTTAAGGCACTGCCTATCTAACTGAAACAGCTTTAGACTTGCTACAGATGGGCCAACAATAAAAAATGACAAGGTGGAGGCAGCAGCTCATAAGTTTGCTTGCTTTGTTTTGAGTGAACGGCTCAATGACGGCTGCGCGGGGGAGTGGAAACAGATTAACCAAACCGGCTTCTTTGCTTACAATGTACTAGATAGGCTCACTTCCACTCCTATTAAAACCTCCTTGGGCAACTCTTTCTCCCTTCTCCACCCCCTCCCCGAGTCTTACATCTTTCGCGTTTCTCCCACAGCCTCTCTACAGTCCGCGTGGTCATTTTCAGTGCCCTGAAGCGTTCTCCGTCCGGCACCGGTGATTCAGATAGTCAGCCTTCTTGCCAGCGTTGGGCCCTCACTTTGTTTACAATAGAATGAAAAACTATAAATTAGAAATAAAAAAGCAGATTAAAAAAATGGAAACACACCAAATGTAGACCATGTGAAAAGTGGAGCTTGAGAAACAGAAATGCATTTCCTTCTGTAGTGAACAAAAGACAAGAAGTTAACATTTTAAAAGCGTACATTTTTCATGCTCTAAAAATTAAAAATAAGTATTTTCTACCTTCATCGGATCTTTTTATTTTACAATTTGGGTTAGTCTTGGCCTGTCAGTTTTGCTTGTGGTTTTTCTCTTAAATTCTTTTCCAGAATCTCCATTCTCAGTTTTGTTTTTGTTTCATTTTTTTCATTCAACCTGTCTTCTTCCCTTCCTCCCTTCCATCTAACTCTCACATTGATTTTTCTCTTTCATATTTTTCTTCATATCTGCCTTTTTATCTTCCTACAGCTAGATTTTGTTTCTCCCTCTCCCCTTTCTTGTTCTCATTCTTGCTCCACTTCCTATGCCTATTCTAGTCCTCCCATTATGACCTGTATTTCTTGTTTCTTTCTTCAGACTCCTAGTCCCATATTACAGCCATTTTTCTAATCTCCAATTTTCATTCTCTGTTCTCATCCTCTCTCTAGCCTTATCTACCTCTGCCTCTCATCCCCTCACCAAGCCCAGTTCCTTCCTTGCCACTCATCCCTTCTACACCTTATTTCTTACCCAGAGGCGTAGCCAGGTTTTGACGTCAGGGGGAGCAGACTTTTATAAAATATGTACTGGTTGGTGTCAGCTAAACAGTAATGTGTGTGCTGTCACTTAGGTGCAGTGGCGGTGGAGGGCAATGATTAATACAGACTGTCTCTGTTGTATCCTGCCTACAAGGAAACAGGAAGTTACATTAGGAGGCAGGACGAGAAGAGGTCCCCGGACTGGCCAGAGCAGGCAACCTGTCTTTTTAACTACCTCAAGGAATTGCTGTCTGGATGAGAACATCTGGAAGGAGTTGGAAAGCAGTGGGCAAAACAGAAATGAGCTGTTGTAAGCGCAACAAACCTTTTTGTAAAGAAAGCAACTAAAAGGAAAAGGAGGCTGCTTTGGTTCTCAAAAGTAGTAGCTGAAAAGATAAAGAAAACAAGTTAGCCTTTATAAAGTACGAGAGATCACAGAAAGAGAAAAACAGGCAACAATATCTGGAAAAGCTAAGAGAAACTGGTAGAGTAGTCAGGAAAGCAAATATACAGATATGGTAAAATGGGGGGGGGGGATTAAGAAATTTTTTGATATGTTAGTGATAGGAGGAAGTGAAAAAGTGGCATTGTGAGACTCAAAGGTGGGTGAAGGGGAGGAATATGTAGAAGCTGATATAGATAAGGCGGAATTGCTTATTAAATATTTCTGCAAAAGACAAACACAAATAGGAATGGAAGTGTGCTAGTCTCTGAACGATTTTCAGAGGATTGTGTTTGTGAGGAGCTGGCTAAACTAAAGGAGGACAATGCAATGGTGCCGGATGGGTTACATCCGAGGGTACCAAAGGAACTTAGGGAAGTTCTAGCAGCTCCACTGGCTGACCTTTTCAATGCTTCTCTAGAGTCAAGAGTGACCCCAAAGGACTGGAGAAGAGCAGATGTGGTCTCTCTCCACAAAAGCAGAGGTAAGGAAGAGGTTGGGAACTACAGGCTGGTAAGTTAGACTTCTGTGATAAGTAAATTAATGGAAACGTTTTTAAAATAGAGAATAGTAAAGCTTTTTTGAGTCCAATTACAGGATTACAGGACCCAAAGCAGCATGGCTTCTCTAAAGGCAGGTCTTGTCAGACAAATCTGATTAATTTCTTTGACTGATGACCAGACCATTGGATCAAGGGAGAGCGCTAGATGTGGTGTATTTAGATTTTAGCAAAGCCTTTGACACAGTTCCACGTAGATGAGTATTAAATAAACTGAGTGCCCTTGGTATGGGCCCTAAAGTGACTGACTGGGTTAAGAACCGGTTGAGTGGAAGGCAACAGAGGGTAGTGGTAAATAGAGCTAATTCTGAGGGAAAGGATGTTACCAGTGGTGTGTGCCGTAGGGTTCAGTTCTTGGGCCACTTCTTTTTAACATTTTTGTAAGCAATATTGCTGAATGGGTTGTCTGGTAAGTTTTGCTTCTTTGTGGATGATACCATAATCTGAAATATGGTATACACCCCTGATGGTGTGGATAATATGAGGAAGGATTTAGCAAAGCTAGAGGAATGGTCTAAAATATGGCAGCTTAGATTTAATGCTATAGAATCAGGGTCATGCATTTGGGATGAAAAACCTGAGGGAATGATACTGTTTAGGAGGTGAAGAACGTTTGTGTATGAAAGAGGAGTGGGACTTGGGTGCGATTGCAAAGTGGCTAAATAGGTAGAAAACATTATGGTGAAAGCTAGAAGGATGCTTGGGTGCATAGGGAGAGGAATGGCTAGTAGGAAAAAGAGGTGAAGATGCCCCTGTATAAGACTCTGGTGAAACCTCATTTTGCATATTGTGTGCAATTCCAGGGACCTCACCTTCAAAAAGATATAAACAGGGTGGAGTTGGTCAACAGGGCAGCTACAAAAATGGTCAGTGGTCTTTGTCATCATTTGGGGACAGACTTTAAGATGTCTATATGTGTTCTTTGGGAGAAAGGCAGTAGAGTGGAAATATGAGAGAGACATTTAAATACTTAAGCGGCATAAATGCACAGGAGGTGAGTCTCTTTCAATTGAAAGGAAGTTCTAGAATGAGGGGGCATATGGAAGAAGGGGGTAGACTTAGAAATAACCTGAGGAAATACTTCTTCGTGGAAATGGTGGTGATTTTGTGGAATGGCCTCCCTGTGGAAGTGGTGGAGACAAAAACAGTATGTGAATTCAAGAGAGATTGGGACAAGTACATAGGATCTCTAAGGGAGTGATAGGGAGAGTAGTTGGCATGGATGGGCAGACTGGAATAGCCATATGTTCTTTATCTGCCTACATTTTTCTTTGTTTCTGTGTCTTCTGAGGACAGCAGGATAAGAATTCTAACAAACTCTTCCTCATCCACGAGGAGTTTTATTCTAAGAATCTTGCAGTGGACTGGACTGTGGGAGTCCCATGTGACTGCAGCAGCAAGGAAGAGGTCCACGTGCACAGTGGGAAGTTCTCAGAATTTCTTGATAGGGGGCCAAAGAAAGGTTCCAGCTTGGGTCCCAATGAATGACGTCACCCAGATGTGAAGATTCCTATCCTGCTGTCCTCAGTGAACACCTGCTACAGGTTTAAGTAACTGTTTTTTCTGGTCTGTGAGAGACTTTTTTCACATTGCTACTGTTAAATGACATCACCTGCTTATGTGGATGACTGTTTTGTTGTGTATGAAGAAACACTTGATCAAGTAAACAATCTAGTTTTCTCTTCCTCATGGTTCTACCCCTTCTCTATAATCCCCTCTCAGCTCTTTACCTCCTTAGCTCTTCTCTCCAGCAGGAATGCAAATGCACAGGCCTTTTCCTGTTCCTGTGCTGTGGATGCCAATGCTGGATGAAGGGAAGCCCTAGCTGGGTCTTCTCTGGCTGTAGCCCAGAAATTGGGTTTGGGAAGACCCAAGAATCCTGGGACTAGGAAACTTGGGCAGTCTTGGGTGGGTGGTACCCAGGCACTAACATGCACCAGAGACTGAATGTTTTTGGGACTTAGGTTTGTGAGTCTGGTAAGTGTAGTACTATGTATTGCTCCTTTAAAAGTTTATTTGAAAGCAGTTTAGACATTTCGCAGTATCCAGAATGAGTATGTGCCATAACATATAATATCATCCAACAGGATTTATTCAAAAATGGTAATGAAGCAGCAACAAAAATACCCTTTATTTTTAGATGCTATGGAACAGCTGTTCATTGGTTGTGTGAATCAGTGATTTAAGCATAAGCTGAAAGAGCGCAATGTCTGTATCAAGAAGCAGTTACTATTTGCATAGGTTATTCATTGCTATGTGCAAATGCTAGCAATGCAATACATTTTCCTTAACTTTCTTTGAAGCAACATATAATGAGAATACCGGCAGCTGCTAAGAGTTGTCCAGATGCTATCTGTTGTAATGATTTTATTCTCTTTTCACAGTCTGGGTGAAAATGAAGCTGGTCAGCCAGCCCCGAGGCTCTGAGTTCGACCTCAGTGAAGAAGACAGGAAGAAAATTGAAGAAATCAAAGCAGAACTGTTACAGAATGCAAAGGCCAGCTCAACGAAGGTATGTGGGACACCAACTAAAATGAGATGAGGCCTTGGGGTGAAGAAAGAGTTGAACTTCTGTAATACACATTACATTTTCCAGTTTTAGGCTGGCCCAACGGCAGCAATGCTGTTTGTTGCCCTGCACTAGACCTGAGTACAGTTGCTAAGCCCAGTTTCTACACTTCATGTTGTAAAGGTTTGAGGCTGTTGCAGAGTTAGTATTTATAATCTCTTGCAGCTTACAAACTGGCAGCACCTAGTGGCCAAATTCTCAATGCACAGGTACTTGGGTCTGCAGGGCATCTTGTCTATGACCTTGACCAAGGATTATTAATATGATAATGGGCTACACTGAAGGAGGAAGAGGTTGAAAAGTGAGGGGGGAAGGGGATGTGAATGCAAGCTTATGGCTTTATGATCCCAATAGAAGCTCTAAGAACTACTACTACTATTTAGCATTTCTATAGCGCTACAAGGCGTACGCAGCGCTGCACGAACATAGAAGAAAGACAGCCCCTGCTCAAAGAGCTTACAATCTAATAGACAAAAAATAAAGTAATCAAATCAATTAATGTGTACAGGAAGGAGGAGAGGAGGGTAGGTGGAGGCGAGTGGTTACAAGTGGTTACGAGTCAAAAGCAATGTCAAAGAGGTGGGCTTTCAGTCTAGATTTAAAGGTGGCCAAGGATGGGGCAAGACGTAGGGGCTCAGGAAGTTTATTCCAGGCGTGTAGGGTGCAGCGAGACAGAAGGCGCGAAGTCTGGAGTTGGCAGTAGTGGAGAAGGGAACAGATAAGAAGGATTTGTCCATGGAGCGGAGTGCACGGGAAGGGGTGTAGGGAAGGACGAGTGTGGAGAGAAGCAAAATGAAACCACTACATCCTGCTCCCGCCTCCCCCCCCCCCCCCCCAAAAAAAAAAGAAAAAGATGACACCTTGTTTTTTTAACAAATTTGTAAACTGATTTTGGAATGACTAGCCTCCTCTTCCTATTACTAATTACACCCTTCCCAAGATTACTCAACCCTTCATCCCCTTCTAATGCCTAATTTCATCTCTGTGTTTACTACTGGTACCTGTGAGCCATGTGGTGTTCTTACAAGAAAACACAGTGAATCATATTGGTGTGTCAAGCTGGAAGAAATGTTTCAAGCATGTATAGAGGTTTCCAGCACATCACTGGGTTAGGTGCTCTTCAGTCAACATTTTTAGAGGAAAAGTTTCCAACTGGCTTTCATATGCCAACAACCAAACTAAGCGTATACTGGCCAATATTCAGCGCTATTTAACTGGCCAGGAACAGCTCCTGGCTGGTTAAATAGCACTTAACCGGCTATCCGCAAATATTTAGTGGGGGATTACCAGCTATCTCCTGCTGAATATTCGCGATCAGCACATATCGACTAACCAGTTATATCGTGTGATATAGCCGGCTAGCTGCAAATATCCTGCACTTCACCAGCTAAGTTAAGCAGACATATTGGACTGTATAAATAGCAGGCCTATCTTTGACCACTATAAACTTAACCAGCCAGCGCTGAAGATAAACTTAGCCAGTTAAGTTTATGGCGGCTAAAAAAAACCCAGATATTCAATGCCGGTCACTGGAAAAAGTCCGGCATTGAATATCCAGGCTCACGGTCAGATGCACTAAACTTAACGAGCCATTAACGAGCAAGTAGTAAACCCTGGCATGCACTAAAGGCTTCTCCCAGCCATTTTCCGATCACAGTAGCAGCTCACGAAAACGGAATGCAGATGAGCACATTAGTATTATAATGTGTAGAAACCGTATTGTAATGAGATGCACTACCATTTTCCGATTCCCTTACCGTGGAAACCCCTAATGGGAGGTCTGCACCTCTCGTTGGGGCTGCTGTGAGGGAATCGGAAAGAAAAAAAAAACATCCAAGTGCTCGTCAGGGACATCTAACATGAGCTGGCGTATTCCTTCAGCTTTTGTGATGGGCGTCCTTCTTGGACGTGTTTTTCTTATATGCAGTTAGGAAGGACTTCTCTGAAGAAAAATAAAAAGGACGTCCCTGTTTTTCTTACCTACCTAAACTGACCACAAGCACAGTTCTCTCAACAGTTGTTTTCAGCTTGCGCCCTGCCCCCCCCCCCCCCCCCCCCCCCCCCCCACAAGATCGGAACGTGCAAGGACATCCAAATCATTGTAGTAGCAGATCCCTCTTTGAAGGGAACAGACTGTGGTTGCCTTTAGTTCCAGGACCTACACACCAAGTTAGCCACTGCATGAGTGTTGCTAAGTATTGAGCTGAAAATATACAGTAGCCCCACCTAGCAAATTCATTATAAACATTGTTTGTTACAGAACAATTTGACTTGTTTATTAGATGCCAGTTTTCCTTTGGAAAAGATTTGCTCTCAGTAGGCCAAAGCCAAGGTTTGTTTCTAGGGTTACTACATCTGAATCCCAGCTTTGTAGTTAACTTCTGTAGGTGTGTTTTTCTTTGTTCCAGTGAAAGCATTAATTGTTGAGTTCAGCCGGCAATCAGTAGATTACACTTTGTCAGAAAACCTGCCCAGACTTGCTTGGCCTTCACAATGCTCATCGCAGTGAGGGGGATCTAGGTTATTGAGTTGCACAAATGCTTGAACTCCTGAGTCCCTCTGAGCTGGCTGCTCTGCTCAGTGTTTTAGAAAGGGTAATGCTTGTGACATACTGTTGTGCAGTGAAGAAAACTTCTAGAATAGTAGCCATGGTAGTCTGGAGTAACAAAAAGAACAGAGACTGGTGTTATAATACAAGCTAACCAATTTTTTTTTGAAGTGACAGGAGCTTTCAAGGACAAGAGTCCACTTGGTCACATGTGTGAAGAGTAGTTCAGGATATGGGTGGCTATGTTTAGGGAGGGAAGGGGAATACAGAGTACATATACTGAAAAGTGCAGAGCAGGCTTTGGAAAATAAGTGATCACAGTAGTATAATTCAGTTTAGAGCTATAGTGGGTGAGAGAAACCAGCGACAATATGATCTGTGAATAGTTGTCTGCAGTGGCGTACCAAGGGGGGGGGGGGCGGTCCGCCCTGGGTGCACGCCGCTGGGGGGTGCCACGGCGCGCGCCTGCTCTGAGATCGCTGATTTCGCGCGTTCGCTGCAGCTCCCTCTGCTCTGCCCTGGAACAGGTTACTTCCTGTTCCGGGTCAGAGGGAGCTGCAGCGAACGCGCGAAGTCAGGGAACTCTGAGCAGGCGCGCACTGCGGCACCCCCACCCCCAGCGGCGTGCACCCGGGGGGGGGGTCCGCGCTGCATTGGGGGGGGTGCTGCACCCGGCGGGGCAGGGCGCCGCCCCGGGTGTCCGCCCCCCTAGGAACGCCACTGGTTGTCTGTTGATACCTGTAGCTGGCTATGACTTTAAAGTAATTTCTCTGTAATGTAATGGGTAGTGGGGTAATGCATTTTCTATAGTGCCTTTCTGTTTACATATTATATGTACAGGTACTTTCTCTGTCTCTAATGGGCTCACAATCTAAGATTTTGTAGTAAGGACATGGTACTAAGGATGGTAGTGTTTATTTTTAACTAGGAAAAAAGGCCCGTTTCTGACACAAATGAAATGGGCGCTAGCAAGGTTTTCCTCGGAGTGTGTGTGTTTTACAGAGTGTGTGTGAGAGTGAGTGTGTGATACAGAGAGAGTGAATGTGTGAGTGTGTGTGAGAGAGAGAGTGAGACTGTGTGCGAGAGAGTGTGTGTGTGTGTGTGTGAGAATGAGAGTGTGTGCCAGGGGCCCCCTCCCAGTTTCAGGGTCCGCCCGCACCCCCTCCAAGTTCCAGGGTCGGCCCTCTCTCCCACCCACCCACCCAGTTCCAGGGTCATTTCCCCCCCTCTCCCCCTCCCTCCCAGTTTCAGGGTCACCCTCCCTCCCTCCATCCCAATTTCTGGGTCCGCCTGGCCCCCCTCCAAGTTCCAGGGTCCGGCCCCCTCCAAGTTCCAGAGTCATTGCCCCCTCTCTTCCCCCCCCCTCCCCTCCAACCACCCACCTGCAACGTTGTGAAGCTGACTCCGTGGCTTCATTGAAGTGAAGGGTTTGTAATGTTCGTCAGGTTCGTCGCTCTGTAACCATCTCTCTCGGCCCCGCCCTCGCGCCTCTGATAGGTCTGCTGCCCTCGACTTCAAAACGTGATGACGTCAAGGACGTCAAAACGTGATGACATCAGTGCGGCGGACCTATCAGAGGCACGAGGGCGGGGCCAAGAGAGATGGTTACAGAGCGACGAACCTAACGATCCTTACAAACCCTTCACTTCAGTGAAGCCCCGGAGTCAGCTTCAGAACGTTGAAGGTGCCTTTCATTATAGTAGAGATAAGCTTGGCACCTCTTTTAGAGTTCTGCAACACTCTTCTAACTGGTGTTATGGAGTAGTGCACTGTATGGAGCAAATACATAAAAGAAGCACTACATTTTTTGATCTTGTCTCATCTTTTTGATATTGTTTGCTTTCATTTTTGTATAAAGCCTTTCTTTATATTACTTTGTCTTGCACTATCTTCACTTCTCTTATTTTGTAAAATCTCTTGCCTTGAGGTCATTTTTCTACCATTAAAAAATAACAGGTACAAAAATTGCTCATGTTGTGTTTGCCCAGTAAATAACTCGGTGTGATTGGGATTCTAGTTCAGTGGGAACATGACCCAGTTAGGTTTGTGGTACCATGACCTTTGATTCATAGCTATCCTGAGGTAATTTCTCCTATGTTACTTATACCCCTCTTGCAACTCAGTCAACCCAGTCATTGCTGTGGCAGTCCTTGGCTAGGGTCATACCCTAGGGCAGTGGTTCCCAAACCTGGTTCTGGAGGCACCCCTGCCAGTCAGGTTTTCAGGATATCCACAATGAATATTCATGAGAGAGATTTGCCTCCACTGCATACAAATCTCTCTCATGAGTATTCATTGTGGATGTCCTGAAAACCTGACTGCCTGGGGTACCTTCAGGACCAGGTTTGGGAATCACTGCCCTAGGGCATGCTCAGGAGTTTTTGTAAGTCCTTAGATTTTCTGCTAGGTGTCATCCTTGTGTAGTGATTGTGACTCTGCAGTATCCCCAGCACAGCCTGACCCAAGGAGCAGAAGATCCAAGACAAAAATTGAACCCAGGTCCTTCACATGACAGTGCAGAACACTGCCACTTAGCCAGTGGGTGACTGTTTCCAATTTTTTAATTTCCATCTCCCACTTCATATAATCCAAACATTCCAGCAACCATTTTCTGGCTAAGGTGAACAGTCTGTTGTATGAGCACTGCTTAGCAAGCCTTTAGATATCTTTGAATGATAAATAGGACCTTTTTCCCTCCTGGGGGCTGTAAACATTGCTTCTGTAGTATTCCTGATCTCTAACTGCTTGAGTAGCAATAGTCAGAGACTGACTCACTCTTGCATTTGTTGTTCATGTGTGGAAGGGGACCAATTTGTCATTTAGAGATCCAGGACTGATTCACACTGCAGTGGCATTTTGATTGGAACAATAGTTTTAGGAAGGGGAAGAGGGAATAAATTGATGGTTGCTCAGGGGTGCACCTTCCCCTGTTAAATACCCCTGGCTGCAGAATCTGCTTGATCTACATCTTTGTCTTTGCTTTCTTACAATTAAGGAGCCTCTGTGTTTACCCTGTGCGTTCTTCAGTTCTGATAGCTTACTTGGCTCCACCAACTTAAGAGGGAGATTATTCTGTGCATCTAATGTTACCCCTAAGTATAATCTTTATTTTTAATGGGGACAGTTTTATGCATATGGCTGCAAAGTACATGGATATTTTTTACTTGTGTCCTTTGTGCTAATTTTCTAAGTAAAAGTGTGCAAATGCTTTTAGTTTTTAAATCATTAGGAAAATATTACTCACACACTTGAACCTCTTTTCTCCAAGACAAGCAGGATTTATAAATCCTCATGTACAAGTAATTGATAGAGCCTGGCATAGGATGCACTACTCCACTTCTCCAGCAATCTTTCCAGAAGCCTTTGAGCAGGCCTATTTCACGTATTCGCCTGTTCCCGCCTGCCGCTTTCATGTAAGACATCCTTAATCTTAACTTCTTTGTGGATAGAAATAACAGCAGTATCGTTACCATACTAAAAACTGGGTTTGATTCCCACTGCAGCTCCTTATGACTCTGGGCAAGTCACTTAACCCTCCATTGCACCTGGTACAAAATAAGTACCCGAATATATGTAAACCGCTTTGAATGTATTTGCAAAAACCTCAGAAAGGCGGTATATCAAGTCCCATTTCCCTTTCCCATACAAAGAAGTCCTCATATGGAAATTAAATTTGCACACTCCTCTTTATATAGCCCTTTTTTATTGTCTGCCTGGACTTTCAGCAGGTGTGTGGGATAATATATACCACATATTATATTTTCAAATATTTGAAAGGTATTAATCCGCAAACGAACCTTTTCTGGAGATGGGAAGGTGGTAGAACGAGAGGACATGAAATGAGATTGAAGGGGGGCAGACTCAAGAAAAATGTCAGGAAGTATTTTTTCACGGAGAGAGTAGTGGATGCTTGGATTGCCCTCCCGTGGGAGGTGGTGGAAATGAAAACGGTAACGGAATTCAAACATGCGTGGGATAAGCATAAAGGAATCCTGTGCCGAAGGAATGGATCTTCAAGAGCTTAGTCAAGATCGGGAGGCGGGGATAGTGCTGGGCAGACTTATACGGTCTGTGCCAGAGCCGGTGGTGGGCAGCGGGACTGGTGGTTGGGAGGTGGGGATAGTGCTGGACAGACTTGTACGGTCTGTGCCAGAGCCGGTGGTTGGGGGGTGAGGATAGTGCTGGGCAGATTTATACGGTCTGTGCCAGAGCCGGTGGTTGGGAGGAGGGGCAGGTGGTTGGGAGGCGGGGATAGTGCTGGGCAGACTTATACGGTCTGTGCCCTGAAGAGCACAGGTACAAATCAAAGTAGGGTATACACAAAAAGCAGCAAATATGAGTTATCTTGTTGGGCAGACTGGATGGACCGTGCAGGTCTTTTTCTGCCGTCATCTACTATGTTACTATTAGCTCATCTGGTTGTCCAGCATCCTAATGTGATAATCCTAGGTTTTTTTTAATATACATTATGAAGATTTGAATTCATGTACATCCTATTTTAGAGATTTTATATCAGATTTTGGATTGAAACAATGGATTCTTTTTTCAACACATTCCTCAGACCATGCACTGGAACTTATGTCCAGTTCATCGGAAGCCTTTTCATTAGCATGTTTCTCTTATTCAATATTTTCTTGGCCTGATCACAAATTACTATCTTTCATAAGGGATCTACTGTTCAGAAAGATAATAAACTGAGGTTTATCAGAAAGTTAGGGAAGATTAATTCAGAAGAATTAAAATTGTTATGTACCTCTTTCTCTCCAGATTTAAAGAATGCTATCATGATGGCTTAAAACATCAGCTTTGGCACATGGAGCAACTACAGAAAAAACATTGTACTTTTGTTTTTTTTCAAGGAAGCTTTTAATGTTGAACTAGGTGGTGATATGACATACTAGTTTTTCTGCAGAATACGATTTGCAATGGCGTGGGATGGATTTTAATGATTCTTCTGAGTGTGCTTTAGATCTTTCTATCAAAACAATGCAGTTCCTTTTATTAGATTTAGTTTTTTTGTTATTATGCTTGTTTTGTTTTTGTTTGCCTGTTTTTATATGTATTATAAACTGCTTTGATCTATATGCGTAACCCTGGTAGCGCTTTATAAATGTTAAGTAGTAGTAGTAGTATATGTTAAGCGGTATTTTAAATAATATTAAACATATACATTGGACCCTTTTTGTGTCATGGTCACATCAATGCTCAAATCATACGATTGTTGCCTTTTTTTATCATAAGTAGATGCATAAGTATTGCCATACTGGGACAGACCAAAGGTCCATCAAGCCCAGCATCCTGTTTCCAACAGTGGCCAATGCAGGTCACAAATACCTGGCAAGATCCCAAAAAAGTACATAACATTTTGTACTGCTTATCCCCAGAAATAGTGGATTTTCCCCAAGTCCAATTTCATAATGGTCTATGGACGTTTCCTTTATCTGTTAGCTGTACTCCAATCCCGCTTGTGAGCCCTTGAGCTCAGACCCCCCTCCTCCTCCCGCAACAGTAAGGAAGTCAAGGGGAGCCCAGGGTAGACTGAACCACAGTAGCAAGAACCCGCCCTCAGCGTACTCACCCAGGACACCAGCTTCGAGGAGAGGTGCAGGCTTCCTCACAGGTAGAGAACACAGGAACCAGCCGGCAGCGACTGGCAGACCGGCACCCCCCAAGGAACAGCAGGCACAGCGAAACTGGGGAAGCTAACCGTCTTCACCTGCACTTAGCCGCTGTTCAGTAGGAGTTGAGCCCCTACCTGCAGGCAGCCGGCAGGGCTTAGGGACTCCAGAAACAGCAGCAGTAACAGGAGAAGCTGAACCCCACTGAGAATCAGATCTGGGCAGACAGTACCCAGAACAAAACAAAGAAATACAAGCCAGAGGCTACTGGCTACAGAACACACACACTCTGAACCAGAGACCAAAGGGTTAACACACTCAAGCTACAGGGAAGGGGAGGAGCCACAACAGGGAAACGAAGAGAAAGTACACAGCAAGACACTGCTCAGGCACCCTAGGACTAAACCCAGCTGCAAGGAGAACTAATAAACCACCTCCCTGGGTGACAAAGAGAGAAGGGAAACGAAACTCAGCACAAATACAGACACACGGCAAGGGAACACAAAACAGAGAGAAAGGGCAAAGCAGAACTGCCCCTCCTCCACAGCACAAGCTTTGCAATCAGCACAAATACAGACACACAGCAAGGGAACATAAAACAGAGAGAAAGGGCAAAACAGAACTGCCCCTTCTCCACAGCACAAGCTTTGCAATCACAGAGACTACAAGGCTAAAGGCAAGCACAGAGCTCAAACGCCAAAGCACCGTTTACCTGGAGTAGCAGGTAAAAATAGATCCTGGATGCTGATGTCTGAGCTGCAGACGTCAGCTACAACTCGGCTGACCAATAGCAGGTAAGTTTTTCCCAGCTACTCTAGCAGAGAGGTTCCCACCCCTCCTCAGCCTGCTAGCAGAAACGTAACATCCTTTAGGAAGCCGTCCAAACCTTTTTGAAACTCTGCTAAGCTAACCGCCTTTACCACAATCTCTGGCAAAGAATTCCAGAGTTTAATTACACGTTGAGTGAAGAAAAAATTTCTCCAACTCATTTTAAATTTACTACTTTGTTGCTTCATCGCATGCCCCCCCTAGTCCTAGTATTTTTGGAAAGCGTGAACAGACGCTTCATGTCTACCAGTTCAGCTCCACTCATTATTTTATAGATGTCTATCATATCTCCCCTTAGCCGCCTTTTCTCCAAGCTGAAGAGCCCTAGCCACTTTAGCCTTTCCTCATAGGGAAGTCATCCCATCCCCTTTATCATTTTCGTTGCCCTGCTCTGTACTTCTTCTAATTCCACTATATCTTTTTTGAGATGTGGCGAACAGAATTGAACACAATATTCGAGGTACAATCGCACCATGGAGCGATACAAAGGCATTATAACGTCCTCATTTTTGTTTTTTATTCCTTTTCTAATAATACCGAACATTCTATTTGCTTTCTTTGCCGCAGCAACACACTGAGCAGAGGGTTTCAATGTATCACCAACGACGACACCTAGATCCCTTTCTTGGTCAGTGACTCCTAACACGGAACCTTGCATGACATAGCTATAATTTGGGTTCCTCTTTCCCACATGCATCACTTTGCACTTGCTCACATTAAATGGCATTTGCCATTTAGACTCTCAGTCTCAAAAGGTCCTCTTGTAATTTTTCACAATCCTCCCGCGATTTAATGACTTTGAATAACTTTGTGCCATCAGTAAATTTAATTACCTCACTAGTTACTCCCATCTCTAGATCATTTATAAATATGTTAAAAAGTAGTGGTTTCAGCACAGACCACTACTGTTCGCCATTGAGAATACTGACCATTTAACCCTACTCTCTGTTTTCTATCTTTTCACCAGTTTTTAATCCACAATAGAACAGTACCTCCTATCCCATGACTCTCCAATTTCCTCCAGAGTCTTTCATGAAGTACTTTGTCAAACTCCTTCTGAAAATCCAGATACACAATATCAAATGGCTCACCTTTATCCACATGTTTGTTCACCCCTTCAAAGAAATGTAATAGATTGAGGCACGATTTCCCTTCACTAAATCCATGTTGGCTTTGTCTCATTAATCCATGCTTTTGAATATGCTGTGTAATTTTGTTCTTTATAATAGTCTCTACTATTTTGCCCGGTACCTATGTCAGACTCGCCGGTCTATAATTTCCCAGATCTCCTGTGGAACTTTTAAAAAAAAATCGGTATTACATTGGCCATCCTCCATTCTTCCGGTACCACGCTCGATTTTAAGCATAAATTACATATTACTAACAATAGCTCGGCAAGTTCCTTTTTCAATTCTATCTGTACTCTGGGGTGAATACCATCCAGTCCAGGAGATTTGCTACTCTTCAGTTTGTAGAACTGCCCCATTACATTTTCCAGGTTTATAGAGAATTCATTCAGTTTCTCCGATTCGTCAGCTTTGAATACCATTTCTGGCACCAGTATCTCTCCCAAATCTTCCTCAGTGAAGACCAAAGCAAAGAATTCATTTAATCTCTCCTCTATGGCTTTGTCTTCCCTGATCGCCCCTTTTACCCCTCGGTCATCTAGCGGTCCAACCAATTCTTTTGCCGGCTTCCTGCTTTTAATATACGTAAAAAAAGGGCTCAGTACTTGACAGTATTAATTTGCAATATTTTGTCTGATTTTTATTTTTATTTAAGGACACAATCTATTATGGTCTCTTTTGCACCCTCACTCTCAGGATACCCTATCTTCCCTGTTTTGGTGATTTCTTTGAAAGATACCTTATCCCAAACCATGCGCTTTTGAGCGACTGTCTGCTTTCCCCCAGTTTCTAGTTTAAAAGCTGCTCTATCTCCTTTTTAAATGCCGACGCCAGCAGCCTGGTCCCACCATCTGTAAAGTCTGTTACGTGATTTACTTGCACAGGTTCCCCAGTAGTTTCTTCATCCTGTTTTTCATAAAAGTTTGAAGTTATGTTCTTTTTTCACATCAGCCCAGTTAAGGCTGCCTATAGGCCTCGGGCTCCCAGCCATGGAAGTTTTGTCATTATTGAGTTATTTGATTTCACTGTAGATATTTTTCAACATATGTCTCAAAGAAGACCCCTAGTGACTTCCCAGTGCAACAGGACCATTTTTGGTGCCTGCAGTGACTGGGACTTAACCATAATTTCCCTCATTGTATTCCCTGTTCACAGAGGTCAATATGAATGATTTGTGCAGAAGGAAGCAGTACGAAAAACATTTCGGTGATTAGCCCAGTCTATTGATAATGGCATTGGAAATATCTGTCTCCATGGGTCCAGGGGATAGGTTGATATCAAGAGGTCTTGATTATCCACCAGTAGTGGTTATTGTCCAAATCTCGTCCAAAGAAGAGGAAATATTTGTCTTCATTTTTGTTGGTGTTGAAGGAGTGCAATGCAGAATATTGAGTGGAGGCTTAGAGGTCTCGACATCGCTTCCTATCCCAAGACCCCAGTTCCATATTATCCCACAGATCAATCCAGAGACTTGTGGGTTGTGTCCCGCTACCAGCAGGTGGAGATAGAGAGAACCTCCGAGGTTTGCTATATGTGGACCTGTGCAGCCAAGTAAACCTCAGTATTCTCTGTATCTAGCAGGTGAAGGGCCATATCTGTGCAGCTCTGATTTGATCTGGTTACTGGTGTCCTTTGGGCCTAGTTTAGCACAGGGGTTGAGTGGCTGTTTGTTGCTTCTGGTGTACACCTGGTGGTGCCAGGTCCCTCCCGGTCTCCCCCTATCTTTCCTCCGTCGCCTGGGGCTATGGGCCTATGATATTTTTGATGTGGCATTGAGAGCTTCTGCTATGGATATTGACAGCCAAAGACTCGCCTGGCTGAAGGTCTTAGTCCTAAGACTAGATGTGCAGCAAAAGCTTTTGCCATGCCTTGGGCCTCTTCAGAGATGAGATAGAGGAGGTTGCTTCTCTCATCAAGCAGATAGTAACACTCTTAAGACCTTCTCCAGACCCTACCCAGCCTCCTCTTCTAGGAGGTATTAGAGCAGAGGGCAACAGAGATCCTTTTGCTCTCATAGGCATATGTGTTGCTATGTTTCCCTATTTAGATGATTGGCTGGTGAACCATGCAACTCAAGAAGGGGCAGAAAGTTCTGCTTGTTCAATCTTTCAGGTGCTAGAGTTGAGTTCATCATAAGTTATCCCAAATCTCATCTAAGCTCATCACAATCATTGGAATTAATGGGAGCCTTGTTAGACACAACTCAAACTGCCTTTCTTTCACAGCAAAGGATTTCTAACTTGATTTCCATTATAGAGAAAATTCAGATGTGTTGGCATTTATCTGGTCAAATGTTGAGATTGACAAGGAAGAGATATAATGTCTACTGGTGGTCCTTGGTGGTGGTGGTGGGGGGGGGGGGGGGTTTGCATGTGTGGGTCCTGTGTGGATGGAATGTAGTGAAAGGCTTGGTGGGAGAAGGGGAAAAGAAAATAGAAAAGGCACTGATGGCATGCAGAATGGGAGTTGCCCCTCCATGTTTCCCAGATAAGAAATCAGTGGGAAGAGAGGACACAACCCACACTTAATGCCTTAACTCTGTAGCTGGCTTTGTTTGGCTAATTGAGTATAATGAGACTAGCCAAGTATACACAAATGTCATTCTTGTGACATTTGTGTAAAGCAGGTACTTTCCAAGTTTGATTGTTTTATATTGTGTTTTGTATGTACACTGGATCAGCGCACAATAAAAGTCTTATGCCACAGTGGCAAGTAGAAACGGGTGCACATAAATGGTAGGCCTGCTCAAAGGCTTCTGGAAAGATTGTTAACAGTAATGCTTCCTTCGCCAAGCTCTGTAAATGTCTCTCTTAAGTGAGGCTTTTATGTCCTGTCCTTGGAGAATACCTGATACAGGTAAGTAACTTTGATTGGGTTTTTTTGTGCAGATACGTTTGCAAGTAAAAATCCAAGCATGGCTTCAATCTTCTCCCTAACCTTGCCCCACAGTGGGGGTAAAAATATGCACATTGTTGCACTGTGCGTGCAGTGTTAAACACATATAGGTTGGACAGTTCTCAGAAAACCAGTTTATGTGAGTAAAGTGCTTTTAACCTATGAAACTTATTTTGAAAATTGCCCACAATGTGACCTCTTGTCATGAGACATTCTTTCCACAGAAAAATGCCTGAATCTTATACATTTTTTATAGCTTTGGGCAGTTTAAATGCCTCTATCGAATTCATTCTCACTCCTGCCCTCTGGAGTACGTATATTTAGTTCTTTCAGACCTTAACAGTATTTTCCGTAGACGTTCTTATGCTGGGCTATAATTCTAGTTTAGCAGTTTCTATAGACTTCCCACCTGTGAGAATAAGGGCCTTTTTAATATTGTTATCCTATGATACCAGAACTGCTAAAGTAATAGAACATTAATACACAGCTTATAAACAGAAACTCACGTTCTGTATCAGTTTAACAACCGTTTCTTAAACTATGTTGTTAGAGTTGGTTACTGTCAAACACATAATCATTTAATTAAAAAATATGAGTACAAACATGTGTAATACAAGCTTTTGTCAGTTACTAAGGTGAAAACTGCTCAGTAATTTTTGTTTGTTAACTTCTTCCAGCATGTGACAGCCAGGAAGTACCACAGGTACTAATCGTTGGCTAAAGATGATGCAGTGAATTGATGTAAGGGATTAGTGATGCTATAATTACCACTGTTTTCAGGCATGTTGTGTGGAGTGTTGATTGATACCTTTGTGGACACCATAAGGACCATGAAAAACATGTTTTACACAGTATGGTTTCTTTTAATTTGTAAACTGTTTAGATAAAAGGGACCTCAAAAATCTTTAGTTTAGTCCTTCTTGCATATGATGATATGTACTTGTTTGGTGTGTGATTTTGTTTGTGTGTGCACTATTTTGGTTTCGTGTGTGTGCTCCTTTTAATATTCCTTGCTTCAGCTCTTCAGGTAAGAGGTGGTGCTTTGTTTTTATAAACAGTGCCTTGTAAAAGTCTTCACACCTTTATGCATTTTTTCATGCCCTGCTGTCTCCAAAATGCAATTGAAAAGGCAGTGAAGTTGTTTAATAAAACACTTTGGCTGTGATGCTCAAAAGCAAACATGGGTGAAGGGCCATTAGCACTAGACTAGCTTTAACTAGTGCAAATGCTCAGAAGACTCTAGCACGGGAACAGCAAGAGCGCCAAGGATTAGCGCAAATAGCATGCTAATGTAGTTAAGCATATGTAAATGAGATCATTTCTTATTCCCTTCCAATACTTAGAGAACAGTGCACAAAACAAAGTCGCCTTACCGCTGCAAAAAATAACGCCAGCTTGGAGCACGCTTTAGTGTTAGAATCATGAGAAATCTCTTTATTCTTTAAAATCTGCTGGTTTTGATTGGTTTTGGAAGCAGAAGGAAACCCATGCAAGCCCCTAAGCCAGTGGTTCCCAAACCTGGTCCTGGAGGCACCTCAGCCAGTAAGGTTTTAGGATACCCACAATTAATATTCATGAGACAGATTTGCATGCACTGCCTCCACTGGAGGCAAATCTCTCTCATGACATTCATTGTGAATATCCTGAAAACCTGATTGGCTGGGGTGCCTCCAGGCCCAGGTTTGGGAACCACTGCCCAAAGCGCTGGTTGTGAGAAACGAATGTACGTGAGTCAGAGATGACCCAGAAGTGAAAGCACACATTGGCGCTTGTTTCAAGTGTTCCAAACTAAAAAAAAAATTGAAACACTTATATTTAAAGGCGCAAAAAAAAAAAAACGATGCCAGTGTGTTCTTCAGAGCATGCACCAGTGGTAAAATGTGTTTCACTAACCGGCACTTCTTCCTCCTCCTTCCCTCTGGCATTCTGGGGTATGCACTGAAGAGCTGCACTTAGTGCACAACTCTTGAGCGCATGTGCCAGGCACCGTCCTCCCCCCAACTTCTATACAGCTCCCTAATGCTCAATGCTATAAGCACGCCTATATTTGTATTTCATTAGCATTGAGCATTAGGGAGTTGTTCAGACATGCTGTTCTGGTGCTATTTCTGAGTTTTGAGCATCAACACCTTTGTGATTAATGCAGTGTTCTATGCATTTTGGCAAAGTATCTCTTATTTGAATAACGTACAGGGCTGGGCTGGGCTGTAGGGGGGTCACCTTTTCATAGCCTTTCTTATTCATACATGTTTTCCTAAGAACTTTCATGCTTTTGAGATACCAGTTTTGCAGGTATCCACTGCTTGTAGCAGGTTCAAAATAACAAATAGAATCAAAATAGACTATCAGTACAATATATAAATAAGTAAAACATAAACCATTTCTCTGCAAGTATTACCTTCCCCAGTCGCCCTGATCAGATTTTCTTGTAGATTATCAACCCCCCCCAACCCCATCCCTGAGCCTGCTCTTCTTCTATTACTCCTTAAGAAAACTTGTCTTTATTGTGCGTTGTGGAAATAATATAAAGTATTATCTTCAGATACCTAATGTGCCCCTTCCCTCACAGTTCCCATTTGGCTGTTACTGTTGCTCAGATCTTTCTTAATATTTTACCTTTTTCAATAATTTGTACAATTTTTTCACTGTCTAAATCATAATTATATTTGTATTCACTATTCAATGCCTTTAAAACTTGAATATTCCACTTTGGGATGCAGTTAAGTGCCTTTTCCTGCATTCTACCAAGATACATGTTGAAAATAAGTTATGAATAGATACATAGGGCATTAAAATCTACCTGCCTATCTGGGACAAAATAATTCTCTAAAAACTGAACTAAGCAGGGCCAAATAGTGTGGGAGAAGAACCAGAAAAAAGACAAATCACGTTCAGTGGCATAGCCAGAAATTTTGAACAGGAGGGTGCATTTCACACTGCATCTCCCTCCTGCCACTCCCCCTCCCCCCAGTACCTAAAATAGCCTCCAGTCTTCATCCAGGCAGCACCAGCAGCACTCGTAGGCTGCCTGAGGCCAGTGAGGTATAGTGACTAAGTAAATGTAACTAGTTACTGTAAAGGTTTTGTCACTTTTAACTTGTAAAGAAGTACAGGGTAACATTTTTTACTTTTACTGAAGTAATAATTTTACCATTTTTTTGCTACTTTTACTGTGTTACATCTGATGCAGTTAGAAGTAAAAAGTAAAAGTGGAAGCAAGATGTAAATAACAACTCCTCAGTAAACCAATTGAAACAGCAAAACTGAAAACAGGATTTTGCTATTGCACACCTCATCATGCAAACAGTGGATTATCTCATCTTAAATTTTACTGTTCAGTGAATATAACCTATAAGAACAGTGGTGTTGCCTATATTTGTTGAACTGGTTATTGGTCTCCAGCCAAACACAACAGTGATGAGTTGGGTCACTTTGAAGTGGAGATGAAGCTGAAGCTGGCACCAGACTTCTGGTCATGATTGATAGTCTGTAAAGGGGAAATCTGCTTGTCTGGCCTTAAGACTGAAGGGTTCCCACACATTTGACATTGTGTCAGTTCTTGAAGATATTCAAACAGATTTTGCCAGCAGACAAAAAGCTGTGAGAACAACAACAGACAATGGAAGCCTTCTCTGTAATTGAACAGCATGACCATGATAATGAAGCTGAATATGCAAATGATGAATTAGCACTACTAATGCAGATGATAATGACAATAATGATGATAAAGTACTCTTTGGTATACGGAAGTCAAATTTCAGATTCCCTTGATCAAAACCTGCTTACCTAGTCTTTAAAGGAACTTTTTTATTAGGCTGAATAATCCACTTTCTGCTACTTTAGCTGTGCTGGAGTAATAACTCACAAGCACACTCGCATGAGTGACAGTCATTTTCAAAACTTTAGTTTTACTAAAAGCAAAGTAGATTGAATTGTAGAGCAATAAAGTTGTTGGGATAAAAATATTAACAATAGTTGCATTCATTGTAGTTGTGGTACTTTTACTTTTTACTCAAAAAGTATTATATTAGGCAATAACTTTTTTACTTAAGTAAGTTTTTCACTGTACTTTTACTTGAGTATTAAAATATACATGCATTTTTACTTAAGTACTTGACCTACTTTGAACAACTCTGCCTGCAGCCTATACCGGGACTTTCTCTCTGAACCATTCCACCCTTCAAAAAACAGGAAGTTGCATTAGAAGCGGCATGCGATTCACAGACAGAGCCCCAGTGCAGGCCGCAGGCAGCCTATGAGTGCTGCCCGGTTGAAGACTGGAGGTGATTTTAAGGCATAAGGGAAGGGAGAGAATTGTGAGAGCTTTGCAGGGCTGGGGAGGGACTGATAGGGGGTGCATATGCAACAAACACACCTTGAATGGATACACCACTGATCATGTTCAAATATGGGCCAGATTAAATATTCTGGAGAAATAAAGGCCTTGAAAAAGAATATTTTGTTTCATTTCAGTGGAAGAGGAACTTGCGCCAGCAGCAGTATGACAGTGGCATCTAATCACACCATTAAATTTCTTTCCAACCCAATAGAGTGTTGTAAAGAAATTATACAAATAGGCTCAAAACTGTCTGAAATAACATATATATGAACACACATAAACACAAAAGACAGACCCATACCCACCCAGACACAGATACACATACACACCCACTCACACACAAGAAACACAAATATACACATTTACACAAGCAACATGGATACATGCACACATACAAACACGTTGGAAAGAATTCCTTGAGCCATGTAGCACATGCTTCCCCAACTTATCTGACTTAACAGAGGGTTTTCTATGTCTCAAGGTCAGGCCAGATTATAAACTTAAAGAAAGCCAGAAAATCTTAGAATTCAATAAAAGATGACCTGTGTAGAAATGCAATTCCAGACTAGGATTCAAATTCAACTCATTGTCAATGTCGTTTTGGCCTGGAATTTTGGAGATCAGCAAATTCAAATAGGCTATTTGCATTATAGTTAATTAGGGGGCCCTTTTACAGAGGTGCATTAGGCGCTATGCACGTGTAGCATGCACCTAAATGAGGCTACCGCCAGGCTACCACACTCCCCCCAGCGATAATTTTAGATTTGGCGTGCACCCATAATGCCAGGATTATTTATTTCCTCCCATGCACATAATTTCCGGTGGTAATTGGCAGTTGCCAATGGGTAGCGTTAAAGGCTCAGGCCGGTTTTGGACGTGCACCAGTTTCAGTTTTACCGCATGCCCTTTCTGACGCGCGCCCAATATACGTGCGTATACTGCCGCAGGCCACTTTTTACTGCGGCTTAGTAAAAGGACCCCTAGTATCTTAAATTATTGATTATGAAAAAATATAGCAGACCGGGGCTGATATTAAAGAGCCACAAAGCAGCCAGAATTGTCGACTGTATTTTGCCAGTTAACTTTAATTTTAGCTGTAACCTAGCTGATTTAGGGCCTCTTTTATCTAGCTGCGCTAGTGGTCCCTGGTGCAGTAATGCCAGTAAAGCCCATTCACATTCAGTGGGTTTCGTCAGCATTGCTGTGCGGGAATCTCTAGCACGGTTTGGTAAGTGGCCCTTAGTTGTGGCTGAAAATTGGTTTAAATCGACTTGATTTTTATAAAATGGAAAATTTTACTGCCATTAGGCATAAAACTCTTGCTGGTTGGTGGAAAGGCTTGGGGATTTGTTTGAAATGTACTTTGTGGGCAAATGAAGTGTTACTTCTCTTCTTCCCTTAGTAGTAAATGATTTTTTTTAGATCTCTGTTCTTCTCTTTCTTCCCCCTCTTGATTATAGCAGGGGGGGGGGGGGTTGTTTCTTTTTTTTTTTTTTTTGTAGTTTTATTTAAATCTCTTTTTTTAATGGGGGGAGGTAAAGTTTAAGGCATTTC
This sequence comes from Microcaecilia unicolor, assembly GCF_901765095.1. NCBI lineage: Eukaryota > Metazoa > Chordata > Amphibia > Gymnophiona > Siphonopidae > Microcaecilia > Microcaecilia unicolor. Next base: position 452,334,338 of record NC_044032.1, on the reverse strand, counting down.
ATGTTGTATATTTTGTAGCCTTTTTTATTTGACACCTTTTGATCTGTATTACAGTGAGAAGTGTTTTTCCTTTTATTAAGCTCTGTTTAAATGTTTCAATAAAGACTTCTTGTTAAAATAAAATGAAAAATTAACTTGATTTAATACAGCTATAACAGCTCTCAGAGAGTGCCTGCAAACCTAACTGGATAATTTGTTCCTCTGACCAAATTAATCCATTTAAAATTTGCCCCAGTTGTTTCTAGAAAAATGTCTCATTAATCTTGATCAGCTATCTTGTTTGTGTATATGAAAAAATAAAGTAGTTACCTAGAATGTAGAATTATGACAGCTAGTTAAACCTGCTGAAATGGACAAAACTAGCTTTCTTGCACTAGTATTGAATAATCTAAACATGCATGAATATATAATCTTTTTCTACATGTTGGACTTGCAGAGTCTATGGAGCATAGGTTTGAAGTCTGACGACGTCAACCAATGGCAATACACAGAACAATTCAGCACCTCAAGTTCTTCTCAGCCATCAGACCAGAGTCTAATGCATGGTTCCAAACCTGATTGGTTATGCAATAAAAGTGCAAGGCACCTTGCATCCACTGATGTCATTCACACAAACCCAAGTCATACCGTTGATAGTTTACTGCCATGTTACTCAAAATATAAATCATCTTCTACCAAAAAACCATCTGCACTGCATCATATTCAGCAGGGCACAGCTTTTCCTGATGACAGCATTGGCACTGATCTTCATAAAGATTCAACTAAAGATACAGACACCAGTTTGAATCAGACATCGTGCACAGCCAAGGTACAGATAGATCCAGAGTCTTTTTCAACTCAACATTTGTCTGATGACATCTCAAAGCCAGTTACCTCAATCACATTTTCATCTCGCAGACGTTCTCCATCACCATCCATTTTCCCTGTCCATACCAAGACTTCTATAGGCAAGCCAAATCTTCATAATACTGTAGAGGATCAAACCATTATCTTTGATGAACAGACACCTCTCATCAGACCATTAGGAACTCCTAGAGCATGTACTTCATTAGATCCCAAGTTTTCTTTGCTTACAGGAGAAAGAGACGAGCATTTACAGGAGACTGAGGTCAGCAAAGATGAATCATTTCAAGAAAAAGATATTCTACCAGTCCAAGATCCTAAATCTGATGTAATAGAACAAAATCAGAGCTCCATTGTGCAAACAGAGGTTTTCAAATCAACTGAGACTTTAAAACAAGACAGACTTCAGGAGATTTCACCACAGGTAACCAAAACCCAATCTGAAGCCTCATCTGTGAGCTCAGTGGGTGTTGGGACAGGGAATAACAATGAGATGCAGAGTTCCTCAGCAGCACACCCTGAAACTGCAGACACTGTCTTTGCTGCATCACCAACTAGGAAAGCTCTTTCTTGTGTCTATCTAATGCTGTCCCCAAAATCTGGTAACACCAAAGTGGTCAATTTTGACTGTCATGAGAAGCCTGATGAATCTTACACAAAAGCTCCAGCAAGTTATGTTAAGAACTATGAGACAGACAGTCAAGAAGAGCTCTTCTTATCTCCTTTAAGACCATTGACTGTGCCAAAGTTGTCAGACAGTGAGTCTGCATCAAAAACTCAAGAATCAGCATACTTTCCAGTTCCAGTGTCTTACCCCAACTCATCATATGCTTTTCATTATTCATCTTTAAGTAGATCTGATGCATCCAAAGATCTGAGGCTTGTGCCTTTACATGGTAGCCCAGGAATGTCATTGTCCACGAAGATGCATACCATTCTTTGTGATTCAAGCAAACAGACTCAGTGGCAGGATATTCCAAAGACTGTTATTCTAGAACAAAGGGAGAAAGCGTCATCTGATGCTATGACTCAAATAACAACAGAGAGCCCTGAAAAGACCACATTTTCAGCAGAGATTTATATCAGCCCTACAAATGACGAAAACATCACTAACAGACCCCCTACTCAGAAAGTACCTGGGACCCCAGATGTGTCATCTGGGCCTTCAAATCAAATATCCCGCTCCTCAAAACCAGGTGGTGAGTAAACTGATTTTAGTGTCTCTTTGTTATTTTGAGATTCTAACAGTGGCGTTGAGTGACCCTCAAGGCTGGTACTGTGTATTTTTCTTATTTGTTGGTATCTTTCAAGGTTGTGTGTCTGAATAGTGTTGGTCTTAACTTAAGTATTCTCCAAGGACAAACAGGACAACATATTCACACAGATGGGTGATGTTATCCAGCGGAACCTGACATAGGAAAACTCCCCAGCTTCTTTTCCAGAATCTTTTGGAAGCACCACCTTGCATACGTATGCACCTTCCCACTCATTGTCACCATGTGGGACCAGGCAGTCTGATTTCTTCTGCAGAGCTGTGAAGTCGCTCGTCAGAGTCTTTCCTCACTAGTGTGTTCTCATTCCCTTTTAATTTTCTTAGTGGGGGGTATTTTGGCAGATTTAAGTTTCCTTTTACGCCACTTGTTGGCCCACTTAGGCCTGAGCGCTCTAATCAGGTTGTTGTTATTTTTCCTTTGATTTTTCTTCACTATTGAGCCATTTGATTTCACTTCCGCTACCTTTGCCGAAATGTCTGAAAATTTTCCAGTGATTTTAAAAAGTGCACCCAGTATGCCAAGAACATACCGTGCACAGACACTCATAATTGGTATTTGGTATGGTTCGGGCCGCACTATGATTCTTTTTCTTGTAAACTCTGTCATTAGATGTCCAAGAGACAACAGTGCTGAAGTATTTTTGGTGTCAAAAAGTCCAGTCCATTGGCATCAGAGGTATCGGACCCTATGGCCTCAGGAGCTGCAGTGGAACATGGGGATGCATCAAAATTGCCTGCCTCAACCTGACCATCAGCAGTGCCCACTGGGTCTGAGCATCCTTGGATCTAGTACCAAGAACTTGTCAGGATTCAATATCATCCTTGTCAGTGCTGAGGAACTTCAATGAAGTACATCAGGTAGAAGCCAAGAAGCACCTGCATCGGTTCCTTTCTAGGCATAGTGTCAGGAGTACCGGGGCATCGATGCCGCCAACTTCTGAGAAGCACTTGAGTCATGAGGGACACTCTCCCTCCAGGGATTCGGCACACCAGGTTCCACCAGCTGCAGTTAGCTTAGCGGGGTTTAAAAAAGGTTTGGATGGCTTCCAAAAGGAAAAGTCCCTAGACCATTATTAAAATGGACTTGGGGAAAATCCACTGCTTATTTCTAGGATAAGCAGTATAAAATGTATTGTACTTTTTTGGGATCTTGCCAGATACTTGTGATCTGGATTGGCCACTGTTAGAAACAGGATGCTGGGCTTGTTGGACCTTCGGTCTGTCCCAGTATGGCAATACTTATGTATGTATGCACCTGGCCAGGACTAGCTTTCCATTTTAGCAATGATGTCTTCTGTGGACTTGACCACATCAACTGAGCCCTCATGCTTTAGGAAGAGCTAGGGTGACCTCTTGCCCAACACAATCCCATGGCATCAACTGCATCAATCTTGGACCCGATATCGGTCCAACTGATCCTGGAAGCCATGCCTTCACTGTTGACCAAGCATCTACACCAGTGCCTAAAGGAGCATCGGGGTCAGTACTGGCTAAGGAGGTGTTGATGTCCAGCCCCTTGAGGGGGACTTCCTCAAGGTCCATGTCCCACACCATTCCTCAGCACTCTCATTCTGAGTCTACCCATCATTGTAGTCATACAAGGCAAATGAGAGCAGACTCAGTCTGAGTCAGATTGATTCTGGGCTTCTGAGGAGAAACCTGAGGATCTCTCAAAGGTGAGATCTCTGGAACTTCCTTCAGATCTCTCCCACCACAGGAGAGGAGAAAGTCTTCCCCTGAGGAACTCTCCTTTGCCAGTGTTATCAGGGAGATTGCTGAAGTCATCCCATTTAAGTTGGAAGTTGAGAATGAGCCCAGGGCAGAAATGTAGGACATCCTCGACTTTAATGCCCCTCCTAGGGAAGCTGTGGCAGTGCCCATTAACAGCATCCTTAAGGCTGTGAAGATGACACTATGAGAGACCCCTCACACACACTTTTCAGCCTATTCACAAAAAGACTGTGTAAACTATTCAAAAGGCTCCCAGATTCAAGAAGCAACAGTTGCTGCACCACTCTGTTGTTGTTGAATTCACTCGAAAAGTGCCAAATCTCACTCTTCAATTCTCTCGTGGAGGGTGCTCGTATTTTGGATTGTTTTGGGAGGAAAATTTTAAGAATGCTATGCTAACCGCCCACATACATTCTTACTAGCTGTTCATGAGCATGTACTTGAAGTCCGTGGTGAGAAGTGTGGCAGAGTATGCAGACACGCTACCATCTGAACAGGCTGCACAGCTCCATCAGTTAATAGTCAATCAGTGGGAGTTTCAGAAGCACATAGCTCGAGCTACCTATGATGCTTTTGACATGGTGTCCAGGGCCTTCACTGTGAGTGTCGGAATGCACAAACTCACCTGGCTGCGTGCGTCCAACCTAAAAGAGTGATTCAAGAACAGCTTGTGGAAATCCTCTGCCAGGGGGATACCATTTCTGGCAGCAAGATGGAGGAGGTCACAGACCTCATCAAGAAACATGCTGATACTGTCAAGTCACTCTCCCAACCTGCTCCCATTGCATCTTCTTCCTCTAGGAGGTGTAAGGTGCAAGATACAGGAGGCTTTATTACTCTGAGGCATAGGGCCCTCCTACTTCTTGCCCGGCCCAACCAGCCCAGAGGTGTTTCTCCTGTGTGTGGCAAAAGAAGCCTCAAAAGTCCCAGTTGGCTCTCCTGTCAAAGCAAGAGATGAGCTTTTTACTGGCTCCACAAGAGCATAGCGGCAATAAAAGTAACCATCCCAGATGACATACTGGTAGGAGGAGGCTAGATTTTTTCCAATAAAGTTGGCCTGCATAAGTAAATAAGTATTGCCATACTGGGACAGACCAAGGGTCCCTCAAGCCCAGCATCCTGTTTCCAACAGTGGCGAATCCAGGTCACAAATACCTGGCAAGATCCCAAAAAGTGCAAAACATTTTATTCTGCTTATCCTAGAAATATTATTCTGCTTATCCTAGAAATAAGCAGTGGAGTTTCCCCAAGTTCATTTTAATAATGGTCTATGGACTTTTCGTTTAGGAAGCTGTCCAAGTAACTTCCTATAACCTCAGACCAGTAAGTTCTCAAAATAGTCTTGGTGGGTTACATCCTACATTGGTGAACACTCCCTCCAAATTAACCCCGAGAGCATCAAAGCCAAACTCTTAGCACCAGGAGCTGCTTTCTCAGGAGCTCTCTTCTCTTTTGCAGGCTAATGCAGTAGAGCCCATTCTACCAAAGAAAGAAAGGAAGGGATTTTACACAAAGTACTTCCTGATACCCAGAAAGACAGGCAAATTCCTTCCCATCCCATGGGTGAATCTCTTCTTAAGGTGGTTAATAAATCCCAATAAATAAATCCTAGACCTAAGGGCCCTGTACAAATATCTTGCCAAGGAAAAATTCAGGATGGTTGCCCTAGGCACATTACTCCCAGTGATCCAGGAACAAGATTGGCTATGCATTCTGGACTTGAAGGATATGTACATCTTCATCCATAGCTGATACAGTAAAATTGGGGGACAAGACTTTTTCAGATATATAAGTGGCAGAAGGAAGTGTCAAAATAGCATTGTGAGGCTCAAAGCTGAGGTGGAGAAATATGTAGAAACCGATAAGGGTAAAGCTGAACTGCTTAATTATTTCTGTGCTGTGTTCACTAATCAAAGAATAGGGGTAGGAAGACAGAAAACAAATGGTAAGGGGGAAAGATGTGTGGTAGACTGGGACTGATGCTCAGAAGACTGTGTTTGTGAGGAGCTAGGTAAACTAAAAGTAGACAAAGCAAGGGGGCTGTCTGACCTCTTCAGTGCCTTCTTAGAGTGCCTTCCTTAAAGAAGTTTGTCTTGTGGTGGACAATTCAGCCCAATTTGATACCGAAATTTCCATTCCCAATTGCGTCTCCCCACAAGACGGTGACAATAGATACATCCAATCTCAGGTGGGAAACTCATGTAGGCAGACTCCATAATCAGGATTAGTGGTCCTCCCAGGAGGCTCAGTTGCATATAAATTTCCTGGAGCTCTGAGCAGTATGGAACACTAAAGGCTTTTAGATATCAGCTTATGCACAAAATTGTACTTATTCAAACACACAGGCAGATTACAATGTACTATATCAACAAGCAGGGAGACATGGATTCGTACCTCTTGTGTCAGGAAGCACTTAGTTTGTGGAACTGGGCCTCCCATCATGGGATGCTTCTCAGGGCTACTTACTTGGCCAGGAAATGCAGCAGCCTGGTAGACAGACTGAGCAGGGTGATGCAACTGCATGAGTTGTCTGTCAACATGGGTGTGGTCCCTCAGTAGATCTCTTTGCCACTCCTCTCAACAACAAAGTTCCTCAGTACTGCTCTAGACTGAGATCACACAGCAGAGTAAGCAGAGTAGCCTCTGATGCCTTCCTCCCCCACTGGGGGACAGGTCTTCTGTATGCATATTCTCCCAAACTATTAAGTGAAAAGTTTGCTGAAAATCAAACAGGACAAATGGACCATGATTCTCATCACCCCCTACTGGCCAAGGCAGATATTCCCTCCACTTTCATCACCTAGAATGAGGGATTGCTTCTTCATCCTAGCCTCCAGATTGATTCTCTCCACCTATATAAGGGTGTCTCCCAACTCCCATATCCTGCTTGCTTGCACAAAAGATTCCATTAAGAGGACATATAATTTCAAGGGGAAGAGGTTTGCCATCTGGTATGAGGGCAAGACCGTAGATCCATTTTCCTGTCCTACACAAAAACTGATTGAATACCTTCTGCATTTGTCAGAGTCTGGTCTCAAGATCAACTTTGTCAGGGTTCATCTCAGTTTGATTGGCACTTATCAGCATGTAGAAGCTAAGCCCATCTCTGTACATCCTCTAGTTGCTCGATTCATGAGAGGTTTGTTGTTACTCAAGCCCCCAGTCAGACCTCCCACAGTGTCATGGGATCTCAATATCATTCTCAGTCAGCTAATGAAAGTGCCATTTGAGATACTGGATACCTCCCACGTGAAGTTTTGACCTGGAAGATTTTATTCTTGTTGGTGGTCACTTCAGCTCATGAGTCAGTGAGCTTCAGGCCCTAGTAGGTGATCCACATTACACAAGATTTCATCACAGCAGAGTAGTTTTTACATGCATCCTAAGTTCCTTCCAAAGGTTATGTCAGAATTCCACCTTGACCAGTTAATTGTTGTGCCAACATTCTTTCTCATCCCGGCAAAAGTACAATGTACACCTTGTACTGCGAGATATCCATGGCTTCTATCTGGAGTGGACTAAAGCCCATACAGAGTCCACCCAGTTTCTTATTTCCTTTGACCATTACATGCTGGGGACAGCCATTGGCAAGTGCACTCTGTCCAACTGGCTAGCAACCTGCATTTCTTTTATTTACGCCCAAGCTGGACTGACTCTAGAGTGTCATGTCACAGAGATATGGCTGCATCGATAGCCCACTTGAAGTCAGCCTCTGTTCAGGAGATTTGCAGAGCTGCTGGTATTCAGCCCACAGATTCACAACTTACTGTTGCTTAGAGCAAAATTCCCAGCTTGACAGTTGGTTTGATCAATCATCCCTACAAAATTTATTTGGGGTCTAGAATCCAACTCCACCTCCCCCCCCCCCCCCCAAACCCATTTTTTTCTGTTCCAAGGTGTTAAAAAAATGTTTTTTATTGTTTATTAAGTTTTTTGTTGTTTTTTTTAAAGGAAGAGTTCTAGGTCTTAGCCTGTTGTGGGCCTTAGTTTATTTCATTTTTATTTGGAACAGCCTGGTAGCTAGGGATTCCCGTCTCTGTGAATATGTTGTCCTACTTGTCCTTGATGAAGCAAAGTTAGTCCCTGTAGCTGATGTTCTCCCAGGAAACAGGACACACAAGAGCATTTTTGAAAGGACTTCCAAATCAGAATTGGGACATCCTGCTCATAACGTCCAAAAAAAACTTGTCTGTGTAGCCATTTCTGTAAAATCCTGCCAGACAGTCATCCTTATCCATGATTTTTTTTTTTTTTACTGAGTTGGCCACACAGATATCCTTGCAGAGCAGAGGGGGCAGCCTAGTGATCAATGCAGTGGCATCTAGACAGAAATATTCAGGGTGGCACCAGAGGGCAAGCTAGATATGGGGGGGGGGGGGGGCCAAGTCAATATGACCTTTTTTCACGTCATACCCCTCCCCCCCCCCCAACACACACTTTTAAATTAGCATTATAATTGATAGCGTCAATCAACAAATTCTTCTGTATGTGAGTGGTCTCTGTATGATCTCTACGTAAACCCTGAAGGTCCAATTCTAGAATTCATATTACCCCAACAATGGAGCTATCCCTCTTAGAAGTCACCATGCAAAAAATATTCAAATTGTTTTCACCTCATGAACAGTACATGCTTCTTCCACTGCTATACGCTTGATTTAAAGCAGATGGGTTTTTGTTTGTATGGTAACTCTAAACATTATTATTTTGGGTGACTTTGCCCCAGAGCCTGCTTTCAGAAAGGCCAGGCACCAAATGACACTCAAAACCTATATACGAAAAACATACCAATCCATAACAGTCCTGATCCATCTATGAAAAGACATTGTTATAAATATTGCACTGGGCCCTAGAACACCAGTATACCCACTACTGGGAAACTGGAACAAGCTGGGCTGTTACAGATTCCTACACAGACACTACATGCTGGCAGAATTCTTCACCTCAGTCGCACATGCAGAAAATGGACAGACCCTTAACTGATTCAACCAGTTTGGACCTATTTCCTTCCTCTCTCATACTTTTCAAATACAGGATAATTGACCACTAAAAATACTAATAAACAAAAATTAAACTGTAACCCAAGATGCCAGACTCTGCATGCAGTGCAACACCAAATAGAAAGAAATGCATTTCTTCATGTACAGTGCAAAATAACGCCGGCAAATTCAAATTCTCAAAACTAACATAATTCAATCACTAAACTGAAAATAAAATCATTTTTCTTACCTTTGTTGTCTGGTGATTTTATTTTTCTAATCATCTTGTTCCCAGTCTCTGGTTCTGTTTCCCTCCCTCTGGGTGCTTAACTGTTTCTAGGACCTCCTGTCTGTGATATTTCTTTTCTTGTCTCCTTTCTTCTTCACTTCCTGCCCTACATCCATTTTTAGCACTCATCTTTCAAGTTCAGTTTTCTTCCCTTTTTCTGCCTCCTTCTCAATTCTATCTTGTTTTCCACCTTTTCCCTTCTCTTCCATCTATGTGCCGCATGTCTCCCTCTCCCTTCCCTCCATGTGCAGCATGCCCCCCTGTCCTCTCCCATCCATCCATCCACGTGCAGCATGTCCCCTTCTCCTTTCGTTCCCTTGTCATCCAAATGCTATCTTGTTTTCTACCTTTTCCCTTCTCTTCCATCTATGTGCCGCATGTCTCCCTCTCCCTTCCCTCCTATTCCATCCATGTGCAGCATGGCCCCCCTGTCCTCTCCCATCCATCCATCCATGTGCAGCATGGCCCTCCTGTCCTCCTCTCCCATCCATCCATCCATGTGCAGCATGTCCCCTTCTCCCTTTGTTCCCTTTTCATCCAAATGCTATATTTCCTCTTTCTTTCCTTTCTTCTTTGTGTATGTCCCCCTCTTCCTTTTCTTCCATCCATGTGCAACATGTACCCCTCTCATTTCCCTTTCCATCTATCCAGGTGCAGCATGTCCCTCTCTCGTCATCCGTGTGCTGAATTTCCCCCTTCCCTCCTTGTACACCATGTACCCCTCTCCTCTCACTTCCCTTCCATCCATGTACAGCATGTCCCCTTCTCTTCTCCCTCACATCCAGGTGCAGCATATCCCCCTCTCCTCTCCCTTCCATCCATGTGCAGTATGTCCCCCTCTCCTTTCCCATCCATATGCAGCATGTGCCTCTCTCCCTCCCACGAGTTCAGCATCTCACCTTACCTCCCTCTGTCCTTTCTCCCTTGCCTCAGGCCCTACACTTGCAACATTCACTGGCTCTGACTGACATTACATCAGGCTCCCTCCAGCCACTCCACATCTTTCCCTCTGCTGCGTACTTCCCACTTGGCAACACAACAGGAAGTTGCAACAGAGGGAAGGACCCCAGGGCTGGCTGGAGAGAGCCTGTTGTAATCACTGCTGTCATAGCTAGTGAACAAGTTTATAGGGCCTATGGTGAGGGAGAAAAGACAGAGGGAAGTAAGGAGGAAGTGATGGCCGGACTCAATGGGGGAAATGTGCAGATTTTGGGGCGGCAAGGCACCCCTATGATGCTGTGGGCTCTAAACCAGGGAACCCAGGTTCATATCCCCCCTACAACTCTTATTTTAAATGCTGAGCCCTGTAGGAACAGGGAAATACTGACTGTACCTGACTGTACACCACCTTCAGGCTTGAGGCTTGCAGGTAGTGTTTCTGGAGGACTCAAAATTTAAAGGAAAAAAAAGAAAGCTGAATTGAATCTGGGTCCCCTGATTTACAGTCCACTGCACTGACCACTAGGCTACTGCTTAGACTTGCTTTCTGTTTTGTTCAGAATGGCTGTAATACCTGATGCTATCATAGAGTCTGGTATTCCTTTCCGGTGTCACTTTTAGAGGTCTAGAAACCACTGGGGATTCATGAGGGGTCATGCTTTAATCCCTACAGTGGTCAGCTGCTCGATTAGAGCACCTTTTTGTACCCTGGACATGACTAAAGCAGGCCTAAAACGTCTTTCTTTTTAGACTTGGATGTTTCTTCCCATTTGATTATCACTGCTGGACACCCTAATTTAGAGCCCTCGTTAGTCCTGCCCAGAACACACCCACAACACTCCCTCTTGCTATTTTGATGAATTGCAATGTAGGATGGCCAAATTTTGCCATTCTAAAATTGCAGTTTGGACTTTTTTGGCCATTTTGAGACTTCCATGTGTTTTGGAAATGAGCCCCATATTCACACATCCCGTCCACCTCCCCTATGAGTTGTATTTTATTAACTTTCTAGTAGTCAACAACAGTGGGCAAGAAGGCATGTGTGTGCACGGTGGTGCTTCACAAAGCCTTCTGGAAAAGAAGCTAGGGAGTTTTCCCATGCCAGGCTCTGTCAGATGGCATCACCCATCTGTGTAAATATGTCTCCTTCTGCCCTCTGAAAACATCTGCTACAAGTGAGTAACTTTGCATCATTTCTTGCCCTTATAATCTAGTATAAGATTTCTAAAGTGCTTTCCACTGCCTTGATTGTTAACTGCATCTCATTGTTTCAGTAAATAAACTGGTTTATTTCTGCCTCTATTATAAAGAAAAGAGGATAGGTTTATTTTATAGTAATATATAATTCCTTCCTATATCAGTCTAAAACTCATGGAGAATATATATGATTTCTTACAGAGACACAAGACACCATTGCCTACTATCTGGCACCATTCTGTCAAGGCTGGTTTTGTCCAAAGTAAAATTGTTAATGAATGAGCTGTCTGGGCTTTCAAGACAGCACTACTGGGGAAAGCAACAGCTCTATCTGTTTTTTTTTTTTTTTTAATTTCTTTATTATTTTTTAACATGTTAAATACATCTCCACATATTTGCAACGCTCAGCATATGTGTAACATATTTATCTCTTCTTCTATAGCAATATTTGCAAATAAACTCTTAACAAACCTTCCCCCATTTCTCCCCCCCCTCTCCTTTCTTAGTGTGGTGTTTTACATGTTTCTTTCATCTGCTCATAAGGTTGCCAAATTTGTTGAAACCTAAGTAATTGACCTTTTCTCAGTGCGGTCAGTTTCGCCATCTGATGCAGATAATCGAGTTTATGCTTTACTACTTGAATATGTGGTACCTCCATCTGTTTCCATGCCCTTGCCACTGTCATTTTGGCTGCTGCAAAAATCTGGCTAGCCATTTTATGTTGGTGTACCTTACATCTTCCCGGTCGGAAGTGCAAAAGACAATATTCCGCCCGATTTGGATATTCTATCTTTGTGATTTGGTATACCATTGCCCGAATTTGGGTCCAAAATGCCTGTATCTTGGGACATTCCCACCATATATGCATAAATGTACATCTATTTCCACATTCCCTCCAGCAGTTCGGTGATATCTTATGGTATATTTTTTGTAGTCTATCTGGTGTATAGTACCACCAGTACCATATTTTATAACCATTCTCAGCCACTGCCTGAGTGATAGAGGCCTTCAATAAATATCTGAGTCCCCTCATCCAACCTTCTCTTGAAAAGGTTTGTTGTAAGGCCCCCTCCCATCGTCTCATATAATGATCTTGAGGGTTGGACATTTTTAATAGTGCCTTATATAATCGTGACACTCCCCCTTTGCCCCCTCCTCCCTTAATTGCCTTTTCTAGCGCTGTTTCTGTAAGTTCCAGTTCTTCCCCTGCCCGTCTTTTTATATAATTCCGCAGGCTATGATAATATGTCATATCCCTTTCTTCCAACTCATATTCTTCTTTTAATTCTTCAAAAGTTTTAATTTCTCCATTATTCCATATCTGGCCTAACATATATAATCCCTTACGGGCCCAATTTTTGTATACACTATCTGATTCTCCTAACGGAAACCCTGGAGCCCCACATATAGCCATTTGTAAAAAATATCTCCTCTCCGGAAACACTTTTCGTCGTATCCGTAACCATGTCTCCAGTAAGAGGCCAATCCCCACTGGCACTCCCCTAGTTAGAGACATAATTTCAGTCCCCTTCCTCCAAAGTATATCTCCTATATAACGGGTACTCAACCATGAACGTTCCCAGTGTAGCCATTTTTTATTATTTCTAGGAGTCCATTCCGCTAATATTCTTAGTTGAGCTGCCTGATAATATAGGTGGAAATTTGGTACTCCCATTCCCCCTTCCACGGGCAGCTGAAACATCATATCCCTATTTACCCTGGGGGGTCGCTTCCTCCAGATGTAAGCAAACATTTTCCTATTTAATTGTTGGAAGAACTTTTGTGGAATAGGTATCGGTATGGCCATGAACAAGTATAATATCTTTGGTAAGATTATCATTTTTATAGCATGGATTCTTCCCAGCCATGATATAGTAAGCCCTTCCCATCTGTCCACTTCCTCAAACAGTTCTTTGATTTTTTGGGGGTAATTTGCTTGATATAATCCCCCTATTTCCGGCGTAATCTGTATCCCTAGATAGCGAATTGACTTATTTGCCCATGCGAACGGAAACTTATCTGTTATCTCTTGTATTTCTCTAGGTGGTGTTGAGAGATTTAGTATTTCTGATTTATTTATGTTAATTTTAAATCCTGAGACCCTTCCATAGTTTGTCATCACCTTCATTGTCTCTTGTATTGATTGTAATGGATGAGTTAATGTCAGGAGAACGTCATCGGCAAAAAGCATTATTTTATGTTCCCTTTGCCCCCGTACTACTCCCCTTATATCTTTGTGTGTCCGTATTATCCTAGCTAGTGGCTCGATTGATATTGCGAATAATAATGGGGATATTGCACATCCCTGCCTTGTGCCTCTGTGCAGCTCTAGTATATTAGTATGTGTCCCATTTATCTTTAATACCGCCATCGGTTTCGCGTATAATAGGCGCAGCCATGTCATAAATCGTCCCTCTATACCTATCTGACGTATTACTGTAATTAGAAACTCCCAATCTACACGATCAAATGCCTTTTCGGCATCTACTGAGAATATTATTGTTGGTGTTTTTTCATCCTGTATTTGTTGTATGATGTGTAACAATGTCCGAGTATTATCATGTGTTTGACGACCCCTAATGAAGCCAGTTTGGTCTTCATGTATTAGTCGTGGCATTACCTCCTGTAGGCGGCGTGCCATTATTTTAGTAAAAATTTTATAGTCCGTGTTCAGGAGAGATATTGGCCGGTAGGAGCCACACTGCGACGGGTCTTTACCTGGCTTTAGGAGTATGGTCACTTCAGCCATCCTCTATGAGTATGGCAGCTCCTGTGCCTCCTCGAAGGTGGCAATAGCTTTCAGTAGTACAGGGGCTAGTATTTTTGCAAATTTTTTATAAAATCTAGAAGGGAAGCCATCTGGCCCGGGGGATTTGTTGTTTGGCAAATCTGCTATTGCTTCAGCTCTATCTGTTTTTTAGTTGAATTTTTCTTTTTTAATGAGAAAGCATGCATTAAAGTCAGAGTTTGTTGGACTGATCTACATAACATACTCTACACTTTCAGTCTGAAGGAATAAGAAGCCAGAAAGTCTTGATTGCATAAGTCTTCATACCCCTTGATTCAGTACTTGGTGGAAGCTGCTTTTGTAGTAATAACAGTCATGAGTCATTTAGGATACTTGTCTATCAACTTTGCACAGTAGAGATGGCAATATTTTTGCACATTCTTGTTGGCAGAATAGCTCAAACTATTTCAAGTTAGTTAGAGACCATCTGTGGGGTGCAAGTCTTGCCACAGATTTTCTGTTGGATTCAATCCTGGGCTTTGACTGGGTCACTTAAGGACTAAAGCACTTAGCCTTCCAAAGTTCCATAGAAACCTATGGAACTTTGGAAGGCTAAGTGCTTTGAAAATATGATAGTGTTCTTGCTGAGATACTCTGTTGTTGCTTTTGCTTAGGATTGTTGTCCCACTGGAAGGTGAATCTTCTCCTCAGTCCAGATCTGCAGCAGACAGACTGAAATAGATTTTTCCTAAGTACAAACAAGATGTCATTGTCATGACTCTTGGAGCTTGGTAATTAGAAGCCCCAATATCATGGAGCATAACACTGGCACAGCAATCACCTGAAGTCTCTGTTATTTTATGAAGTCTCTTTTATTGAATAAATCACAGATAATTTACTCACAGATAGATGTTCAGGATACAGAGACTTCTTAATCTGGAGGCTGTGGGAGGTGGAGATCTGAAGAGAGGTAGTTGTATTGCAGGGGGAGGGGAAGGTAGTTGAACAGGTAGAAATAGTCCAAGGCTGGGTGACTGGAATGTGCGATATCTCATTTGGAAGAAGATATTCACAGGGTAAAAAATCCAGGTTCGTTACAGGGAGTTTCAGCAGGACAGAGCTGTCTGGAGCGAGATGGTGTTAGCTCCATGTCCCTGGCTATAATGGAGGAAGAAGCCCCACGTGGCTGAAAGGACAAAGAAGTGGTGGGGCTTCACACAGGGAGGAGCAGATAGAGACCAATGGGAACAGAGCCTGCCATCGGATAGCAAGGGGTAGTCCTAGAGATAGGAGGGAAAGGTCATACCTGGCTGACCTCTGAGGACAGATAGTAAGACTGAACAGGAAGACAAAAGAGACAAGCTTGGCAGAGAGAGAGAGAGAGAGAGAGAAGGTCTGAGCAGCCTCACAACCAGTGATAGCAGTTCTTACACAGCCAAATAAGTGTGGTTGCACTGCCTGTGAACTACATTACCCACAGTGCATTGCTCATGTATTTTTCCAGTGGGAAACTGCAGCAATGATAGTCCTTGGGACTGAGAATAAAAGTAAAGGCATTACACACATTTTAGGATCACGTTATAAACTAGTGCGAGGCTTTCGGAGGACAGAGCAGTCATACACTCTTACATGTTCAAAACAGTATTTTTGAAAAAAAAAAAGATAGACATTTTTCTTTTTTAAAAAATGACCACCTTTTCAATTCAGATTTTGGACGTTTTTTTGTAAAACGTCCAAAGTTGTACTTAGACGTCATATCGAAAATGCCCCTCTATATCTATTTATAGAAATAAAGTGTGTTATGTATTCAATATAACAGAACAAATTCTTCATATGAACAACGAGGGCATAAATTAAAATGCCTGATTAGGTATTCTTTTGAAAAGACATTGTTACTCTTTCACATAATTTGGTTTGCTAGGTTACAAACTAGCATATGCTTAAAAAAATGTGTTCCACTAAAATAAAATATAAATATAAAGAAATACTATTGGCATTGTGATTGAGAGTTTGACGCAAAACTTTATTATTCAGCAACTGGCATCGATGATTTTGAGTCGCAAGCTAGAAAGATGACTGACAAGATTACAGAAAGAGACTATCCTATGAAACGTATTGAAGAAGGTTTAGTAACAGAGCAGCTATGAGAGAAGAGTTATTGACTACTAAAATAGAACAACCGGATGTTTTGTGCACTTTTCACTTCTCAAAGCAATCTAAAGATATCATAAGTACATAAGCACCGCCATACTGGGAAAGACCAAGGGGCTCATTTTCAAAGCACTTAGCCTTACAAAGTTCCATAGTAACCTATGGAACTTTGTAAGGCTAAGTGCTTTGAAAATACGCCTCCAAGGTCCATCAAGCACAGCATCCTGTCTCTGACAGCGGCCAATCCAGGCTTCATAAACCCGGCACCCCCCCCCCCCCCCCCCAAAAAAAAAATTAATAATGTTCAATGGTCCAAACCCCCTTTAAATTCCGTAAGGCCAGCTGCTGTCACTACATTCTCCGGCAACGAGTTCCAGAGTCTAACTACGCGCTGAGTAAAGAAAAACTTTCTCCTATTTGTTTTAAATCTACCATATTCTAGCTTCATCTTGTGTCCCCTGGTTTTGTTATTGTTTGAAAGTGTAAACAAACGCTTCACATCTGTCCGCTCTACTCCGTTCATTATCTTGTAGGCTTCTATCATATCACCCCTCAGCCGCCTTTTCTCCAAGCTGAAGAGTCCTAACCTTCTCAGCCTTTCCTCATATGGAAGTCGTTCCATTCCCTTTATCATTTCGGTTCCCTTCTCTGCACCTTTTCTAATTCCTTTATATCTTTTTTGAGATGCGGTGACCAGAATTGGACACAATACTCAAGGTGCAGTCGCACCATGGAGCGATACAACGGCATTATAACATCCTCATGTTTGTTTTCCATCTCTTTCCTAATAATACTCAACATTCTGTGCGCTTTGTTAAAACATTGGCACATTTTAGAGGGCCATGAATGCTTTAAAACAAAAACCTGATGGTAGCGTACTCTAGAGATCAAAACCTTAAAGACATTGTTGCTCCCTCTGCTTTGGACTCAGATCCATAGAAAAGGCCACTATAAATGTGGCAATGCCCTGTATGTCCAAATTCATTTAACACTCACATTTTTACGCATCTTATTACAGGTAAATAATGTTTATCAATCACCTGTCCAACTGTAACTCACAAAAATGTTGTGTATATTATGTGCCAATGTTAATTATTATATGCAGGTAAAACCACAGGGCAGATGCATATAAGGATGCTGGAACATAAAATCAATTTAAAGAGAGGTGGTGGGGCATTTTTGATATGACATAAGTCTGACTTTGGATGTTTTGGTCAAAATGTCCAGAATCCGAATAGCGAATATATTGATTTTTGAAAAAGCAAAACGTATATATATATTTTTTTTCAAAAATGGCCACTTGCTAGATGTTTTTTTGTTCTGTGTGTTTATCTTTTTGGTCCATTTTTGAAAAAAAAAAAAAGTCCACGTGAAAAATGCACAAAATCAAGCCATTGGGATATAGGAGAAGCCAGCATTCTTAGTAGACTGGCCACACAAACATCCCAGCAGAGCAGTGGGGCACCCTAGGGAGCACTCTAGTGGACTTCACATAGAAGCTCCCAGGTACACATCTCACTGTTAACCCCTAATATTGTATGGGGAGCCCTCCAAAACCCACCAAAAACATACTATACCCAATTATACATCATTACAATAGCCCTTATTTCTGCAGGTGTCACCTGTATGTGGGTACAGTAGGTTTGGGGGGGGGGGGTCCAGCTTGTAAGTTATCATGGAGTCTAATATTAACAATGATTTCTTGTAGAAAAACTCAACCTGAGTGAGCATGAAAACACGCATTTATCCAGCCCTTCATAATATCCTCATTCATCCACCTCCTTTTGTTGCACTTAACAACAACGGACTTTGGGAATTATTCAAGTGGCTATAGTTTGAAGGTAACTAGTGGTTCCAACTGCTTTCCATCTGCAGTACATGATAACACAACAGTGAAACTTGTCGGTTCATGACCAGTAGTTGTTACAGCCACCGTCTTTGTGTCACACTCAGCAGCTGTTCTTGTACCTGGAATATCAAAACTCATCAGTACCTCATTCATGTTGATCATGTCTCTTGATTGCAGGTTATTTTTCTTACATTCTTGTGCAAAATTAACAAATTTACCCATTTTCTTTTCCCAATCATCTGGTAGCTTTTAACCCACTATAGTTCTTGCTCGAATACATAATTAATTCCTACACATAAACATATTCACCCAGTTCACTCCTCCATAAAAATCAGGGATCTTCATGTCAATGGCTAATGCTTTAGCCTTCTATTTGATGCTGATGGTGGAAAAAACGTTGCAGCTATCTCATTTCAAAAGTACCTACTGTTTGAGATTTGCCTCCACTTGGCAGATTTACCATGTTGTGCGCGTTTCCTGAAACGGTAGATATCTTTCAGTTTTTCCTCAGCTTTGCGTCACTCACAGATAGACTTCTCATCAACGGAAAACATAGGCCCAGCTTTATGATTTCCATGTTCTTTCGCATATTCAACTGCTGATAATATAAAATCAGCTGTATATGACTTTCTTTTTGGCATTGTAAATGGATAACCAGTAATTTATGGTAAAACTTCATATTGGCTTACCTTGCTTTTCCTCCAGTCTAGCATTGTTGGCATGCCTCAGCCACCCATGCCCACACTCCTGATCATGTTCAGCTCGGCACCACGAACTGAGCAAGCGCAGGGAGTACAAAGGTGCAAACAACTCAAAAACATTTTTACATTGTTCCTTCTTTTCCACGAGATATACAGGGATGTAGATTATATCCATGTGTGGGATATATATGCGAAAATGTGGTAATCAGGACTTCACTTTCTTATTAATTATTTTTTGAATATTTCTATAATTATTCTTTCATTGAATATAGAGTATGTTGTGCAGATCAATGAAACAAAGTCCTACATTAATGCATTTTAATTGTATTTATTTTCAACAACAGAGTATGAAAAATGTACAAGAGTGTGAAAACAAGGTACTCTATGTAATAGTTCAGAACAATCCATTGCTGTAGAACCCTGTGACTCAACAGAATGCATGACATCAAAGGACAACACAGACAGCATTATGATAACAGAAGATGAAGTTAATACTTTATATAATGCTTAGAAGAGATATTTATGCTATAGGACCAAATATTTCCTGTTCATTGTGGATTATGTATTGAATATAGAGTTTAAACTTTATGCTTTTAATTCCTAGGACTTTTTGATATGTATTTGTTAAGAGATGATTTTTTATCAACAGTGCTTTCTACAGATGAGTCTCAGCCGCTATCATATAGACTAACAGAAAGCCCTGATATGTGCTTCATCCCTGACTCTGAAAAGAAACGCAGAATATCTCCTGTTAGGTCAGATACCACCATCGAGAGCTCACACCCAGGTAATTAATAGTTGTCATTAGGGCTCTAATTTTTTTAGTTTGTAATTCATATGAAAGAAATGAGAAGTCTGCAGAACTTTGCAGAAAGATTGAAATGATTAAGTGAACATTGAGTAGAATTGCATTTATCAGTGTTTTTTAGGATTACCTGCTTATATCAACCTTGGAAACTTAAGACCCAACTCCTCTACTTTCATTTCCCCTTGGCCACCCTTTGTATTTTCTCCTCTGGTCCTCTTTTGCCAACCTTCTCAGCCCCAAATGCCTTCTGCCTGCCACCTCTTCTTGAACCTTCTGTCCCCACTTCCAGTCATCAGTCCCCACCACTGTCTGTCTCTTACCACATAGTTTCAGTGGTGGCATCTTCATGGTATGATGATGTCTCCTGATCTGCACAAGCCCAGAGTGACTTAATTTCTCCATCCTTACTTTGCTCTGGAGCCGTGGCTTTCTGAGGTTTAGCTTCTTGAGCCTTGAAAAATTATTTATTTATTTATTTATTTATTTGTTACATTTGTATCCCACATTTTCCCACCTATTTGTAGGCTAAATGTGGCTTACATAGTACCGGAGAGGCGTTTGCAGACTCCGGTGTTAACAAATACAAAGTGATGTTGTGGTAAGATAAAGTTCATGTGGCACAGCCACATTAGGGAATCGAACAGTGAAAGAGTTGTGCTATGTCCATTACATACTTTAGTTTTGTTATGTTGCCAAGATTAGGCATTTAAGTTGGATTGGAAGGGTATGCCTTTTAAACAGGTTGGTTTTTAGTGTTTTCCGGAAGTTTAGGTGGTCGTATGTCGTTTTCAAGGCTTTTGGTAATGCGTTCCACAGTTGTGTGCTTATGTAGGAGAAACTGGATGCGTAGGTTGATTTGTGTCCTTTGGCATGTGAACAGATGAAAAACTATGCTTTTGGTTCCCATAAGTTCTGTTCCTTATCCTCCACCCCTCAGTACACACTTCTTGTTGCGATACAGCACTGAGTTTTTAAATACATAGCAATGGTCTTTCCTTGCTGTATGCCCATGTATAATTTGAGTTTGCAAACTATTTTTAACAAAGCTAGCACTTTTTTAGTAAATCTTCATAAGTTATTTGTTTTTAATTCAACAGCTTGTTCATTTCTCTAAAATGATGGCACATGTGCTAAAATATAAACCAAAGTTGCTGTCTTTATGTATTACAGAAGGTGGTGCAGCCTACTCTATATGAATGTAATAACTCAAGCAGTGTATTGGTTTGTGGGTTACTATTGTACTTAAATGAGAGCTGAGGTTGTGTCTTCTGTGAGCACATCATAGAGATTATGTATGAGGAGAGATTGTGATTGTATTCTGTCTGAGCTGAACACGCAGTAGCATTTGAGAACATTTGAAGAGTTTGGTAAACATCAGAAAGAGGCCTCCTTCCAACTCTTTTGGAAACTGTACCCTGCACAATTAAGCCAGTAATAACAGAAGCGAAGAAAAGATGGTAATTCTCAAAAACACTGGAGGAGAGTGTGATACCGGAAGATAAGGGAGAGTAGTCATTTCATGGAAAAGTTCAGAAGTGGATTCTAATGAAGATTTCTGTGTTAGTGTGTGCTTTAGTTGTCATAAACTAGTGATTACACATAACAGGGTGAGAGAATTGTTTTCTTTTAACAAAAATATAATTATTTGAAGACAAGTAGGACTTAGTTTCTCACATGTGGGTTGGCATCCCTGATGGAGCCCCAGTGTGAACGCTACCCAGTGTACCTATCACTTTAAGAAGCCTTTGGTAGGCCCGCACTGTGCATGCACAAGTGCCTTCCCACCTGCTGGAGTCACAGAGGATTGCAAATCTTTTTTTTCTCAGCAGAGTTCACAAAGCAGCACGGGTTACCTTAGGTTTTTGGCTTCATTGTTTTTCTTTATTGTGCCTTCCTGCACTGAATTTTTGCTTGCCTTTGGGGTGTCTGACCGTATACCTCCTCTCTTCCCCTCTTTTAGTTTTTCAGCACTTTTGTTTAATTTCTTTTTCCATGGCTTGCAGCTGTTTTTAGACCTGGGCTTCAGGCTAGGTCTTTCTCTGTTTATTTTTCCTTTTTGTACCATTGAGTCATTTGATTTCACTGTGGCTATTTTCCCTCGATGTCCCCGAAGCCAGTCGGTGGGTTCAAAAAATGTACTTTGTCAACTCAGACCATGTTGGTCACCGACCTCCTTGAGGAGTGGAGGAGTGGCCTAGTGGTTAGGGTGGTGGACTTTGGTCCTGGGGAACTGAGGAACTGAGTTCAATTCCCACTTCAGGCACAGGCAGCTCCTTGTGACTCTGGGCAAGTCACTTAACCCTCCATTGCCCCATGTAAGCCGCATTGAGCCTGCCATGAGAGGGAAAGCGCAGTGTACAAATGTAACAAAAAAAAAAAGTGTCTGGGGAGGGACCATGATCCTTTAACCTGTACTCTCTGTGCTCAAATGCAGAAGAGGACCTTGAAGTCCAGGGGGGTGGTCTGAGAGAGGTTCTTTGCCCTCCAGAAGTCCAATTCATCAGCATCGAGAGCATTGGTCCCTGTTGCCTCAGGAGCTGCATCAGACACTGGTGATGCTCCAGCACCAAGGAGGACGTCTAGTCCTTATAGTGGGCCCATGGATTGCATTCACTTGGACCCAACACCAAGGAGATACCTGGATTCGGCATTGTTCTCATCAGCACATAAAGACCCCGATGCCAAGCACTAAAGGAAGGCAAAGAAGCATTGGCTTCAGTCCTCCTTTATGCACAGTGCCAGCAGCTCCGGGGCATTGACATCATTGGTACCTGAAAACCATCCACACCATGAGGACTGTTCCCCCTCCGTGGTAGTGGTGGCGGCCTGCTAGTCTCCCCAAGGCCAGGACCCTGTTCTTGATTCAGCACTGACACATGCCTGTCTTTGCCTATGCGTGCCCTCCAGGCCTTGCTTCAGGAGGAGCTGGGGCATCTTGTGAGACCGTGCAATGCAAAGGCATCAAGGGCACCTGCGTCGACTCTGGAAACAGCCCAGTCCATCCTGGAAGCCCACTTGTTGGGCGGTTGTTGATGCTTGTGCCCCAGCAGGTGGCGGAGCCCGCACTGTCCAATGTAGTCATTCTCTCCAGCCCATTGGGGGAGAAAGTGGCTGCACCTCGGCATCCACGTGCTGGGCCTGGCCCTGCCAGCAGACCAAGAAAGGAAGACTCACGAAGAGCATTTCACTGAGTCTGAGACGGATCATTCTTTGGTGTCCAAGGAGAAGCCAGATGGCTTCTCATAGGAGAGGTCTTTAGGCTTGCCTTTGGACCCCTTCCTGCCATAGAAGAGACGTGTTCTCTCCAGAGAACCTGTCCTTTGCCAGTATTTTGCAGGAGATGGCAGCTGCCAACTGTTTTAAGTTGGAAATGGAGGACGAGCCCAGGGATGAGTTAATAGAGGTCCTGGACTATGATTTTCCACCTAAGAACACCGTGAAGCTTCCTGTTCACAATGGGGATGCATGATGAGACAGAGGGAAACCCCTCTGTGCAGGCATTCCCAAAAGGTGGACTCTGTTTTGAGTCCAGAAGGCTTCTGGATTCAAGAAGATGCAGCTGCCCCACCATTCCATGGTGGTAGAATCAGCTCTCAAGGAGGCCAGGAGTTCGAAGTCCCATGCCTTGGCTCTCCGGGCAAGGATGTATAAACCTTAGAATCTTTTGGAAGGAAAGCTTTTCAGACCTCTCTGCTTATTTCCTGCATCCAGGCCTACCAGCTATACATAGGCATTTATTTGCAATCCTTGATTAGCAGTGGGTTAGAGTTTGCGGGCACTCTCCCTGCAGAGCAAGCTACTCAGCTTCACCAGTTAGCTAATAAGCATAAGGCGTGCATAAAACACCTGGCCAGAGGCATTTTTGACTCCTTTGATGTGGCATCTAGTCTCTCCACCGTTAGTATCGGGATGTGGAAACTCTCCTGGCTCTGTGTTTCTGACTTGGAACCTATGGTTCTGGAGCAGTTAGCCAACATTCCTTGCTGAGGCAGTAACATTTTTGGAGACAAAGTGGAAGAGGTTGTAGACCTTATTAAGAAGTACTCTGATACCATCAAGTCTCTCTCTTGCTCCCTCCTTCTGCACCCTCCACCTCTTGGAGATTTTATGGCAGAGGCAGGAGGAGTTCTTACTACTCTGAGGCATAGGTACACTCCTACTTCTTGTTCTCAACAGCAACCCCAGCCTCAGTGCTCCCGTCCACAGCAGCAACGGGCTCAGGAGTCCTAGCCAGCTCCTTAGTCAAAGCAGGGGATGAGCTTTTGACTG
Organism: Microcaecilia unicolor; assembly: GCF_901765095.1. Taxonomy (NCBI): domain Eukaryota; kingdom Metazoa; phylum Chordata; class Amphibia; order Gymnophiona; family Siphonopidae; genus Microcaecilia; species Microcaecilia unicolor. The sequence continues at coordinate 452,310,584 of NC_044032.1, read as the reverse complement.
GCTCCAGGAGAGCAGCCACCATAAAAGTAATTGTCCCAGACGGCCTATTGGTAGGGGGAGACAACTTTTTCCAGGAAAGGTGGCCCCTTGTAATCTCAGACTGGTGGGTTCTCCAATTAGTCCGAGTAGGTTACACTCTCATTTGGCAGTGCAGACCTCTAAATTGCCCACCAAGAGCGTCATACCTCAGCAGTTAGAACAGGGTAATGCTCATAAAGGAACTCTCCTCCCTTCTCAAGGCCCATGCGGTCAGACCTTTCCACCAGGGGAAAAAGGGGTGGGATTCTATTCCAAGTATTTCTTTGTGCCCAAGAAAATTGGGGGGGGGGGGGGGGGTGGGATTCCATCACATCCTAGATCTAAGGGCCCTGAACAAATATCTGGTTAAAAAAAAGTTCAGGATTATTTCTCTGGGCAGCCTTTTCCCTATGATTCAGGCAAACATTTGGCTATGCTCTCTGGACTTAAAGAATGCTTATACCCAAATTCAAATACTTGCAAATCACAGGAAGTGTCTCAGATTTTGAGTAGGGAAACACCACTACTAGTATCAAATCCTGCCGTTTGACCTCACATCCGCTCCCAGGGTCTTCTGGGAGTTCACGTTCTTCCCTACCTGGAGGACGCTCAGGAGGGTATTCATGTGTTGGAGCTCCTAGTGTTCATTGTCAACTACCCAAAGTCCCATCTGCTCCCTGTTTAATGATTGGAGTTCATTGGAGTCCTGCTAGAAATGGTGCTTGCTCAGGCCTACCTGCCTCCGGCTCATGCCAAGGCCCTAGTAGCCATTGCCACTCAAGTTCAAGACAGCCAACAGGAGTTGGCTCAGCAGATGTTGAGGTTGCTGGGACGCATGACTTCCACTTGCTTCTCAGTGGTCCCAGGCCACGGACAACCTAGCAGATGTCATCTCCATAACTCCACGTGGTCACCCCACTGGAGGACAGTTGGCCCAATTTGACCCTGGGACTTCCATTCCAAATTCCTCCACCCCAGAAAATTCTGATTATGGCTGCATCCACTGTAGGATGGGGAGCCCGTGTGGACAGGCTTCACACTCAGGGAGTCAAGTTGGCTCAGGAGTCCAGTTATCAGATCAGCCTCCTAGAGCTGCAGGCAATTTGGAACACTCTAAAGGTTTTCAGAGATCAGCTGGGAAACCAAATTGTTCTCATCTAAACGGTTGCCATGTATTATGTGAACAAGCAGGGGGAGGTATGGGATCCTACCCTTTGTGTCAGGAGACTGTCGGGACATATACCTGGCAGGGAAAGATAACAGTCTGGTGGACAAGCTGAGCAGGGTCATACAAGCGCATGAGTGGTCTCTCAACACGGGTGTTGTCCACAAGATCTTCCAAGAGTGAGGCACCCCCTAGGTGGACCTTTTTCCACTCCCCTCAACAACAAAGTCCCTCAGTTCTGCTCCAGGCTCAGATTACACAACAGACTAAGAACATAAGAATAGCCTTATTGAGTCAGATCAATGGTTTATCTAGCCCAGCATCCTTCTTCCATCACTGGCCAACCCATTAGCATCGGACACCTTTCTCAATTAGGAAAATGATCTTCTGTGTGTGTATTCTCCTATTCCTCGGATTGGGAAGACTTTGCTGAAACTCAAGCAGGATCGGGGGACCATACTCCTTATAGCCCCCTACTGAGGCAGATATAGTTCCCTGTACTTTTGGAATTGTTCTCTTAAGAACTGTGAAGGCTGGACTGTTCCTGACTCTCATCATGCAGAACGAAGGGACTTTTTGCACTCCATCTTCCAGTCCCTGGTTCTCACTGCCTGGATGTTGAAAGCTTAGAATTTCATTCTTTACAACTGCCTGAGAGTGTCTCCAGGATCCTGCTGGCTTTCAAGAAAGATTTCACTAAGTGGTGTTATGCATTTAAATGGAGGAAGTTTGCCATCTGGTGTGAGAACAGGGCCCTAGATCCCCTCTAATGCCCTGCACAAAAACTGCTTGAATATCACCTTCTGGTTTGAAAACAAACTCCGTAAGGGTTCACCTCAGTGCAATTAGTGCTTATCATGGGCAGGAAGGAGTGGCCTGATGGTTAGTGCAGCGGTTTTTGATCCTGGCAACCTGGGTTCGATTCCCACTGCAGCTCCTTGTGACCTTGGGCAAGTCACTTAACCCTCCATTGCCCCAGGTACAAAAACCTAGAATGTGAGCCCTCTAGGGACAGAGAAAGTACCTGCATATCACTGCGTACATCTAGTAGAGTGATAGAAATGATTTAGTAGTTATCATTACCATGTTGGAGGTAAACCCATCTCTGTATACCCTCTAGTTGTTTACTTCATGAGAGACTTGTTGTTGACAAAGCCCCCATCAAATCTCGTACTGTGTGATGCGACCTCAACATCATCCTCACCCAGCTGATGAAAGCTACCTTTGAGCCATTTGATTCCAATGATCTGAAGTACCTGACCTGGAAGGTCTTGTTTTTGTTGGCAGTCACTTCAGCTTGCATAGTCAGTGAGCTTCAGACTCTAGTATATGATCCACCTTACACAAGGTTTCAACATAACAGAGTAGTGTTGCAGTTCCATCTTAACCAGTCAGTCATCCTGCTAACTTTCTTCCCAAAGCTTCATGCCCATCCTTACAAGAGCGCACTGCACACTTTGGATCCAAGCGAGCCTTGGCCTTCTATCTGGTGTGGACTAAAGCCCATAGACAGTCCACCCAGTTTTTTGTTTCTTTTGACCCAAACAGAATCGGTCAGCCATCGTAAACACACTTTATCCAATTGGCTAGCAGACTTATCTCCTTCATTTACGCCTAGGCTGGACTGACTCTTGAGAGCCATGTTGTGACTAACAATGTCAGAACCATGGCCACATCAGTAGCCCACTTGAAGTCAGCCTCCATTGGGAAGATTTGCAGGGCCCCTAAGGCCCATTCTTTTCTGTTCCAGGCTTCACCTTCACAACAGGTCTGTTTTGTTTGTTAGTGTTGTTGGTTCTGCATGGCCTTACCATTGCAAGTGTCTTTTGTTGTTTTCAGTGAGCCTGGTAGCTAGGGATTTCCCACGTATGAGAAGCTAAGTCCTGCTTGTCCTCAAAGAAAGTTACTTACCTGTAGCGGGTGTTCTCCGAGGACAGCAGGACTAGTATTTTTACATGCCCTCATATACCCTCCCAACTCTTCTAGGAGTTGCATTCTCGTCTATATGATATTGGATCGGACTAGCAGTTCCACATGACTCTAGTGGGTGGGAATGGCACTCGCACACGCGTGGTGTAAACCAACAAAAGGCTCCTTAAAGTGATAGGTATGCTGGATAGCATCCATACCAGGGATCCATCGGGGACGTCTCCCACATGTTAGAATACTAGTCCTGCTGTCCTTGGAGAACACCTGCTACAGGTGAGTAACTTCGCTTTAGTGATGAACTCCCTACTAACTCTAGTGGGTGAGGATGTAGACAGCGTCTATTAGAAATCAAAGTATAATTAAATGACAGATAGATTATGGTACCAGAGAACTTCAGCAGGAGAGCAAAGTTTGTGACACATGACTTGTAGAATTATATTCTGTGTATGTTGTTATCTGTGGCTGCTTGTCTTGCGTGTGTGTATATGTATCTTTGTAGCCTGTGGGTGTATGCATAGTCTTTGCTTAAAGCCCATCTCTTCAATGCTGCGTTCGGCACCTAACTCTTTCTGGAAATCCAGACTGCCCCAATTTGACAGCCCCTATCAGACTGACTGTTCACGTGTCCTTTAGATTGTAAGCTCTTTGAGCAGGGACTGTCCTATGTTAAATTGTACAGCGCTGCGTAACCCTAGTAACGCTTTAGAAATGTTAAGTAGTAGTAGTATGCATATCTGATAGTTTTCAGTCTCGATATATATATATATATTTATTTATTTTTTTACAACATTCCATTTGGTTGGAAAGAGAAATTACAGAAACTGTGATAAATTATCTAGCCGTTAGATCAGGGGTGGGCAACTACAGTCCTTGGCTACAACCCACTTGGGTTTTCAAGATTTCCACAATGAATATGCTTGAGATTGATTTGCATGTACTGCTTCCATTGAAGCCCTTTTACTAAAGCTTAGCACTCGCTAACGGAATTAGCGCCCGCTAAATGTTAAGAAGTCCATAGATAGAAAATGGGCTTCTTAGCATTTAGTGCACACTAAGTTTTAGTAGAAGGGCCCCATTGTATGCAAATAGATCTCATGCATGTTCATTGTGGAAATCTTGAAAACCTAACTAGTTTGTGGTCTTTACCCATCCCTGCAATAGATGTCACTGCAAGGCCCATTTTTAGACTTGATATTTATTTTCCCAAGTTCTTCCTCCGCACACATTTGTACCTATTCTTTTCAGTTTTCAGAGAATTATATTTCCCTCAGACAGACAAACTAATTGTCAAGCCCTTATGTACCTATGTATAATTTCTTTCGAACATTCCGTTGGGTTGGAAAGAAAAAAAATCTTTATCAATAGGTGACAATAGAGAAGGACAATTGCATGACAATTAATTTGAGCTTAGGGGTGGAGATGAAGAAGGGACGGTTTGAACAGAGCAGTTTTCAAATATTCTATTGATTTAGAAAGAATAAAATGAAACCAAATGTGATAATGTTTGTAACCAATGTCACTGTCCACAGATTGCAGAGTATGGATTTTACAGTTTTATGAGAGGGTGCCACTACATTTATTTATTTATTAGGATTTATTAACCACCTTTATGAAAAGATTCCCTATTGTAGATCAAGTGTAGCTTGATATAAATAACTTGCATTGTATTAACAGTATAACAATAATAAAGTGACCAAATGTGAGTATAATACATAGAGCAATAAGCTAGAACATTCATATAATAAATATGATGTCAGCAGAATAGGCAGCATGATAACTGTTCAGCCCTTCATTTCGTCTGACTGTTGTTACAACATTTGAATGAGCTCTATTGGTATCTTTTCTTTGCACAGAATTACGATCTGTGCATGTTTGTTTGGGGTAACTCTTTCCCACATACAGTGCATGCAAGCGAAAACCTTAAGAAAATCAAACCAAAGACACCAAAGAATGTACAGTATCTTATAAGTAGATATTGTATAGATCTTTAGATTTGCATTTTAATTTGTTATGTAAGCCACATTGAACCTGAGCTTTCTTGGTAAAATGCGAGGTAGAAATGTCATAATAAATAAAATTATTATTTTTTTAAATTTATTTATTTGTTGCATTTGTATTCCACAATGCCCCATAGGCTCAGTGTGGCTTACATAGTACCGGAGAGGCCTTTGCAGGCTCCGGTGTGAACAAATACAGGGTGATGTTGTGGTAAGATCAAGTTCGTGTGGCACAGCCATATTAGGGAATCGAAGAACGGAAGAGTTGTGTTGTGTCCATTACGTGCTTTTGTTTGGTTGTGTTGCAGAGATTAGGCATTTAAGTTGGATCGGTAGGGTATGCCTTTTTAAACAGGTTGGTTTTTAGTGATTTCCGGAAGTTTAGGTGGTCGTTCGTCGTTTTCAAGGCTTTTGGTAGTGCGTTCCACAGTTGTAAGCTTATGTAGGAAAAACTAGATGTGTAAGTTGTTTTGTATTTAAGTCCTTTGCAGCTTGGGTAGTACAGATTTAGATAAGATCGTGTTGATTCGGATGTATTTCTAATTGGTAAGTCGATCAAGTCTGTCATTTAACTCGGGGTTTCTCCGTAGATGATTTTGTGAACCAAGGTGCAGATTTTGAAGGCGATGCGTTCTTTAGGAGCCAGTGTAGTTTTTCGCGGAGGGGTTTTGCGCTTTCAATTCGCGTTTTACCAAATATAAGCCTAGCTGCCGTGTTCTGAGCGGTCTGAAGTTTGTTTAAGGTTTGTTCTTTACATCCCGCATAGATTCCATTGCAGTAATCTAAGTGGCTTAGTACCATTGATTGTATCAGGTTGTGAAATGTTTCCCTCGGGAAGAATTGCTTCACACGTTTGAGTTTCCACATTGAGTGGAACATTTTCTTTGTTGTGGATGCCACTTGGCTCTCTAGTGTTAAATTACGGTCCATTGTAACGCAGAGGATTTTCAAGCTGTCTGAGATAGGAAGGGTGTGATCTGGGGTGTTGATACTTGTGGGGATGTCCACGCTGTGTTGGGATGAGAGGATGAGACAATCAGTTTTTTCTTTATTGAGTTTTAGTTGAAATGCATTTGCCCATGAATCCATGATGTCCCGGCCGAGCTTGATTTCTTTGGTGATTTCTGTCAGTTTGGTTTTGTAAGGAATGTATATTGTGACATCGTCTGCATATATGAAAGGGTTAAGGCCATGGTTGGATAAGGACTTGGCAAGTGGGGTCATCATTAAGTTGAATAGAATCGGTGATAGTGGCAATTCTTGCGGTACTCCACAGTCTGCTTTCCACGATGATGATATGTTTGAATTTGATTTTACTTGATATGTTCTTGTGGTTAGGAAGCCCTTGATCCAGTTAAGTATGTTTCCACCAATCCCGAACTTATCTAGTAATCTTATTAATATATTATTTATTATTTATTGCATTTGTACCCCACATTTTCCCACCTATTTGCAGGCTCAATGTGGCTTACATAGTACCGTGAGGTGTTAGTTGCCTTCGATGGAAAACATATACAACGTGATGTTATTATCAAAGAGGTTCATGTGTTACAGATACATTAGGAGAGTCATTGAAAAGAAGAGTTATATAGTGTTTGTTACGGGATTTGGTTTCGTTGTGTTGCTGGATTCAGGCACTTAAGTTAGGTCAATGGGGTAAGCCTTTTGGAATAAAATGGTCTTTAATGATTTCCGGAAGTTAAGGTGGTCATGGATTGTTTTCACAGCTTTTGGGATGCCATTCCATAGTTGTGCACTTATGTAGGAGAAGTCGGATGCGTAAGTTGTTTTGTATTTCAAGCCTTTGCAATTTGGGTAGTGTAGGTTTAGGTATGATCTAGCAGAACTGACTCTGTTTCTTGTTGGTAGATCTATGAGGTCTATCATGTATCCTGGAACTACACCGTATATGATTTTGTGGACCAGAGTGCAAATTTTGAAGATGATCCGTTCTTTGATTGGGAGCCAATGCAGTTTTTCTCGGAGAGGTTTAGCACTGTCGAAGCGTGTTTTGCCAAATATAAGTCTGGCTGATGTATTTTGGTTTACCATGTCGAATGCACTAGACATGTCGAATTGGAGGAGAAGGATGTTTTTACCTGTTGCTATTTCCTGCTTGAATTTGGCTAGAAGAGTGAGTAATACTGTTTCCGTGCTGTGTAGGGGGCGAAAGCCTGACTGTGATTCGTGTAATATTGAGAATTTGTTTATGTAATCTGTAAGTTGTTTGGTTACCATGCTTTCCATCAGTTTGACCACCAACGGGATAGATGCTACTGGACGGTAGTTAGTGATTTCGTTTGTTTTTTTTCTTGGTATCTTTTGGTATTGGGGTGAGTAGGATATTGCCATTTTCCTTAGGGAAGAGGCCTTGTTGAAGCATGTAATGAAGGTGGGATGTGAGGTCTGCTATGAAGCGGTCAGGGGCGGATTTCATTAGGTAGCTGGGACAGGTATCTAGTTTACAGTGAGTGTTGGAAAACCTACTAATCGCTTGGGTAACTTTCGACGGTAAGGAGGGCGAAGTTTAACCAGGTCAGATCTGCCAGGTATTCTACAATGGTTGCACACTGTAAACAAAATAATATATATTCAATTTGGGTTTGTTAAACACAACAGATTTTTTACTCAACTCGGCATCAAATTTTAATGGATCTAATTCTTTGTTACAGTCAAGTTAATCAAACAGCACTAATACAGTGGGCTAAGAGATCATTAAACTACGACTATCTATTTTTACACTGACAAACAAAAGTTTGATTATACCAAAAATTATACAAATAGGAATATTATAAGGTGACACATACTTTTCTTTCAGGAATGCAAAATCCAACATGTAATTATGAAAAAAGTACCAAATTCATACCTTCTTACACAATACAATACAAGGTATTTATTCTCTATTTTACAAGAGTACATGTTGCAGGGGAGAAAAATAGATGTTGGTATTTACATGTGCCCTGAGGCATCCACAGATGTGTACTGGAAAGACAGATATAAAGCCTAGGCCAGTACCTGATTCTCCTCTGTCCCCTTCTTGACATCTGATCTCCCCCTTCCCCGGCAGCAGTAACATACCTCCTCCCTCCACCATCAAACTTCCCTCACTCTCCAATTCTGTCCCCAGCCTTGGGGATGGTGGGTCTGGTGTTTAGTGGAAGAAGGAGTGATGCTCCTTTACTCCTGATTACATAAATGGTTCCTGCAACCTCTGCAGCTAATCTCACAGTATTACCACTAGTTGTCAGGCTGGAATATTAATGTGTTGGAGGGTGGGGGGTGGTCTCTGCATTTGGCAGAGACTCTTGTAAAATAGTGTGGGAATTCTCTCCCCACCCCCCTCCCCACCTAGACTTTTGGATTCCCTTATCCTCATCCTTTCTAAAATGGGGTTCTAGCAAGCACTGGAGTTGGATACCACACATCTCAAATTCACTGACAGGGTATGGTATAGGTAGGCTGGAATTTGCTATTCCTGCAGTGGTAGCAATGGTAACTGAAGAAGGCCATGAAAATCCTGAGTGCCAGGGTAAACTTTGTGGCTGCCATGATGACCTGGCACCCAAGATTTGTCGATCCATAGCTTAGACCATATCTTCGCCTGAAAGCAAAAGTGTTGTATGTGTGCTTGATGTGAATTGGAAAAATTGGAAAATGAAGCTTAATGTGCTTATTATAAATCACTAATACATCACATTTTTATTTTTTTTTAATATTAACAGAGTAAAGGATTAAAACAGCACAAGTGTTAAGGTGATGGCCATAAATCAGTGCACTGAAGTATATGTCTATCTCATTTCATGCAGCTATTACATGCCACACTTGCTTTCAGGCAGTGATATAGTTTTTCGGGGAGTACATCTTCTCTAAAAGTCAGAGGTGCAGTAGATGTGATATATCTGAACATATGGAAAAAATAGGCTATCTTTTTAACAGTGGATTTCTAAACTATACACACAATTGGGGCTCAACTGCACTACTGTGTGATGATTTGGGCTCAGTTCCTGGAGTCTTCTGGGACTAGAAATACCGTAGAGACTGAGGATGCGGAGGGAAATCCTAGCTACTATGTAGCAACAGCACTTACAGGGAGATGATCAGAAGCAAACACCGGCGCTAGAGGCTGTTAGCGCCATACTAGCGCCGGTGTTTGCTACCGCCCCATGATCAGAGCCCTCGAGCGCAAGAAGCAACGCGCTTGAGGGCTCTGAACGCAACTAACATGCAAATGCATGCTAAACAGGGCTAAACATATTCATCCCCAATGATCAGCGGCCAGCGCATCAAAGATTGAGTCGCTGACTGCAGCAAACCCTACACCAGCTCCGAGCTGGCGTTAGGGTTTGCAGATCATTGGGGAGGAATGGTGAGCCCTGTCCAGCATGCATTTGCATGCTGGCAGGCCCCCATTCCCCCCAACAGCAAACCTGCCAGCGACAGGGGGCTGGAGGTCTGGCGGACCTCCGGTCCCCCCGATCCCCCCCCCCCCCCAGGTTCATGGAGGGCTGGAGATCCGGTGGGTCTCCAGCCCCCCTAACTCCTCCTCAACAAACAGTCCCTGTTGGCCTAGTGGGCGACCAACCAACCCCCCCCCCCTAGTGACAGGGGGGCTGGAGGTCCGCTGGACCTCCGGTCCCCCGACAATCCCCCCCCCCCAGGTTCAGGGAGGGCTAGAGATCCAGTGAGTCTCCAGCCCCCCCTAGTCCCCCAGCGAAGGGTCCTGGTGGTCCTGTCCCCCCTAGCTTGTGGGTTGGAGGAGAGAGGGTAGCCTGCCTCCCTCCTCTTCCTGCAATGCCGCAAAATGGCGGCACCCAGCCCTGCCCAGTGTATCCTGAGATGCGCTGGGCGGGGCTATACACCATATAAGGGATATACCCTTATAAGGTGTATAGCCCCACCCAGCACATCCCAGGATACACTGGGCAGGGCTGGGCACCGCCATTTTGCGGCTGCGCAGGAAGAGGAGGGAGGCAGACTACCCTCCCTCCAAGCCACAAGGTAGGGGGGACTGGACTACCAGGGACCCTTCGCTGGGGGACTAGGGAGGGCTGGAGACCCACTGGATCTCAAGCCCTCCCTGAACCTGGAGGGGGGGAATCGTCGGGGGGGGGACCGGCGGACCTCCAGCCCCCCTGTCGCTGGGGGAGGGGGAGGTTGGTTGGTCACCCACTAGGCCACCAGGGACTGTTTGTTGGGGGGAATTAGGGGGGGCTGGAGACCCACTGTATCTCCAGCCCCCCCTGGACCTGGGGGGGGGGGGGATTGTCGGGGGGATCTAGAGGTCCACCGGACCGCCAGCCCCCGTTGCTCAGGGCAGGGGTAGTGGGGGCCTGATGGTCCCATGGACCTCCAGTCCCCCTGTGTTTGACAGGTTTGGGCTTTTGACAGCCCAGACCTGTCAAACAAGTGCGGGAGGATTGTGCTGAGCGCATGCTCAGGCACAATTCTCCCACGCTTCTACCCCATGATCAGAGATAATTACGTGCTTAAATTTGCATGCAATTATCTCTGATCATCGGTGCGGTAAAGCCCCGCTCTGTTCCAGCGCTATTTTAGAGCGCTGTTTGGAACATTGCGGGCTTTTGATCATCTGCTTTTTAGTGTTTGACCGAAGAGACACAGCTGCTGGGTTCTGGAAAAAAATGTGATCTGTGTCTCTCAATTCATAATGGCTGGGCTAAACTGGGACTGGTTCCTACTGACTTAGAATTCCAAAAGATCAAAAGGAAGTTGTTGGATCAATAAAACATTTAGAAAATTGTAAAAAGAATGAAATGCAAATAGCAAAAGAATAAGCATTATAAAATGTTTCACGTTTGTGTACACACTGGGTTTTTCTCACTCTCTTCAGGATCGAATGATGCTATTGCTCCACAGTTCCCAGCGGAAGTGCTAGGCTCAAGGGACAGTGATGATTTAGAAAATGTAACCATTAAACATACAGAAGGTATCTACAGCCGAAGAGCAGAACCTAAAAGAGCCTGGGAGGAAACAGAGATGATGCCACAGGACATAGTGGCAGGTGATTATATATTCTCCTATGGTGGCTTTTGTGCTACCATTTTTCAAGCTAGAAAAAATAAGACTCGTATACTAAGAGGGGCAGGACATGCAAACAGGATATGACAGAGTCCATGCTTCTAGTCTAGTTGTTATCTCTCTATCCAGGAAGAGGATTTATTTTTTTCATATTACACCTCTGTCCGGCTTGATCTCCTTATCGGTGCTACTGTACTTCTGTCACAATTCAGTTCCTTCTCATGACAGACCTCCTCGTATATATACATTTTTTATTGGCAGGAGTTGAAGTTGCTTTCATTATGACCATAAATAGCAGAGGAAATTAAAAACTGTGCTACCTGGTATACAATCTAGTTTTGTTTATTGCAGTGTGGACCTGCTCTTATATTTGTTTTAAGGGGATGAAAAAGTTGACCTATTGTTGTTGTACTGTTCTCTCACCCATATCTGATACACAACCAGGCCAGCATATGAATGAAGTAACATGATTATTCAGTGTAGAAGATGAATTTAGAATCTGGAGTGCACATAAGAGACTGGACAGTTGGGAAATGTTCAGACTTAAAAAACAGGAGATATGAAAGCCTGGTGGGATATATGGAACTTTGGGTTTGTCTTTGGAGTACATAGCTTGAGTAATGCTTTATGAAATGTGTTTTCAGTAAGATGGAAATTCATATGCCTATAATAGTCCTGCTTATGAAGATTGGTCTACACACTAGTACATAACCCTTGTCATATTTATTTTCCCTGCACGATCTCCATTCTCAGATGGCACACAGTGCTCCCAAGCTTCTGAGTGGTAAATGAAAATTTCTGTCCACTGTCAACGCTGTTCTGTAAGCTGCTGAGGACACCCAGGCTTTAGTATTATACTTATACTTTATTGATGGCATACTTTTAGGAGCATTGTGTAGCATTGTTCTCAGGGATGGTGTTAGAGTATTTATTTTAATTTTTTTTCATGGTAAAAAGCAGTTACAAATCTGATCTGAATTTTTATGTACAGCAGTTCTGATCCATCAAAGAAACATCCACAAAATACAAAGTATGTCATCAAATACATAATAAATACATATTAATTAATACTCTCAAAATACATAACCACACATAATAAAATACAGCGTTAATACAATCTTTGGCCTAGCAGCAAGGTTCCAACCACTTTCACTGTAAATCAACCTCTGTAGTATCTCAAGAATGGTCTGTCTTCAGACTGATTTTTGTAAATCTCTGTAAATTTTCCCATGGTAGTTTTCAAATGGAAAGAATGGGCGGATATTTTTTTTAAAAATTGTTCTCTTTAATTTTAGACACCATATGTGCCTTTATAATATTTCCAAAAGCATGATTCTGTGCTATGTCTTTGTGGCATTTTGCAGAGTATCCTTTTGAAGAAATAAGAGCATGGGCATAGTTTGGGGGGGCAAGGGGGGTCATTGCCCCCCCCAAACGCAGGGCCGGTGCAACGATGCAGGCAGCGCTCCCTCTGTCCCGCTCGCATCTCCCCGACTGACAGCCCTCCTCTCTGTTCCTCCCCCCCACCAGGCGCTTTTAACCTTTTTATTTTCAGTGGCAGCAACGGCAGTGAAGAAGAAAGCACTCGGGATCGCCTCCAGCTTCTTCCTTCCCTCACACAGTGTCCCGCCTTCTGCAGTGATGCATTTCCTGTTTCCACGAGGGCAGGACACTGTGTCAGGGAAGGGAGAAGCTGGAGGCGAGCCCGAGTGCTTTCTTCTTCACTGCAGTCGCTGTCACTGAAAATAAAAAGGTTAAACGCGCCAGGAGGAGAAGGAACAGAGAGGAGGGCTGTCGGGGAGCTGAGAGAGGGCAGGGAAAATCTCTGGACATGGATGGGAGGGGAGGACAGGGGGCGAGAAGAGATCGCTGGACATGGAGAGGAGAGAGGGGGAAAGAAGATATCGCAGGGCATGGAGAGGAGGGGAGGGCAGGGGCAGAGAAGACATTGCTGGACATGGAGAGGAAGGAAGGGGGCGAGAAGAGATCGCTGAACATGGAGAGAATAGATTGCTGGACAAGTAGAGGAGAGGAGGGCAGGTGGAGAGAAAAGATCGCTGGGCAGGTGGAGAGAAAAGATCGCTGGGCAGGGGGAGAGAAGAGATCGCTGGACATGGAGAGGAGAGGAGGGCACGGGGAGAGAAGAGATCGCTGGACATGGAGAGGAGGAGAGGGCAGGGGGAGAGCAGAGATCGCTGGACATGGAGTGGAGGGGAGGGCAGGGGGAAAGAAGAGATTGCTGGAGAGGAGGGCAGGGGAAAGGAGAGGAGAATTGCTGGACATGGATGGATGAATGAGGGCAGGGGAGAGAGGAATTTTGCTGGATATGGGTGGATGGAGGAGAGGGCAGGGGAGAATGGAGAGTTGCTGGACATGGATGGATGGAGGAGAGGGCAGGGGAGAATGGAGAGTTGCTGGACATGGATGGATGGCGGGGAGGGCAGGGGAGAGAGGAGAATTGCTGGACATGGATGGATGGATGGGGCAGGGGAGAGAGGAAATTTGCTGGATATGGATGGATGGAGGGCAGGGGAGAGAGGAGAATTGCTGGACATGGATGGATGAATGGAGGAGAGGGCAGTGGAGAATGGAGAGTTGCTGGACATGGATGGATGGAGGGAGGGGAGGGAAGTCAGGAAGGAGATGCACATGGATAGAGGGGAAGGAAGAGAGGAGAAATGTTGGACAAGGATGGAGGGAAAGAAAGACAAAGGAAGGAGATGCACATGGATGGAGGGGAAGGAAGAGAGGAGAAATGTTGGACAAGGATGGAGGGAAAGAAAGACAAAGGAAGGAGATGCACATGGATGGAGGGGAAGGAAGAGAGGAGAAATTCTGGACATGGATGGAGGGGAGGGAAGACAGAGGAAGTAGATGCATGTGGATGGGGGAGGGGAGGGGAGTGAGGAGAAATGCTGGATATGGATGGAGAGGAAACTGCTGAAATTAAGGGCTGGATCAGAACACTTTGAGGGCAGATATTAAAACGAGGAAGGATAGGGACAGGGCTACAGATGGTAGACAGGACGCATAAGGACACAGGAGGATGGTGGACACGGTGAGTGAAAAAATATCAAAAGGAAAGAAGACACTGCATAAAACAGATGACACTGGGACCAAAGCGAATAGAAAAACTAAATGCTCGGACAACAAAAGTAGAAAAAAGTATTTTATTCAGAATGTATTAATTGGAATATGTCAGCTTTTGGAAATTTGCATCTGTGATATTTTGCATGTAAGTTTCAATTTTTCTAGTATTGCTGCATGCCGAGTCTAACTTCTTGAGGTAACTTTCCAGTTCAGTATTTTGCATTCATATTTTTTTATTTCTAGTTCCTTGTGTCATATCTGTTGTCATGTGTTTTTCATGTTGATCAAGGTGCAGTATTCTGCTAGTGTTTAGTATTTGCAGCCCTTTTTGTTTTGTTTTTTTCATTAGGTAGTGTACTGGTGTATTAGAGCCCGGTGTAATTACAGTGCTGCCTTTCCACGCATAAGGTTGTAGCTCGTCCTGTCCTTGGAATTAGTGCTGTTATGGTTTGGTAAGGTTATGAGTGGGTTTTTGCACAAGTTTGTGTATAGTGTTTTGCAGTGGAGAGATTGTGTGTTGGCCTTACTGAGGTGGCACCAAAACATCAGAAAGGGTGTTGAGCCTAAATCATGACACACTACCTCTTGAAGGATCTACATATAGATCTTATTCATTTCTAAGGTCTACACTGGCATGGTATGGGAAAGGGGGGTGGGAAAATACTACTGGAGAGAAAGAGGGTGTGCTGGGTAAGGAGGAAAGAAGGAAGGGAGAAAGAGCTGGGTTTTTTTTTTTTTTTAGATTAACCATAATGTATATGTATGAGATATCTCATACATATTCATTATGGTTATTCCCAAAAAAGCCAGCTCTTTCTCCCTTCCTTCCTTCCTTCATCCATATTAGCATATTCATTTGTGTATATATATATATATATATATATATATATATATATATATATATATATATATATATATATATATATATATATATATATATATATATATATATGTATATGTATGTCGCTTAAGTGCAAGGGTCTGGGACCAAAGAAATGCATGCAGTTAACCAGAGCATGCACTTAACTGTTGTGACCCAAAGAAGCTTGACATCTGATAAACATTTACAGTACTGTTTATTATTATATGTACAGTATACAGTCTCAGTTAACTGACATTAGGCTTACTTGAAGTAATCAGTTATAGTCCTCTATACACTCTTGGGTCTGTGAGTTCCATAGACTATGTCTGCCAGACGGTAAAAACTATCATGGCACTGACATCCAGTGGCCTCCAGATAGGCCCGCACGGTGTTGAGACTCTCCAGCGCTCTTGCAAAAGTGACAGGAAGAGGTTGTTGAATTTCGTCAGCATGTGCCTCGCTGCTCATTTCTTCATCTGTTCCATCATCAGCCGTTGTTGCCTGCGTGTAGGCGCATATCTCGACATC
Organism: Microcaecilia unicolor; assembly: GCF_901765095.1. Classification (NCBI taxonomy): domain Eukaryota; kingdom Metazoa; phylum Chordata; class Amphibia; order Gymnophiona; family Siphonopidae; genus Microcaecilia; species Microcaecilia unicolor. The sequence goes on along the minus strand of NC_044032.1, from coordinate 452,294,956 downwards.
AGTTCTGTCTTCATCTGTTTGTAGATCGTAATCAACAGCTACGTAGCGATGGAACTCCTCTTCAGTAACACCGGCTCGGATGTCAATAACCTGTTCATCTGACGCATTTGCAACTGCTGCATCTGTTTCGTCCCTCTCCACATCCTTAACAAAGCTTGCCTGCTTGTAGCAGTTAACAATGGATGCCAGTGTAACATGATTCCAGACTTCTTTCTGCATATGTAGGGAATCCAACAGTGATAGATTATGAGCCAGTTCAACAGCACATTTATCCTTCCCAGTCTGGTCATCCATAACGCTCATCAGTTGACGTAGCACAAGAGCCCGATAATGTTGTTTGAAATTGGCTATCATGCCGTGATCCATAGGTTGGATCAGAGAGGTAGTGTTTGGTGGCAGGAGGACCACCTTGACGTTAGACAGCCTGACATCATCCCTGTGTGCAGCACAATTATCACAAAGCAGTAAAATCTGACGCTTTTGTGCCCGCATTCTAGTGTCTAACTTCTTTAGCCGCTGCTTCCAAATTTCCCCAGTCATCCATGAATTTGCGTTTGCCTCGTATGACACAGGAAGTCGCTTAACTTTCTTGAAGCAATGGGGCTGTTTGCTCTTTCCAATGACGAGGGGTTCCAACTTCTCACTCCCATCCATATTGCAGCAAAGGAGAATCGTCAGTCGGTCTTTCAATGTTTTACCTCCAGTAGTTTCGGCATGTTTGAATGCAAGTGTTCCATCAGGAATCGCTCACCAGTAGAGACCATTTTCATCAGCATTGAAAATGTCACGAGGTGCAAACTCGTTCAAGATGGTAGGAAGAACTGAAACAACCCAATTTTCAGCACCAAAGTCATCAGCGTCTTGTTTCTCACCATGCTGTTTCTTGAATTTTTTGCTGTTCCTCTCCTTCCATCTTTCCAACCATCCAACAATGCTTTGAATTCAGTTAGTTCAAGAGTTTCAGCTAGCTGGTTAGCTTTCTCCATTAGCAGTGGACCACTGACAGGAAACTGTCTGCTCCTGACTCGAGAAAACCACCGAAGAAGAGTATCTTCTACCTCCTCAGCTTTTCCCGCCCGTTTTCATTTCCGTTGTGGATTTGTATTGTTTTGCCAGTCTTCCAGAAGCTGGTCGTTCTGCTTCAAGACACGTGAAATTTGACTGGGATTGACACCATATTCTTTAGCAATAGATGCTTGACTTTGTTTTCTAATTTTTTAAGAACTTCTATTTGTTCCGCCAGTGTTAAAGTCTTACAGTTCTGCCGCAACGACGACCCCGGTGTATGCCCTAACAACATTCTTTCACTTATTCTGCCTGTGGCAGTTAAAGAGGCAGTAAATTTGAAATCTCGTTGGTTGTCACGCGCCAGTCGGCTTCCATATTCCATGCGCGCGCTTTTGCAGAATCTTTCCTGCAGAAGAGCAGTCTTGAACCATGCATATAAGCGAATCTTGCACTTATCAGTCGTGCGCTAAAACAAAGTTTGTCCCCATAGAAATTGATGGTGCCAAAAATGAGACCGAAGTACGGCATGCAGTAAGCAGAGCATGCGCTTATCCGACGTGCACTTAAATGGAGTGCACTGTATATATATATGTGTGTGTATAGATATATATATATATATATATGCGCAAATTAATCTGCTAATATGCCCCGCCCCATCCTTTCCCCCCCCCCCCCCCCCCAAATGAAACAGTCAAACTACGTCCATGAATAAGAGAGTCTCTTGTGCAAGATAAAACAGACTTCTGATAGACTGATTCTTTCCTTTTAATTTTCAGCAACCACACATGCTTTCTGTTTGTGCAAAGCCTTACTTGGACTTTTCTTGCTTGTAACATTTATAGATGCATCTGATGCATCTTAGTAATGTTAATTGTTCTAAAGATATGACTGGGTCATTCTGTAGCCATAGTAATTTAGTCTTTTCTTTGTTACGTTTGAAACCATATACGTGGCTGAACTCTTCAACTGTTAATATAAGTAGAAAGCCTAGTAAGGGTGAAGTTGAAATCCAGAACAACAGGGACCAGGCAAAGCACGTCAGTAGGATTTTTATGGCTAAATAAAGATGAAACAGGTTTACACACATTCCACATTCTAACAACTAATCAAGCTTATTAATCAGTGTTAACCATTATCAAGCCAATTCTGTTTTAAGTCAGAAAAAAAATATTTACATTGGGTCAACATTCAAATACTTTAGGTTGCTATTTGGAGTGATTGGTAACAATACACTTTTTGTTCTCATTGGGTTTCTATAGGAAACAATATAAACCATTACAACAAATCTGTGTGGGTTTTTTTTGTTTGTTTCAGAGTCAAGAAAGCATTTGGAATCGATGGAAACAGTCCAACCAATGTCCAGACTGGGTCAGAAAAGCACTTACCAGGCAACACACCACCTTCAGCAACAGAACCGTGGTATTCATAGTGCTTACACTTGTACCCGGGATACATTGTCTCCTTACAGAAATTTATTTAGAGATGGATCAATCACAGAGGAAAATCATCTTCAGCATTTGCATTATCAGGAGGAGGCTGCCCAGCAGGGAGAGGAGGACAGATTTTCCCCCCTAAAAGTCCAAGCGGATTTCAGTAGAAATGAAATCATTGCCGATGACATGTCTGTGCAACGTGAAATTCTAAAGGAGTCCAAGCTATCACCTAGAGAACAAACGCAAGGTTATTCAGTAACCAATAGCCAAGCAACTGATGCCAAAGGGAAGAGGTGGCACACAGAACTACCACTAAAACAAAGCACCCTTTCGAGTGGCAGCTTGGATGAACTCTGGGCCAAGTTTACGGAGAGGCAGAGGAAACATCGGTTCCACTACAACAGAGATGGTGAACTATCCTTGGTGCAGCGCCTGGACCGGCTGGCTCGGCTCCTTCAGAATCCTATTGCTCATTCACTGATGGCAGGGGAAGGCAAATATACTGGTGCCATACCTGAAGGTCAGAAGCATAAGGCAAGACAGGAGAGTGGTTCAAGGGATTTGGCATTTCACCAGTATTCACCAGATACTGCACTACTTTCAGATGTATGGTATAGTGAGAATACACAAGACACTGGACTTTTCAAAGATTCCAAACCTGCTCAGATGGAAGAGATCTCTACTGAGCGCATCAGAAGAATCTTACAACAAAAGCGGTATTTAGAGACACCAAGTGAGAGTTCTTCCACTGTGGGACCTTCTAAGGAGGACCCCAGTACCACTACTGATGTTACTGAATCCGAGGTGGCAACCCAAACAGATAGTGAAATGGTGGCACGGACTGAGACAGGCAGTTCCATTTCTACCATTGACACTGCCAGACTTATCAGGGCTTTTGGACCACAGAAAGTGCATGTGTCACTAAAACTGTCTCAGCTGTACAACACTATTGATCAACAAAAAGGCCGTGCTGAAAACCAAGGCAGGGGAAGCAGAAAAGCCTTGCGGAAGGAACACTTAAGAATGCAATTTTCTGAGCTACAAAGAAGTAAAAAAAATTCTCAGGTATGTGGTTGATATGTTTAGTATTCTGGGGGAATTCTGCACAATTGTACAATGAAGAATTTGCACAGAATTCCCCTCCTGTGCAGAATTCTGCTTTTGCCACACAGAATCCTGCACAAGGCCCAAGGAGGCACAGCAACCTGCACAGTTAAGCCTCCAGAACTGAGCTCCCTACCACCAAGCTTGCACACCTGACTTGTCCCATTCATTTCTTCTTGGTCCCCTCCCTTCCCAGCACTCAAAACAAATGGAGTAGCAGGAAGAGAGCAGCTGCATGTCGGGCCAATTCCTGCTCATTCACTGCTCTAGCTCTCACTGCTGAATTTGAACTACTGGGTGGGCACTAAAGTGTCCTGCATGGTTCAAATTCAGCAGTGAGAACCAGTGCTTCAGAAGAGTAAGACACCACCTGGCATGCAGCCTCTCCCCTCCTGCTACTTATAAAAATCTGTCATAGCAGATTTATTCCAAGAATACACAACTCCTTCCCCCAGTCCATTCTGTCAACCCTCCTTCAACCCCTGCCTTCATTTTTTCCTTTTCTACAATCACTGGAGAGGAAACTGCACATTTTCTTTCCTCCCCAAACTGACTACCTGCTTCTCTGATCCTATTCCCACCCATCTACTTAGCATTATCTCTCCTACTGTCATCCCTTCTATCTATCATATCCTTAATCCTTCACTTTCCGCTGCAACTGTTCCTGATGCCGTCAAAAATGCTGTAGTTACACCACTCCTCAAAAAACCTTCATTGGATCCTACCTGTCCTTCCAACTATTGCCCCATTTCCCTCCTCCCTTTCTTATCCAAGCTACTTGAATGTGCTATTCACTGCCATTGTCTTGACTTTCTTTCATCTAAAGCTATTCTGATCTACTTCAATTTTGCTTTCACTCTCTTCATTCCACTGAAACAGCCGTTGCTAAAGTCTCCAATGACCTGTTCATGGCCAGATCCAGAGGTCTCTATTCTGTCCTCATCCTTCTCAATCTATCTGCTGCTTTTGATACTATTGATCACTGCCTACTCCTTGATAAGCTGTCCTCACTTGGATTTCAGTTCTCTGTTCTTTCCTGGTTTTCTTCTTAGCTCTCCCATCGCACTTTTAGTGTATGCTCTGGTGGATCCTCCTCCACTTCTATCCCACTATCAGTTGGTATACCTCAGGGCTCTGTCTTGGGACCTCTTCTTTTCTCCATCTACACTTCTTCCCTTGGTGCTCTGATCTCCTCCCATGGTTTTCAGTATCATCTTTATGCTGATGACTCCCAGATCTACCTCTCCACACCAGAAATTTCAGCAGGAATCCAAGCCCAAGTATCAGCCTGCCTGTCTGACATTACTGCTTGGATGACTCACCATCATCTGAAACTAAACATGACCAAGACTAAGCTTCTTATCTTTCACCACCCTAAACCCAACTCTCCTCTTTATCCATTCTCTCTGTCTGTGGATAACACTGTCATTCTCCCTGTCTCATCAGCTCGTAACTTTGGGGGTCATCTTTGACTCCTCTCTCTTTCTGTGCACATATCCAACAGACTGCTAAAACCTGTCATTTCTTTCTCTATAATATCACCAAAATTCATCCCTTCCTTTCTGAGCACACCACCAAAATTCTTATCCGCATTCTTATCACCTCTATCTTAGACTATTGAAACTCGCTTCTCACAGGTCTTCCACTAAGCCATCTCTCTCCCTTTCAATCTGTTCAAAATTCTGTTGCACAACTTATATTCTGCCAGAGTCACTATGCTCATATTAGCCCTCTCCTCAAGTCACTTCATTGGCTCCCTATCTGTTTTTGCATACAGTTCAAACTCCTCTTATTGACTTACAATTGCATTCACTCTGCAGGTCCTCAGTATCTCTCCACTCTTATCTCTCCCTACACTCCTCCATTCATTGGGTAAATCTCTCTTATCTGTATCTTTCTCATCCACTACCAACTCCAGAATCCATTGCTTTTATCTTGCTGCACCATATTCCTGGAATAGACTTCCTGAGCCAGTACGTCAAGTTCCATCTCTGGCTCAAATCTAGGCTAAATGCCCACTTTTTTGATGCTGCTTTTAACTCCTAACCCCTATTCACTTGTTCAGCGCCCATGTCTGTTTTATCATTCCTACCTTAAGTAATTCCCTTATCCCTTATTTGTCCTGTTTGTCCTGATTAGATTGTAAGCTTTGTCGAACAGGGACTGTCTCTTCATGTTCAAGTGTACAACGCTGCATACATCTAGTAGCACTATAGAAATGATAAATAGTAGTAGTAACTCTTTTAAAATTCATTATATTCATATCAAGTATTTTAAAGGGTTATTCAGACCTACAGAACCCCTTAGGTCTCGTGCCAGTTGGGTTGTGGGTCATAATCCTTCCACATATATCCTAGTATAAGAAGTACCATGCTGGGTCATACTAGTGGTATACTGTGGCCAACATCTGCTCTGCCAACACACTGGCCAGTGTGGATCACTTGGAAGTATCCAGCAAATCCTAATGGAGAAAGACAGATTCTCTTTTGATTACTCTGTTTCTGCCTGTTTAATAGTTGTCAATAAGCCTGTCCTCCAGAAACTTGTTCAGTCTTTTTTTAAACTAAGCTATACTACTGGTCTTGACAGGGGGGATCATTTTCAAAGCACTTAGACTTACAAAGTTCCATAGTAACCTATGCAGCTTTGTAAGTCTAAGTGCTTTGAAAATGAGCCCTCTGGAAACAAAGTCTTCTCCTTTTAGAGGTAATGGCTGTAGAAATAACTTTGTAGCCCTTTCCAGACTGATATATATTTCAGCAGTTTCTTTTTTCATCTCTTCTGGAGTTTCCTTTGATTTTGTAATAGCATTCTTGTAGAAACTTTGTGGGGACTACTTCAGTCTCATTGTGTAAATTTCAGTATAGAGTGAGGTTTAGATTAGAGCTGCACAGTAATAGGGATTGCTGAAAACCTGTGGGATTCCTGAAGGGATGGAAGAAGTTGTCATGGGATTCCTGCAGGAGTGCAGTCAAAATCTCTGGTGACTCCAGAATGAAGCTTGGAACGTATGGAGAGAGGCAGCCGGAACACCAGACTGAGGCTTGGAACACTCATTGGTTGAATAGTGAATACCATCCAAATAAACATGGGAAGCTGTTGGGGTTAGGAGGAAACAGAGGTCTGCGAGCAAGTAGATAATAGCGTTGAGCCCTGCAAGGATAGGCAGGGATGGAATGGATCTTAACAGGTACGGGTAGGTATGGGTTAGATTTCATTGGAGATGAGTGGGGATGGGTGAAATTTTGGTCCCCGTGCAACTCTCTAGTTTCAACAAGGCTGGCTGCAATCAAACCTGACTGTGTTCAATCAGCTGAATCTGGTTATTAAATTTGGTCAGTTGGTTGATTAAGTAACTAAGGGGGCAGTTACTGTTTCACATGGGTTAATATAGGTGTTGGATAACTTTGCTTCTTAAATAAATGAAATAATAATTTTAAAACTGTAATATGTGTTCCCTTTGTCTAATATTGCATTTTGTTTAAAGAGCAGAAACCACTCAATGTGACATAGATGCAAAAATAGGAAAACTTGTTGGGGGAGGGGACTTTTTCACATCACCTTATATGCCAATATTCCACTTACACATTATTGTGTAACTGCACACACATCTTTATAAGAACATAGTTTACAGGTGTGCGTACATTGTCTGGGCAAAGTGTGGGCAGGGTATACAATGACACATGTACCTAATAGAATACTGTAAATTATATACATATCACTTGGAACTTAGGTGTGCCCGCTCCAGCTCTATGTCTGGTGAAAGTGCTTACACCTAAGCCTATTCACACATATCTACCCTGTTAAGTTAGCATAAATGAAAGTAGGTGCCCTGTGTTCTTTGTAGATTAGGCTCCTATCAGGTACCCTTTGGACACCTAATTATAGATGCAAGTTATAGAATTACTCCTTATGGGGTTAATTCTATATATGGCGCCAAACATTAGGTGTGAAACAGAATTCTAACAGATGCAAGGCACAGAAATGGAGCAAAAATGGCAGATCCATGTGAAAACACACGCGTGGATCTGCAGAGGGCATGGCCATGGGAGGGGCATATAGTGGAATTAGAAAAGGTACAGAGAAGGGCAACGAAAATGATAAAGGGGATGGGACGACTTCCCTTGGAGAAAAGACGACTGAGGGGAGATATGGAGATATGATAGAGGTCTATAAAATAACGAGTGGAGTGGAACGGGTAGACGTGAATCGTTTGTTTACTCTTTCGAAAAATACATGGACTAGGGGGCATGTGATGAAGCTACAAAGTAGTAAATTTAATACAAATCGGAGAAAATATTTCTTCACTCAACGTGTAATTAAACTCTGGAATTCGTTGCCAGAGAATGTGGTAAAGGCGGTTAGCATAGCAGGGTTTAAAAAAGGTCTGGACAGCTTCCTAAAGGAAAAGTCCATAGACCATTATTAAATTGACCTGGGGAATAGGGTTGGGGAGGGGGAAGGAGGGGATACAGGGATATATGGTTTTATGCCTTGAGTCTGGGCCTTGTCTATTGCTCAGGTGTCAGGGTTGGCAGATAGGGTTTGGATCAGCATCCTAGGGAAGGTTGTTGGGGGGGGGGGGGGAGGGAGAGTTGAGGGGATAAAAAATAAATCTAATGGACAGCAATGAGCCAGCTTGATGATTCTTATGTAATCTAAATTGTGCTCATTTGTGAAATTTTTTGTGAAATTTTTACAACTGTTGTACTAATCGTGTTGTCAATAACAATAAACAGATTTATTTTAAAAAAATTGATCTGGGGAAAATACACTGTTATTTCTGGGATAAGCAGCATAAATTGTATTGAACTTTTTCGGGATCTTGCCAGGTATTTGTGACCTGTATTGGCCACTGTTGGAAACAGGATGTTGGGCTTGATGGACCTTTGGTCTGTTCCAGTGTGGCAATACTTATGTACTTATGTAGGGGCGTTCCCTTAAAATGCACGCAGTGTTATAGAATTTGGGGGATCTGCACTCAACTTGCATACTGGGATTTGCATCTGGTTTCCATTGCTGTAACTCCTCGTGCCCAAAGTTGAGCACAAATTCCGGTGCTATGCGCTATTCTATAAAGAGCATTGATCCTAGAACACCTGTTATAGAATACCGTTTAGCGCTGATTTTGAGCACCATTTATAGAATTTCCCCCTATATGTCTAGTTGAGGGCCACCATTTGCAACTATCTTTTTTTTTTAGGCCTGCAATTGTTTCCAGCACCACCTCTGCCTCTCCCCTGTGCCACCCTCTTTATTTATAGATAATGTCTGGCTGTTTAGGCAAGTTGTGTATTCACCACCCACTGGCAAACCCTTAGCTCACTCTGAAGCTTAACCCATTCTCATCCATCAGCTTGAAATATTTGGAGATGTTTGTACTTTGCAACTACATAGCATACTGTGGAGGCTGGGAGCATAATCAGGGTTGCCAGGTGGAAAAAATTTTTCCCACCCAAAGGAGCCCAAATCCAGCCCAAAACCCGCCCAAACTCAAACCCCGCCCCTGACACCCCCACCCCCACGTCATCACCCCCGCCCCCGCCGTCATCACCCCCGCCGTCATCGGCCCTGCCTCCCCCGTCATCGGTCCCGCCCAAAACGTCACTAACCCCGCCCAAAACGTCACTAACCCCGCCCCCGCGGCCGAAAAAACACTCAAAAAACCGCCCAAAAGACACAAAACAAGCCCAAAAAACCGCAACCCACCGCGGGCAAAAATTTCCCGCAGCGGGTCGCGAAAAAACGCCCAATTGGGCGGTAAAACCGCCCACCTGGCAACACTGAGCATAATTTCCTCAAGACTGCACTCTCTAGAGGGAGCCATAGAGAAGTGCATCTCCTAAAGAATACCTTCTCTACTGCTCTGGTGGCATGTTGATGAAAGTGATTAAATGAAAATGTAGAATATATCATGTCCATGCAATGGTTTTGGCTAGAACAAGTCAAGAAAAACCTTTTCCTTTATGTGAGATTATTAAAAGGGAAAGATAAGTCTGGTACTTGCTGCTGCTGGAGAGAATACTTACACTTGTTTTTTGATTTGTTATAGATAGCAGACCCTGTTGTTTCTTCAGACACCACTTCCATTGCCAGTACTACCTGGGGTCCCAGTCCTGCACTCAGTAACAAAAGAAACACACGGTTGTTAAACAAAGGCATACAAGCAGGTAAGTCATCCTGGCCGGTGTTGGTAAAAAGATCATATGAGAGTTGTGGGTATGTAAAGCTTCCAGTTCTTTTTTTAGGTCCAGTCCTAATGTTGTAAGGGACGGAAGGAGGGTCGAAGCACACAGCACAGAAACAGAATCAAAAATAGCACAAAAGGCCATCAAGAGTGGAATAAGCAAAAGTCCTTTCTTCATGGACCTGACACAGGCTGTGTTTCAGCGTCAAACGCCTGCATCAGGGGCTATTCAAAATAGTAGCACATATACAGTTATCAGCATATTGTAATTACAAGGTATGAAACGTTAACATGTGTCTGTGTAGGTGAACAATAAAGCTGTCAGTGAACCAAACCTATCCAAAGTCCCAAGGCATTAACAGTGATGATAGAATTAATAAAATACATATGTTACAAATAATAATAAGTGATATAGAAAATTGAAGAAGGGCAACGGTGCAGGGAGCCGGAACAGGAAACGTCAAAAAGCTGAAGCCAATTAGGTTGGTCTCCCTTTCCCTCTCATCCTTACAGCTGTCAGTTTTCCCCATTCACCCAAAACAAAGCAAGCCAACCTATGAGCTGCGCTATCCACGTTGTCGACCTTTATTGTTGGTAACATTTTTATTTGATCTCACTTATATATTTAAACGTGCTGGCTTTGCAGCATGCCGACATACACAGGGGAAGTATTGAGTTATTATTTCTAAATTGTAAATCGTTGAGTCATTTGGAGAGACTGGTTATAAGGACCGTTTGTATTTGTGCAGAGATGTTTTCACCTAGTAAAGGGTCACCAAAACAGACATCATATTATGAGAATCAGGTGCTTAACAATCAGACTTACTATTTATAAGTACAATTTAAAACAAAAATAATTAGGTTGAGACCTCGCGCATTTAACTTCTTTTTTTTCCTGTGCCTACATCAAAAGAAAAAGATGGCATGTGGGAACTTGCTCCTTTTGTTTTGTGGTTTGCAGTGGTATATTATAAAAATACACTTGCCTTTTTTATTACTACTATTTCACAGAGAGGTACTGAATAATGAGGGAAGTGCTTCCTTCATTTAGAAGTTCTGTCCAGAGTCAGTCTGAATGTGGCAACATTGTCCAGTTCAGCACACTGTTAGCCACCAAATTCATACAAATTATGTTCAGTGGAAAATAAATCTATTGATTCAAGCTGCTTGCTAGGTGAATATTCCATCACCGTTTCATTATTACCACCAAGTATTACATATTAAGGGCATTTGCTTTAAACTTTGCTTTAATTTGTTTATCCAGTCCTTACATTCACATGTTTTGTTTTTCTTTTTAAACCCAAAAGTGAATCCTAAGGGTGGTTGTACAATTAAGTATAAACTGTGTTGTTTCTGACTACTTGTTTTGGACTGCTTTGGGTACTGCTGATCTGTACATCTGCTGTCTAGAATTTTGGAAGATGGAAATGAGAAAATAAAAATTAATCTTTGGATGTACTCTGTAGAAGTTGTTGTTTACTTTTGCAATGTGTGTATAGATGCCTGTTCTGGTATGTGCATGTTTATACATACAGAGATATGTATAAACATGCACATATGAGAACAGGCATGTTCCTGAACATATGGCATCATTAAAGGACAAACATAGATAGATAGTTATAAATATATATATAGACAAACATGTACAGGAAAGATATACAGCAGTATAAAGCAGATGAGACAATTAAAGCAAAGCTGTGAATTGGAAATACACGTTAAATGCTGTCGTGATCAAGCATAGCATATGGAAATACAGAAAGATCTGTGTGTCTGGACAAAACCCCAAGTGAAAAAATGGTAAATGACAAGAGTAAAAGTCCTTACTGACTAGATCGATGTGAACTTACAAAAACAATCCAGAACATAACGTTACAATCTAATCAGTTAAAAGCTTTAAAAATAATATAAAGGACCAGTTAATCCTGCTGTGTAATGCCAATTTTTAAAAAGGATTCCAGAGGTGATTTGGGAAATGATAGACCAGTGAGCCTGGTGTTGGTGCTGGGCAAAATGGTAGAGACTATTATAAAGAACAAAATTACAGAGCATATACAAAAACATGGATTAATGAGACAAAGCCAACATGGATTTAGTCAAGAGAAATCTCACCAATCTACTACATTTCTTTGAAAGGGTGAATAAGCATGTGGATAAAGGTGATCCAGTCAATATTGTCTATCTGGATTTTCAAAAGGCATTTGACAAAGTACCTCATGAAAGATTCCTGAGGAAATTAGAAGCTCATGGGGTAGGAGGTATTGTCCTATTTTGGAATAAAAACTGGTTAATAGATAAAAAAAAACAGTGAGTACGGTTAAATGGTCAATCTTCTCAATGGAGAAGGGTAGATAGTGGGGTTCCCCAGGGATCTGTGCTGGGACTGCTGCTTTTTAACATATTTATAAATGATCTAGCGATAGGAATAAATTTGCTGATGACACAAAGCTATTCAAAGTTGCTAAATTGCAAGAAGATGTGAAAAATTGAAAGAAGATCTTAGGAGACTCGGCATCCAAATGTAAGATGACGTTTAATGTGAGCAAGTGCAAAGTGATAAATGTGGGAAAGAGGACCCAAACTTATATCTACATGATGCAAAGTTCCACATTAGGAGTCACCATATAGATGGCTGGAATTGTTGCTGCAGACTGCCATGGTGTTCTGATGGCCCGGTGGTTCTGCAAGCTGAGGATATCTTTGGCTAGCTGGGTTTGGGTATCTCCGCCAGCTACACAAGTGGTGTGTACCGATGCTAGGTGGGCCTTAGCCAAAAGTGGATGGGCCCAGGCATGCCCATGGCTATGCCCCTGGCCTAAGTTTTAGTTCCCTGAACTTTGTCAAGTACAGCCATTCATTTTCCCTTCCTTCTTCATCTAATTTTTAACCATGTATTCCAAGGGCATTGACTTCAGCAATGATTGAAATTGTACGTAAGTACATGTGTGTTGCCATACTGGGACAGACCATGTGTGTTGCCATACTGGGACAGACCAAAGGTCCATCAAGCCCAGCATCCTGCCTCCAACAGTGTCAAATCCAGTCCACAAGCACCGGGCAAGATCCCAAAACAGTACAATACATTTCATGCTGCTTATCCCAGAAACAAGCAGTGAATTTTCCCCAAGTCCATCTTAATAATGGCTTATGGTCTTTTCTTTTAGGAAGCTATCAAACCTAACTGCTTTTACCACATTCTCTGGCAACGAATTCCAGAGTTTAATTACACGTTGAGTGAAGAAATATTTTCTCTGATTTGTTTTAAATTTCTACTTTATAGCTTCATTGTATGCCCCCTAGTCCTAGCGTTTTTGGAAAGAGTAAACAAGCGATTCACATATATCCATTCCACTCCACTCATTATTTTATAGACCTCTATTATATCTCCTCTCAGCCGTTTTTTCTCCAAGCTGAAGAGCCCTAGCCACTTTAGCCTTTCCTCATAGGGAAGTTGTCCCATCCCCTTTATCATTTTCGTTGCCCTTCTCTGTACCTTTTCTAATTCCACTATATCTTTTTTGAGACGTAGTGACCAGAATTACACACAGTATTTGAGGTGCAGTCACACCATGGAGCGATAAAAAGGCATTATAACATCCTCATTTTTGTTTTCCATTCCTTCTCTGCGCATATCCAGCAGATAGCCAAGACCTGTCGCTTCTTCCTCTATAACATTAGCAAAATTCGCCCCTTCCTCTCTGAGCACACCACCCGAACTCTCATCCACTCTCTCATTACCTCTCGCCTTCACTACTGCAACCTACTCCTCATTGGCCTCCCACTTAGCCATCTATCCCCCCTTCAGTCCGTTCAGAACTCTGCTGCACGTCTTATCTTCCGCCTTGACCGATATACTCGTATCACCCCTCTCCTCAAGTCACTTCACTGGCTTCTGATCAGATACCGCATACAGTTCAAGCTTCTCCTACTAACCTATAAATGCACTCGATCTGCAGCCCCTCCTTACCTCTCTACCCTCATCTCCCCTTACGTTCCTACCCGTAACCTCCGCTCTCAAGACAAGTCCCTCCTTTCAGTACCCTTCTCCACCACTGCCAACTCCAGGCTCCGCCCTTCCTGCCTCACCTCACCCCATGCTTGGAACAAACTCCCTGAGCCCATACGCCAGGCCCCTTCCCTGCCCATCTTCAAATCATTGCTCAAAGCCCACCTCTTCAATGTCGCCTTCGGCACCTAACCACTACACCTCTACTCTGGAAATCTAGACTGCCCCAACTTGCCATTTCGTCCTTTAGATTGTAAGCTCCTTTGAGCAGGGACCGTCCATCTTTGTTAATTTGTACAGCGCTGTGTAACCCTAGTAGCGCTCGAGAAATGTTAAGTAGTAGTAGTAGTAGTGTTTCCTAATATATAACATTCTATTTGCTTTCTTTCGACACAAATCGGAAGATGGGCGTCCTTCTCACAGGGTCGCCCAAATCGGCATAATCGAAAGCTGATTTTGGGCGTCCCCAGGTGCTTTGTGTTGCGGGGACAACCAAAGTTTACGGGGCGTGTCGGAGGCATAGCGAAGGCGGGACTTGGGCGTGCCTAACACATGGGTGTCCTCAACCCATAATGGAAAAAAAAAGGGCATCCCTGACAAGCACTTAGACAACTTTACCTGGTCCTGTTTTTCTTACGACCAAGCCACAAAAAGGTGCCCGAACTGACCAGATGACCACTGGAGAGAATCGGGAATCATTTCCCCTTATACACCCAGTGGTCACTAACCCCCTCCCACCCTCAAAAACATCTTTACAAATCTTTTGTACCAGCCTCTATGCCAGCCTCAAATGTCATACTCAGGTCCATCACAGCAATATACAGGTCCCTGGAGCAGTTTTAGTGGGTGCAGTGCACTTCAGGCAGGCGGACCCAGGCCAACCCCCCCCCCCCCCCACCTGTTACACTTGTGGTGGTAAATATGAGCCCTCCAAAACCCACCACAAACCCACTGTACCCACATCTAGGTGCCCCCTTTCACCCGTAAGGGCTATGGTAGTGGTGTACAGTTGTGGGTAGTGGGTTTTGGGGGCTCAGCACACAAGGTAAGGGAGCTATGTACCTGGGAGCAATTTATGAAGTCCACTGCAGTGCCCCCTAGGGTGCCCGGTTGGTGTCCTGGCATGTCAGGGGGACTAGTGCACTACAGATGCTGGCTCCTCCCACGACCAAAGGGCTTGCATTTGGTCGTTTCTGAGATGGGTGTCCTCGGTTTCCATTATTGCCAAAAATCAGAAACGACCAAGTCTAGGGACGACCATCTCTAAGGATGACCTAAATGTCAAGATTTGGGCGTCCCCGACCGTATTATCGAAACGAAAGATCCATCTTGTTTCGATAATAAGGGTTTCCCTGCCCCTCCACCGGGACGTTTTGCAAGGACATCCTCAGGAAAACTTGGGCATCCCTTTCGATTATGCCCCTCTATGTCTTATAATGTCGGTGCATCTATATCATCAGTATGGATTTTATATCAGTAGAAGAACTGCGTGTAGTGATGTCTATATGTCCCTTGTGCCACATTGCAACAGAGATATTGACATCACTGCCCAGCTGCTGGAGAATAATAATGGTGCTGCCAGCAGCCTCAGTGAGCCCTGTGCAATGTAATCTACCATACAGTGTGCTCATGTCCAAAATATATCATCCAGAAGGGGGATATTCTTTTAGCTGACTAGAGAATAATCTACCTCAAAACAATCTGTATGTATTTTTTGGGCACCCGGTGGTGAGAGATGAAACAGATTTAACTTTCCTCCATGGAATAAGTTTCTCTTCACTACTCCAGAATATACGCACATTGAATTCCTGTGCCACTCAACAGATGGAATTATTTTCTCTCTTTTCCAGGAGACCTGGAGATAGTGAGCAGTGCAACTAAAAGAAACACTCGTGATGTGGGAACGACTTTCCCCTCTCCATCCTCCAGGAAAGAAATGGTGCCCAGGAATTCTGCAGGCCCTGAACATACTCGGGGATTTTTCAGCCAGCCTCACTGGCAACAAGTGCAGACAGCAGGAAGTGAGGCAGAAGAGAAGAAGTGGTCAAATGGTATCCTGATGGAGAGAAAGACAAGAAAGAACAAACTGAACCTGGCCAGAGGTTAATATAGAACTCTATCCTACTGTTATAGTAACAATTCAGGATTAAATAGCTTTGACCAATGGTGTAGGATCTCAGTGCCCTGATTTTATGCTGAAATTATCCATGGTCTGATTGATGCCAGGGGCTGTTCTTACAGTATGTGTGTGATTTAACCTACTACATTTTTTTTTTGCAGGGTTTCCTGGTTTGTACCTGCAGATGTTTTGAAATCTGACTCAAAGGAGAATAGCTACAAACCTCCATCTGGGCAATGTCCTACCTGGTTTGAACCGTTTACTCATACAAAGCCATGGAGAGAGCCTCTCCGAGAAAAAAATATGCAAGAGAAGCCAGTCTGTAGCCGGGTCAGCATACAGGCTTATCCTGAAGAGGTGGAGAACAAGTCTGCCAACTTGTCTGGGAGAACAACATTACAGGTGCCAGGAGTTTTGTTATATTCTCCAGTGCTGATTCTGAACTTTCATGAAGGCAAATTTCTGGATGGCTAGGTTGTCTGTTCAGTGTAAATCTTGAACCAAATAATAGCACTGCACAAATATGAGCATAAGCAAAAGAGACTAGAAACCCAGCTATGGTAGGAAAGGGCTCCTTTTCCATGCTCCTGTAGTGATTTGAGTAAGTAGGATGTTTTGAAGGTCAGCTCATTGCATAACAGATTTGCTGAAGGCTTCTGTGGTGGATGGAAAAGAGATATTGCATCCCATTTCTTATCCCTGAGATGCTTTTATGCCCTGTCTAAACCTGGTGACCAACACTTTTCTTTTTCCCTCCCCTTGTTTTCCGTCTAGGAGGCATTGAAGATGTGCCGCCCAGATTTTATTTCCAGATCTCGGGCGCGTGTAAAACGTCTTGAACTGCTGATGGAGGAACGGCAGCTGCAAAGTGTGTTTGAGAGTGAGCGGAACCAGCTGTTCAATTGTTTAGAGGACATGAGGAGAGGTTGGAAGACTGGTGAGTACCTGCTGTCTGAAAAAGGTGCTTCACCCTTTTCTGCTTATGCTAAGATATCTTTGTCATTTGCTCCCAGCCTTATTGTAAGAGCCATGACAAACGAGTGAGCTCTTCCTCAAGTTCCCTTTTTCATGGTTTTCCTCTTACAAAAAGCTTTATGTTTCCACTCTTCCAGTGAACATATGCAGCAAAAAAAAAAAAAAAAAAAATTGGCATCCAAAAATAGTATTGTGATTTGTTGCATTAACCCTTTTTAATAAATTATGGGTCTTCTGTACTAACATTTTTAAAACAATTTAAAGCCCCATTATTCTCAATGGGGCCTATTTACCAACTGTCCACTTAATTTGAATTAGTATGCACTAATGCAGGTTAACTAATTAAAGTATGTTAGTAAATGAGGCCCTACATTTTCTGTTGTAGAATCTGTGGGATCGCTTTTATAGGTGTAATAGTGATTGATGTAAAATCATGTCAGCAATGGTTTAACACAGGTCCTAGGTCTCTGGAAGAATGCCTTTAGCGAGCAGAAAGCCCATCACAGTGCATGCTAAGGGATAGTTTTATAAAGCCTGTTTTACGTGTGAAAAAATGGCTGTTATATATGCCTGTGTGCAATTTTATAACATGTAGGCACACCACAAGACTGCCCCAATTTTTGTTTGTCTTAGGCATTCCCACAGGCATTGTTTGGACAGAGCTTGAGGTGGTGTCATGATTTACATGTGTATATGCATATAGATGCAGATAGAGCATGCACAGATTTCCCACATCAGAGCAGGTATAAATTTTTATGAGAGGATTTGTTCAACACTAGTGGTTGTTGTAGAAGCCTATAGGTGCCTTTTTGGGTGTTTGATATAGGCAGCTGATTATCACTCCCATGAGGATGTTGTTGCACTGATAACATGTTCTAGAGCAGGGGTGGGCAACCCAGTCCTCAGGGACCACCTGGACAGTCGGGTTTTCAGAATATGCATGAGAGATATTTGCATTCCAAAAAAGCAGTGCATGCAAATTTATCTCATGCATATTCATTACAGATAAATCTGTTTCAAATGGACACACTTAAAGGTATATCTCAACTGGAAGACGGGGGCTAGATATATGACTAATAGTCAAAGGAAAGCCCAGCATCTTATGACTTAAAACAAGTTCTTTATATGCTCTTTTTCCACTCTTTTTTTGAAAAATAAAAAAAAATGTTTATATGTACAAATCTTCTGCTTCAGGGTCCGGTCCACTAAAAAAAACAAAACAACATTATCAAAAATATTACTAATCTCAGATACACTTACATTAAAAAAAAACAAATTTACAACGGGCAAAAGCCGCAGCGTAAGCGAAACATGCCGCACGTCGGCCAACGGTCTTAATATTTGTGATTGAATATTTAATTGTCAAGTTGAGTTCACAAATTAATCTATATAAGAATTCTAGTATTCATGTGAATAAGATCTTGAATATAAATCTTATTCACATGAATACTAGAATTCTTATATAGATTAATATTCCAGAAGATTTTAAAAAAAAAAGTGGAAAAAGAGCAAATAAATAACTTGTTTTAAGTCATAGTGAAATTTGAAAAGGTACAGAGAAGAGCGACAAAAATGATAAAGGGGATGGGTCCTCTTTATGAGAAAAGGCTAAAGAGGCTAGGGCTCTTCAGCTTGGAGAACAGACGGCTAAGGGGAGATATGATAGAGGTCTATAAAATGAGTGGAATGGAACGGTTAGACGTGAATCACTTGTTTACTCTTTCCAAAAATACTAGGACTAGGGGGCACTCAATGAAGCTACAAAGTACTAAATTTAAAACGAATTGGAGAAAATATTTCTTCACTGAACGTGTAATTAAACTCTGGAATTCGTTGCCAGAGAATGTAGTAAAATCAGTTAGCTTAGCGGGGTTTTAAAAAGGTTTGATAGCTTCCTGAAAGAAAAGTCCATAAACCATTATTAAAATGACTTAGGAAAAATCAACTGCTTATTTCTAGGATAAGGAGCATGAAATGTATTGTACTATTTGGGGATCTTGCCAGGTAGTCCTTACAGGTCTTTATCTGCCGTCATTTACTATGTTACTTGTGACCTAGATTGGCCACTGTTGGAGACATGATGCTGGGGTGAGCCAGGAAATTGCAGACCGATAAAGAATAAAATTATGGAATACATAGACAAACATGGTTTAATGGAACAGAGTCAGCATAGGTTCAGCTAAGGGAAGTCTTGCCTTACCAGGTTGCTTCATTTCTTTGAAGGTGTGAATAAACATGTGGAAAAAGGAGAGCCGGTTGATGTAGTGTATCTAGATTTTCAGAAAGCTTTTGATAAAGATCTTCATGAGAGACTCCTGAGAAAATTAAAGAATCATGGGCTAGGAGACAATGTTCTGGTGTGGATTTGGAACTGGTTATTTGACAGAAAACAGAGGGTAGGGTTAAATGGTCATTTCTCGCAATGGAGGAGGGTGAACAGTGGAGTGCTGCAGGGATCAGTACTGGGACCGGTGCTGTTTAACATATTTATAAATGATATGGAAATCGGAATAACGAGTGAGGTGATTAAATTTGCAAATGATAAAAAACTATTAAAGGTTGTTAAAACACTTGTGAAGTGTGAAATATTGCAAAAAGATCTTAGGAAATTGGAAGACCGGGCATCCAATGGCAGATGAAATTTAATGTGGACATATGCAAGGTGATGCACATTGGAAAGAATAATCAGAATCGTAGTTTCCAGATGCTAGGGTCGACCTTGGGGGTCAGCAATCAAGAAAAATATCTAGGTATTGTTGTAGGTAATACGATGAAGTCTTCTGTTCAATGGGCAGCGGCGGCAGCCAAAAAAGCAAACAGGATTCTAGGAATTATTAGGAAACGGATGATGCATAAGACTAAAAATAGTATAATGCTTCTGTATCGCTCCATGGTGCGACCTCAGTTTGAGTACTGCATTCAGTTCTGGTCGCTGTATCTCAAAAAAGATATAGCAGAATTAGAAAAGGTTCAAAGAAGAGCAACCAAAATGATAAAGGGGATGGAACTCCTCTCATATGAGGAAAGGCTAAAAAGATTAGGGCTCTTCAGCTTGGAAAAGAGACGGATGAGGGGAGATATGATTGAGGTCTACAAAATCCTGAGTGGTGTAGAGCAAGTGGAAGTAAATCCATTTTTACTTGTTCCAAAAGTACAAAGACTAGGGGACACTCAAGAAAGTTGCATGGAAATACTTTTAATGGAAATAATCTTTATTATTGAACAAATAGGCAGTATACAAATCAGTATACTCCTGATGCGGCGTCTTGTGGCCTACGCCTAAGGGAGCCTTAAGCTGGCATGCAGCCGATTAGACGAATGACTATGTAATGGTGGTTCCTCCTGAGGAAGATCTAATGAAATGCGGACCAGCATCGGGAACCGACATACACTAGAGACACCAAGTGTCAATTAATGAGATACTCACCGACTTCTCAGCACCTGTATAATGGTGCACAAGCGTGATTTTTGGCTTGGTAGTGGTAAACAGTGGATTCACATTTGAACTGAGTGTGATACATTCGGGACTAACACAACCAGCATTTGTTTGCTTTATGAGTGCAGTGGCCAAGTGGAAAGCGCGGCGTGAATCACTGCATTCTATAGACTGAGTAGTGTTTTTGTAATGGTTAACTGAAATGTGGAAACAATGCAAATAGAATAAAATGTGAATTTTGTAAGTTAATGTAAACATTGTTTAGTGCAGCAGAGGGCAAGAAGGGTGATAGCATGGTATGAGTGGAAGGTTTTAATATAATTATAGTAATAAAAGTTTTTTGATAAATAAAAAACAAAAAAACACTGGAGTCTTTTTGAGATAGTATACAAATGTCACCAAAACAAGCATTTTCATAGTATTATACTACCATAATACACATTGGAAAACAGGCATCCTTTTTTGTTTTGTTGTACCAATAGCTATATCTCTAAACTTCATCGCCCAATACCACGTTTTCTCTAATCATCTATAAAACTTATACATAAACCATACCTTGAGTTAACACCCCATCCCCCCCTTCTTCCCCTCTCATCTACAGTCTTCAACAGTAGGAACTACATGAGAGAACTAAGCATTCTCTCATCATCCAAGCCCACAAACAGACCCACCCCCCGAATTCCTGAATCTACCCTCATCTCCCTCAGTCTAACCCATCCCTCCCCCCATTTACCCAAGGGCTACTCATGACTCTTTAAAAGGTTATATCGATGATTGGTTCATTAGAAGACTGCGAACTCTCGGGGATAGAGACATTATATTGGGTTCCCAAATTGACCAAAACATTTTCCTTTGTTTTGGAGTCTGGCATGCATCTCTAGCTTCCATGAGAGCTAAATTATGAAAAACACTCCGCCAGGACAAAGCCAGGCACCCCACTCTGAGTCCAACACTGCATAATACATTTCTTTCCCACCACCCCTGCTTTATATATAAAATGCATTCATTTGACCTTAGGGAGTCCTCACACCCCACCCAACCAAACAGGAGACTTGTTGGCGACAGAATCGCTCGCTTATGTAGCAGTTGCTTCCAATATCTAATCAAACGTGACCAAAATTGTTGTATATTTGGACAATAACACAATGCATGAGCCAAAGTGGCCTCGGGATTTCCACACTTTGCACAATTCTTGGCATCTAAACATCCAGCATAATACGCCTGACGAGGAAAAAAATAAGATCTAGTAACAATTCGAAAGTGACACTCTCTATATTGTGCACTATGAATGAGTTGTGGAATCAACTGTATTAAACGCAAAATATCCCTAACATTCAATGAGCATTCCAGGTCCCCCCGCTATCTAAGTGTCAATGTATTAAAATCCTTCCCTGGGATGCATGATACTAATGATTTATGCAGAAAAGCTACAGAAATATAAACCTGACTCGTTGGTCTAAAGAGCTTCTCCAATAGCGAAAACAATCCTCTAGTGCATTCCGACATTAAAGATTTCACATAGTGGCAAACCTGCAAATAAGCAAAAGAATTTATTGGATGTGCCTGTAGGTGTTCTAAGAGATTATCAAGAGTTTTCAATGAGCCATCTTCCTGTAATAGATCAGCAACATAAAATATCCCTTGGGAAGCCCATTTATGAAATATTCTTCTGACTTGGCCTGTGCCAAAATCAAAATTCCCGAACCAATGGCAGGAAATCTGTACACCGTGGGTTTGCTTGTAAATACCTCAACAGGGAATTCCATGCATATCTCATTGAATGTAACAAAACATGCTTTTTTCAGCTTAGAAGGCAAGGTTTTCTGCGTAGCATGCAAGAAATTAGGCAATCCTAACCCTCCTGCCCTCCAGTTACCATACAAATATTGCAAAGAAATCTTGGGCTTCCCCCCCCCTCCCCCCCCCCCCAGCAAAAGAATGTAAGAAATCTCCTATTGTGACACAAGTGTTTTTGCAGCAAACAAAGAGGTAATTGTCTTAGCACATATACCCATCAAGGAAACAAAACCATACTATACAGACTGATTTTACCACTAAGCGAGAGTGGCAACGTCTGCCAAATAGAGAACTGCTGTTTTGTGATTCTGAACAAATAGTCAACATTTATTCTGTAAAGATTTCGGATGTCACTGGTTAACAAAATACCCAAGTATTGGAAGGCCCCCGTCGCTCACTTTAAAAGAAATTCACCCTCCCACCTAGTGCACACTTCTGGACTGGTCGGCAGGCCCTCTGATTTATACATATTAAGCCTAAATCCCGAGAAGAATCCATACTCATTGAAACTCTCCAGCAGGGCCCTCAGGGATCGTTCTGGCAAAGACAAATGCACCTGCAGGTCGTCCACAAGGGCCGAGATCTTAAACTCATAGCTTCCCAGCATAATACCCCTTATATCATGATTATGCAGAATTTCCCTTATCAGGGGATCCAAGGTTAGAGCAAATAACAATGGGGACACTCTGCCGGGTACCTCTAAGTATGGGAAAAGCTTCAGACATCAAGCCATTAACCATACCTCTAGCTACTGGTTCAGCATATAATGCCTGAATAGCCCTTGCAAAAAAGCCCTCGATACCGTACTTACGGCATCGTAACCCTATTGAAGGCCTTTTCTGCGTCAAAACTAATTAGAAGCGATGGCATTTGTGACTCTTGAACTTTCGCCAGTGTGGCCAATATAGTCCGAATATTCTTAACCACCTGTCTCCCACGAATAAATCCTACCTGAGGTTCTGCGATCACCATCGGCAACACACGAACCAAACAATTTGCCAGTATCCCAGCCAGGAGTTTTGCGTCATAACCAATCAAAGAAATTGGTCTATAAGATTCTGGAAATCCAGGATCTTCTCCCGGTTTGAGAAACACTACAATCTCTGCTAAGTGCAGAGAATCAGGCAATCGCTGGTCCTCTATTACTCTATTGAACAAGCGAGCTAAAATAGGTTGAATGTCAGACAATAATAACTTATAAAATTCAGCTCTATAACCATCTGGACCCGGAGCTTTATATAGCGCGCTCTTTCCCACTGCCCAAGCAACTTCATCTATTCCAATGGGTGCATTAAGGGTTATAACTTGACTATTGGAAATTTTAGGTAAGTCTAAATTATTTAAGTATATATCTGAACCCATTTCTTGTGTCAAGTCAGAGTTATATAATGAATGATAATAATTGCAAAACACCTGAACAATTTCCTCATCAGTATTGGCTAAATGCCCCAAAGCAGTTTGAACAGCTAATAGTAAGTGACGGCAGATAAAGACCTGAATGGTCCATCCAGTCTGCCCAACAGTTACACTCATTATCAATTCAAGATTAAACAATGAACGTGACATTATACGTTTCAAGAGGGTCCCTCTGGCAGATTCCACTGCTCACCCCCCCCCCCCCCCCCCCCCACACTTACTCTCCTAGATACCCTATTCTGGCGTACCAAACGAGCCAGCAGTATGCTTGCTTTATTTCCATGTTTATGGAGTTGATATTGGTAGTATATGACTGATTTTTTTGCTCTTTGATGAAGCAGTTCATCAAGGGAGCACTGAGCAGCCAAAAATCAGTCTCTATTTTCATCAGATGAAACTTTACCATATTGCTGTCGGAAAAAGCCCACTTGCTTCTCCAACTGCAAAATAGCCGCATCCCTTCGTCTTTTCGCTGCACTAAAGGCTGTAATGTCACCTCTTAAGACTGCCTTAGCTGCTTCCCAATATAAAACTATGTCATCCCTATGTTGAACATTAAATTCCCTATAGTCCTGCCATTTGGTTTTAAGATAGGCCAGAAAGTCTGCATCATGATACAAATCCATGGGAAACATCTAACGCTTACAGGAAGATTCCGGTATCCCTCTTCCCATCTCCACACATATAGGAGTATTATCTGATATGGCGGAAGGTCCAATCGAAGCCGAACGTATTTTTGAGAAAAGGGTTTCTCCTATTAAGATGTAGTCTATACGAGATTGAGTCTGATGCTCTCTGGACAAATGGGTAAAGTCTTTCTCACCGGGATGCAAAACTCGCCAAACGTCTACCAAGCCTAATGTAGTACAAAGCAGTAGTATCCCTTTGGTACTATCATACTTAGATCCCTGCAGCGGACAAGACTTATCCTTGGCAGGATCTGCCACTATATTAAAATCACCTCCAATAATCATTGAGGTTCCCACATAAGGAAGGAGCTTGTGAATGATTTGATTAAAGAATTTTTTGTCAGACATTAGGAGCATAAATGCTACATAAAAGGACTGGCAACCCATCAAGAACTAACTGTGCTATAACATATCGGCCCTCAGGATCTACCTCCACTGATTTTTTTCTCAACTTGCAAATGTTTATTAAATAAAATGAGAACCCCAGCCTTCTTTCCTTTCGCAGGGGCTTCAATATAATCTCCCATCCAAGTGTGCAACTTACGATGCTCCTGCGAGGAAAGGTGTGTTTCCTGCAACATTGCTATTGTGGCACCTTTACGGTGCAAACTGTGGAGAATTTGTTTTCCTTTTTATAGGGGACGTAATACCTCCCACATTCCAGGAATAAATCTTCCAGTCCTTTGTGGAATGTCTTTCAAGTATGTTCCCCAATCAGAAACAGTATACCTTAAGTGTCGGATGTGTTGTCCCAGCCTCCAACACATCCATTCATGGTCCCTCTCCTCACCCTGTATTCACCAGTCTCCCATAATCTCTATGTCATGAAAATCCTTCCACCTCAATGTACCTTCTATCGTATATCTCCCTATAACCCTTCCATCCCCCCACCCTCCCCTTCTTGTCCTCCCCTTTCCTTTCCCTGTTTCCCCCATCCTGACCCCATTATCAACCCACTGATGTCACATATTAATCACCCCTCCCTCTAATCCGAGTATTTATACTCCCATGGCTGCTATATTACCTCTAACTTGCCCTCATAGTAAGCAGAATTATAAGAAGCCAATTAACAGGACTGCCAAAACCTCATTTTTATCCACCTTTTCCGTGCATCTATAGAATTCTAAGATTACCTTTTCCATACAAAAAAAACCCACCACCATCAACCATACATACCATCCCATCCCATATCACTCATACTATTACATAAGTCAGTCATTTACTACCCCACCTCCATTAACCAAGAACAATCATTTATATATATATATTCCCCTAGCCAATTCACATCCCATCAGAAAGCATGCCAACAGTGCATACTCATTTAACATTGAGTTACGTCGCTTCAGGTCAAATATAAAATCAGCAAACAAATGTACTGAGAAGGCTAGGAAAGATACCATAATAAAATTCAGGACCTTCTATATATTATATTTATATATATTTTAAAAAACAACACCCATCAGTTGAACAATCATCTATATATAGAGATCCCCAGCCTACTCCTACCCATCAGTAGTCTTTTCAAGATTACATTGATAAGTATCACCCCATGACAGACATAAAGTAAGCAAGCAAAGCTGGTAAAATAAATATTAGCAATCCTAAAATATTGCTCAGGATCTTTCGGCTAGCATTGGAAAGAGCACCTCACAGCTGACATGAGATAAACAACATTGCCCATAATAAGCCAAAAAAAAAAAAAAGAAATGATATTACTTCTAAAGAACCAATTACTGTTATTTCCCCATAGAACTTCTCTGCACCACAAACAGGGAAATAGTCATTCTCCAAATCAGGTATACACAGTCACTTCACCCTGGCTTCTCTGTCGCTGTAGCTGATTGTGGTAACGATTCCAAGTAGGCAGTCGCTTCTTCAGGTTTGGCAAACACACAGATTTTATTCCCATTGGTAATCCTAAATCTCTCCGGATAGAGCAGTGCAAAAGTGATACGCCGTTCAATCAGGGAGGCTCACACCGAGGCAAAGGATTTCCTTTGCTGTTGAACCTGTACGGAATAATCCTGGAAGCAAAGTATCTTGTGGTTAAAGGGTTGTAGAGCCTTCCCACCTCTGACAGTACGTGGAATCAGCATTTTATGTGAGTATTTCAAAATCTTCATAATCACCACTCTTGGTTTATTCCTCGATGTCCCCAAGGCCCATCCTATGTGCCCGTTCGATACAAAAGTCAGTCAACTGCTTTTCAAGATACAATGCTGATGGTATCCATGATTCTAAAAACCCTGCCAGATCCAATGTACCCACTGATTCATCCAAACCTGCCAGACACAAATTATTGCGTCTCGAGTGATTTTCGAGATCTTCCACCTTGTTTTCAAGTTCAACAACAGCTTTCTTCAATCTCCTCGGTCATGCTCCGGACCTCGTCCTCCAACACCGAGGTTCTGTGCAAACACTCATCAAGTTCCAGATTAACGCTGTCTATTCGCTCGTGTGCTTCTTCGGTTCTATTGAGCAGCTTTTGAAGCTTAGTATCCAGAGCTGCTTCTATTGCAGCTTTAACATCCGCCACCAACTCCGAGGTCCATATACCGTTTTGCTGGGGGCTTGAGTCACCACGTGTATCCGCCATTTAGATTCAGCCGGCCTCTGCCTCTCTCGCTCTCTCCTTGGCGGCTTCGATGTCATATTTTCTCAAACTGCTTGAATGAGATTCCACCTCCACACAAACCTTTCTGCTCCCAACTTCTATTTATGGGAAATTGCAGCCAAATAAACTGATTATGTTCGGATCAACGGGAAAGTCTGCTGCGTCTGCTCCCGACCATGGCGATCACGTGACCTCAACATGGAAATACTTTTAAAACAAATAGGAAATATTTTTTCACTCAATGAGTAGTTAAGCTCTAGAACTGTTTGCCAGAAGATGTAGTAACAGCGTTTAATGTATTTGGGTTTAAAAAAGGTTTGGACAAGTTCCTGGAGGAAAAGTCCATAGTCTGCTATTGAGACAGACATGAGGAGGCAACTGCTTGCCCTAGGATTGGTAGCATGGAGTGTTGCCACAATTTAGGTTTCTACCAGATAGTTGTGACCTGGATTGGCCACTGTTGGAAACAGGATACTGGGCTAGATGGACCATTGGTCTAACCCAGTATGGCTACTCTTTTGTTCTTATGAGATTTGTGGAATTCCATGCCTTTTCAATTGAGATGTGAATTAGATTATTTGAGATTTAGAAAAGCTTTGAAAACTTCGCTGTTTGTGATATATTTACAATAGGTTTTTCTTTTGTAGGTACTATAATTGCTGAATTTGTCAAATTATTCTGTATTTTTTTAACCACCTTTTTATGTAAACTGTTTTGAGCTTTGTGGTTAAATGGTATATAAATATTATGTTTTTATTATTATGTAAAACAAGCCATTCTACTGCTCCACTATTTTAATAATTCTATGCCTAATCTCTTATCGCCTATATTTAGATCACATGGATTTACAGACAAAAGCAATTCCAAAAAAAGAAATGGTCCAGAGATCCAAACGGTAAGATGCCTGCAGTCTACGTCTGTTTGAAACAAACTAAATTGAAAGAGCAGCTAGAGGCATTTAGGACACTATGGATGAAGACCACATCCCATAGTCCAGTGCTGAGAACAGTGGGCTCAGAACTAAGAAAAAGATAACTACGGTGTCAGAGGAGGCTGATATGTGGAATACACTATTAGCCTAAGGCCCTACAGAAAATTGCACCACTAAAAAGGTCTTATGTCCCACTTGCAAATGCTCACCTTGGTTCTCTTCAAACGTTTAAGCTCAAACGATAGAAACTGGAAAAGAGATCATGTAAATCTCACCTAGATATGAGGACAGGCTAAAGTGTAGGACGCATGTGACAAAGGACCACCAAGCCTTAATAGCAGCAAAAAACTGTTTTTCTCTCAATGAATTGAACAGACTGCTGATTCAATCAAGCACCTATTCAGCACAATAAATGGCCTACTGCCACCCCTACACCCAGAACCAGACAAAAAGATTCACTCCCCCCCCCCCCCCCCCCCCCCCCCACCAACAGTCAGCACGACATGCCCAAGGTCACAAGATCCTGCATACCCGCAGAAGCTACTTAGATTAGAACAGTGATTCCCAAGCCTGGTCCTTGACGCACCCCAGCCAGTCAAGTTTTCAGAATATCCAGAATGAATATTCATAAGAGAGGTTTGCATGCAGTGGAGGCAGTAGCGCTATAGAAATGATAAGTAGTAATAGTAGTTGTAGTAGATATCCTTAAATTTTAACTGCCAGACCCTCAACCATTCTTCTAACATTTGGAGATCCCTTCTCATTGTTTCTACTCCCTCCAGGGTATCCACTCTATTGGCTATCTTCGTGTCATCTGCAAAAAGCAAACCTTTCCTTCCAACCCTTCAGCAATATCTCTCACGAATATATTAAACAGAATCGGCTCTAGCACTGACCCCTGAGGAACTCCACTGCTCACCTTCCTTTTCTCCGAGCGGATTCCATTTACCACCACCCTCTGCCACCTGTCGGTCAACCAGTTTCCTATCCAGTTCACCACTTTTGGTCCTAAGTTCAGCCCTCTCAGCTTATTCACAAGTCTTCTGTGGGGGACCTTATCAAAGGCTTTGCTGAAGTCCAAGTAGATTACATCTAGTGCATGTCCTTCATCCAGTTCTTTGGTCACCCAGTCAAAGAAGTCTGTAAGATTTGTTTGGCAGGATTTTCCTTGGTAAAGCCATGTTGCTTTGGGTCCTGTAACCTGTTGGCTTCTAGAAAGTTAACTATCCTTTCAGCAGTGACTCCATTATTTTTCCTACCAGCAACGTGAAATTTACCGGCCTGTAGTTTCCCACTTCTTCCTTGTCTCCACTTTTGTGAAGAGGGACCACATCCGCTTGTCTCCAATCCCACTGAACCTCTGCCGTCTCTAAAGATCTATTAAATAAATCTTTAGGAGGTCCTTCTAGGACTTCTCTGAGCTCCCTCAGTATCCTGGGATGTATCCCATCTGGACCCATAGCTTTGTCCACCTTCAGAGTTTCAAGCTGTTTATAAACTTTATAAACTCTTTCTTCCGTAAATTGCACAGTATCCACTTCATTCCCAGATATTCCCTCAGCATCCAACCGCGGCCCTTTATCCTCAACACTACACACATAGCCATTCTCATTATCATTCAGTCTTATCAATAGAAATCAAACAAAATAAAACATGGAGAAGAAAATAAGATGATACCTTTTTTATTGGACATAACTTAATAAGGTTGCCCTTCTTCGTCATATCGGAAATAAGCAAATGTGGTAGCAGATAGTATATATAAGAGAAACATCAAAGCATCTTTCTGGGATGGATAATATATCGGTGATTTAAGGTAAGGTTAGGTACAAAGGAACACTATCCAGCTTATAATCGAAAGACAAAAACGCCTATATTGCGACCTAAATCGGGAGATAGGCTTTTATCTCCCAAAAACGAATAACGCGGTATAATCGAAAGCCGAACTTGGACGTTTTCAACTGCACTCCATCGCGGAAGCGTACAAAGTTGACGGGGGCGTGTCGGAGGCGTGGTGAAGGCGGGACTGGGGCGTGGTTATCACCCGAACAGAGATGGGCGCCTTTCGCCGATAATTGAAAAAAAGTATGCATTTGTAGCTAGAATTTAGGGCACTTTTCCTGGACCCTGTTTTTTCACGAATAAGGCCCCAAAATGTGCCCTAAATGACCAGATTACCACCAGAGGGAATCGGGGATGACCTCTCCTGACTCCCCTAGTGGTCACTAACCCCCTCCCACCACAAAACATGATGTTTCACAACTTTTTATTTTCACCCTCAAATGTCATACCCACCTCCCTGGCAACAGTATGCAGGTCCCTGGAGCAGTTGTTAGGGGGTGCAGTGGACCTCAGGCAGGTGGACCCAGGCCCATCCCCCCCCACCTGTTACAATTGTGCTGCTTAATGCTTAGTTGTCCAACCCCCCCCAAACCCACTGTACCCACATGTAGGTGCCCCCCTTCACCCCTTAGGGCTATAGTAATGGTGTAGACTTGTGGGCAGTGGGTTTTGAGGGGGATTTGTGGGGCTCAACACACAAGGGAAGGGTGCTATGCACCTGGGAGCTCTTTTACCTTTTGTTTTGTTTTTGTAAAAGTGCCCCCTAGGGTGCCCGGTTGGTGTCCTGGCATGTGAGGGGGACCAGTGCACTACGAATCCTGGCCTCTCCCACGAACAAATGCCTTGGATTTATTCGTTTTTGAGCTGGGCGCTTTCATTTTCCATTATCACTGAAAAACAAAAACGCCCAGCTCACAAATTGTCGAATAAAACATGGACGTCTATTTTTTTCGACAATACGGTTCGGTCCGCCCCTTCACGGACCCGCTCTCGGAGATAAACGCCCATGGAGATAGACGTTTTCATTCGATTATGCCCCTCCACGTATGCTTCAAGGAGGAAAAGGATGAGATCTGGCTCTAATATGTTTATCTCCTGTTGCAAAGCTTTTCTTGCAGGATTGTTAATGGCCCCTTCAGCTGTTATCCTGGCTCTGATTGGCCAAAAGCATTATGTCCAAAGCTTTTAGGCACTCACATATCAGGAAGAGATGCTGTCCAGTTTTTATTATCCTCTGGTGGTTTGTTTATTTGGGAATGTGAAGAAAATTATTCTTGGTTAAGGCTTGTTGTGACTGTAATCTATTTATTTAGTTTTAGAATATTCACTGGATTTCTTTTTTATTACAGAAACTTGGGTAGGAGGGCAAACACTCCTTCATTACTATATCCTCTTGTTTGTATTTTAATGAGACAAATTAGAACCAGGGTAATGGAAGGGGATGGGTTTTCTTTATAAAGACTTGTGGCAACTAGAACTTTGTCCAGTTGCAGGCCCATGTGGTTGTGAAAGGTTGTGGGTATACTTAAATTCTCATTCAGTTGCTACCTCTTTTCCTTCTTCTTTGAATTTACTATCTGCTTGATTCAGACAGCTGGCAACACACTGAGAATGTTTTGATACAGTAGCAATAAAGTCAGCATTTTTGTTAGTCCTAGTAGAGATTAACCTCCATATTGGAGTGTTGGTGTTGGACCAGCATGTTGATACTGGGGCTCATTTTCAAAACAAAACAAAAAAAATCCAAAAAGCAGCACAAAGTGGCAGATGGCCTTTTTTGTTTTTGCCAAAACGTCCAAATCGCTATTTTTGAAACCCATTTTTAAGATGGTTTTCTATGCAGTTCATATACAGTGCATCCAAATCACAAGGGGGCATGTTGAGGATAGGATTTGGGCGTTCCCAAAACTTGGACATTTTTCTGCCATAATGGAACAAAGCAAAAACATCCAGGGCTAAAAGTTAGACGGTTTGGTCTAGACCTGTTTCAATCAGGACTAAGTCACAAAAAGGTGCCCTAAATGACCACTGGAGGGATTAAAGCATGACCCCCTTACTCACCCAGTGATCAATGACCCCCTGCCACCCCAAAAAGATGTGAGAGAAACAGTACATACCAGCCTCTACGACAGTTTCAGATGTTATGGCCAGACCTATTAGAGCAGCAAGCAGGTCTGTAGGTATGCTAAATACAGGAGGACAGCTCCTAATATATATCCAGAGGTACTTAGCTGACAGAACATTACTAAATAGCATTTATTCTGGACTCGTGTCTAGGGGAAGCGTACCTCTTTGGCCCAATGGCAAGCTAGCTGTGTTGGAAAAAGGAACAATGCCACAAATGGAATATATATTATTTATTAAGTGAAGAAATATATTTAGATAAATAGTTCTGAAGCAAATGGCCAAGCAAAATACAAAATAACTTGCTATAAAAATAAATTATCACCAAAATATAGATAATGAAATATGATTATCCTAATGGACTAACTAAATGAGTGATTACACAACCAATCACAATACTGATATCCTAATGATTATTATGAGAACTTACACCACACGTCTTATGAAAATACACAGCAGCTAAATTCACAGACCATAAGTCATGACATAAAACCCATCTGTCAAGGACTAATTATCCCCAGGACCATAGGTAGTATATCCTGTTATCTCACCTTGCCTGTCTGTGGCAGACTTCCAATGGTAAAGAAGCGGATTCCTCCTCTGAGACTCAAGCTGAAACCTCAGCAAGTCTCTCAATCTAGGAATAAGTCCGAGATCTGTATTCTGGATGCAGATGACACAGTCATTAAGTAAGGCTGTATCATAGCTGAGCTAACCTTGTGAGTTTGTTACAAAGTATGCAGTTCACCGGTGTGTAGGAAATCAGTCTCTTGCTCATTCCGAGCCTTCTATCCACCAGCAAGTCTTCTGGTCGTCTCTCCTCTCCTTCTTCTCTTCAGTCAAACCTTTTGGCATCCATTGGTCAGATGATACATGTGGACCAATCGCATATGGTGTAATAATGTCCAGCCAGCTTCATGGTCATGAAGAGAGCCTTTGTTGTAGCCATGAAACTGTTATCGATGGCATGCAAACCTCCCTGTCTGATCCCGTACTCCTGGAGCCATACGTGTCTCTCTCCTCCAATCTTCCAAGGAGATAACTGGGCTAGTTTACAACAAAGAATATGCCCTTAGATGAAGTTATCTTGGAATGCTCAGCAGTAATTTTCCTTTTTGTACCAAACTGGATTCTGATGGTTACTGATGCATACAGGCCACAAGCTGTAAAATCCATATTGTTATAACAATGGCTGTATAGGCCAGGACCAGCAAAGGTGAGATCTCAGGTAAATACTCCTACAGGTCCCTGGTGTAACCTAGTGGTCGATGCAGTGTACTGTTGAGAAGGGGACCCAGGCCCATATCCCACTCTAACTGTTACACTTGTGGTGGAAAAAGTGAGCCCTCCAAAACACACCAAAAATCTACTGTACCTACATATAGTTGACACCTACAGACATAAGGGCTATTGTAGTGGTGTACAGTTGGGTACAGTAGGTTTTTGGTGAGTTTTGGAGGGCTTACCATATAATATAAGGGGGTAACTATGAGATGTGTGCCTGAGATGTTTATGTGACATTCACTACAGTGCCCCCTGGGGTGCCCCACAGCTCTGCTGGGAAGTCTGTGTGGCCAGTGTACTAAGAATGCTGGCCTTCTCATACATCCCAATGGCTTGTATTTGTGCATTTTCCCTTGGACGGTTTTTTCCCCGAAAATGATCCAAAAAAATAGATGCACTGAACACATAAACATCTAGCAAATGGCCATTTTCAAAACAAAAAGTTGGATGTTTTTCTGGTTTGAAAGTTGCCATGTTTGCTACTGGATTTAAAGCATTCAGAATTGAATTTAGAAGTCATATTGAAAATGCCTGTAATCACATATTAATTTCAGTTTGGGGAAAATGCTGTATTTAGTGTTTCATCAAGGTAGACATGGAGGGGAGGAAGGTCCTTGACATTTTGTTGAACCCAGCCCCCATCATGGTGGAATGTGCCCTCCAATTAGTTTGTAATGCTTGTGCCATCTTTAGATTGGAAGGAAATGCAACAGTTCAGAAACATTGCATCTGAACAGTTATTGAAGAGCTTGGGTAATCTGGATGTAGTTTTAATGATGCGGACTCTATGACCACAGTTGTCACGTTCCATGTCCCTACCTGCGCTCCCGCTGGGGGGAGTGTGGGTCGTCGAGCCTCGCGGCGTCCAGGGTGGCAGAGACGGACCTCCGGTGGCGCCGGCGCTGCCGCGGGTCGGGCCGAGGCCGGCGACCTGCTGGAGCGAACGCCGGCCTCGGAGAAGGGAGCACGCCAGCCAAGATGGCGGCGCCGACGCCTCCCTGGCCCTGAGCGGACCAGCGCGGAAGCTCCTCCTACTTCGCGCCGGATTGGCGCGCCGGAACTGGGACTCCGCTTGGAGGGCAGGCAGGCCAATCCAGGAGCTCCATTGCCTGCCGGGGCCGGGTGGGTTGGCTCCCCTCCCGGGGAAGGGGCGGATTGGCGCGATATTTAAACAGAGAAACTGGAGGATCCAATTGCTTCCGTTTTGTATGTCAGAAGCCGGTGCAGTGGGTCTCCGGAGTGCTAGCCGTCCTTGCTAGCTGTCCTTCAGAGACTGTGTGACTCTTCATCTCGGAGTGCTAGCCGTCCTTGCTAGCTGTCCTTCAGAGACTGTGTGACTCTTCATCTCAGCGTGCTAGCCGCCCTTGCTAGCTGTCCTTCAGAGACTGTGTTACTTTTCATCCGGAGTGCTAGCCGCCCTTGCTAGCTGTCCCTCAGAGACTGTGTTACCCTTCATCTCAGCGTGCTAGCCGCCCTTGCTAGCTGTCCTTCAGAGACTGTGTTACTTTTCATCCGGAGTGCTAGCCGTCCTGGCTAGAAGTCCTTCAGAGACTGTGTTACTTTTCATCCTCGAGTGCTAGCCGTCCTTGCTAGCTGTCCTTCAGAGACTGTGTTACTTTTCATCCGGAGTGCTAGCCGTCCTGGCTAACTGTCCTTCAGAGACTGTGTTACTCTTCATCTCGGCGTGCTAGCCGCCCTTGCTAGCTGCCCTTCAGTGACTGTGTTACTTTTCATCTCAGCGTGCTAGCCGCCCTTGCTAGCTGCCCTTCAGAGACTGTGTTATCATAGACTGTGTTGCTGACTACCAGCCAGGCCAGCCGTCACCCCGCGGTTCCAGCAGTCCTGCTGGCCGCCTGCAGCTGGGTGCTCAACCCTTGGTGAACGGCGGCCGCCGCGGGTGAAGATTCGGGGTGCACGGCTGTCCTCTGAGGTCTTGCGGGGCCTCAGGGAACCTAAGGGCTCACCCATAGCAGAAACAGGACAGGAAACGGAAGCCATGAGCTCGCCTACGCAGCCTGATCTACGGGACCTGGCCAAGGTACTTCAGCAGCAGCAGGAGCAGCTGAACGCCCTGTCAGGGGCGCTCCAGAACGTGTGCTCTCAACTTTCCACGCTTCAGGTACAGAACCAGGCCTGACTCCCCGTTCGGGAGGGTTCCGCACAGGACCTCGGTTCCCTGAGCCGGCACGATATGATGGGGCCCCCGGAGGGTGTCGGGGGTTCCTCAATCAGTGCAACCTGGCCTTCCGGATGCAACCGGAGGCATTTGCTTCAGACCAAAGTAAGGTGGGATTTATCATGGGCCTATGCGAAGGGAAGGCCCTGGCATGGGTGTCACCGTTAAACGAACAACAGGACCCCATCTTGGACAATTATGGCGAATTCCAGCGCCGCTTCCGCATGGTGTTCGACCTCCCTGGTAGACCATCTTCCGTGGCGTCGGAACTGCTGTGGATTCAACAGGGCGAGGGGACGGTGGCAGATTATGCCATTCATTTTCGGACCCTAGCCACGGAACTGCGTTGGAATCAGGAGTCCCTGATGGCAATCTTTATGGAAGGACTTCAGAAGGCAGTGTTGGGTTTTCACCAAACAAATATTTGGTATTGTGATCGTAAAGTTCAATCTACTCATCTATCCAGAGAGAATATTATTCTAAAAGCCTCATGGGTCATCCAGATACTCTTTGGCGAACTTGAGGAGGGCGGCGGTGTTCTTTTAGAGAGCAGTGGTTTCATCTTAGCTATCCTCCCATAAACAGCATTCCTAATATTACATGAACCATTATATCAGTCACAGTGAGAGGCTTGCGCTCCTTTAAAAGTTAATGTGGATGGGGGACGGGGTTGAGACTTCATGAAAGATTTTCCAGTTTGCTTTTGGGGTGATCTTGGTCCTGGGTAAGGTGACTATAGTCTTTTTAGCTTGTTCCATTTCTAGTCTGTCTCGTAGAGGATGTAAGTACCCTAAATGTTTAGAAATGGTGTTGTAACTATGTCCATACAAAAGAACATGAACTGCTCCTTTTCATAGGCCTTCTGAAATTTTCTTTAAGTTTCTTTAAGTTCTTCTAAATTTTATGATGAAGACCAAACAAAACCTTTTGGATCTTCCCATAGGACAGGATGTCCAAATTCAGTTGTGCAGATTTACTCTGCAGGATTCTCTACGTGTTACCCAATTATTTAAGTAACCTGATTCTAAGCAAATTAAGGGCTCCTTTTACTAATCTGCGCCCTTAATGGGTCTTTCCCATGCGCTAAGGCCATTTTTCCACAACCATAAAAATGACTTTTTTGTATTAATGACTATTCACTAATGTTGCCATTAGTGCACAATCATCTTGAAAAATTACAGCATGTGCACTTACCACCACCCATTTAATAGGTGGTAAGCTTGCATGTACTATCTGTGCACTAGCCAGTTGGTGTGCGGTAATGTACATGCGCTAACTGGTTGGCAGAGGAATGCCCACTCTTTGCCCCCTGACACACCCCCCTCAAAAATGTTTTAAAAACTTTTAGCGCATGCACCTTTGGCAGTTACTGCAAGACACCAGAGTGCATCCTATGGTACACCATTTTAAGCTGCATTAGGTATACATTAGTGCCTAGCAGCTTAGTTAGGGGCTGAATTACTATTTCACATTCTTAATTCTGAATTAGTCTTATTGATCCTACTTTATACGTAAGTGTTTAACTTAGAGCCTTTCATTGCATAATAGTAAAGGGAATGCATGTGTAGGACCTAATATTTCAATTAAACAACGATATCACGGAAAAAGAAGGCTTTCACACTAGTTAATGAGTGCATTTGATTAGTTTGTTTCTTCGCCCAGGTTTATAATTCTGCTTTTGTATTGATTATTTTAAAGAATGTATGAGCAACTTCCAGAGATCAAGAAGAGGAAAGAAGAAGAGAAGCGGAAAGAGGAATGTAAATTCTATAGGCTCAAGGCACAGCTATATAAAAAGGTAAGTGGACCTGCTGGTCTCTTTAGTTGTTCAGAATCCCCTTTCCTTTGAGAAAAGTCCATTTGTTCTGTTTTCTCCCTGCTGAAGGCCAAGCCTGTAGCAAACTCCTATAGCAGAGATCAAAATGCAGCCTCTTGAAGAAGCTTTTCATTTTCAGCCACTGAGCAGGTTGGCACTATGTACTGTACCTGCAAACACAGAACAAGTGATGACATTTTTCAGGCTTTACATGTGGGAAGCATGCTGCTGCTCTTTGGCTCATTGAGAGAGTACATACTGCATCATAGTTTCCATAGAGGCTTGGCATACCAACAGGGGAGGAACACATTTAGGACTAGATTCTTTATATGGTGCATGAAAATTCCATGCAGAAGAGAAACTCGTCTAAGCATATTCTATAAAAGTTAGGCGCTGTTTATAGAAAACACCTAGGCGTCATCCTTTGACTAAATCTATGCACCATACACCAATGCACCTCAAATTCTACCCCTGTCCTGTTTCACGCAGTATATAGAATATGCCTAGAATTTTCCCCGTAGTCCCCCAGTGGTCACCAACCCCCTCCCACACTAAAAAAATAAAACTAAAACACTTTTTTGCCAGCCTGTATGCCAGCCTCAAATGTCATACCCAGCTCCCTGACAGCAGCAGTATGCAAGTCCCTGGAGCAGTTTTTAATGGGTGCAGTGCACTTCAGGCAGGCAGACCCAGGCCCATCCGCCCCCCCCCCCCCTACATGTTACACTTGTGGTGCTAAGTGTTGAGCCCTCGTGCCCCCCTTCACCCATAAGGGCTATGGTAATGGTATAGAGTTGTGGGGAGTAGGTTTGGGGGGATTTGGGGGGCTCAGCACCCAAGGGAAGGGAGCTATGCACCTTGGAGCTTTTTTGTATTTTTTAAATTTTTTAGAAGTGCCTCCTAGGGTGCCCGGTTGGTGTCCTGGCATGTCAGGGGGACCAGTGCACTACAAATGCTGGCTCCTCCCATGACCAAATGCCTTGGATTTCGCCGGGTTGAAGATCGCCAGCATTTTTTTCCATTATCGCTGAAAAACAAAACCGGCGATCTCCAACCCGGTGAAATCCAAGGCATTTGGCTGGGCTAAACCGTATGATCGAAAAAAAAGATGGCTGGCCATCTTTTTCGAAAATATGGTTCCGGCCAGCTGTTGCACCGCCGCCAAAATAGATCGCCGGCGACCTATTTCACCGGCGACATTCAATTATGCCCCCTCTATGTTAATTAATAAAAGAACATGGCTAAACATGAAAGAAAGATTGATATTTACTCTACCATATTTACAACAAATATTTATAACCATCAAACACAGTAACATTGAAACTGCAATCAAAAGTGTCTATTTTCCATAATTGAGAGAGAAGGCTGCTAGCAAGAATTTTCTCTAGCAACAGTTTATTAATGATTCAAAGCAGAAAAAGGAAGCATAATGGGTAGTACAAACAAAGACTAAGATGTAAACAGAATTTACAATTTTTGTGAAATAAGAGACAAAAAAAAATCAGAGTGGATAGAGGTGATCAGTCTCTATCCACTTGCCGTACATAGATACAGATATAGATAGTAACTTTACAAAAGTATCGGGGGATTTTTGAGCACACACAGAGTCGGCTCCTGTGTATATGGAACAATTTCAGTGTATATGGGACAATTTCTAATCTTCAATCCAGGGGCGTATCTGCGTGGGGCCACAGGGGTCTGGGCCCCCGCAGATTTCGCCCTGGACCCCCCTACTGCCGCCGTTGGTACCTTTGCTGGCGGGGGACCCCAACCCCCACCAGCCGAGGTCCGCTTCCTCCTGCCGCTGCGAGGTTTTTTAAGTTCATCGGGATTCGTCCTCCGTCACTCTGTGCTGCTGTTCAAAGAAGCTGCTAGCTGAATGCAGTTTTCGGACTGAGTCTGATGTCGCTGCTGCACGTTGTACATGAGTCTGACGTCCTGCACGTACAACGTGCAGCAGCGACATCAGACTCAGTCCGAAACTGCATTCAGCTAGCAGCTTCTTTGAACAGCAGCACAGAGTGACGGAGGACGAATCCCGATGAAGAACTTAAAAAACCTCGCAGCGGCAGGAGGAAGCGGACCTCGGCTGGTGGGGGTTGGGGTCCCCCACCAGCAAAGGTACTCACGGCGGCAGGGGGGGGTTCGGAAATGGCGGCGGGGGGGGCTATAATGTGCCCCCTCACTCTGGCTTCAGCCCCCGCTACCGCCGACTTTCAGATACGCCCCTGCTTCAATCTAATAGCTACAAACTTTTAAACTAGGTATAGACAAATCTTGTTGCAAGGCTGTAAGTTGCAAAACATATAACAGAGGAGCTAGCTCTGCGATTTGGGTAGGAGGTAGGAAGCCTGCACTAAGCTATTTCAATGGGAATCCCGTCTGCATAATTTACAGCAGTAAAGCCGACATGCTGACAGGAACTATCTGTGAATCACACAGTTCCGGATTGCAAAAGTTCAAGGTGAATGTTTAACCAGACAGGCAAGGGTGGGTAAGTGGGATATGAGGGAACAAACAAAGAGTTATAAGAATAAAAAACAAATTCATCATTATGACAAATATTTCATTATGGCAAAAGTCCAAAATGTAAAGTCCTTGTCAAGTGCCAGACAAAACAGTAGGTGAAGGATGAAGATCAGATAGATGGGTCCAGGAAGAATCTCATTCAAGTAAAGCAGATCTTGGGGTAAGAGTCCAAATGCAAAATGGTCCAGAATAGACAGGAGTCACGTACTCTTTATGCATTCATGGATTTTCTTTATTCAATACCGTCACACTATGTTAATGGCTGGTTTTTTTTTTTTTTGTCTTTGCAGAAAGTTATGAACAATATCCTAGGAAGAAAAACTCCATGGAACTAATATTACAGCAGCTCTTCATCCTTCGAGTGCCACCAATGTTTGCTTGTTACATGAAAATATAAATATCTGAGGTATTTTAGTGTTAGTGTGCCTTTCCTGGATCTTGATCGTGTGTACTATGTGTTCTGGTTGATGGTGTAAAAAAGGGAGCATGAGTGGCAGAAGATAACAGATTCATTCACTTGTTAGTCTTCGGTTCAAATATGGCTGACCTATTTGGACTAAGTTACTGGTCTTTGACACAGTTTCTGCAGACTGGTATTGACATCCATAAAACAGACTTTGCAATTGGGACCGCGTCTGGATCCTTCAGCAGAGACCCCAAGGGTTGAAAGACATGAAGGTGAGACCTCCAGAACAAATGTGCTCTGGCCTCTGGAGTGCCGCTATCCATGATTTGCCTGTGCAGTGAATACATGCAGAACTTCTATTGTTTGATCAACTTGACATCCTTCACCAGCATTAAATTTTACTTCAAACAAATTTTAAAAGGAGTTGTGTGTAGAAACAGCATTCTACATAAATGAACAATGCGTAGGAACCATTATTTTGCAAGTTATTTTCTTTGTAGTAATGAATTCTTACTGTATATTTTTAATTTACAGTGTAAAATATTTTATATGTTTATACTGGTGATTAAAATACCTTTGTAGCACTGAAGATTACTGTATATTCTAAATGTCAAGTGTTACATAGTCTTAGGGGCGTAGCCAGACAACAGATTCTGGGTGGGCCTAGGGAAGAAGTGGGTGGGCACCAAGTGTTCTTCACCACCACCACCACCACCAAAAACATATCTCAGCTGGTGAGAAAACGCTTCTTTCCACCTTGGTTTACCATGAAAGGGAAGTCTTCAGCTGATAGATCTTGGGATCCCCACCAGCTACCACTAACCGTATGCTACTGTTGGGTGGGCCTGAACCCTAAGTGGGTGGGCCCTGGCCCACCCAGGCCCACCTGTGGCTACGCCACTGCATAGTCTGCCTTTTCTGCAAAGTACCCCTCATCACCCCTCTTGTGTTCACGTCACCTTCCCAGGCAGTTGGCCATTCCTTGTCATCTCCCCTCCAGCATTAATCCCTCTGTATTCACCCCTTCCTCATGATTGTTTCCTCCCACAGCATTCACTCCTTCCTCATCAATTTCCTCCCTCCCTATTCCTTTCATTAGCCACCTCTTATTCACCCTTTCTTCACACTCACTCCAAACGCTATCTCCTCATCTTGTCACCTCCTTTCCTTCCTAACACATCACTTGCAGCTTACCTGACCAGTGGTGCTGTGGAGGTGGCTCTCTCTTTCATCCCTTTTTGCTGACAATGCAGAGTCCAGTGTCCCATCCCTGACCAGAGGCCAGCTAAAGGCAGGTAAAACCTGACTCTTACATTACTGATTCTGAACTTGTCGACTGCCAGCTTGACCAGACAAAAACTGGCCTGTTGGCAACCCTATTAAGTCTATGTTTTATAAACAAACATGTACATGTATAGTTTACAGTGTGGAGGAGTAGCCTAATGGTTAGTGTAATGGGCTGTGAACCTGGGGAACTGGGTTCATTTCCCACTGTGGCTCTTTGTGACTCTGGGCAAATCACTTAACCCTCCATTGCCCCAGGTACAAAAATTAGACTGTGAGCCCACTAAGGAATAGAAAGTATCTGTATATAATAAATATAAACTGCTTTGATTGTACCACAGAAAGACAGTATACCCTTACTGCTTGATACTCTCCAAACAAGCATTAAGCAGCCGTGTTAACAATTGAAATAGGAATTATGATATGCCTAAAATGGGCCCCAGATCTCTCTGTTCCTGTCTGTTGTTTTTGAGGGTGTATGTTATTTTTTCAGTTGAAGAAATCCCGTTTCTATTTTGGGTCTCATTTTCTATTGTAATATCACATATTTAGCTGCATGGACCAGCTGTGATACCAGTTTCCTTGTACTACCCCTGATCACCTCTTCTTCCCAAAAGAACTAGGCCTAAAGCAAACTGCTTAACTGTACCTAAAGAGGGCAGTTCTAGAACTGGGTGCCTTGAAGACACATGGTGGGAATAAATTCTGGAACAGTCTCTGAGCGTTTAGATTCTGTTCTAGAATACTAGCATAACCCGCTATCAGCACATCTAACATTTACACACCTGTAGTTATACCAGTCATCGCCCTGGCGTAACTCCAGGCATGTAATGTGGCAAGGACACACAGGACTTCCAATATTCTATAAGATATGTGTGTAACTGGGAGCCCTGCCCATGTGTACACCTCCCTTGCATTTACGCGCTAATGTAAGTTATTGTCACGTCTGTGGTCGTGACCCCTCTCAGACTTACCTTATTTCTGGGAGTCAGCTTCTGAGCTGGCTTCTGTCTGTCCTTTCTGGGTTAGTTATGTCTCTGTGTGCTGGCTGCTTCCAGCATGGCTCTAATTACTCCACTATACTGCACCTGTGTATGTTGCCTGAGTTAGCTCTGCCTCTGTCTCTGTGTGCTGGCTGCTTCCAGCATGGCTCTGATTGCTCCTCTGTGCTGCACCTGGGTGAGTCTCTCTATGCTTCAGTATGCTTTCTGCCTGCTTCTTGGTTTGTGCTCCTCTCGCCCTCTGGTGGCCAGAACCGGTGGCTGCCATAGACTGTCTTGCTGTCCCTACCCGTTCCAGACTTTAGCCAAGCCCGGTGCGGTTCTTCCAGGCTGCCAGACTTGTCTCTCTTGTTTGTGCCTGCTTAGGGATTGATGTAGCTGAGCCTCAGGTGTTGATGGGCTTTATTAATCACCTAGAGACTTCTTTGTTTGCCTTTGCATCGTCTAAGGTCCCTGGTATGTTAGAGTGCTCTGTGCACTTCAGCCTAGTCCAGTTCTAGTCTGAGTTTCTTGCTTGTGTCTAGTTAGCTTGTATATAGCTTATTCTTGTGTAGCTTATTCTAGTTAGCCTGTGTGTAGCTAGTTTTGGTTCTATTGCTTTTCCTAGTCTTGTCTCTGGTTTGTATTCCTGTCTTGGGTTTCTTTTTTAGTGGCTGCTTGGCAGCTTTCAGTATTGCTCTGCTTCCTGCCTATATTTCTCAGCTACTGGAGGTCCAGCCATAGCCCTGCTCCCTGCCTGTATTTCTAGCTACTGGAGCTTCAGCCCTAGTCCTGTTCTCTGCCTGTATTTCTCAGCTACTGGAACTCCAGCCATAGCCGTGCTCCCTGCCTGTATTTCTAGCTACTGGAGCTTCAGCCATAGTCCTGTCCTCTGCCTGTATTTCTCAGCTACTGGAGCTCCAGCCATAGTCCTGCACCCCTGTCTGCCTTGCTTTTGTCTAGGTGGCTGTGGGCACTTCTGAATCCTGATTCCTGGTGTTCCTGCCTGCTAGTTCCAGTACCAGTTTTCCTCCAAGCCCTGCCGGCTGCCTGCACCCGGGGTCTCAACCTCCGGGGAACGGCAGCTAAGTGTAGGTGAAGCCTAGGTCCAGTCCCGTGTGTTCCTGTCCAGTGCGTTCCAGTCCAGTGCGTTCCAGTTCAGTACTCCAGTCCGGGGTTCCAGTCGTGTTGTGCCTTGTCTCTGGTTTGGAGGTGATTTTGCCTGCCACTGCCGCTCCAAGGCAGGGGTCCAAGGGCTCACAACCCAGTGTTTCCGTGAGAAGCCTTGCAGTTATGCATGCCATTACAGAAGAGAGCTTAGCAACTTTGTTGGCACTTTCACGGGTAGGTGTATTCTAGACATTTACAATTGCAAGAGGTGTGTAAGTGTGGGTGCCTAGTATATAGAATTACTTTATAGTGACTGGACATGACACTATACATACAGCTACTGACTCCTTTATAGCTGTGCCACCAATCTGTATAGCAGTGCAGAATATATGTCATTTTTAGACGGCATTTAAAAAAAATGATTGCTACAAGGTTCAAACATAGACCAATCTGCTGAAACGTAAACATCAGTTTTGTTCTGAGAGAAAAGCAACCTCTACCACTCCACTGAAAACACACGAGCCAACTTTTCAGAATGATTGGGATTGCTAAACTTAATCCAAATTACCCTCCCTGGATAGGCTGAAGAAATTGTCTGAATAGTGGGGTGATTAAGCACACACTGCATTGCTGGCTGACCAGTGGAGATGATTAAGCACCCACTGCATTGCAGACAGCCATCTCCATGTGGAAAGGGAGCACAGAGGGGAATCCCTCTTCCAAAATCCTCGAAAGAGTGTAACATCTCTGCCATTAAGCAGCATTCTGCCTCATAAATAGACAGCTTACCACACAACTCAGCTAATTTGCTTACTAAATAGTATTATGATGCCACAAATGAGCATTTCCACATAGCTGACCTTCAGGTTATTTCTGATGAAGATCTGCTTTAATGTTTGGGGGGGGGGGGGGGGGAGAGGAATCTGAAAACAGTTACTGTTGCACCATTTTCAGATTCTGTAGAATTTATTCTTGAAAGAAAAACTGCTCTATGTTTACCCCATGACCTAAACCACCTGTTAAAATGATTCTATGTAAAACTGTTCCTGTGCATGCATGCTTCATGTGCCGCGGGGCTAGCACGCACAACAAAAAAAAGCCATGGCATTCAGGTGCCACCTTCTGGGAATAAGAGGTATTGCAGCCATCATTTCCACCTACTCTCTTCAAAGGAGAGGGCTCACAAAACCCACGCACTGCTTCAACATGAGGTGAAATGTCCCTAATTAGCACCTGTTAGACTGGAAACAAAAATCCTGTTTACAGGAACATTTTTCATTGAACAAAACACTACCTCAAACCCCAGGGAGATTAGAAAGTTAACTATGGATTTCCTTGGAAAATACTATACAATAAACATGCCCCCGTGTTTATTCAATAATGCCTTCTATCT
Organism: Microcaecilia unicolor; assembly: GCF_901765095.1. Taxonomy (NCBI): domain Eukaryota; kingdom Metazoa; phylum Chordata; class Amphibia; order Gymnophiona; family Siphonopidae; genus Microcaecilia; species Microcaecilia unicolor. Next base: position 452,250,303 of record NC_044032.1, on the reverse strand, counting down.
CCTGCAAAACCCAAAATGCACAGCAGGGAACAGGCATGGGCATTGTGCAACAAAAAAAATGCTTTGCTTAAATGGAACAGGCACCATTAAAGCCAGGTCTTCCCAAACTGTGGATCATGACTGTCAACAGGGTCTTGACCTGGATCGGAAGTATATAGGTGCAGCATTTCAACATGCCTCAACAGGATAACAGATGCGACTCTGGCCATGGCCTGAAAAAAGATTGGTAAGCACTGATTTTAAGCAAATGGAAAAAGGTCAACAGTGGAGAGCTCCAAGGGTCTGTTCTGGGACCTGTGCTGTTGAACAGCTTTATAATTGAGAATATCAAAATGCAAATGACACAAAATTATTCAAAGTTGTTAAAAACAGAATACTGTAGCATTTGAGAAGGATTTTACATCTAAATGGCAGATGAAATTTAATGTGGACAATCGGGACAATAAGTGAAACTTCTTGAGATTAAAAATAGTCCATAAACCATTATTAAGATGGACTTGGGGAAAATCCAGTGCTTTTTCCTGGGATAAGCAGCATACACTTTGGAGATTTTGCCAGGTACTTGTGACCTGAATTAGCCACTATTGGAAACAGGATACTGAGGCTGATGGACCTTTGGTCTGTTCCATTCTGGTGATGCTTATGTACATCTGTACTGCAGTGATAGACTACATCTTTCTGTGGCAAGAAAAAAGATCCTAAGTGAAAAATTAAATCAATTTGTGGACAGGTGTTTAAACTAGAGAAAGAGGGTGGCACGTGGGAGAAAACAAGTTCAGAGTATCAACCCTAGCCAAAGTTTATGGTAGTGGGGAAAAAAAGAAGATAAACTATTGCAAAATGCTTAGCAGTTCCAAACAAGAAGTGGACAGTAGAGTAAAAATAATTAATAAAATTGAACAATCTAAACATTGGTGGAAGACTATAAGAACAAATGCTCACAGTCTTGGCAATAAAATTCTTGAGCTGGAAGCCCTAATGATGGGCATGGACATGGACATTGTGGCTGTTACGGAGACATGGTTTAAGAGTCTCATGAATGGAATTTCTCCATACTCAACTATAATCTATTCATGAGGGATAGAGATGGCAAAAAAAGCTCTGTATGTCAAAAACATTAAATCAGCTGAAATGTGGGGGGGGGGGGGGGGGGGATGAAGCCTTGTGGATTGTGTTGGAAAGAGGAGATAGCACATTCATCCATACTGATGTAATCTACAGACCTTTGACTCGAACAGAAGAATTGGACAGATTTCTGATCATTGATATTGCAAAGGTGGGAATCAAAGGAGAAGTGATGATATTGGGTGACTTTATTTTGTTTTGTTAATCAGATTCTTGTTATGCCACCTTTCTGTGGTATAACCCAAGTGGTTTACATGTTACATATGGGTACTTTCTCTGTCCTGACAATCTTAAGTTTTGTACCTGGGGCAATGGAAGGTTAAGTAACTTTAATCCACCAGATGTGGATTGGGGCATTCCGATCTGCAAATCTGGAAAGAAGCAGAAGGATAGTGGATGCCTTATGAAGGGGTTTTGCCCAGACAAATGGTGATGGAACCCACCAGTGGAGGTGCTGGATTTAGAACTCACAAATGGAGAAAGTGTGTAATGGACAGGTGGTATCCAGCTGGGTGGCAATGATCACTACACAGTGTGGTTTTACATAAAAGCTAAGGTACAGTCTAGTCACACAAAGCTCAATGTTCTGGATTTTAAACACACTGACTTTGGTAACATGGGGAAGTACCAGAAAGAGGAGATGGCAAGGTGGGAAGAAATAAGGGAAGTGGAATAACAGTAGGCAAAACTAAAAGGCACTGTAAAAGAGACTATAAAGAGGGCTACTAATCCTTATGTGAGGAAAGTAAGTAAAAGCAAGAGGAAAAGGAATCCAATGTGTTTCACCAACTAGGTGGCTGCAAAAATCAAGGCAAAAAAGGTAGTGCTCACAAAATATAGATCACAAAAGAAGGAAGAAAAATAAGAATACCGCATAAAGCTGAAAGAATCAAAGAAAGAAATCAGGATGGGAAAAGCACAAACAGAAGTAGAGATGGCTAAAGATATAAAGAGAGGTGACAAGACAAAAGAGTAATTGCTTGGGACCGACACTTTTTTGATGAATTCCATATTGGTGTTTTTCTCTTTTAACACTGGCTTATTTTTGAAAGAGAAGGGCGCCCATCTTTCAACACAAATCGGGAGATGGGCGTCCTTCTCACAGGGTCGCCCAAATCGGCATAATCAAAAGCCAATTTTGGGTGTCCTCAACTGCTTTCCGTCACGGGGACCACCAAAGTTCATGGGGGCGTGTCGGAAGCATAGCGAAGGCGGGACTGGGGTATGCCTAACACATGGGCGCCCTCGACCAAGGAAAAAAAAGAAGGGCATGGCCGACTTGTTACGACCAAGCCTCAAAAAGGTTCCTGAACTGACCAGATGACTACCGGAGGGAATCTGGGATGACCGCCCCTTACTACCCCAGTGGTCACCAACCCCCTCTCATCCTAAAAAAAAAAAAAAAAACCTTTAAAATATTTTTTGCCAGCCTCTATGCCAGCCTCAAATGTCATACCCAGCTCCATCACAGCAGTATGCAGGTCCCTGGAGCAGTTTTAGTGGGTGCAGTGCACTTCAGGCAGGCGGACCCAGGCACATCACCCCCTACCTGTTACTTCAAAACCCATCACAAACCCACTCTACCCCCCTTCACCCCTTAGGGCTATGGTAGTGGTGTACAGTTGTGGGTAGTGGGTTTTGGGGGGCTTAGCACACAAGGTAAGGGAGCTATGCACCTGGGAGCAATTTCTAAAGTCCACTGCAGTGCCCCCTAGGGTGCCCGGTTGGTGTCCTGGCATGTCAGGGGGACCAGTGCACTATGAATGCTGGCTCCTCCCATGACCAAATGGCTTGGATTTGGTCATTTCTGAGATGGGCATCCTCGATTTCCATTATGGACGAAAATCAGGGCCGACCATCTCTAAGGACCATTTCTAAGGTCAACCTAAATTTCGCAATTTGGGCATCCCCGACTGTATTATCGAAATGAAAGATGGACACCCATCTTGTTTCGATAATACAGGTTTCCCCGTCCCTTTGCCAGGACGTCCTGCGAGGACATCCTCAGGAAATCTTGGGCACCCCTTTCGATTATGCCCCTCTACGTCTGGTTTTCTTGCATTCAGCTTTTTATCAGTCAGGATGGAGATCATAACCTCTTCATTTTCCACGATTCTCTTAGGGTCATGATCCCAGTGCTTTTCCTGTACACTGATGTAATGTTTGCAGAGTTTCCAATGAAAGAGACGTGCCATCTTGTTGTGCCTTTCTGTATAAAATGTTTCCCCCATAAGTATTTCACAGCCAGCCATGAGATGAGTAACTGTTTCTAGCTCTTTCTTACACAATTTACAGATGTCTGTTGCACCTGTTTTTTCTGTCCTCGTCAACCATCTTGTCTGTAGTCCGCTGTCCTGGGCTGCAACTATCAATCTCTCATTCTTAGGTTTCAGTTCTCTTCTCCTTAACCATCCATGGGCTTGATCCACGTATAGTTCCTGGAATAGCACTTTATATTTTCCACTGTACTGTATTTGTGCATTTGCCATGTCTTTTTCTCTGTTTGCTAATCTACTTTTTTAAAAAGGTTTTTCTCCTGCTTTGCATATTCTGTTGGTTCCATCCCTGTACGTCTAGGTGAATTCTCATTGGTTCCTTCTGCTCATCAGAATGTCTTTCCAAGCTTAATGATAGAATTAAGATTCTGGATGCTTGCTCAAATACTTCAACAACTTTTTGTGTATTTAGTACATAAGTAATGCCACACTGGGAAAAGACCAAAGGTCCATCGAGCCCAGCATCCTGTCCACGACAGCGGCCAATTCAGGCCAAGGGCACCTGGCGAGCTTCCCAAACGTACAAACATTATATATGTTATTCCTGGAATTGTGGATTTTTCGCAAGTCCATTTAGTAGTGGTTTATGTCCTTTAAGAAACCGTCTAACCCCTTTTTAAACTCTGCTAAGCTAACCGCCTTCACGATCTGTTGATGCTGTTAAATAGGCCTGGAGGCCTATGATGATAGCTTTAGCTTTATATGTATAATAGCTTTATTTGTATAATATTTCTGGGAGGCCCTTTTCTCTTTCAGCTCTAGGAGTGTACAGCCTCAGCTTACACTGATTCTTATGGACTACCTTGTGAGCTTGGTGAAGTTTTCTTTTTCGTACATCCAATTTTTCAAGGTATTTAAGAATTCAGTCCACAACTCCAAAGTTATATGAAAGTACAGGAATCACAAGCTGTTTATGGCTTGTATGTTATTCTTTGATATTGGAGCACCCTTCAGTATTTTATTTATTTATTGCACTTGTATCCCACATTTTCCCACCTATTTGCAGGCTCAATGTGGCTTACAAAGATCTGTTATGGCATCGTCATAACAGGGTCAATAGTACAATTGGTGTTACAAAGAAATTAGAGAGAGCAAGAGGATCTGGTCAAGGAGTTGTAGAGTAAGACAATCTGAATAGAAGGTGTTTAGGTGTTGTGTTGTAGTTAATTATGGGTTCTGAATAGAAGGTGTTTAGGTGTTATCACAGTTCCAGGCACACAACTGAGTAAAGCTTATTTCTGTGACATGAATTCAGGTAGCTATAAAACACTTCCAGCAGGGATTATCAACCCAGTCCATGGGACACACCCAGCCAGTCTGATTAGTCAGGTTTTCAGAATACCCACAATGAACATACATGAGACAGATCTGCATACAGTGGAACAGAGCTTGCAAATCTGTCTCACACACACTCCCTATGGGCACTCTGGAAACCTAACTGGCTAGGTATGTCCGGAAGACTGGGTCGAGAACCTCTGATTTATAGTGATGCAACAGAGATGTAGTCCAAATGTTTCATTCTGATGTATTATTACCCCTTTCATCAGGGTACAGTATCTGTTTTAATCTCCTACTTTATGCTGGATTGTTGCTCCTTCCTCAACTCCTATTTATATACCCTTTCCTGATCAAGTTCTTGAATAGCACAATCACCAGTCAGAGAGATGTTTTCAGTTTTACTTATGTTTCATCCTAGGAAAGTTAGCACATTTATCCAGGCCAAAAGTTATCTTGATGTCATCTGAAAAGCTTTTTACTAAATGGAGGAGTTCTGTCAAATGTTGATCGCTGGAACTGTAGAGCAGTGCTTCTCAATCCAGTCCTCAGGGCTCATCCAGCCAGTTTGATTTTCAGATATCCATAGTGAATATGTATTTGAGAGATTTGCATACTAAGGAGACAGTGGATACAAATCCCTCATATTCATTGTAGATATCCTAAAAACCTGACTGACTGGATGTGCCCTGAGGACTGGGTTGAGAAACACTGCTGTAAAGCTTCAAGTCCTCTACAACCAGCAGGTGTGATGTAACCTCTGGGTCTTTGCCACATCTAAATCCAAAACCCAAAGAGTTAACAATTCTAAGTAGCTACCCAGATGTATTCCCCAAACTGTGAAATGCCCTCCCCTTTGTGCTGCTTCATGGTGCATCTACTTTTCAACACAAGGAAATGGGCAAAGCAACCTGGTTGCTGGATTAGGACAGAGAAACAAAAGTACAGTAGAGTCTCATCCAACATTCTGGATTATCCAGTATACCTAGGTGATGTCACAGTATTATTAGTGAGATGCATATGGGTTTCTTTCTCTTTCTTATCATGCTTAGTTAAAAGGCAACAGTGCCAGGTAAGATTTTTGGGCTCTTTAGGCTTGTAAACTGCTTCCACATTTGAAATGTGCATCCAATATTCCTCTCTTTATCCCTCTTCTACTTTTTCTGTCTTATCTGACTTTTTGATTATCCAAACACCTGTCAGTCCTACTTATATTGGATAATTGAAACTCTACTGTAGACATGGAAATTTAATTTTGAAGTCTCCTGAAAGCTTAATCATTTGTACTTTTCACCTGCTTAAAGCTGCTGCAAAGCACACATGCCCATCAGCTCTAAACTTTCAAAGGAAAACTCTCTCTAACTCCATTCTATGTGTCTCTTTGAAAGTTAGCTTGAAGCTCTAGCTGTGAATCTGCAGGCTGCCTATAGAGTTTCAGTATTGCCCTTATTAGTTCCAGACTTCTCCTTCTTAATAGGTAATACAGGAATGTTAGCATCAGATGGGAAAAACAGAAAAATACATCCACCAGCTCTGAACGTCTTTCTGTTTGAAACTCTTGAGCCTAATAAAGGAATGAGACACCAGACAGAAAGATGCAGCCAAGTAGATCAGTGTCTGAAAAGAACAATAACATTCCAGAGCATTATTAATATCTTATGTTCTACAGTTTCAGCTATTTCACATTTACTTAAAACACCCAGCAATCCATATAGCTCTGATATTTATCCATCCCAGCATCTCTGGCAATTAATTATCCCAATTCAACTTCCAAGTGCCTGTTCCAGAGGTTGCTGCTGAGCTGTATAGTTCAGAAAATAGCAGAGAGGATCTGGCAGAAAATTATGTGCCAGTAGTTTAAAGCAGTGGTTTTCAACCCTGTCCTTGGGGACCTCCTGGCCAGTTGGGTTTTCAGGATATCCACAACGAATATGCATGTGAGAAATTTCTATGCACTACGTTCTTGGTATGCAAATCTCTCTGATGCATATTTATTGTGGATATCCTGAAAACCCAACTGGCCAGGTGGTCCCTGAGGACTGGGTTGAAAAATACTAGTCTATAGAGTATCATCTGTGCCTTTTGAAGAATGACTATTATCCTCAAAGGTGTCTGGATGAAAAAGTCAGATGACAGCATTCATCTTCTTCATCTGTCTTATCATTAACATCCTTCCTCCTTTTCCATTCTATGCACTGCTCTGAGTCTCCATGGGGGTTAGAGGAAAGTCATTGCAAGCTAAACTGTTATTCTTCATATATTCACTAGTCTGCTTTTTGTAACCATCATTAAACTGGATCATTGCTTTTCTATTATTTATCCAGTTTAGTCATAAAGCACTAGACTACTAAATAAGCTTTCTTGCATGTATATATTAGCCTGTCTCATCACCTGATTCTTAAGTTCACCCTCCCATGGCATAGCCAAGACAAATCTTTTGGTAGAATCCCTAGGTAAATATGGGAGGTACATAGATATATTAGCTTATTTGATGCACCAGAGGGAGTAATAAACCTTCTCACACACAAAGACTCTCCTCCACCCCTACCTTGCTCAATCCTAGCACTGTTCTTTTCCCTTTCCAATCTAAAGCCAGCACATTTTCCCCTTGAACCCAGCAGTCATCCCCTAACCCCACCCAGTGCTTTCTCCCTTTCCTCCCTAAATCTAGCCCTCTCCCTTGCCTGATCCCCAGCATTTTCTTTCTTCCCATCATGTTCCTGAGTCCAAAACTCTTCCAGCTTAGCCCTAGCGTTATGTCTCAACAGCCAGATCTATGTATAACAGCTCATGGACATAAGAGATCACCTGCTTCACGGTTCTGAGAGTCTCGGGATTGATGTTCCAAGTTGTTCCTATGCCACCTACACGTAAATTGATGGAGGAATGTAGGGAAAATAGATGAAGACTTTATCTAGGATAATAATAATACCTCTCCCTGGCCACTGGATACAGTAGTTAAGACCAATTGATTATACTGGCAAATCAATAATGACTTAAGTAGCTATGAATTCACTAACACACATAAGTAATTGGGTAAGGTAATACCATAACAGTATCAATCAAATTAAATAAATGTAATGACTATAATGTCAAACTTCAGGTTACATGAATGTATAAGTAATAAAAATATGAGCTGGTTTAAGTATCAACTTACAATTTAAAATTGTCTAAGTAATAAAAGTAGTAAGACTTAATGAAATAAGATATATAAGCAAAATTTAGGGCCTGTTTTACTAAACCATGCTAGTGCTTCCCACACAGCAAATGTGAAGCAGCCCATTCAAGTTGAATGAGCTGCATCGCATTTGCTGTGCTGGGAATCACTAGCACATTTTAGTAAAAGAGGCCTTTAAAAAGCAATGTAAATCAATGAAATTAATGAGTAATTTTAGATGAAGTAATTGTACATTATGATGGTGTTTTATCCCACACAAACCACTGACAAAGCCTGAAGTTATTGTGGCTGTTCATCCAAGTTTGTCACGAGATTCTTTGGAACTACAGAGGCTGCACAAACTTAACAAAACACATTAATTGAATAAATGGATTCTTGAAGCAGGCATTGTATTTTTTTTGTTGTTGTTACATTTGTACCCCGCACTTTCCCACTCATGGCAGGCTCAATGCAGCTTACATGGGGCAATGGAGGGTTAAGTGACTTGCCCAGAGTCACAAGGAGCTGCCTGTGCCTGAAGTGGGAATTGAACTCAGTTCCTCAGGACCAAAGTCCACCACCCTAACCACTAGGCCACTCCTCCACTCCATTGCTGAAACAACTCCGTGCCAAGTCTGTCTTACTTGCCTCTTGATGTATACTTAATATTTTCCTTTGGCCCTCCTTTTTTGTGCATTGGATGTCCATTGGTCCTGCCTTACTTTTTGGCTTGGCTCTTTGGTTATTATGATAGTACTCCACAACATCATGCAGTCTCATGACCAAAGTAATGCAGTCTTGTGGACAAAGGTGTAGGTCCGTGAAGAAGAAGAGCTTTCTTCTATGTTGCGTTCTGCTATATGGGGGTCACAAACAGTGCAGTCTACAGAATAGTATAGAATAGAATGACAAAGGTAAGCAAATCTTGTAAAATGTCATATGATCAATTAATCATTACTGTAATTGGCAATCTGCATATTGTCTCACTCTACAAACAATTCAATAGTATGAGAGTCTTTGTAGTCCTACAAATCATTTTTTTTACTTTCCTTTTATTAAGAATTCAAATTACAAGCAAATAAATACTTGTACAGCCAATTAAGATATAAACAAAGAAAATATCAAAATACTTAGCAAAATGACAGAAAAAAATCATTTATCTTCATAGTCCAACAGAAAGGTGGTGAATCTCATTATTTGGGATGAGTCACCCTTGGCATCTCAGAAAACAGAAAAAGGAAGGCAGATAAAGACAATATGGCCTATCCAGTCTGGCCTTTGGTTGTCTTCACCCCTGCCAGAACCTGTGAAGAGAGGGGATAAGCCCAATAACCTAAGGCTGAATTAAGAGGAGATATTTGCCAACTAAAGTATTAACTGGATTGTGAGGAGTGCTCCAGGTGAGTAGAAGGGTTAACCCAGCATGGGAGCAGAACAGGAAAGAGCCTGTTTGGTACCAGAGGCAGCAGCTCAAAGAAGTGCACCTTTGGGGGAGAGGAAAGACAGGGAGGTCTGGTTCTAAGTGGGTCCAGCAACTGGCAAAGCCCAAAAGGATAGCTTGCTACAAAAAGCACTGCAAGCACAGACTTGGATTATTCTGCCCAAAACGATAAGTATTGGACTGGTGGAGCTGTAAATATATAGATACACTAGGATTATAAGAAACTGCTAATTTAGTGAATAGGATTTTTACAAATAGTCTTGAACTGGCACAAAAACCTCTTTCAGTAAATAGAACTGTTTGGATACAAACTGAATTGTTTGATATCAAGTGAACTGTTTTGTTACAAGAAAATATGAAGCTTGGATATCTGCCTGTTGCAGCGTTCCAGTAAAATTTGCATTTGTTTCATAAAAACCTGAAGTGGAGAATGTCTTTGGAGTGAGAGTGAAGTTCATTTGCTCTCAGACTGATAAAGAAATAAAGCAAAGTATGGGTTTAAAACCCTCCAGCCTACTGGAATCAAGCCCGGCCCTGGCCTGTGCCCAGCTCAGTAAGAAATAAAACTTTTGTAGTGACCCTGGTTCGGGTGTTGACCCAAGGAGTTAGCTGGTGCCAAGATCTTTGTGGTGATACCAGGGTTGCATATCTTTTGGAAAGTGCAGTCTCCAGAATTGTACACAGTATTATTCTAAATGAGGTCTCATTAGAGTTTTACATAGAGGCATCACATTTTTTTTTTTTACTGTTGCCATTCCTCTCCCTGTACCAAGCATTCTTCTATCTTTTGCCATCCTGTTTGGCTACATTAAGATAATACATATGATCAGCTGCTGTTTTCTTTCAAGCACAAACAACAATTCATAATAGTATGTATAGATTACTTTACTTTGTGGAATACATAAGAAGCACCCAGTTCTAATTGTCTTTATCCCCCAGATTCTATAAAATACACCTAGAAATCCATGCCGAAATCCAAGTGCATTCTATAACAACACACATGACATAATTGGCTTAACAAGCAATAATGAGCACTCATTGGCAATGGTTAGAATTTACACGCACAACTCGCTAAGTTCATTCTCTGATGCAGTATGCCTAACTTCTAACAAGCACAGGCAAAAAGGGGTGTGGTTATGGGCAGGGAAATGGGCACTTTGTGGGTTACATGCATAGTTATAGAATATGGCCCAGTGCGCCTAAATCTACACGCCGGGATTTACATCACGTTTTCGTTGGTGTAAATGGAAGCGCATAGTTTTAGGTGCTGGAATATCAACTAAGTGTATTCTATATACCGCGCCTAAATCTAGGTGCATTTATAGAATATGCTTAGTCGGCACTGAATTCCGCGCTGATTGTTTTAGATGCCATATATAGAATCTCCCCCTATATGTCTATGTTTTTGTCTTTACTCCCTTTTTTTCATGCAGTGGGTTGTGCTGGAGGTAGATCCTTCAGCATCAGAGTACTTGCAGTGGTCTTTCCTTCCTTCACAGACTGAGCACACTGTTTCTAGCACACCCAGACCACAATGACCCTGGTGGACAGGGGTTCCAAACAGATGTACTATGCCAAAATCCACAACAGTCTAGCCATAGCCAAGCACTGGTCCCATTAACATAGGCAACCATAACACCCTGACTCAGCCCCTTGCACTCTGAACCCAAATTAATATATAACGACATGTACACTTTGTTAATTAAATGGGAATTGGCCGCAGCTTTATTAAAACAAACAACCTAAACAGGATACCCAAGCCAAAATGTAAGCTCTTAAAAGCTATGAATAATGCACCCCAATCCGTTGCCATAAGCAAGACTGAGAAACGTGTTATATACTGTACCCAGGATGCTCCCGTTACGCAGCAAGATGCATCCAACCTAGGAGCAGTAAACCCTTATGCACCAAGACATAACTTGATGAAAATAGTGCTACAACACTCACCCAGGCTCAGGTGTTCCCGCTCTCCAAGCTGCGACATGTATAATATAAAAGAAACATGACATTGAAGCAAGGGTTGGTATGCTGCTCTCATTCAAGTCCTCGGGGACAAAGAGGGCTCTTCCGGTCAGTTGTGGGCTTTTAAGCCCATACCTCTGGCACCTGCCTTCCCATCAGGGAGCCCTGCTTTGGCATGAAAGCTCTTTTCCGGCCACCAGGGCTCACTGACTGTTTCCAGCCCATCCTCCCTCCAGTCGGGGGCGTGGGCACACGGTGCATGACACCATGTTTTAGAGCAGCTTCATGCACTGCAGCCCTCCACCTTATTACTTTTATTCAGATCTGAAGGTTGGACAGACAAGTTTTCTACAGCAGAAGTAAAACCTATGAAACACAGGATCAGAGAGATGGCATTAGATAGCTACCATGTTCCTCCAATTTATACTGCAAGAGAACTAGTAAAGAAAATTATCTCTCAGAGATATATTTAAAATTTCACAGGAGGACGGGGGTTCCTGGTGCTGGGAGGGAGGGAAGACGGGTGGGCGGCCTGATACTTGTTGGGTTGGAGGGAGGGCGGGAGGCGGCGAACTATTCGGAGGGAGGGAGCGTGGGCGGACCAGCGACAGGCGCGCGTGCCAAGGGAGAGGGCTCTGCGTGCCCTCTCTGGCACGCATGCCATAGGTTCACCACCACTGTTCTAGGGGGATTGCCTAAGTTTTTATAGGTTAATATGGGTATGATAGGTACTGGAGAGGACTTGGGTTTTGACTTCAGGGAGGGAGAGGGGGTATGGAATTTTTTGGATTATTGAAGGGGGTTACAAGAACGCAGGCCCTTTTTATGGTTTATTTGATAACTAGTGGAACCCAGCCCATTTCCTCAACAATGAAACGGGCCCTAGAAAGGCTCTCTTGTAAGCTTTTTTTTGTCTCTCCCCTGCCCTCCCCTCCCCTCCATGTCCAGCGATTCTTCCCTTCCCTCCCCTCCATGTCCAGCGATTCTCCTCTTCCCTGCCCTCCCATCCGTGTCCCATGATTCTCTTCTCTCCTGTCCTCTCCTCCCATCCCATCCATGTCCATCAATTGTGCACTCTGCCCTGCCCTGCCCTCGATGTGCCGCGATTCTCTCTTCCTTTGTACCTCATCGTTTTCTGGCTGGCCTGGCTGGCTTCCCTTCCGTTGGTAACATCCTGATGTCAGCTTGCCTCCAGCGTTCCCTTCCCTCTCACTGTTCTGCCCTCTGATGTCATTACGTTTTGATGTGAGGTCGGGGCAGTGAAGGGGAATGGAACGCTGGAGGCTGGCTGACGTCATGAGATGTTACGAACCCAGGCAACCAGACAGCGATGGAATGTTGGAGGTGCAAATTATTATATAGAATTTTCTGGAATTGGTTTTGGTAAGTTGAGTTGTTGTTGTTGTTGGTGGTGGTGGTGGTGGTAGTGGTGGTGGTGGGGGGGGGGGGAGAGGTTGGTTAAAGAGGTTACCTGGTAAAAGCATTATGGAGTGAATAAGGGTTTCTGGGGTGATGTAAACAGAAGAGCTTACAAATAAAGTTATGTATTCAATGCCTGTAATGTTACATTTGAATAAAATAAACTTTTCAGAAAAAAGAGAGTGGAATTAGAAAAGGATCAAAGAAAGGCAACCAAAATGATTAAGGGGCTAGACCTCCTTTCATAAGAGAAAAGGTTTGAGAGGTTAGGGCTTTTCAGTTTGGAAAAGAGACAGTTAAGAGGAGGATATAAGAGGACTACAAAGTCCTTAGTGCAATGGAACAGGTAAACATGAATCCATTGCTTAATCTTTCAAAAAGTACAAAGACAAGGGGACACTTCATGAAGTTACATGGTTAATACTTTTAAACAAATAAGAGACAATATTTTTCACTCAGGGGCCATTTTATTAAGGCTCATATGTGCCTATATGCATCCAACATATGTCAAATTGGAACTACTGCCTGGCTACCGCGTGCCCCATGCGGTAATTCCATTTTTGATGAGCATCCAAAATATGCAGTAGAAAATATTTTCTGTTTTCTATGTTCTACCACATGGCGCTTACCCAGCGGTAATCAACAGCTTATGTGCGCTGACAGAGGAAAGGGTTAATATGTGAGACCTTACCGCCAAGTCAATGGGTGGTGGTAAGGTCTCAGGCCGAAAATGGACACACGCTGGTTTTAATTTTGCCATACGTCCATTTTCGGCCACAAAAAAGGCCTTTTTTCCAAGTGCACTGAGAAATGGACCTGCGTGCATCCAAAACGCATGCCTGCACCAGCACAGGCCATTTTTCGGCGTGCCTTAGTAAAAATAACCCTCAATGAATAGTTGGGAAAAGCAATTAGCATATCTGCATTTAAAAGAAGTTTGGACAAGTTCCTGGAGGACAAGTCCACAATCTGTTATTAAGATAGACGTGGGGAAAGCCACTATTTCTCCGGGATTGGTAGCATGGAATCTTGCTACTCTGGGATTCTTCCAGGTACTTGTGACCTAGTTTGGCTACTATTGGAAGCAGGATACTGGACTAGATGGATCATTGGTTCACGCAGTATGGCAATTCTTATGATAAATTTATGAGCATTTATCACTCACTCAGTTATAATGTACTTAAAGTGAGGTACAGTAAGCTACTTATTATAGGAACAGTTAAAACCTATGTTTGAATAAATTATGGTGAATAGTGGCAGTTGATGGAGCAGATTACAGTAATCTAAATGGAATAAGGGAAGGAGAGGAAAGGATTTTGGTGATGTGCTCAGAAGCAAGGGACAGTTTTGGTGCCAACCAAACACTCTCAGCTGTCACAGCCTCTCTGGTGATGGAGAGATCCTTTAGACTGCAGCTGCTGGGGCGTAAGGACAACGGAGATAGACTAATGCTGTTGCTGCTATAGGCAGGCAGGTGGGCAATGGACAGATGCTAAGGCTATACTCCCCACCTACCCCCAGCAACCAAATTATCAGTCACTCCCTATCACCTACCCATCTGTTCCCAGCAGTCTCAACTGTAGCCTCTCTGGCAGTATAGTGAGGTTTTAGGCTGTTGTTGCTGAACCAATGGGTGGCGAGGCTAAAGCTGCTGCTAGAGATAAGTGGCACTGCACCCACCCTCCCTCCTTTAGAAGCTAGAGGTTCAGCTTCTCTCCATTGTCTAACCACCCTCAGCAGCTGCAATTTTAGCCCTCCCAATTGCTCACCTACCCGCTTCTAGCAGCCACAGCCTAAAACCTTTCTTTATAACTAACCCACCCCTGCAGTAGCAACCTCTCTAAATCTCTCCTCCACCGAAGCACCGCCTCTCAGTCCCTCCTTTCTGCTTTCCCTTCCCTTCTCTCAGCAATAATAAATAAATAAACCTGACTTCTGAAATGTATAAATCGATCCTACCCTACCAACAGGGTTGCTGGAGAATTTCCTAATTAACAATGTGTGGGGCCCCTTCTGCTATTGCTCCTAATCTCTTCATTAAAAAGTCCCCAGTTTTTTCTGTCCCTCCTCCATGGTGGACAACCTTCTTTTCTCTCTTATTCCTCATCCCCCAGCAAGATCCCCCCCCCCCCTCACAATTTTCTCTCTTTCATCTCTCTCAAACCCCTATCCGAGGAACACACATCCTCATTGTTCTCTCAACCCCCCTTCTCCACCCATAAAGACACCTCACAGCTCTACCACATCCCCCCTCGGCACACAGACACAATAATTTTCTCTCTGAACCCCCTCCCCAGCCTATACCCCCATTAATCCTTTCAACCACCTCAACACAGACACCACCATAGCTCATTCAGAATCCCACCACCTGCATTCACAGCATTGTAACTGGTTCTCAAACCTCTCCTGTCCTCCTCACAGCATATTCCATCCAGGAGATGCTGGATGGAAAGGGGGAGAGGATAGAGTTAGTGAAAGACTGGAGAATACACCTCTGCCATTCTCTCCCTTTCCTCTCCCTTTAGCCTAGCACACAAAACATACCCATATCTCTCCCTCCCCACCAGGAAGTATACACCCACACCTTACCCGTAACATCTCTAACTCGCTCTCCTTGCCTCCCTTCAGTATTTCTGATATGCACACCTCCCGCAGCACTCTCCAGCTTACCCTCCATTTCCTCTCTTCTCAGCACATTTTAAGCAGATCGGAAGAAGAAACTACAGCTGAATTGGATCCGTGCAGGTCTAAGGTGCCCCATGCAGTTCAAATTCAGCAGGCAGAGCCACGTGGCAGAGGATTGGGAGAGGGTAATGGTTAAAGGATAAAGAGAGAAAGAGGGATGACACTGGATAGAAGGGTAGGAGAGAAACAGGGAATGTGCTGGATGGAAGGTTAGGGAGAGAAAGAGGAGATGCTGGATGGAAGGATGCAGAGAGAAAGGAGGAGACACTGGGAGGACAGGGAGAGAAAGAAGGGAGATGCTGGATGGAAAGGGGGAGAGGATAGAGTTAGTGAAAGACTGGAGAGAAAGAAGAAGGGGCATGGGGAGAACAAAAGTGAGGAAAAGATGAAAAGCCATAGGTAGATGAAGTAAAAAGAGGGAAATTAAAGAATGGATAGTAAGAATGAATTAAATCTGGACAGAGAGTGAGGCAGAAAAATAAATTGAAGAAAACAAAGAAAAAGGAGAGAAAATGACAAATGGACAGGAAACCCTGGCAAGAGAGTTAAGAGAAGACAAAGGAATGCAGAATCAAGAGATTGGGACCAACACAATTAGAAAAACAAAATGGCTAGACAACAAAGGTACAGAAATTAATTTTATTTTTAATTTAGGATAAAGCAATGTGGTAGCTAAGTTAAGGAAGGAAGGATAATAACTGCAAATAAAACACAAAATAGAAAATAAGGTTATCACTGTCACTGATTTTTAAAACACTTTTGATAAGCCTTCAGAGACCAGAACTTCCTTCCTCAGGTCAGGAGAGGATACCATAACAGCATTATACTGTACTGATCTGACCTGAGGCAGGAGGTTTTGGCCTCTGAAAGCTAATTGAAAAGGGTATTAGGCTGTGTCTGAGAATCTGAAGATGAAGAAACAATGCGACAAGGCCGTGGCCAGAAGGATGCTAGGCTGCATAGAGAGGGGCATAACCAGCAGGAGAAAGGAAGTGTTGATGCCCCTCTACAAGTCGTTGGTGAGGCCCCACTTGGAGTATTGTATTCAGTTTTGGAGGCCATATCTTGCTAAAGATGTAAAAAGACTGGAAGCAGTGCAAAGAAAAGCTATAAAATGGTATGGGATTTGCATTGCAAACCGTATGAGGAGAGACTTGCTGACCTGAACATGTATACCTTGGAGGAAAGGAGAAACAGGGGTGACATGATACAGATGTTCAAATATTTGAAAGGTATTAATCCGCAAACGAACCTTTTTCGGAGACGGGAAGGCGGTAGAACTAGAGGACATGAATTGAGGCTGAAGGGGGGCAGACTCAGGACTAATGTCAGGAAGTATTTTTTCACAGAGAGGGTGGTGGATATGTGGAATGCCCTCCCGCGGGAGGTGGTGGAGATGAAAACGGTAGTGGAATTCAAACATGCATGGGATAAACACAAAGGAATCCTGTTTAGAAGGAATGATTCCACAAAATCTTAGCGGAGATTGAGTGGCGACGCCGGCAATTGGGAAATAAAACGGGAGCTGGGTAGACTTCTATGGTCTATGCCCTGATTGTGACTCAATAGATAGGGATGGGCTGGAGTGTAAATTTTAAGGGGCTTCAACGCTAGCTCCAGAACTTAGTACAAGAACAGTGCTGGGTAGACTTCTGTGGTCTGTGCCCTGAGAAAGGCATGGACAAATCAAACTTGAGTATACATATAAAGTATCTTGTTGGACAGACTGGATGGACCTTACAGATCTTTATCTACAATCATTTACTATGTGTGCTATTAAATAAAATTTTTTCTGAAATGGTTGTGGGATTGAGGTGTATCAGGGAGTGGAGCCATGTAGAGTGGGTGGAGCCAGGGCGGGGCTGGGGAGTGTACTAAAATCTCCCTCTCAAAAATTGGGACCCCTTGGCAGCTCTGGAAATATGCTATTTGTTTGAATGGCCCTTTACCAGGAGAAAAAAAATATCTAGGGGACTAGAACAGTGCTAGGGTGACCCTATAACCAGCCCCTCCAAATGTCACAGATTACGATTTATAACAAATTAATTACTACTCTACCTATGAAGTTATTCCGTTATTATACTTCCGTTGTGTACTTCCGTGCTGCACATGCTGGCATGTTTGAAAATATAAGTGATATGAAATAAAAATGCTACCAACAATAAATAACGACAACGTGGATGTAACAGCTCATAGGTTTGGTTGT
The DNA here is from genome assembly GCF_901765095.1 of Microcaecilia unicolor. Lineage (NCBI taxonomy): Eukaryota > Metazoa > Chordata > Amphibia > Gymnophiona > Siphonopidae > Microcaecilia > Microcaecilia unicolor. Next base: position 452,232,757 of record NC_044032.1, on the reverse strand, counting down.
TTGTTTTGAGTGTACGCAGAACGTCGGCTGCGCGGGGAAAGGGAAACACAGACTAACCTAAGTGGCTTCAATGTTTTGACGTCATATCGTCTCTGTTCTCAAGTAAACCTCATTGGTTCCGCCCTGGCACAATTCCTGTTTCCGGTAGGAGTTGGACTGAACTCTGCTGAGGGAGTGAAGTTGTGTCAAAGGGAGGGAGGTATTGGAGAAGGAAATCGGTAGAGTCGGTGACTTCTGGTGTGATTTTGAAGGTAGGACGGGGGAAGACATTTGAGAGAGAGTTTCCGGATTGACACGCTGGACCTGGAAGGTGGAAGAGAGGGCAGGGGTCCACGGGGAAAGGGAGGGACTGGTCGCGCCTGAAGAGGTGTTTCTCGGCGTCTGAGGGCAGTCAAATGCGTGTGACTTGGAGTCTTTGAATTTCTCTCCTGAGCCGCAAGTGACCCATTCTAACTCTAGTCAGTGTGCCCTGGGCTTACTTGCAATTATAGACTGGAATGAGATGTTATTGTGGCAGGCTTGGGAACAACTTTCTTATTTAATGTATAATATAGAATCTAGATTTTTTTTTCCTCCTGCCCCTCCCTTGTTCAGCAGTTTTAAGAATTGGATACAGTTCATATTTGAATATCATATTTGAATAAGAACATGCCTGTCTTTTTTTTTTTTTCTTCTATCTATAGGTACCAAATACTGGGACCAGTATGAGTATGGAAGCGACTGGAAAGGCTGTGAAAGTAGGCTTGCGGGTAGAAGTTATCGGGAAAGGACACCGTGGTACTGTTGCCTATGTTGGTGCCACCTTGTTTGCATCAGGAAAATGGGTTGGAGTTATTTTGGATGAAGCTAAGGGCAAGAATGATGGAACTGTACAGGGCAGGAAGTACTTCACTTGTGAGGAGAACTATGGTGTTTTTGTACGACAGTCACAGGTAATTGTTTTCTTCCATAATGACCTAAAAATAATCAAACTTTGCTGCAGAATTAGCATTTGCAAGGATTAGAATGCCACTCAAGTGATGTATAAAAAATATTACTATGACAAAGTAATTTTGTAAAGCCTACTTTACACATGAAAAAGCTCCACAGTTCTATAAAAGTTCTGGTTTACGTGCATATATGTTGTGAAAATGACAACATAAGGAATGCCAAGCCAAATGCAAAGCGGAGATAAGGAGGGCAAAAAAGGACTTTGAGAAGAAATTAGCGTTGGAAGCAAAAATACATAGTAAAAATTTTTTTAGATACATTAAAAGCAGGAAACCGGCCAAAGAGTCGGTTGGGCTGCTGGACGAAAATGGTGTTAAAGGGGCGATCAAGGAGGACAAAGCCGTAGCGGAGAAATTAAATGAATTCTTTGCTTCGGTCTTCACCGAGGAGGATTTGGGGGGGACACCGGTGCCGGAAAGAATATTTGAAGCGGGGGAGTCGGAGAAACTAAACAAATTCTCTGTAACCTTGGAGGATGTAATGGGTCAGTTCAGCAAGCTGAAGAGTAGTAAATCACCGGGACCTGATGGTATTCATCCCAGAGTATTAATAGAACTAAAAAATGAACTTGCGGAGCTACTGTTAGAAATATGCAATCTGTCCCTAAAATCGAGTGTAGTACCGGAAGACTGGAGGGTAGCCAATGTTACTCCGATTTTTAAGAAGGGTTCCAGAGGAGATCCGGGAAATTATAGACCGGTGAGTCTGACGTCTGTGCCGGGCAAGATGGTGGAGGCTATTATTAAGAATAAAATTGCAGAGCATATACAAAAACATGGACTGATGAGACAAAGTCAGCACGGATTTAGTGAAGGGAAGTCTTGCCTCACCAATCTAATGCATTTTTTTGAGGGGGTAAGCAAACATGTGGACAATGGGGAGCCGGTTGATATTGTATATCTGGATTTTCAGAAGGCGTTTGACAAAGTGCCGCACGAAAGACTCCTGAAGAAATTGCAGAGTCATGGAATCGGAGGTAGGGTATTATTATGGATTAAGAACTGGTTGAAAGATAGGAAGCAGAGAGTAGGATTGCGTGGCCAGTATTCTCAGTGGAGGAGGGTAGTTAGTGGGGTCCCGCAGGGGTCTGTGCTGGGTCCGTTGCTTTTTAATGTATTTATAAATGACCTAGAGATGGGAATAACTAGTGAGGTAATTAAATTCGCCGATGACACAAAATTATTCAGGGTCGTCAAGTCGCAGGAGGAATGTGAACGATTACAGGAGGACCTTGCGAGACTGGGAGAATGGGCGTGCAAGTGGCAGATGAAGTTCAATGTTGACAAGTGCAAAGTGATGCATGTGGGTAAGAGGAACCCGAATTATAGCTACGTCTTGCAAGGTTCCGCGTTAGGAGTTACGGATCAAGAAAGGGATCTGGGTGTCGTCGTCGATGATACGCTGAAACCTTCTGCTCAGTGTGCTGCTGCGGCTAGGAAAGCGAATAGAATGTTGGGTGTTATTAGGAAGGGTATGGAGTCCAGGTGTGCGGATGTTATAATGCCGTTGTATCGCTCCATGGTGCGACCGCACCTGGAGTATTGTGTTCAGTACTGGTCTCCGTATCTCAAAAAAGATATAGTAGAATTGGAAAAGGTACAGCGAAGGGCGACGAAAATGATAGTGGGGATGGGACGACTTTCCTACGAAGAGAGGCTGAGAAGGCTAGGGCTTTTCAGCTTGGAGAAGAGACGGCTGAGGGGAGATATGATAGAAGTGTATAAAATAATGAGTGGAATGGATCGGGTGGATGTGAAGCGACTGTTCACGCTATCCAAAAATACTAAGACTAGAGGGCATGAGTTGAAGCTACAGTGTGGTAAATTTAAAACGAATCGGAGAAAATTTTTCTTCACCCAACGTGTAATTAGACTCTGGAATTCGTTGCCGGAGAACGTGGTACGGGCGGTTAGCTTGACGGAGTTTAAAAAGGGGTTAGATAGATTCCTAAAGGACAAGTCCATAGACCGCTATTAAATGGACTTGGAAAAATTCCGCATTTTTAGGTATAACTTGTCTGGAATGTTTTTACGTTTGGGGAGCGTGCCAGGTGCCCTTGACCTGGATTGGCCACTGTCGGTGACAGGATGCTGGGCTAGATGGACCTTTGGTCTTTCCCAGTATGGCACTACTTATGTACTTATGTACATGCACTTATACGTGCACCATGTTTAGGCGTTCAAGTTCATGTATTAAAATTTTTTTTTAATGCAGTTATATGCTTAAAGTATCTGAACATGTTAAGAGTAGGTGTAAATGTGTGTTGTTGGCATTTACATGTTTTAGGGGCTGGTTCTGACTACCTATGTTAGAGGTGTTTTTTTGGACTTCAGGCTTTATAAGGATTAAGAAAGCATTGCCAATATTACTGAATAATATTTCTACTTCATTACGTTATGGTGTTGAATTTAGGTATAGCCAGATGCACTCTACTGTTTCCTTTAATTCCTTGCTGCTACCTTTTCTACTCCTCTTTACTGGTTGCTTTTTGTCCCTCCTATTCTCTGTCCCTGGTAGCAGCAGCAGTGGTAATAGCTGCAGGCAAACCAGTACAGGGATTGCCAGCCCAAGTTCGCAGGTCTTACTTTCTTGGGGATGCTGCTTATTTCGGAAACTACTAAAGACAAAACTATTCAAAGAGACTTATAACACAAACCATTCACAAAGACTTAATACCTAAAATGTATCAGAACAAATTAACACTGGTTTCTCCAATCTGGTTACTTTCATCATATTAACAGTATTGAATGTTTTATATGTATTATTCTATTTTTATGCACCTGCTACAAAATTATATTGATTTTTACCTTTCATATCTAATTTAAGTGATATTTCATGTATCTTGATTGTACCACTCCTTAGTATTATCATTCCGTTAATGGTGATCACCATAGCTGCATAGTGTAAGCCACATTGAGCCTGCAAATAGGTGGGAAAATGTGGGATACAAATGCAGCAAATAAATAAATTTTCCTGCTTATGAGAAAATGAGAGCTATGAGATCTGATGGTGGGGAGAGAGTAAGGTAAGAAGTTTGATATAGGTTGGAGGAGAAAAGTTCAGGCTTTATTTTATTGATGATAAAAAAGTATAGCAATGTGTTGCATTTTACATCCTAGTACCAGAAGCTCCAGGTTTCTTATCCTCCCTTAAGAGATAGTAACATAGTAGATGACGGCAGAAAAAGACCTGCACGGTCCATCCAGTCTGCCCAACAAGATAAACACATATGTGCTACTTTTTGTGTATACCTTACCTTGATTTGTACCTGTCCTTTTCAGGGCATAGACCGTATAAGTCTGCCCAGCACTATCCCCGCCTCCCAACCACCAGTCCCGCCTCCCACCACCGGCTCTGGCACAGACCGTATAAGTCTGCCCAGCACCATCCCCGCCTCCTGCCACCGGCTCTGCCACCCAATCTCGGCTAAGCTCCTTAGGATCCATTCCTCCTGAACAGGAGGTCTTGCTATCTAGACTTGTGGAGACTAGAAGGATGGCATCATGGTTTAAATCATGCAGTTTGCAAAGGAAGGACCTCTTGCACTGGGCACTGAAAATTTTTGGAGTGTTGAGTTTTAACTCTCAACGCTAGCCTGCGTTGTAGGATTTATTGTAAGCATTTCAGGCTTGTGTTTTTTGTGGCTACATTGAAAAGTATAAATCCTTAATTAATATTAGGCATCTGAAGATATTCTATTAAAAGTTACACTTGCTTCAGGGGCATCAGATGTAAGGCAATACATGGCAATGTCAGGTGGTTTTTATATTCAATCTATGTGATTTTCCAATAAAAATATTACCATATTGCTGCTGATCTTGGGTTTATATCCAAATCCACCTTACACTTGTTGAAACTTTGCTGGATTCTTGCTTCTACTTTTTGACTGTCTAGACTTTGTCTGATGAACAGTGATCTAATTTGATTAGAAATTAAGATAAAAATAGATCAGGGCTGTGGAGATATCAGGTTGAAGTGGATGGCATTTCTGAACCTACATCATGATCCTGCAATTGTTGTGATGCTTAATACAGTAGAATCCAGAATTTCTGCAAAATTATAATTTAATCAGAAACTTACTGCAATTTTTAAATGTATTTCCTAGTATACTAGTGCATCCCAGAATGCACACACATGTATTGGCTAAAAAAAAGCAAAATACTGGGTATACTTTAATAAGCTGGAATGGAGATTTGTAGGTGGATATTAGTTTTAAAAGCTGGGCATTAACAAATTGAAACTCTGAATTACTGTGAATATGGTAAGAAACTTGGGAAGAACTTGAAGAGTTACTCACCAAGAGTTCGCTGTGGCATTGGTGCTGGTGGCTGCCAGGTTTGAATGTGTGAGTGAGTGTTCAAGATTAAGAACATTATGGGGAAAATATATATTTTAAAGGCAATAATAAAAGCAACAAGGCATTCACTTCCTGGATTATTAGCTGAATATGATGTCATAGTCACAACCTTGCCACCCAGGGTTTTTATTAATTCTGGGGTAAAGAGGCAGGGAGGTGATATTTATTGATTACTGCCTTTTTGAAGGAATTCACTCAAGGCGGTGTACAGTAATAATAGATCAAACACAAGCAATGGCAATTACAGCAGTAAATATATTCAAATAATACAAAGTATGGCATACAAGCTCATTTTCAAAGCACTTAGCCTCCCAAAGTGCTTTGAAAATATGCCTCATAGTATACTACTTTACAATATCAACACAATATGTAATAGAACATTTTAATTGACAGTGAAGGGTAAAGCAAAGATGTGACAACTAGATAGGTAAGAGAGTAAGAAGAGTTAGAAAAGAAAGTTGCACATGAGGTCAGAGAGATGGTTAAATATTATCCTAGCTAGGGTAGGAGTGGATAAACATGTCCTCCTGCAGTATGTGCAGCCTGAGTCAGTCCTTGTTTGTGAGTGAGGCTGGGTTGGGTGATCCACCTAGGTGGATGAACAGTGAAATCCCACGAGACAAGCAAGCTAAAAGAAGAAGTGAGAAGTGGACCAATGATTCCAGAGGCTGGGACAGCTGAGTCAAAACTGGGAATCTTTATTACAGACTCGACACAGATCTGTCTTTCGGCCACAGACCTGCCTTAGGAGTCTCTGCAGTATACGTACTGCTGTAGTATGCGTTCGGGTGTGAAGTCGCTGAAAAAAAGTGATCTTGATAAAGACCTTTAAGTTTTAAATACACCGCAACGAGTAACGTAAATACTTGCTGCGGGGTATTTAAAACTTAAAGGTCTTTATCAAGACCACTTTTTTCAGCGGCTTCATACCCGAACGTGTACTACAGCAGTACGTATACTGCAGAGACTCCTGAGGCAGGTCTGTGGCCGAAACACAGATCTGTGTCAAGTCTGTAATAAAGTTTCCCAGTTTTGACTCAGCTGTCCCAGTCTCTGGAGTCATTGGTCCATTTTCCACTTCTTTTAGCATGTGAGCGAGACCAACACGTTAGTTACTTCTTGCATTAAAGCCCTGGTTGAAGAGCCAAGCTTTCACCTGCTTCCTGAAATAGAGATAGTCTTGTGTTAAGTGGAGCCTTTCAGGCAGTGCATTCCAGAGTGTGGGGGCTACTCTGGAGAAGGCTTGCTTGTGAGTATCACATTGTGTAATGTCGTTTGGAGAGGGTGTGGTTAGTGATAGTCCTTGAGAGGACCTTAGTGGTGTGTGGAGGATCATCCTGTTCTTCAGGTACTCAGGGCCTTGAAGATCAGACATAGAGTTTTAAATTTAGCCCTGTATTGTACTGGTAGCCAATGAAGTTTTAGTATAAATGGTATGATGTGGTCACGTCACTTGCAACATTCTATGAGTCTTACTGCTGCATTCTGAATCAACTGGAGCTGGTGCAGGCCTTTTATAGTCAGACCATTGTATAGTGCATTGCTGTAATTCAGTCTTGGTGTTATCATGGCATGCACAACTGGGATAAGATTTAACTTCTCAATGTAAGGAGAGAGGCAGCGTAGCTGTCGCAAATAGCAGCAGCAGCAGCTCTTGGGTAATCATAGTAAGTGTTGAAGTATTCCAGGGTTCCTGACTTGTGATTTGAGGGGAGTGTGTACTTCCCAGAAGGGATTTTGATGTCTGGTAAATATCCACTTGTGTTAGGGACCCAGAGAAACTCGTTTTTTTCTTGGGTTCAGGCAAAGTTTGTTGTGTTTAGCCCATTCTTGAATTGATGTTAGACAAGTAATCGGTTTATTCAAGGCTGTAGGTAAGTCAGGTTCAATGGGTATGAGTAGCTGCACATCATCTGCATAGATGTAGAACTGAGTGTCCATTGACCGAATCAGCTCAGCTAGTGGCTTGAGGTAGATATTGAACAGAATAGGTGATAGTTTTGATCCTTGTGGTACCCCGCAGGTCAGTGCCCATGGTGGTGATGAGTTGCTTTAAATATTATGGATTGTTGCCTGTCTGATAGGATCTGAACCAGTCAAGTACTGTTTCATTGATACCTGTTTGTCAGTCGTGCTAGCATGATATCATGATCCACAGTGTCAAAAACTGCTGAGAAATCTAGTAGTATTATCATCGAGGCAAATTCCTTGTCTCGGTTTCTATGAAGATCATCTACTAGGGATTCGAGGACCGTTTCTGTTCCATAACCAGGTCTGAATCCAGATTGACATGGATCTAGCCAGTTTCTCTCTTCTAGCAAATGATTAAGTTGATTACAGACTGTTCGTTCTATGAGTTTCCCTAGAAACGGGATGTTGGATACTGGCCTGTTACTTTCAAGTTTGTCCTTCCCTTTTTAATGCTGTTGGTAGTTGCCCATTAGAAAGAGAGGTGTTCACAATTTTTGTGGCACCTTTTTATAAGGCCCATACTTACCTGCTGCACTGTGTTTGATGGGCAGGGGTAGAGGAAGCAGATAGTTGGTCGAAGGTATCTCCTCTGTCTTTGAATTAATTGTCCCATCTGTATCTGTCAGGAGAGGGCGAGTTTGTCCACCCCTGTTTGACTGGTTGGGGACTGGGTGGATGACTGTAAATCCTGGCGGAGAATTTTAAATTTGTTGGCAAAGTATGCAGCATAATCATTGCAGTTCAGTTTAGACTGGGCAGGCTGGTTCTGTTGTGGGGGTTGCAGTAGGCTGTTTACTATACTGAACAAGTGCTTGGTTGAATTGGCATTGAGAGAAATACTGTTTTTTGGTTGCTGTTAAGGCTTGGCGATACTTTGTTGTATGCGTCCTACAATTTAGCCTGTCTTCATCCAGGCAAGATTTGCGCCATCTCCTTTCCAGTTTCCGTCCTTTGTGTTTAAGGATCTGAAGTTCTGGAGAAAACCAAGGTGAGCATTTGTGAGTGGGGCATAAGACCTTTTTTAGTGGTGCTGTTTTTTCTAATGTCTTGGCTAAGTGTGTATTCCAGATGTCAACTTGTTCTGGCACTGTAGTTGTCTTTTCATCCACATGTGGGTAGTCCAAGGCCTCTAGGAAATTTTCAGCAGTCAGCTTTTTTTATATCTCTGATCTCCTTCCAAACTCTGAGAGGTCCCATTTGTTTCAGGTGGTCACTTAGGGAAAATTTAATTAGAAGATGGTCTGATCATGATAGAGGTGTTATTTCAATACTGTTATCCAAGAATTCTGGGATATTTGCCCCTTTGTAGAATACCAGGTCTAGTATTTGACTCTTTTCTTGGGTTGGATAATTGATCACCTGTGTAAATTCTAGTGCTGTCGTCGTGTCTAGAAAGGCAGCTGTGGTGGTATCTGGGGTTTTGATGCGTAGATTGAAGTCTCCCATGATCACCAGCCTGGGGTAATTCAGGGTCACTTGAGTAACTAGGTCTAGGAGTTCTTGCACAGATAAAGTGTTGTTACGAAGTGCTCGTTATACCATGAGCAGCCAGATTGGTTTCTCCTCTTCAAGTTGGATTAAAAGAGATTCAGATTAATGTAGCTGGGAGATGGATATTCAGTGCAGTTTGATTGTATCCCGAGTCAAGACTGCTACCCTTCCACCCCGTCTTCCTGGTCTTGGTTGATGATGAAGCCTGTTGGGCATAGTTTAGCCAATGGTAAACCCCCAATTTCATCTAACCAGGTTTCACTTATTCCTAGGATGTCAAGATATTGTTCAATTATGGCATTATGGATCACTGAGGATTTCTTTGCAGCTGATCTGGCATTCACTAGTCCTATAGTTCCCCAAGGGTGGTCTGGGGTTGCTGGGGGTAGCTTTGGTGTGGCAATGAGGTGATCCTTTAAATACTGTTATGTAGGTGTTTGACCTCTTTCACTTTTGCCTTCTCTTTGGTTTGTGGGGATTATGGTTTCCTCTCCCTCACACCACTGGGATGCTCTCACGGCTCTTGGGACCAAGGCATGTTTTTTGTGTTAGAAGCTAGTTAGGCAAAATTTTACTGTGTGGATCAGCAGTCTTACTAGTTGGCAATGGAGGGTTAAGGCTTTAAATAATCTAAAAGAACAGACCTTTTTAAAGTTGTAAGTTCAGACCAGCCCTGTCAGATCAAAGCCTTCCAGCAATAGAGAAACAAATGGCTGTACTTAGCACTTCTATGTGAATTTCTTTGGAGACAATGTAGGAGGATTGGTAGTTGCTTTTAGTTTTAAGGAATCTTAACAGATTCAGAATTTTAGAAATAGTTATATAGTTAAAATAATTTTTTTAACTCACAGATTGCAGGTATGAACTTTAGAGTTTCTGGTTCTGATATTCTTGGATGGTCCAATTGATGCAGGTTGCTGTACGGTTTTTCTTTGTTGTCCTGGAGGGTTAGATGTAATTATAGATCTAGCTCCGATTATGAGGAGAGTTATTTGTAATGTGAAGGGAAGATAAAATTTCCGTTCTCTAGCCAAAATAAATGGAAGAAGTTTAAAGTAAAATTGAGGACTGGTGCCTCAATACAGACTGAGCAGAAGTCAGTAAAGTTTGGGTTGTAAATAAGCAGAAAATGTAACTATTTAACCTAAGTTGCAGAGCCTGATGTGAACTCAACCAGCCATCCAGCCTGAATTTGCCACGCTGCTCTCTGTTCAGCTCTGCACTGCTCCCCAGTGCGGTCCCTCTTCCTCCTCCACTTCGCTCTCTGTCTGGGGAATGGCCTCTGTGGCTACTGCTACAGCTTCTCTTCTCGGCCCCAGCTTGCCTGTTCCCATGTAGCTCGGCTCCTCCTCCTTCTTTCCTGTCTGCTTTGGTGCCCGGCCCCTCACTGGACTCACCAGTTCTCCCTCTTCATCTGGGGCTCGTCAGTGGGTCCTTCTCTTCCAGCAGGCAGCACACTCCTGCTTGAGCTTGATCTTCTTCGCCTCCAGCTGCCTCTTCTTGCCTGAGCTAGCCCTTCTCTGCTCCTGCTTGCAGCATGCTCCTGTCCAGACCTGATCTTCTTTCTTCTCTTCTCAGAGCGTGCTTACAGCTTCCTCTCTTTTGCCCGGGCCTGCCCTTCAAAACATGCAAAGTACTAAAAATGTCGGAACATTTGAATCACACCCTTTACCAACGCCAAAAAAAAAATGGAGGAAAAAGACCTCCAGGGGCCTGTATAAATTCTGAAAGTAGCAATTAAGGTCCGCACAGATTTCTTTCATAGGTCCAAAAACTTCTGGTGGCACATAACTTGATTCAATCACATGCTCAATATGTTCTTTGCATCTTTTTTTTTTTTAATTTATGAATTTTAAAAATAATATTACGTATACATATTTGAATAAGGGAATAAGAAAGCAAAGAACAAAACATAAAATGGATAGAAATTTAAATGGTAACTTTAGCTTGCAATACTGTAATTTAGATCTAAGATATTTAAAGAAATTAAATCGAAGGAAATCATTAACTCTTAACATCTCTTCTGGGTATCACTTGAGAAATCAGGATATATTCTTATCTTAGAGCCCAGAAAGGAAACAGACGTTTTCCTAAAGTAAGAATGTAATATCAAATTCCTATCATGCTTTAGAGCAAAGAACACCATCAAAGTTCTTTTTTTGGTAACAATATCAGGTGAGTTATCTAAGAAAGCTGTTAGTTCCATAGTTTCAGGAATGTAAAGCCCTACAGTCCTTCTAAAATCCAAAGCCAGATAGTATGTCTTGGTTGTTGGCAGTAAATTATTGCTTGAATATTCTAGAACTTCTATCAGATACTTTTGCATCATAATTATCGGATCAATCACCGGAGACTTTAGGGAACTTTAAAAATCATAGGTTGAGCCTTACTTCAATTTTCCAAATGTTCCAATTTTGAAGGAGCTTGAGATTTTAAAGGAGCTTGAATCTTAACTAGGGACTGAAGATTTTTAAAGTCCTTTTCCATTTTATCCATATTTTGAGACTGTTGACTTTGAAACAAAATTTACTCCTGAGCAAGATCATTCACTTTTTTTAAATCCTCCATTACTTTAACAGAAACTTTATTAAAAGAAAGTTCCAAACCAAAGATGGATTCCCTCAAATTCTTGAGGATTCCTGTAGCATTATCCCTTGGCTCAGATTCAGCAGCAGAAACCACCTTAGATCTCCCATTGCAGACCCCTTCAAGTCAATGCTCAACATTCCAGTGGCACAGCGGCTGTGCTTCTGGGTCAAAACGACACTACACGTTCTTCGGGGCTCAGCGAGACCCCTTTGGCACTTGTCTCCAATGATATAGGAGAAGCCATGGATTGAACTTCTTTCAATGGAGCAACTCCAAAAACCTCAAGGGGTGGTCTGAACCGAGAGAGGCTCTTGTCTGGTGGTGGACGGAGTTCCCTTCTTCCCCAAACGGTGGGAAAAGTCAGCAAACACACAGCAAGGGTAAGAGATGCTCACGGCAAACCTTTTCACAGCGTCGTCTTGGATCCTGAAAACCCTGTTTGTATCTTATACTTTTTTTTAAATTAAAATTCTTAAACCTCTTGGTATTCTTTCAATAGCATAAAATGCAAAGGTATCCACAACTACTTGCAACTTAATGGAAGCTGCTGGTTCACCATATGGCTTCACCAGGAGTTTTGTTGTGCTTAGAATTGTCACTCATTGGCATTACTGTCATTTGTGGTGGTATTCTGAAAGGATACAAAACACCAAGTTAAAATCGGTGTTGTGTATGTATAAACCCAGTTCAAACATTCTTACTTAATACTGGGAACCACATTTTTTTATCCCCTTGAATAAAGCCAAAATGGTGTCTGCATTTAAATAGAATGCTATGAAGTGTACACAGCAAATCAGAACAGTGGGAGAAAAACAGAATGACATTAGAAATTTAAATGTCCCCAAAAATATATATATAAAATTGAATTAATAATCATCACAAATAAGTTGACCATTTGATGTGCAAACCCATTGGATGCAAGTTGTTCAATGCTGCTTTCTGCAACAAAATTTTAGTATGATTCTCACCATGTGGGTTGACTGCCACTCAGTCCAATCAAAACAGACCAGTTGGTCAAACTAGTTGCATCTGCTCTTGACAATGTGTTATTTAAAGGAGCATTAAATTTGTTTCTCTGTATAGCTGATCTGTGTTTGTTCATCTGAACATTCGGTGCTCTGTTGGTCTTTCCATTAAATAGCGTATTGCATGGACATCTCATAACATAGATGACAATTTCACTAACTGAATCTGATTTTATCTTCAAATTATGTACCTTTATCTTTCAAATCCTAAATGCCACGGCTCCAGACTATATGGTACTAATAATAAACGTCCCTCAATGAAACACTAAATATGAGGCAAGAAACTATCTCGGACTACACCTCCCAAATTGCAAAAAAGTGATCTACAAAACTGTTCACTCTGCAGACTTCACTTACCTACTACTACTACTACTATTTAGCATTTCTATAGCGCTACAAGGCATACGCAGCGCTGCACAAACATAGAAGAAAGACAGTCCCTGCTCAAAGAGCTTACAATCTAATAGACAAAAAATAAATAAAGTAAGCAAATCAAGTCGATTAATGTGAACGGGAAGGAAGAGAGGAGGGTAGGTGGAGGCAAGTGGTTACAAGTGGTTACGAGTCAAAAGCAGTGTTAAAGAGGTGGGCTTTCAGTTTAGATTTAAAGGTACCAGATGGTGAAACTCCTTACCACCCAAAATAAGAAATATACAGGAATATACTAGATTCCACAAAATCCTCAAATTGTTCCTATTCAAACAAACCCTCAGAACAACCATAATCTCAACTAATTATTACCTGAATTGGTGGTTACTCTATTTACCATTAACCTTCTCTTTGCTTCATGTACAATTTCTCATTCATAAGAATGTTCTAAATGTTAAACATCCATAGCTATCCCAGTACGTTTATGATGCTGTATTGTAAAATTGGATTCTTACAACAAATTACTTTCTTATGCATTATTCTTATGTATCCTATCCTGTTTATTGTAAGCCACATTGAACTCAAACTTGTTTGGAATAATGTGGGATATAAATGTCATAAATATAATAAAATGATCAACATGATTAATGAATTTTGTCAGTTGTAACATGAAATCACAAGTTTTACATGCTCCAATTTATAATGTCCAGGAATTTTGTTGAGTGAGAGAGACTCTTAAGCAGCATGGCAGTCAGGCAGCTGTGGTCAGACACTTTTGGAATTATTGAGAAAACTGAGATTTGATCAATTTTGTGACATTCTCTGTGATAGAGTAATGGTGTCTGGTATTGTGAGTTCTGGGATCTCTGGGTGAAAAGAATCCTTGGTGTGTGAAAGGATTTACTGTCAAGTCTGAAGACAAGAGATCCCTATCGTACTTTGATGGCAACTGAAGATGTAGCAGTTCAGGTATTTTTGCCTTGATAAATGATTCTTTGCTGTTTTCCAAGCTCGTGGAACCATCCCTAGTTTCAGGTTTGTTTTTTTTTCTTCCGTTTTTAAAGAAATCTGTGGATGATCCCAGGAAACCTGAAAACTTCAGACCAGTTTAAAACTTGTACTACCTTCTCCAGTATTTTTAGTAAGAAGGGCTAGTTCAGTTACAAAATGTTGTTGAAAAATATGTGCACTTTCTGTACATCAATCTGGTTTTAGAAAATATCAGTATACAAACTGGTGTAGATGATACTTGGAAATGAGTAAATAATTGCAGTTAAAGGTGGATTACGTAAGCTGTGTACAGCATCTGTGATCTTAGATGCTCAGGGCCCCTATTACCAAGCTGCGGGAAAAGGAGGCCTGCACTGGCGTCGGTGCGTGTTTTTCATTCGTGCTGAAGCCCCCTTTTACCACAGCTTGTAAAAGGGAAGTCTCTCTTTCCTACAGGAAATGACCATGTGGCAAGTAAAGCACTTGCCTCAAAGCCATTTCGTAGGGAGGAGGAGCCCTTACTGCCACCCATTGAGGTGGCGGTAAGGGCTGCCGCGCTAACCCAATGGCAACTGGGCAGTGTGTGGCACTACCCAGTTACCGCTGGGTATACTACAGCACTACAGAAATGAATACATTTTTCTAGTGCCAGAAATGATGGCGCGCTAGGGGTGGGAAGTACTGACTGGCTGCTACGGTAGCCCATGTTGGGCTTACTGCCACTTAGTAAAAGGAAACCTAAAGCTTTTTGTTCTGAATAGACAAAGTCAAATATTATAAAGTTGCCTAAAGAAGGCAGTATTCGTCAGATCTGGAAGTATTTACTAGTCTGAAAAGAGGAATTTTCCCACCAGTTGGAAAAAGATTGAGTGCAGTTGGAGAGGATATTGAAACTGAGTGCGAAGCCTAGCCCTGAGTTTATGCTATAGGAGTATGTTGTGCAGTTGAAACCTCATCTCAGCACCCACTCTGAAGAATTGTTACTGTTTTGAATAAAAGTTGGTCAGTGTTGCTGAGCACATTAGGCTTTAGAGCTGATGTTTGCTTTCTGCTAGAACTCTCCAGAAGTAGCTGTGAGCCCAGCAGAAGTACTAGGTGGGGATGTAGTGTTTCATGTTGCAGCTCTAAATGATCAATTCATAAGGCTGTCTGCACCAGGGAGAGCAAGGTACCCACAACCTGAGGCTCAAAACCCCCGCCAGCCGAAGTCCCCTTCTGCGCCGTTCTCCGAGTTCGGCGTGTTCACTGATCTGGATTCTGTTTCTGTGAGTCCTGACATCCTGCACGTTCCTACGTGCAGGATGCCAGGACTCACAGAAACAGAATCCAGATCAGCAATGCGCCAGAGACCAGCGCTGAAGAGGACTTTGGCTGGCAGTGGACCCCCGCCAGCAAAGGTACCTCTTGGCGGGAGGGGGGTTGAATGTGGCGGGGGGGGGGGGGTGAAAGCAGGGAGGCCAGGGCTAAATCTGCGGGGGCCCATGCCCCCGTGGCCCCACCTAGCTACACCCCTGGCATTAGGAAGGTAAGGGGAAGGATTGTGCCTGGAGCATGTACACAAGAGCTGTTTAGTAAACAAAGCTCTTGTGCTCATGCCCAGTCAAACTGGGGGCCAGGGAGTGCATGGCTGGGGAAAGAGGCACCAGTGCAGATGTATACCACTAGTGTGATGATGAACTCTGGCTGCAGCTTTGACCCCAAACGTGCGATCTTTCTACCCCTTTTGTGCCTCGATTCTTGACACTGCTGAATTTTTTGCCAGTTTTCACACCTGGACGCACAGTTCTCTTAACCCCACTTACGATCAGTGAAGTGATGGCGGGGGAGGGGAATAGAGAACACCTAGTAGCCCTAGATGAGAAACTTGGCATTTAAATGCCTACCGAGCTTTAGTATTTAAAAAAAAAAAAAAAAAAAGTTACTAGATACAAATAGAAGCTATCCACGTGGTCTTCCAAGCCCCATTTCCTGTATTTTATGCCTATTCATACAACCTAATGCCAGCTCAGAGCTGGCATAATGTTTGCAATGGTAAGGGTGCCGTTGTTCAGTTTGCTGTTCTCTGAGCATCATAGGAAATTACTTCATTTAAATCTCTCTGACTACATTAGCATTCTGTTTGCTCTGTTGTTTGGTAAGGGCTTCTGAGCATTGTGCGCTGGTTAGTGTGGGTGCTAGTCTGGCACTAATGGCCTCTAGTGCCCACGTTTGCTTCTGAGCATCGGGTTACCAGTCACTCCTGTTGCAACAGAGAGAGGGGAAAATATAGGGTGATCCATATATCTTTTTATTTGAATTAGCTAAATGCAGTGAGGTATCCTGGTCCCTGAAGAACATAGAGGCAGGGATACCTGCAAACCTAGCTGCAGGAAGGCAGTCTTTTTTTTGTTTTTTGAGGGAGGTAGTAGGTCCCAGGAGGAGTTCAGAGGAGACCCAACTGCAGAGAACAGCAACTGGAGCGAAAAGGACCTTATTCACTGGTGTTCTCCGTACCCAAGCATTGACTATTGGAGAATTGCTAAGTGACTAACTATTCTTGAGTCAATACAAAATTGCAAATGTGCATGTTTACTTTAAGACTTGCATAGAGTTTGCTGAGTACTGTATATTGGGTTGTTTGAATTCAGGACCAGTTTACTTTGGTATGTTCACACTTTCTTCTTTAGCGCTTCAGTATAATTACATTGTTGTATTTATATGGCTTTATGTAAGTAATGTTTTTAACTAAATATTCTAACTCAAAATTTTTTGCCTGTTCCATTTTATCCATCTAAATATATGTATCTAGTTAATATTACGCTTTCTAACAATAATAGAACCAGGGAACACAAGATGAAATTAGAATGTGGTAGGTTTAAAACAAATCGGAGAAAGTTTTTTTTTTACTCAGCGCTTAGTTAAGACTCTGGAATTCATTGCCGGAGAAGGTAATGACAGCAGCTGGAGTTTAAAGGGGGTCTGGACAGATTTCTGAAGGAAAAGTCCATTGATCGTTATTAAATTTTGGTTTTTTTTGCCAGGTTCTTGGGGCCTGGATTGGCCGCTGTCAGAGACAGAGTGCTGGGCTTGATGGACCTTTGGTCTTTTCCCAGCGTGGCAGTGCTTATGTGCTTATTATCTATTTAATTATCAGTTCATGAATAAACAAAAATTTTCTTGTGTTCTCCTTGGTTGGTATTGAGTTTAACATGTACCACTCAGTGTTGACAAGCCTAACATCCCAAAGATATAACTTCATATTGTGTCACTAGGGGCATTAACATTACACTTTGGAAGATCCACAAGCAGTGAACATTTCAGAGAAGCTAGATGAGGTGGTCCAGTGTTTTGCAGCAACATTTGTTACATAATGACAAAAGATTTGGATGGGGCTTAGGAATATCATAGTTTGTCAGGACCTCAGGTTTCCCTTTATACTTAGGGAACTGCCATAGAATTTTCCCTGGTTGCAGAATTGTGGGAAAGTTCCCTTAGCTGCCTTTTCTCCCTCTCGTCGCCCTTACATTCTTCTTGAGTTGCCTTCCTTTCCACCACTGCTAGGGGCTGTTCTGTTTCCTTCCAGCCATTTGAATTCCTGCTGTCGCTTCAGTCACCAGACATCATTTCAATGACCCCTGGCATTGTTACTTTACAGAAAGCCACATGCTGCTAGTAAGGAGGCAGTGGTAACAGGTTGGCATGGCAAAGCAGTGGGAAAAGTAAGAAAATGGTGAGAGAAGGGAAAGAGGGGATAGGAGGGAAGATTTGAGTAGTGGAATAAAAGATGGGGCAAGGGAAGAGGAGGCCTTAAAAGGTATCAAGAAAATAAACCATGGAGGGGAGAAAGGGTGAGGAGAGAAGGAATAGAAGGCAAAAATACAACTGAAAAGGGACAAAGATCCAAAATTGCCAAACAGATAATTTTTTTTTTTAAAGGAAATAGTCAACAAGTATATGGCAGCTTATGAAAATGTTCAGGATCATCACAGATGTGTACTGTTGACAATGTTGCAGGAGAGTCAGAGGTCTTGACCATCGTTACTGTTTCGTACAAGAACTGTATTGGAGTATGCTCTGTGGGGCATTGTTTCCTTGTCTTCCATTTCAAATATATTTTAGAACTAAGACTTGCCACACAATAAAATTAATTCTAAATCTCTTGGTTATAGTGTTTTGTTTTGTTTTTCTACTATTCACTCAGTGGAATGGTATATGTATACAATATGTATTCCTGTACAGACTACCATCTTGCTTTCTATTTTCTAAATAATTGGGTGTCCCTACCTTTCCAAAGTCAGTTTTGGAACTCTTCTAAAACATGCAAATAGTGATGATTCATAAGCGTTTCCATGTTCTATGTAGAAATACCAGCAAATTGTGTGATGCTGTTTGCTATATAATCTATTTATGTATGATTTTTATTTCAGATCCAGATTATTGAAGAAGGAATAGATACCACATCACCAGAAACTCCAGATCCTGCTTTGTCCAGGGTCCTCAAAAAAGGTATTATAGCTTTCTCCCCCTTAATAAAGTGTTGGGATAAACTTCTTTACTTGTCTAATATCAGAAGAGCGGATTACCAAAAACAATATATTAACCACCTTGAAAAATTATAGAAAAAAGGCACTATGGAGCAAGATAAGCCTTGGGGGGCAGGGGGGGGGGGGGAACCTATTGGGCCAGCATTTGGTCCCTAATCCTGGATACATCCCATGCTGGTGCAGTGGATTCCTCTAGGGGCATATCTTTCATTTTGCTGCCTAGAGGATAATTATTCACTGGCTTCTATCTTGACTGTACAGCTATGTGTCTCCATCCTCTGCTCCTGTGGGTCACATGTCCAAACCAGAAAAAGAAGGTGGTCCAATACTTACACAAACAAAACAAGAACGTCAAAACACACAAGAGTGGAAGAACGCCAGATCCAAAAAGACCAGTCCAGAAGACATGGAAGTCAAAGCACCAAAACGGTTTATTGGGACCCTACATGGTCCGTGTTTTGGCTACAAAGCCTTCATCAGGGGTCTAAAAACATATAATCAATAATTTAAAAGCATAAAAACATAAAAATGAAAACTTTTCATTTAAAATATACCACATATATGGATTATAAGACGTGACATATATAAATTAATTCAAAATGCTAAGAAGACAAAACTTAATCATAAATCATATTAAAAATATGATGTATTACAGAGGATGTGTTATCAATGAATAAAATAAAATATGTATTCTGTAGTGAACTAATAAAATATATATGTATATATACACACTGACTCTTTCGCCTACTTACATATATATAAGCTACAACATCCATACAGCACAAGGTTTATATTTGAAGGTAAATATTACATATAATTGGCATGTTTAACCTTATACAAAAATATATAAACTGAACAATCACAGATAAACACCAGAATCTTTTATGAATTTACATACCAATGTCTTGACGTATACAGATTTGGCTTCTTAATCTCTCAAAAATGAGAAGTGCACATACTGCAATGAATATGAAAAATAAAATAATAATATATCAACCTAAAATGGGTATAAAATGTAAAAACTAAAAGATGATTAAAAACATGGAAACCTAAGATGCAAATAAATCGGATCGTAACTACAAAAATGAAATTAAAGCACGCACACAGGACTTATCCGTTTTTT
This sequence comes from Microcaecilia unicolor, assembly GCF_901765095.1. Classification (NCBI taxonomy): domain Eukaryota; kingdom Metazoa; phylum Chordata; class Amphibia; order Gymnophiona; family Siphonopidae; genus Microcaecilia; species Microcaecilia unicolor. Next base: position 452,213,329 of record NC_044032.1, on the reverse strand, counting down.
AGCTGTTATTGTCCATATAAGACCAAGTAAGAAGATAAAAAGAGTACAGAGTAATACCATATACGATGATCTAATGGCATAGTTATTCATGGACTCATCTGTTGATTGTCTTGATAATTTTCTTTCTTTTATTTTCCTTTTACATAAATGTATGAGTACATGTGGTATGAGAGACAGTGGTGGGTCCCATAAAATTTATACTATCATGTATTCATTTATTGGCCTAGGTAAATGAACAAATCTTTTTGAAAACCCTGGCATAATCTGATATGTGGTGGCATTACTAAAACAATTCTTGCAACTGTAATTAGCTGCCACCCAAGTTAAAGTGGCGAATTGAATGGGCAAGGAAAGTGCAGTACCCTGTCAATGGTAAAAGGTGGGCCTGGTAAAGAGGAGGATTGAAATAATTATATATAGTGGAAAGGAAATGAAGCTGTGATTTGCTCTAAGCAGTCATGTAGTGTGGCTAGTGCTGCTAATCTGGCACACAGTTTTAGACCTGCAGTATGAAACTTAGCTCTGTAATTAACTTTCATTTTACCTTTTTCATTTGTAATGGACCTCTCTGATATAGAGTCCAATGAGTTTGATGTGTTAATAATTTGTTGTTATGCTTTCTTTACAGAAACTGCAGAAGCTCCAAAAGTTAGCAAGTTGGTAAGTACGTAGAACAGCATTTTCTGTTTTGAAATGAAGAAAAAGATCGTGGAAATTGATTTTCAGCCAGTGCAATATTTGTCTTCAGGTAGTGTTGTCATTAGCATATCAGTATTATACAGTACTTCATTTGATTCAGTTGTCAGTTTGTGACAGATTCTGAACAATGCATGTTTCTAAGGTTTTTTACATTTCAGAGGTTGAAAATTAGCAGACTTTTCTTGACAGATGAAAATGTAACATGCAATGTGTTGGTATAGCTAGCTTTGAAGTAAAGAAAATGGTTTTCACCATGGTTTTGGCATTCTGATTTCAAAACAAAAGTTTAAGGGAAAAAATGTGGTGGTCTCATTTACCAGGCAGCTGCAAATATGAAAGGTGATGCATACTGGTTCATCATTTTGAAATGTGGCATGATGGGCAGCAATACCAGATAAATGTGAAATGATTTCTATACATAGAACTAGTAGTCTTTTCAACTACTTATGCAGGTTTGTTGGGACCTCCCAGAAAATAAAGAAGGTATATTTCATACTTGCTTTTCTGAGCCCTTGAAAAATGTGTTGTTTATATGGAATCCTTGTAATTGTGGATTGACTTAGTTGTAAACATGGACTTTCTTAGCATCCTTACTAGACCAGCTGTGGGTTGTGTCTGACAACTAGCAGATGGAGTCAGAGTAACAAAATAATTCTGTGATTTGCCTCCAAAGGGCACTGTGCAGCCTTAGAATGCACATTATTTCTCTGTCTCCAGTGGAAGATAGCTAACTGTGCAGCTCCTGGACTGGTCACTGAAATAGCTTCTGAGCCAGTTGGTAGTTGAGCTGAGGGGGTGCCCATTAAGGCAGAACTCCTAAAATGAAGAGCATTTTTTTTTATCTGTAGCTGTATCTGGAGCTAGGGTATAACTCAGAGGAGTTTGAGTTCCCTTCCCCTCCTCCTCTGTTCTCTCCTAACTGATCTTCAAGACAAGGAGGAGGAGAGATTTTCTGGGGTGTAGTAGACAGCACTGTTTGTGAGTTTGGATTACACCAAGTTGATAATTGTTATGCTTACTCAGCTGAGATGGGCAAACGTTTCTCCTTTATGAACTATTCCTGAGGGAGTTCCAGTCTTCAACATACTGTTGTTGGGACGGGGTGGGGGATCTTTTTTTTCAGTTGGTCACACTTGAAGGCCGCAGCACCAAGCTCAATTTTTATTTGGGGCTGACGTGCCTGAAATAAATTCCAGGGCGTTCCACCTTTCCAGTCATGCAGCTAGTGGCAGAGGCTAGTGGCATTCTTACAAATTACTAGCCAAAAGAAAAGGAATAGGGGACAGCCACCTTTCTTGTTGAATAAAAACCTTTGGTGTAACTAGTCGTGAGGAACCTTGAGTTCTGAGCCTCAAATGGTTATTGATGAGGAGTATCCTCCTTAGGGGAACCCTTTGCTGAGGCACAGGACTGATTTGTCTATTTGGGGGGGGGGGGAGGATTTGGGGCAGCAGAGTTGTGCTGGAAGCCTACGTCTTGTCCAAGCATTTGGACTAAAGTTTTTTTCCTATTACTGATTTTCCTGATACAAGCACATTTTTTCCCTTCCCTTTTTTTCTGTTTTCTTTCCTTTTCTTCCTTGTTCTCTTTGCCCTTTCTCTTCCTCTTCTGTCTTGCCCAGAGGTGGATTTCCAGGCTTTCAATAATTGTTCCATATAGGAATATCCATTGTGCTTTATTTTCCACACGTATATGTACTGCTCATATTTATATTTATGTAGAAAAGTTTGGAATTTGCAAATCACCCCTACTGCAGAATTCCAAACGCCCTACCAATAGCAGTGAAATTTGTGGCAATAGCCTCTAGTGATGAAGAGCCTTAAGAAAGAGGGCAACATGTCATGATTCACCTTCAAAGCACTTGCCAACAATCAATGCTGAGTAACCCAGTACAGGCAACAAAGTGAGATGCTTGCTTCTACAGTCTTTCCTGATATCCAATGATATCAAAAAAAAAAAAAAAAGACATCAGTTCCCAGAAATGAAAGAAACCTCCTCCTCCTCCTCCTCCTCCTACTACTAATCATTTCTATAGCGCTACTAAATGTACGCAGTGCTGTACACTTTTATATGCAGATACTTTCTCAACCTGAGCCAGTTTCCCAAAAACTAAGAGAATAGGATGAAATCTATGGAGTGTGCCATAAAATCTATAATTTGCAATATTGGGAGAACAAGCAGTCCTAGTAATGTAGTTTTTATTTTTATTTATTTATTTTTTTTAAGAAAGATTCTTGACTTGTAGCAGAAACTCTCTTTTACTGACCAGAACAGAGGAAATCCCTTGAAAACAACATCGGTACACAATCACAGTGAAGGAGACAAAAATCACACGGACAACACTGAGTCCTTTATTCGCATCCACAGACTCAACACGGGTCTGTGTTTTGGTCAAAGGGCCTTCTCAGGAGCCTCTTATCAGCTGTAACTGTAATGATAATGTTTCTGTTGTCCGTAATTAATTATTAGTAGCTTTATCAACACATAGCTGGACAATCTCTCACACACAGAGTTTTCACAAAAAAGAGCTAGGAGTCTCTTATGGGTATGTCTGCTGAATTACTGGGTGAAAACGCAGTGCCTTATGAGGGCTCGGAAAGAGAGGCCAGTGAGACTGGTTTTGCAAGCCTCTGAGATGCTACCACAAAATAGGAATCTTTTCAGACAGGAGAAAATTGTTACCATACTTAGTGGCTTGCTCAAGAATGGTGAAGATTGTACATTAGGAAGTACAGAAATTTTGATGCAGTTTTCCTCTGTGGTGAGCAGGTGACAGTATAACATACACATACCTAAGCATTCAAAATTTATTAGTTTTATATTCTTGCTCTGTATTATCATATGTACTGTACTTAAAAATCGTCTGTGTCAAGAATGAAGTACATATATGCAGACGGCGTAACGATCTACATCCCATTCAAACAAGATCTAAAGGAAATTTCCAACGACATCAACCAAAGCCTCCAGATCATGCATTCATGGGCGGATGCATTTCGGCTGAAACTTAATGCAGAAAAATCTCAATGCCTAATACTCCTCAACATAACAAGAATAAATTCACCGCCATTAACGCACCAAACTTGAACCTTCCAATTTCAGATACCCTAAAAATTTTCTGAGTTACCATCGATCGACACCTAACACTCGAGAGCCACGCGAAAACCACAACCAAGAAGATGTTCCACTCAGTGTGGAAATTAAAAAGAGTAAGACCTTTCTTCCCAAGGACTGTTTTCCATAACCTGGTACAATCAATGGTGCTCAGTCATCTAGACTATTGCAACGCACTGTACGCCGGCTGTAAAGAGCAAATAATCAAGAAACTTCAGACAGCCCAGAACACCAGCTAGATTCATATTTGGTAAAACAAAATATGAAAGTGCTAAACCCCTACAAGAAGAACTACACTGGCTCCCACTTAAAGAACGCATCACGTTCAAAATATGCTCCCTAGTTCACAAAATCATTCACAGAGATGCACCAGCCTACTACATGGCAGATCTGATAGACTTACCACTCAGGAATGCCAAAAGATCAACCCGCACATTCCTCAATCTGCACTTCCCTAACTGCAAAGGTCTAAAATACAAACTAATGCACGCATCAAACTTTACCTACTTGAGCACACAGTTATGGAACGCATTGCTGCGCAAATTAAAAACGATCCACGAACTAACGAGCTTCCGCCAACTACTGAAGACCCATCTCTTTAACAAGGCATACCACAAAGATCAACCAGTGTGAATACACACAACTCCTCCACAGATATTCAGGACTGTCTTACAATATCTTCTTGTAATACTACCATCATGTTTTATCATTATCATGTTGACCAAGACCCTCCTATAACACTAAATATGTATTTTCTAATATATTTCCACTATTCATGATGTATTGTAAACCACATTGAGCCTGCAAAGAGGTGAGGTGGGAAAATGTGGGATACAAATGCAATAAATAAATAAATTTTTAAAAACTTCTTGCAGGTTTATCACAGGCATTAATAAATATTCAAGCAGAACTAATTTTGTTACATTCTTAATATCCTTGGTAGACTAATTCACTGTGTAAAAAAAATTGTTTGCTCTTGCATGAGTTAAATATTTTGCTTATTGCTTTTTTCATCTTGTTAAGGATTATAGGTAAATTTGAAATGTATGTTAACGGAAAACATGCATCTTTCCATCTGGAGCTGTGATCAGTGGGTTATGTTAAATACTGCTGTAGTGTCTATATCTGATTTTGATTTTGTTCGTATCAGTGTCTCAGTAGTATCAATCAATCCCACAAATCATCTCACTTCGTTTCTCATTGTCACTCACCATATTGTACAATGGCATGTTAGTTCTAACATGCACATATGAATAGACAATCTCACCAGAAGATAACGGTAACTAATCCAAAGTGGGATAAAGGGGATAAAGAATAGACTTTTACTTTGACCCTTTCCAACCTAGTAATGCCAACTGTGGAGATTAGTTCTTTGATTAACAAAAGCATTTAGGCCTGGCCGCTGTTGCATTTGTAAATAAATTAATAAGTGTATTAGTAATGGAAAATATCTAGGTGGGCTTTTCTGTATGATAGTCTGTTGAGCTTGGTTGTTTTTTGTATTTTTTAAACACAGGTGACAATAAATACCAATATAATAAAAAACAAATCTCAAAAGCACAAAGGAGAAGCATTCATAAATGTGCTGTCAAGGATCATAGCCACAGTTACCTAGTCAACATATTGTATAATCATAAGTTTCATAGTCCAATATTTCTTTTATATTACCTTCCCCCTTTAGGTCTCCTCAACGTCTTACATCCACTCCACACACCCATTAAATGTCTCTACAGAAATAAAACTACACATTCTCTATAGACACAGCACTCTATACTCGTCCTCCACCCACCCACCAGACCCTGGCACTGTATTGAGACCTTCACACAGATATTCCCAAGCCTGCCTGTGTAGGAACAGGAAACGTGCCATTCTGCCACACAGTGTACACTTTTCACTGTATTTTATTTATCATCAGTTAGACTGACCTTACAAAATATTGCTGAATTGCATTAAATTATGTAAGATGAAAAAAATTACTGCAAATAATTAGGTTCAAAAATTGCAGGTCTTTGATTGAAGCCACCGTATTCCACATCTGATAATGTTGTCTGTGTGAAATATAAGCCAGATCTGCATCATATTTTCCAGTGGGAGATGATGCAACCATATGCTGTGCTAAATTCAAATCCCAGGACAGATAGAAATGCTTTCTCTTGTGATTTATATGCCATTCCTCATGGTGTATATCTCCTGTGAATCTCTAGGTCATTTGTCTAGCATATGGTGTATTTATGCATTTCTACCAGCAGTCTTCCGAGAGGAACCTTTTCTATTGTGGTTAGGACTGTGGAAGACTGGAGAGCTAGACTGAATCCTGAGTTCCTTGTCATAAAGCAGATGAATCCATTACGAATGGGTTGTGTCCACCTACCAGCAGGGGGAGATAGAGAGCACTGAAAACCATAGTGCCTCTTGGCCAGCTAGCTCCATCTGCCTCTCAGTATTCTCTATCTCCCCAGCAGGGTTGGACGCAGCTTATTCAGCTACTTCAGAAATCTGCCTGGGGTGGCTCCTGTGCTTTTGCCAGGTGTAGTAGGGGTGTTGTTGCTGGTGGTGCCCACTTCAAAGGCACATAGGTTCGCCCTTTCCCTGCCTTACCCGGCCCCCGATGTGGGTGCAGGCATATAGGTTTGCCCTTTCCCAGCCTTTCCTACACTCTTCTCTGTGGATGCAGGCACATTGGTTCGTCCTTTCCCTGCCTTTCCCACTCTCCTGAACCTCTGGAGTGCCACTGTAGCTGTTGCCTCTAACTTTCCTCACAGCGTTAAAAAAAAAAAAATGCGATGCACTTTTTAGCGTTGCAATTCTGAGGCTTTCTTCTGTCTGTGCAGCGTGACCGGAGCTCTGGGACTCGGTCTGGTGAGGTAAGAGAGTCTTGTAGCTCCTCCGGGGAGGGCCCGCGATTGGGACGTTTTTTGGTGCGAATCCGCCATTTTGAATTTTCCGCCGTTTTCGGCGATGGCTGCGGAGGTTAAGCGGTGTTCATGTTGTGGCAAGCGCAGATCCACAGAGGGGCTCTGTAAATCATGCTCTTCAGACGTGAGGGCCGGCCCGAGCATGGCGAGCGATGTTTCTTCCCTCTTGGTGGAGCTGGCAGCGGGCGCCATCTTGGATGTGTCGCATGGCTCGACCCCCGCAGGTACGGAGGGGTCTGAGTCCAGAGGGGAGCCTCGGATGGAGGCTACCAGAGGAGCTGCTTATCCTGGATTGGAACCGGGAGGCCAGGGTGAGTCTTTCTCCCCTGAGTTTGTGTTGCTTTTACATAAAGCGTTCATGTTAAAAAGAGCTCTGCCGCGCGTCTGACTCTGCATTGATACCTGGTTCCCCTTCGGTGGAGACCGGCCCAGGATTGCCATTAGGCGTTTTTTTCCCCAGACAGCTGGCCGCAAGACAAGCGCAGAAGGGTCAATTCCCCTTCAGAAAGTGGCGCACCCCCCCCCCCCCCCCCCATGGTCGGGCTGTGGGGTCTGGCAGGCCTTCGTGGTCCGAAGAGCCAGAGGAAGGTGTAGGATTGCCAATGGATCCAGATGATCCCACTGCAGTTAGGATTTTCCACCGCGAGGAGCTGCCAACGCTTATTTCTGATGCCCTGCAGGCCCTCTCTATTGAAGATCCTGTGATGGGCGAAGCCTCCTCTAGTAATCCGAGGATGGCAATTACTAAGAAGCCTGCTCAAGCCTTTCCTTTGCATGACTCCAAGAGCTTATTTCGGCTCAATGGGCTGACCCTGAGGGGCCTTTGAAAGTTGCCAGGGCACTTATACCGTCTTAGTGAGGAGCACTTGGCATGCTTGGCCGTGCCTAAAGTGGATGCCCTAGTCACAGCTGTGACGAAGACTACCCTCCCAGTAGAGGGAGGGGTCACCCTGAAGGACATGCAGGACCGACGTCTGGAATCAGCAGTGAAGCGGTCCTTTGAGATTTCTGGCCTAGCCTTATGGGCATCTGTGTGCAGTTGTTATGCTGCTCGACCCTGCCTCGCTTGGTTGCAACAGGCAGTGGAACAGCCCGGAGATGGAGCGGAGCCCCTTGCGGAGGTGGCACCGCGGATGGAGTCGGTCTTGTCATTTTTGGCTGACGCCTTCTATGATCTGGTCAGAGCTTCGGCTAAACAGATGGCTGTGGCGGTGGCCGCTCGCTGCCTTCTATGGCTACGGCATTGGGCGGCTGACATGGTTGGTGAAGTTGCCCTTCCAGGGCCTTCTCCTATTTGGTGAGGAGTTGGAGAAAATTGTCAAGGGCCTGGGGGATGCTAAACCCCAGCGCTTACCCGAGGATAGGCCGCGGCCTTCTTCCAAGGGTCAGGTGGTTCCCTCCTCTTCCAGACCTAGCTTCCGTGAAGCTCAAAGGTACTGGCCGGGGCGTTCTGCTGGGTTTACATCACGTGTCCGCTTTCAGCAGAGGAGCTCCTTTCGCTCGGACAAACGTTCCGCAGCGGCCAGCTCAAAGCCTGGAGTTCATGGGCGACCCTCTCAATGATGGTGCGCTGGCCCACTCCTCGATTCCTGCAGTTGGAGGACGTCTTTCCCTCTTTCTCGAGGAATGGGTCAAGATTACCTCAGATCAGTGAGTTTTGGACCTGATTAGAGTTCAATGCCCCGGTGAGAGATGTGTTTGTGGAGTCCCAATGCAGCTCTGCCGTCAAACGGGCGGCGGTAGAGGAGACCTTGCAAGGCTTGTTGCACCTCGGGGCGGTGGTCCCTGTGCCTCCCGCCGAGCTCGGCTATGGCCGTTACTCCATTTACTTTGTGGTGCCACGTAAAGGAGGGTCTTTTCGGCCCATACTCGACTTAAAGGAAGTCAACAAGTCACTGAGAGTGCGGCATTTTCGCATGGAAACCCTGCACTCCGTCACTGTGGTGGTACAGCCAGGAGAGTTTCTCACGTCTCTGGACCTGAAAGAAGCATACTTGCACATTCCTATTTGGCCCCCGCACCAACGTTTCTCTGGTTTGCGGTGTTGGGAAAACATTTCCAGTTTTGGGCCTTGCCTTTTGGCCTCGCCACAGCTCCCTGAACCTTTTCCAAGGTAATGGTGGTACTAGCTGCCTTTCTGAGGCGAGAGGGTATCCAGGTTCACCCGTACCTGGACAACTGGCTCATCAGAGCGGACTCTGCAAGAGAGTCCTCATGTAACAGCCAGAGTGGTCTCAGTACTTCAATCTCTGGGCTGGGTCGTCAATATATCCAAAAGTCACCTGACCCCCTCTCAATCTCTAGAATATTTGGGGGTCCAGTTCGACACAGCCTCGGGGTTTGTCTTTCTACCCGAGCAAAGGCGGTGCAAGCTTAAGAACCAGGTCTGTCTGCTCCTGAGGATGCCTCGCCCGCGAGCTTGGGACATAGTCCAGCTGTTGGGGTCGATGACAGCCACCTTCGAAGTGGTGCCATGGGTGAGAGCGCACCTGAGACCTCTGCAGTGTTCCCTGCTTCAACGATGGTCTCCAATTTCTCAGGATTACCAGCGCAGACTCAAGTGGCTCCCTGTGGCCTGACTCAGTATAGAGTGGTGGCTCTCAGACAGCATGCTGCAGCAAGGAATGCTGCTAGCGCTCCCTGATTGGTGCCTGGTGATAACAGTTGCCAGCCTGAAGGGCTGGGGAGCACATTGCCAGGGAAGGCATGCCCAGGGTCTCTGGACATCCGAGGAGTTGGAGTGTCCATCAATCGCTTGGAGTTAAAAGCGATATTCCAGGCGCTTCTGGCCTTTCACACGACCCTGGAGGGACTGGCTGTCAGAGTTCTGTCGGACAACACGACAGTGGTGGCCTACATAAATGGGCAAGGCGGCACTCAGTGTCAAGCACTGGCTGCAGAGGCCGCTCAGATATGCCACTGGCCAAGCTACATCTGCAGTTTCTGTCAGCAGCTCACATTGCAGGTCAGAGCAATGTGCAAGCCGATTATCTAAGCAGGCATGAAATTGATCCAGTGGAGTGGGAAATAGCAGACAGTGTTCCTTCAGATCTGTGCCAAATGGGGGACGCCCATAGCGGATCTTATGGCGTCAGGTGCAAATGCCAAAGTCCCGTGCTTTTACAGCAGATGGAGAGATCCTCGCTCGGCGGGGTTGGAATGCTTTGGCTCAACCCTGGCCTCAGGGCCTCCTGTATGTGTTCCCTCCTTGGCCCTTGATAGGGCAGTACTCCTGCAGATTCGGCTTCATCAAGGAGAGGTGGTTCTCATTGCCCCAGATTGGCCCAGGCGGCCATGGTATGCGGACCTCTGGCGGATGCTGGTGGAGGCTCCCCTTCCTTTGCCGCTAGTACCGAACCAGTTGTCACAGGGGCCGGTAACCATGGAGGAGTCCTGCCGCTTTGGTCTTACGGCATGGCTATTGAGAGGGCGCAATTGAGAGACAAGGGCTATTCCAACAAGGTCATCTCCACTGTCCTTCAGGCCCGCAAGTGTTCCACTTCCGTTGCCTATGCTCGGATTTGCCGCCAGTTTGAGGCTTGGTGTGCTGCTAAAGCGATTACACCCATGCGGGCTTCTGTCTCGCCGATACTTGACTTTTTGCAGGATGGTTTACAAAAAGGTTTGGCCTATAATTCCCTGCGTGTTCAAGTGGCAGCCTTAGCATGTTTTCGGGGGAAGGTGGCTGGCCTCTCCCTGTATGCTTATCCGGATGTGGCATGATTTCTTAGAGGGGTGCTTCGGCTCCGTCCTCCCGTGCGGGCTCCCTGTCCGGCCTGGAACCTGGGGTTAGTTTTAAAGGCCCTTCAGTGTTCGCCCTTCGAGCCGCTTAGGCGAGCTTCGGAGAAGGATGTAACCCTAAAGACGGTCTTTTTGGTGGCCATTACATTGGCGAGATGGGTGTCTGAGCTCCAGGCGCTGTCCTGTTGAGACCCATTTCTGCAATTCTCAGAGTCCGGAGTTATGGTATGTACGGTGCTTTCCTTTCCGCCTAAGGTGGTTTCAGCATTTCACCTAAACCAGCCTATTTTCCTGCCCTCCTTTTCTAGAGAGGAGTTTCCGGAATCTTTTGGGCAATTGCACCTTCTGGATGTGCGAAGGGCTCTGTTGCAATATCTGCGCATGTCAAATGCTTTCAGGACCTTTGATCACCTTTTTGTTTTGTTGTCAGGTCCTCACAGAGGGTCTCCAGCGTCTAAAGCCACTATAGCCCGCTGGCTCAAAGAAGCTATTTTTTCAGCATATCTGCTGTCTGGCTGGCCTCCAACTGAAGCCTTTAAGGCACATTCCACAAGAGCGATTTCCTCTTCTTGGGCTGAAACTGGAGCACGCTCTCTTCAAGAGATATGCAGTGCAGCAACTTGGGCGTCTAGGCTCTCATTTGCCCGACATTACAGGCTGGATGTGGCCGCCAGGAGGGATGCGCATTTTGGAGCACAAGTGCTGGTGCGTGGTGTGGCCTATTCCCACCCTTTCTAGGGATTGCTTTGATACATCCCATTCGTAATGGATTCATCTGCTTGATGACAAGGAAGGGAAAATTAGGTTCTTACCTTGGTAATTTTCTTTCCTTTAGTCATAGCAGATGAATTTATGAGCCCGCCCTGATTGATTGTTTGAGTGATTGATTAATTAATGCTGTTTTGGGTTCAGTTTTTCCTGTAGATATGTTCCCTCATTGGGAGAAGTTGGAAAACAGTCTTCAGGATTTCTGTTCTACTACAGGAGGTTGAGTTCGTTCCTCCTTTGTGTTATTGCTCCTGTTCTTGGGTGTTCGTTCGCTGTGAGGAAAGTTCATGTTATTCTACTTTGCGGGGTAACACTGCTTTGGAAGCTTCAAATACTGAGAGGCAGGTGGAGCTAGTTGGCCAAGAGGCACTATGGTTTTCAATGCTCTCTATCTCCCCCTGCTGGTAGGTGGACACAACCCATTCGTAATGGATTCATCTGCTATGACTAAAGGAAAGAAAATTACTAATTTTCCCATTGTTGATAACTTCTTATTCATCCACAGATTAAAAAAAAATAATGTCATAGGACATATTTCTCCCCCTACTAGGACATACAGAACAGGTTGTATTTTGTACCCCTGGGTGGATTAGAATTCTTTGGGGTAGTAGAAGTCTGCTATTGTTGGGGTTGGAAGGGTGGCCGTGGGAAGGGGGTTTATTTTAGTTGCTCATTGTTCTTGTTTTCTATTTGTGATTTGTAAATAGTTTTACAGAATATTGTTACTTTTTATAAATGAAAAGATTTAAATATAAAATCATAAATGTTCGAAACTCGTGCAGATGGGGACAGAGCCTGTGGGGATAGGGACAGAGCCGACGGGGCAGGAGACAAACTTTGCCCCCATGTCATTCTCTACTCTGAATCCCTGCCTGTTTGTTTAGATCAGAGAATTATTTTAACCTTTAGCTGTCATTTAACTACAAAAAATAGTAGAAAAACTTTTTTTGTTGTTGTACCTGTTAGATTTACTGTTGGAATGCCTACTTTCAGTTTCCATATTTACGTCAAAACATGTACAATTACTACCACTGTAAAAGATTATTAGTGCAGTAGATGGGAAGCATGGAGGAGCTTGGGCTACTGTGAGCAGTCAGTTGCCTGCCCTCCTCAGAGCTGAGCATCAGGTGTTGCTGGGTAACAGGAGAACATCTCCTTGTTTTTTTATTCTATGGTTGTTCCTTCCTCCCTCCCTCCCTCTGTTGGGAAGATGAGCATCTGTTACTGAGATTCTGAGACCTTGAAGGCAGAAAAGCTCTTCTGATGATGTAACCAGAGAACAGGGCAGTGGCTGGAGTACTGCAAAGAAAGGGAAAGTGCAGTTATTGAGGCTTGATGGAGTACTATACTTTCCAGCATTTCTAATTGTTAGGATCTGGAGTTGCCTGGATCGAGCTACAGAATACTGCACTGTTGTGAATTCTTGTACTAACATTGTGTCTCTCTGCCTCTTTCTCTGGCATTCCCTAACTATGAGACAGACTCCGATCACACGGAAGGTACAAACTGCTATCTACTATATGGAATCTTTTTTTTTTTTTTAATTTGGTTTCCTTCAGTTTGCAAATCCTAAGTTGAGATTTGTGTTTCCATTTGAATGCTGTCTCCTTACTTGTTTAAAGTCAGTGGAGAATTTTGCTTTGGAGGAAGGGTGCATGTTTTGCTTTGTAGAACTTAGCATCTTTTCTTTTTGTAGTTTAGTTATGTGTTCTTTGTAGATAGCATGATTTTATGATTTTATTTTAATATTACTGCGCAATGTTAATATGGAGGCTCATTTACGTAGTTATTGTGTAAATTTGTAAGTCTGTGCTTTGAAAATGGGCACCATAGTCTCTTGTTTGCTATGACATTCTATGAAAGTAAACAAATCTGTGCATGCAAACATTACAATTGAATGCAATATCTTCTAAGGCTATTTCTTCTTTGGTCAATACCTGCTGACATTCTTGTTTCAATAGGTATCATATGAAATATTTAATTAATTTGAACTGCTAATGGAGTTGATTTTGCAGCTGTCTAATGCATTTATTTTTTAAATGATATGAAAGGCTGTTCACACTTTTTAAATGTGTTTTTGAATGCCCAGAAATTGTCTGACTCCTTATGTGCTTTTCTCAGTTGTTAGCTGACATTCTATATTTGTGACCTTCATTGATTTTTTTTTATTCCTACCAAGCTCTCCATAGTATATTTTTTCTTCTCCCTTTCCTCCCATTATTTTCATGCTGTTTTAGATATTATTTATATTTACTCTGAACATTTCTACAGTTGTAGCTTTTCAGTTCCTAAATTCTGCTGTGTAATAAAACAGAAAAGAACATTAATGACAGCTGTGTTCAGGCAAGGCTGTACTATAACGTTACTATAAAAAGGCTTATATTCTGTATTTTTCTTTTAGGATTCAACACAGATTACAATAAAAAAAGACCTCCCACAAAAGGAGTGAATTATATCTTACACCTATGTATGTGTGTGTGTGTGTATATATATATATATATATATGTATATATATATATGTATATGTCTGTGTGTTAAACTACTCTATATCATTTACAGAAAATAAGTTTTTACATTTTTACAAAACAGCTAAGAGCTAGATCTTTTAAATGGACAAATGATTCTAAATTTGTGTACTTAATTATCTAAAAGAATGTTCCGGATATTTTTTCAATCTAACCCCTCTAGAACTTGATTCCTGTTCTGCACATTATTTAATAGTTAATAAGAAGTACTTGATAGTTTGCTAATCTGTCTGAATTTTGACCTGTCAATGACTTATAAACCATGCAAGCTATCTTGATTTCTATTCTGGAATTTACTGGCAGCCAATGAAGAGTTCTTAATAAAGGAGAAGCTTCTCAAACTTGTTCACCCTAAAAATCAATCTGGCCGCAGTATTTTGGAACAAAGTAACTGTTTAAACAATTTTACAGAAATACCCCATATAGTGAAGTAATCCAAATAAGGCAATAATACTGCTTGAGCAACAGTTCTAAAACTTTGTGGACTTAAAGACGATCAAACAGACCTCTATTGTTGTAACTGGAAAAAAAATCTTTTTTAGTCAGAGCATTAACTTATCCTGTAATGCCATCCTAGAATTAAGAATCACACCTAAAACTTTTGATTTTCTATCTGCAAAATTTCTCCTGTATCCAGCATAAAATTCTTCTGTGGAATCTACTCAAAATCACCAAACCAAGCAACTTTTGTTTTCTGTCTAGTTTTAGAAAATTAATCTTGGTCCATTAGTCTAGTAAAGAAACATGTGTTTAAGTTATATGGTCTTATCAAAAGTTTCTAATGCTTTGCATAGAAGAAAAATATCATGTGCATATAAGTGAAACATCAAAACATTTCAATGACAGTCTTCACAGGAAGAGGGTGGGGTGGGTAAGGTGTGAAATATGGGAGCTGGATGGATGAGAGACAGGGAGAGATGCATGTAGATAAGAGGGTGACAAAGCAGTAGAATTTTATCCTATATAATAAAACGCACCTCCAACATTCTTAAGCCGAGAAAATGAAGTCTTCAAGCTGTGAAGCATTCCTGCAACGTTCCAGAACTACGTGTCGTCAATTGAGGAGATGGAGCCTTACAGAGCGCACGAATACTTCAAGGCTTGCTCTCTCTCTCTCTCTCTGACACAAACACACACTCTGTCTCTCTCACGTACACACTCCATCTCTCACCCACACACTCTCTCTCAAACATACACACTCCAAGGAAAGGAGGGCATGGAACACGCTGGGGAGGAGAGGGAGGGGGGCATGGAACTCGGAGGGAAGGGGGGCCAAGACCTCGGAGGAGAGGGAGGGGGGCCTGGAACTCGGAGGGGAGGAGAGGGAGAGTGGGAAGGAGGGGGTCATGGAACTCGAAGCCCCATACACACACACACACACTCACTCTCTGTCTCTCACATACACTCTCTCACACACACTATCCCTCTCTCTCACACACTCACTCCACTCACTGGGCAAATCTGCACCTTTCTCCTCTACCGCTAACTCCAGACTCCGTTCCTTCTATCTTGCTGCACCATATGCCTGGAATAAACTTCCTGAGCCGGTATGTCAAGCCTCATCTCTGGCCATCTTCAAATCTAGGCTAAAAACCCACCTCTTCGATTCTGCTTTTAACTCCTAAACCTAAACCTTCAACTGTCCCCTATCCCTGATATGTCCTGTCTGTCCTAACCGTTATCCCTTACTTGTCCTGTCTGTCATAATTAGATTGTAAGCTCTATTGAGCAGGGACTATCTCTCCATGTTCAAGTGTGAAGCGCTGCGTACGTCCGGTAGCGCTATAGAAATAAGTAGTAGTAGTAGTACTCACTCTCGCACACACATACACTCTGTCTCTCTCACACACACACACTCTCTCTCTCTCTCTCTGACACACACACACTTTCTCTCAAACATACACACTCAGAGGAAAACCTTGCTAGCGCCCGTTTCATTTGTGTCAGAAACGGGCCTTTTTTTTACTAGTGGTTTATAATGGGCTAGAAAACCTAGATCTTTAAGTCCTGATTCAGATTATTCTTCTCAATGTGCATTACTTTGCATCTGTCTACATTAACTTTCATCTGCCATTTGGATACCCGGTCTTCCAGTTTCCTAAGGTCTTCCTGCAATTTTTCACAATCTGTATGCGTTTTGATAACTTCGAATAGTTTTGTGTCATCTGCAAATGTAACCACCTCACTCATCGTTCCGATTTCCAGTTCATTTTATATATATATATGTTAAATAACACCAGTTCCACCCTTCGGTCTGTCCCAGTATTTTATTTTATTTGTTACATTTGTATCCCACATTTTCCCACCTATTTGCAGGCTCAATGTGGCTTACATAATACTGTAAAGGCATTCGCCAAGTCCGGTAGAGAAACAAATACAAGGTAATATTGTAGTCGAATAAAGGTACATGTGTTTCAGGTACAATGGGGATCGAGGAGAGGAAAGGTTATATAGTGTCCATTACGAGTTTTGGTTTTCCTGTGTTGCAGAGTGTAGGTATTTATGGCAATACTTATGTATTCTTGCTTTTGCCGTTGCAGTGATCCAGTGGGGGTGATGGGGCAGGAACGAACCTCACTTACCCCTGCCCCTAGTGGCAGCATCTTCAAAAGGGCTGCCACAACTTCTTGCAGCATCCCTTTTGAAGATGCCATTAGGGGCAAGTGTGAGTGGGGATTGCTTCTGCCTCATTACCCCCGGTGGATCACTATGGATATGAGGTAGGCCTGGGGGGAGGGTGCCCAGAGGGAAAGGGGACTCTTTCATGTGTGTGTGTGTAGGTGGGGGGGGATGCGAGGGGAGTATAAAATGGAAAGAAAAAAAGTTATGTCTGATCAGTATTCAGTGCTGGCACCTGCGTAGGTAAGTGGGCCAAATTAGGACAGCTTTTGAGCTGTCCTAGATTCATCCACATAGCTATATGGGTGCTGACACTGCATATTGCCAGTGTCCGCTTAGTTGGCTCCTCACCTTATACTGGCCCTGATCAGCCCACTCTTTTTATGGCTAGTCAGAGCAGATATTCAGTGGCACTGCCCAGTTACGTGCCACTGAATATCGGTAATTGGGCAGCCCTGAGCCACTTAAGCGGGCAGGAGCCTCTCCTGCCCTCTTAAATTGCTTTGAATATCGGGCATCATTGTTGTTAATTGTACAGTGCTCATGTATTGTTTATTTGTTAAACTTACAGTTTAGGTATTTTGAATTTCAATTATACCAATATTATTTATTTTGTAAAATCCAAACATCCAATAAAAATATCTGTGAGGGAGGGGGAGAGATTCTTGAATTGATGTTTTCATAGGTTTTGAAACATCTAACCTGAGAATCCCTGTTTAAAGGTGATATAATTTTGTCTGTTTTATCAAGCTAAATGTTCAAAGGACTTCCAGCATTGTAGCTAGGAATTCTCCCATTTCAACGTCTCTAGGTTTACAGCTAGAAATTATGATGTTTATGGCCTTTAGTCATTGGTTCTCCTTATAGAGGAGGTGTTAAAGTTGGTGTTTGAGAATGGATGTGAACATTAAGCATTAAGTCCTCTTAAAATTTCTTATACCCTTCCTTAATTCTTGTTTTGTAGCCTACACGTACATCAAACTCTGCAGCCTCTGGTGTGACCGCAGGGGCTTCTAGTTCCACCTCTGCATCATATGGTGAGATCAGCAACAGTGAGCCCACTACACTTGCTCAGACTCCTCTAAGTGCTGCTGTCATCCCTAGTCCATTATCTACCTTGACCTCACCAGTGGTTCCACTACCTGGTCCAGCACCCAGTAAGGTAAGGGGTAAATACACATTCAGTGTCGCATGTGTGTTCTGGAGCTAATTTTCTTTGTTAATTTGACTTATTGGGGAGAGCTAATGTAGGGGTAAACGTATTTTAAAATCTCTTAGGAGGAGTTGGAGGTGTGATGAAAATTTCATCATCCAAATTACTGAGGTAAATAACTGTTACTTGATACCCCTGTTATGAATGTGAAACTGCTAGGATAATTATTACTTCACTATGTTACAGCCTACCTCAAGATAGCTGTTATGCTTCCTGGTTTTAAACAGTGATTGCAGCTTAGTGTGGTAGTTTATAGAAACATCAACACTTTTCAGGACTTTCATTAGGCAGTAAAGTTGTATCTCTAAGGTTTTTGTTTCTAATTTTCCTGAGAAATGAAACACTTTGTAAATGTTTTGAAAACTCATTCTATTTATTCACATAGTTCTAGATAGGATTTGCTCAAATTGCCTCCTGGCCGCCTAGTGCTGTTTTGTAGTTGCTACTTCGTGCTGCACATCATCCTTCACCTGCAGGATTCCTGCCAGCTCCTGCCGCACGCCAGCAACCTTTTCCCTAAGCAGGATCTGTTGGTCAATGACCCGCCTCCCCACTACCTGTAGTAGTTCATTGGTGAGCTCCTGCTCAGGGTTGGCCAAGTGTTGCTGCTGTGTTGCAGGGGCATCTGGGTCTTCTGGTATCTCTGAAGGCTCCATCTCTTCCTCCCTTGCCTGGAGGCCTGTCCTTGATGTCCTCTTCTCCCTCCAGAAATGGATGTCAATATAGTCTTCTGTTGCAGCCTAATCTTCCAGACTCTGCTGTTCACCAGGGCCAGCAGCAGCAGCATCCGCCACTTCTGGGGTGGCCTCCTCACCATCGCCCTGTGCAGCTGCAGCCTCTGCAAAGAGCACAGGACACATTAGTATGACCAGACTTGGGACAATCAAAGGTATTGGCACAGCAAACAGGGATAAACCATGAGCAGTCTGGCCTCCAAAAGGAAGCAGGTGGCAGAACACACCCTTTGAAAACACTTGTACACACATTTTTGGAGCTACATTATTTGGGGTGTGTTGGCAGTTACACTGTAAAAAAAAAAAAAACGACCCTCCACAGGTTTACTTTAAGGGGGGGGGGGGGGGGGGGTACTCACTTTTCGAGGACATGGTTTGCCATCCTAGGGGGCCACCTTTCAAGATTATTCGGGATTCTATGCCTACCATATATCACCTCTCCTTGGTCACAGTCCATGCCTTACTTCAAAATATGAGGTGGTCAAGCACCCACAGAGCTGTCTCTTAGGTTCCCTAGAGCCATGTGGCACAGCTCCATATTTCCTGAGATATCTCACTTCTTATTGTTGGTGGAGGCCAGCGGTGAATGGCTGACAGTAAAATGGGTTTATGTGAGGATTGTGAAATGGCATACTTGAGGAGCAATACACAAGAGCTGTCAACCAGATAGAGAGGAACATGGTTAAAAATAGCAACAAGGGATCGGGGCCTAGTGCAAGAGTGACATAAGGGTTTGGGACATGTCTAGTTACAGAACATTACAAGGTAAGACTCAAGTGGAGTTGAAGATTTTTCAGCCAGTACCATCTGACCTATCTTAGCTGTACTTGGAAGGTGGCTGCTTTTGGCATCTGAGAGGACTGAATCCAAGCCCTGCTGGCCTACAATTGAAACGACACATTTCTATCACATTTGATTATTGTATATTTTCTCACAGACCCATATACAATTGGCAAAAGAGATGTTTTGGTGGCTGGGGGCAGTACTGGTGGTTACTGGCTGAAGAATATCCCTGGCGTTCCCAGACCTCTGCACAAGCTGTGCAAGCTGTGATGTGATGGGGTGCATGGTCTTACCTCTGCGCCTTTTGGTGATGTCTCGGCCACCTATCCCTGCCACAGTTGCAGGCTCAACCGTGGCTAGCACCATTCCCTCTCCAGGGCTGTGAGGATACATGGCTGCCAGGTCCCTCTTGCCTTCGCTTCAGGTCCTTGGTCTGTGCTCTGCACCGCAGATCCCTTCACGTTTTCTTGGCCCTTCACATCCCAATTGTTGTGATAAATGGTGTTGACACTCAGCGATGTGGCACCAGATTGCCAGAAGACAGATCCATATGTCGGGTTTTACTGGAAAGCACACTCTTTGATGGCAATGCTCTGTGGTACCAGGGTCACATCTCACTGTCCCTGGTAGATACTATCCTTGTCTAGCAAACACTCAGTTACATATATGGTCAAGCAGGAGATAGAGTGGGAATGTAAACCATTATCCCTGACCTTTCTAGCTACTCAACCATTCCTGACTCTACTAGGAATTGCAGCAGGGAGCAGCCTAACAGTATCTAACAGATGATCAGTGTGTGGTTGGGTGTAGGTTCTATAAGGACTACTCAAGAGAAACCCCATCATCTAATAATATAAGGCATAACTAAATATATTCATTGGAAATGGACCTTCAGTGTGGTGATGCATATCCCATATATACTTAAGGGAGTCTACAGGCATCAAGATCTTCATTGATCATATCCAATGAATATATTTAGTTATGCCTTATATTGTTAGTTGATGGGATTTCTGTTGAGTATTTTTTGAATTTTTTCCCTGCAACTTTTGATTATTGTTTATAAACATGTGCCTACTACAGGTTCTATAAGGACACCATAACCCACTTGTGTGAACTGTTACTAGAGGATCTATTTGTGTCACTTCAGCCTTGGCCTTTCTGGCTACTGGAAATCTTAAGACTCCACTAAGAGCTGCAGATGAGATCAGCCAGGCAGCTACCTCCTGTATAATTGGCCAGCTGCTGGCTGCCTTCCTGAAAAGGGACACTGGGTATATCCATTTCTCCATGCATACAGCTGAGCAGCAGGAAACAATGACGGCTTTCTATGAGATTGCTGATTTCACTCCTGTGCATGGTGATGGAACTCATGTGGCCCTTAGGCCACCTGCTAGTAGGCTGAATATGGCAAGAAAGTGGCATACCACTCCATCAATGTGGAGGTTATCTGCAGTGTAGCATGTGAGATTACAGATGTTTGTGGATACTATCCTGGGTGTTGCTACACTCGTATGTGCTTTGTGGGGACATCCATAAGGCCTCCCCAGAGTGGGAAAATCATAAGTGGATAGCCAGTAGGTAGGGACCATCCTACAACTCCTAAACCTTCTAATGATTGTTAACCCCCAGAGGCTAGAAGAGGTTCGCTACAATAAGGCACAAACTACAACTAGGACGGTCATAAATCATACGCTTGGCCCACTAGAAACCAGATTCCGCTGTCCTGACCATTCTGGTGTCAAGCTATTGTATAGCCCCTCCCCCCTGCAGCCACATGACCCCGCCCTTCCACACCTCTGCATGTCCCACCCCGTACCAACTCCCCTTACTTCCTCTGTGAACCATGCATACTCCCCAATCATCCCCACACAACTTAGCAGAACCCACCAACCCACATTCATGCTTCCCCAATGCTCTACTCCACCCACTCCAAAAGTAGCCCGTACTCTCCCTTCCCCCTAGGTTATTCCCAAGAACAAAAACAACACCCCCCCCCCCCGACTCCCCTAATAAGAAACCACTTCAAACGAATCAACAGGCAGGCAGGCCCCCCAATTAGATAAACCAAGAGTGCAAAACATGAAATATTGTTAAGAGCTTTTGTGGAGCATGAGACATGTACGGGTGGCTACCCGCAGTTCTTTTTTTTACTGCGGTGAGGAGAAGATTGTGTTTCTGACTTTTCTTCACTCCTGGTCTGAAGAGCTTCGTTTTTTGGTGCTTTTCAGCGGTTTTTCGCTGTCCCTTTTTGGGCATTTGTTTTTCCTTCTTTTCCCATACCTTTTTAGTTTGTTTTGTCCATTTTTAATTTTCCTTTCTTTTCAGTCTGCTAGGCCGCGGCCTTCGGTCGGGCCTTTCCTGTCTTTTTTTTTTTTTTTTTCTCCTGGTGCCTTGCCCCCTTTTTTTTTTCAGGCACCATCGCATCTTTTCATTTAGCATCAGAAGATTTTCCATCCATGTCTTTAAAGCTCCCAGTGGCTTTAAGCACTGTACCTGGTGCA